>NW_024366703.1:11903155-12546089 GCF_014805655.1 Passer montanus
GGCCGATGCTGGGCCGGGCCGGGGCGGGCGGGTCCGCGCCGCCGCCGCGCTCCTTCCCTCCCTGCCCTGCCCGGCTCTGCCCTGCCCTGCCCTGCCCGCCGCGGTGCGGGGCGGTGCCGGGGGCGGGAGCGCGGCTGTCTGTGCGTGCGGGCTCTGTGTGTCTGTATGTCTGTGTGTCTGTGTGGCGCGGTGACCGCGCGGGGCGAGGTGCGGGCGCGGTGCCGCAGAGGGCGACAGGCGGGGACAGCCGCGCCGCCGGCAAAAGGCACGAACGCCGAGGAGAGCGGCGCGGCGGAGCGCCGGCTCCTCGGAGTGCTGGGTAGGCGTGTCTGCTCGCTGACAGCTCTGCTCGCTCGGGACCCGGCGCTGAAGTCTGTGGCACAACTTGAAATTCACGCACCGAACAGCAAAGACGTACCTGAGTATCTGTATGTAAATTGTATATAAACACAGAATTTCTAGGAATGTTGTCTGCAAAGCAGTAATGTCGTTAAACACACAGAAAAGAGCACTCAGCTGCCTCCTGGCACCTTAATAAAAGTACCAAGCGACCAAATGCAACGTACCAGAAAAACAAGATCAGTATCTGGTGGATACCTTCACCCAGCCTCCAGCCTAGTGAAGCCAAATATTCCCATGCCATACTAAAAAGAAAACCCCTACGCCACCAGATTATTAGATGGTGGCAAGAGTTAAGCAAATCAACAATCTAGTTTGTCAAGAATGACAGGTTAGAAGACCACATCAGAATAGTGCAGTTAAAACATTAGAGCAGACTTCTATCAATTTCAGAATGGGCAACTATGAACTAAAAACCAGAAAGCCCAATCTGTGATGTTCTGCAAGGAGCCAACATGCAAACTGAATGACAGGAAAGACTGAATCACACTCCTCCACTCTGATCTACCATGCACTACACATCTTCATACTAGCAAGAAGCCTACACAATTTTTCTATCAAAAAACCCCACAATTACCAGAATCATATCTAGGAGAGGTGGTAAAGATTGCATTATCACGTGGCCACAGGTCAGGAATGGATGCTAGTAGGAGATGCACCATGGATTCTCAGCACTGTCTGCAGGTGCAGCCCAGCCTGTGCCCCAGCTGTGTCAGATCCAGCCTCTGGCACTGCTCACCTTCCCCCTCATGCAGCCGAGCATTTGTCTAGGGAAGCATGGAAGCAGCAGCAGGATGGGCAGCACTCACATGCCCCCTCATCAGGGGATACAGGCACAAAAAATGAATTGGCACATCTGTTTGCCTGAATTTGTGCTCATGTTCACACGCTGCAAAGACTTTTAGTCACATCCAGCTCTGTTTGCCATGGATTACCCCAGTGTTCCATACAATTCAATTCAATTATATTCCTTATATCATTCTGTTTTCTTTCCCCTTGCAAATGTTTCTGAATCTGGCAGCGGGAATAAAATAAATCTAAAGTTCTTCTCTCTCTAAACTCTTATGGCATTATCCTTTGCTGGTGATCTGACATCCCTCGAAAAACAATTCTTTTCCCTGCTCCTTTTCTGAAATTAGAAGAATTTTCCACTTGCAAATCACTCAAATTTTCTTTCTTGTCCAAAAGGGACAAGGTTTTCCTCAGTCAATGTAGTATGACAGCATTTTGTATATTTAATTAAGTCATTTCCTATTCACTTCCTCAGTGAGTTTCTGACTAGCACTATCACAGGTTCTCCTGTGTTCTGCTTAATAGATGGCTTTAAAACGAAGGTTCAGGAACATGCAGAAATTACCTTTTTAATTAAGAACTTCCTTTCTTTATACTGCTAGGAAATAGGAAGGGAAAGGCATTTGTACCTTGGGATTCTATAGAACACAAAGAGTTTATTCCATTCATTGTGTAAACTCTCTGTGGCAGAGAAGTTAAACAGACATGTTGGCCAGAGAATACTAAAATGGGTCAGATACAGCACTCATTTATTAAAGTGAGAATTTTAGCTGGGTTTCTTGAGGACCTGAGGCTGATGGAGTTTTATTTTCCTGTCTGTCCCCTCCATCAAGTCGCCTCCAAGAATATTTGGATATGGAGAATTTCAGTTCAGGTTGACTAAAAGGTATAATTCAGAACAAGTTCTACATCCCTGTGAGTTCTGTAGTAATTAGCACTTAAGAAGAAAAATTAAAATAAAGGAGAAAAGCTGCAGTGGAGACAGTTACCAGTTCTGGAGGCCACGTCTTCATTAGCCACAAGTACCAACTGGGCAATCTGCATGTAGGCAGCTAAATCAGCTCCTGAGGTTGCTGTCTGAGATCCTGTCAGTATCTAGGGGACATGGAAGGAAGCTGAAGAGGGTGGAAAAGGAAGGTGCAGAGAAGTGAGGCACCATTATTATTATTTTACAGGTGAAATTGAGTCAGAGAAGATGGACAAGCCAACCCAAGGCTTGCTCACTCTCCTATGCACTCCCTCTGCTCTCAGCCCAACCCCTGTGCTCCTGCTTCCCTCACTGCAGCACTGGCTTCAGCCTCACAGAACTACTTTATCTCATTAATTAACAAAGAGTTGCTCGCTTTCTGCATCCAAATTCCCTACATTTGCTGTCTGAACCAAAGGCTCAGATAAACCCTGGAACATGACTGAAGGCGAGTGCAGAACTGCACAGCCAGGAAGGGTGAGGAGCCATTAGAGGCAACAGAAAAGATCTTTTTTAGCAGCAGCAGCTGTTGAGCTGTTTGATTGAGCCATTTCCTGACTACTTTAGAAGTCCATTAAGGAGCAGTGATTGACATTGTTTTATTTCAGGCATCTACCTGAGGCTCCTGAATTAGTCAGCTGGGAAGTTGGATCCTATCTCCTGCATTTTGCTATTGACTGTGCAGATTAAGCTTTTAACTCATAGTGTTAAAAGATCTATTAAGGTAATTTTTTTAAGGTATTCAGGCTTGAAGAGATCCAAACAGGCACCCCATGATTTTTCAGAGATGCCCAAATATTAATAAATTTTACCAAAGAATAGGTGTTTCCAAGTCCTGTCTCAATGCCCTTGAGGAGCTAAGTGTGTTGTCCAAGGTCACAGAGAAAATCTATGTCAGAGCAAAGCATAGAACTTGCATCTTCAAAGAAAAGCATCCCAAATACTGGACTATGTTCCCTGTGCAGCATGCCTTGCTGTCACTTAGCCTTTGTGTGAATATGAACCAGAAAGTTCTCCTTTAATCACTTTTGAACCAGTTTGTCACTATAAAGTAGGATAGTAGTTTTAAAAGTAATTAAGATCCCATCAGTGGTATGTAAATCTATTTTTTTCCCATGAAAATCAGCACAGAATGACATAGGGAATAAAAAACAAAACAGGTAAAAGTCAGCATTGCATCTTTGTCTGATGCAGATAACTCATCAGTCAGAATATACTTATTTTTGCACAGTGCAGGATCTTTCCTCTTGGAAATCATTGTGAGAAAAATCAGAATTTTTTTTTTTTTGAACAACAGGCAAATTCTTACAGAAGTAAGTTTCCAAGAACAACTTCTGTGGGCGAGGCAAATGGAAAGGATGACCAAGATTGGTCTGAATAAGGATGGAAATGATTGTATTTTTCTACAAATTTTTCCTATTTCTTCCACCATAATTCCACTGGCTTCTTTTTCAGGGAAATCAGACCTAACAAAATCTAGAGCATTACTAAGCCTGATAATTTAATCAGAATTTTAATAAGCTCTGAATAAATAGTTTTCTGTGACATGCATGACAAGAAAGCAAGACAGTTCTCCTACTTTCAATATAAGACTCTTACTAGAATTTGCAATTAGTCAGTAATGGACAAGATATTCAAACAAATACATGGCCTTTCACTGATTACACTGAGCTTCCAGGTTAGCTCCTACTAATCTTTTTGGAGAAAATGTCCTTTTTATACATTTCAAAGGAGAACTGAGCTCCAAATACTCACACCAAATATTAATAGAAATCTGTGCTTAAGTTTTTACTTTTTTTCCCCCCAAATATCCCACACACACATATATAAAAAGAGACTTATCAATTAAAAAAAAATAAAATTCAAAAAGACAGGAAGTTCTCCTAAGACAAATCCCAGAGTCATCTTCCTGATTTCCTTTTATTCTGATTTTCTTAAAAAACTCCTGTCTTCTACATGTTATTCAACCCTCCATACTGTTCTGTGGAATATGCACTTTTACAGAAAAGTTACAATATTGAACTTACGTTATCCTGAGTCAGTCTTGACTACCAGACTTGAATAACCCAGAAAGTTTTACACAGCTTATGTAAGATGATGCCATCACATAAATGCATAAATAGGTTTTATATAAGCCAGAAATATTGGCAATTCTGGAAAACTGAGGAAAAGCCCTCAGATAAGCCTGTGAATACCTACCCTATATTGCTCTTCCATCAAAATTACTGCTGTGCCTGTAGGAACTTAGGACACAAAGGCCAAAATGACAAATTGTTTTCTAAGAGTCAGCTTTGGAAATGTCATCTAAATGTTGGGCAGCATTTCCTGCTGAAGAACTTCAGCATCACCCCTGTGTGTGAACCTTACCAGGAGGATGCCCACAAGGAGCTCAGAGTCAGAAACTTTACCAGGTTTTGCAGCAGGTAGTCCCAAGGTCACGTGTGAAGTATGAACTGTGAATAAGAGCTGTGGGAGATGATGAGATGCATCCCAGAGTCCTGAGGGAATTGGCTGATGTAGTTGCCAGACCACTCTCCAAGATATTGGAAAAGTCATGGAAGTCAAGTGAAGTCCCTGGTGACTGGAAAAAGGGAAACATCGCTCCTATTTTTAAAAAGGGTATAAATGAGAGTCTGGGAACCACTGAGCCATCAGCCTCACCTCTGTGTCTGGGAACAGATCCTCCCAGCAGCTCTGCCAAGGCCCAGGGAGAGCAGGGAGGTGATTTCAGAATGACAGCATGGCTTCACCAAGGAGCATCTGCATCAGTGGCTGCATTCAGGAGAGACAGACAATCCCACAAACTGCCTTTGTTGCTATTTATATAATTTTCAGAACTCCATCAAGTTATCTCACTATGTGCCCTGCTTTACCCTTTACCCTAAAGAATTTGCTGTGGCCAAGCTGAATTAAATTATGCAGTTAGAATTTGTTAAATGTGTGTTTTTCCATAGAGTAATTTTTACACAATGTAAAACATAGCAGGCATTTCCTTGGTCAAAGTTCACTTTAGCAAAGATGGTTATGAATAACATGGAATGAGTAGCAAAGAATATTCTAAATGAGTTAAAGTCAAAATCTCTCCGCACTGCTATACACAGGAAAGTTTGGTGAATCACAGGGAAAATACACCTGTGGTTGCAATTACAATGAGCCAAACTCTCAGAAATGTATACATTACATTCTGCTGTGAACAGCCAGACTGGTGTGGGGTAGAAAGTCTGGAGCCAAAAAAAATTAATTATCTAAATCATAATGAAAGTACCTCAGTGTGTAATTTGGTGTCTGATCATAAGAGATATTTAGGTTTCTCCCTGTACTCCTGGAATTCACATATCACTGTCTTAATTTCTCACGTGCTATTTTATTTATATATATTTTCTATCCTGAGCTCTGTACTGCAGGGCCCTCTGGCTGAGAAGTATAGAATTGGACAGGCCTCCCTTCAGAGCTTATCAGGATCATTCCTTAATTAGCTGGTGGATGCAATTTGATTTGAGAGCACAAAGTACTGGCTCTTTTTCAGGAACTGAATGCCTTGTTCCTTGTCATACTAAGTCAAGATATCAGCCCCTGGTACCTGACCTGGCACTGATCAGTTTTATGGCCAATGCAAATGCCTGCATGTAGACACACCCTCCTAGACAAAAATCTCCTGGAAATTGTGATGGCTGCTTCGCAAGGACTCAGGACACACTTGGGAAAGAACCAGCTAAAAGCACAGTCCTAGAGTCATGGCAACAATAAACTCAAATCCTGAAAGATTCCTGAAAATATTTTGAAAAAAAAAAAAAAACCCAACACTTTTCCTGTTAGTCTTGCCCAATATGTTCCTGTACAGAGGCTCTGAGTATTTTCTTTCTCTTGCCTATTGACACATAACAATAAATCTATCTGTTATACATGTATTTAAAGCTTAGATCTAGATGAGTTTTGTCATGGAATATTTTTCTTTCAATGTGTTAAAAAAAAAACCACACCAAAAAACCAGAAGGTTTAATTCAGTCATGCTTTTTTTTTAGTTCACTTTTGAATCTGTTTGAGCTTAAAGCTGATGCCAATTCTCCACAACATTCAGTTGTTTATTCCACAGCAAGTCACGCCGATGGAGATGCCAGCAGATGACTGAATTCCCTAGTTAAGCACATCACTGGAGTAAAACACGGGGTCGGGCTGCCCTCTGCGGGCTGGGATCTGGATCCAGGACAAATTGTTTTGCAACACCACACAGAGACTGGTTATTGTGAGTACAGGATTTCGACATCTGAACACAGAATTTTGATTTATGATGTACACGTAATGCCAATACAGCGATTGGCTCTCTGCTGGCTGGCTGCTGCTGCTGCTGCAGAGGAAGAAGGAAATGCAGACTGCAGGTGTCTGATGCAGCAGTGAAGCACTCCAGGTACAAATAACAGCTCAATCTACACCACCTGGGACTTCCTGGGAGACCCAGAAGATAACAGCTTCTGAGCATAAAACCAGAGAAACTAATGCCTGGAAATACTTCACTTGGCACACGAGCTGCCAGGCAGGAATCAAGTACAGTGTATTACAGCACCACTCCAAGATCTAATCAGGAACAGGTTCCTTTATATTATCTATACTGCAGACACAGGTCTGCTTACTTCAGCATTTCACAGCATGAGGCCTGAGAATGTCAAAATAGTCCAAAGCAGCCTGAGGCAAGAGAACAGGGATGAGCCATAGAAATATTCCTACATGACACTGGGTCTACTACAGACTTCATTTTCTTTGCTCATTGTCAGTAGTGCCTCTAGCTCAGCTCCTTAAGGGCTTCATCCAAGTACAGACGCTCATTCCTACAGGGCTGATGACTCAGAAAGAAATTACAAAGGATTGAGCTGTACAGACTTTTTCTGGAAATGGAGTTTGGCTCAGAGTATAGCTTCTGAACATGAAATTCTACCAGGAAGTATTCAGGTTCTCCCTCTACCCCCACCCATAGGTCAAATAATGCAATAGTGATATTCATGGTCACTCCTCTGTGAGGAGAGAGTTCAGTTTGTTGTCAAGAAGGGCCAGTCTTTAAATACAGGACCCTTCTTAAATTCGTTGAGGTTCAGTTCTAATGAAAATGACGCAAATATGACGTGGGATTTGACAGCCACAGGGAGTAGTCAATGTCTTTGTAAACTCAAACCAGTCCTGTAGCTTCAAATAACATCATCTGAGAGCCAAGTGAAGTGCTAAGACAATGGGCTGTCAGGTGTAGCAACCAAAGCTTTTGCAAGCCGAGTAACACGCAGCAGTTAAGCCCAGAGGTAGCACTACTAGCTGGCAAACAAATTCCTTCTGTACGGGATGCACAGGGATATTTTTTCCCGAAAAAACCACTGCGGGGGATCCGCTCTGAATCCTTTTGTGCCAGCGGTGAAGGCCGGTCAGCTGCGCCCTCTGCTGTCCAGAGCTGGGACTGGCGGGAGGCAGCGGCCTCCTCCCGCTGGAACAGCTGGAACAGCTGGAATTGTCTCATCAAACTCCACGGACACGGAACGCTGGAGCGCCTTGTGGCACTAGAGTTTGGGCCTGCCTAGGTAATTGTGTCATCAATAATTTAAAATTAATCGCGAAGCCACTACCGAGTGGATCATAAATATTTCAGACGCTTCAAAATTAAGATGTTTTACGGAGCCAACATTTAATGTCAGGCTCCATGAGAGATTTCAATTATACCTCAGGACAAAGATATGAGAATTTAAAGTATGACAAAAACCTACTTTTAATTGTGGACTAATGAGAAAGAAAGCTCTGCTGAAAGCTTCTATACTTGCATGGTAGTAATGTGCCTGATTTAATTTGCGTAACTCATATGGACTATCAAGATCAGCTTTTGCTTATGATTAAACAGATTATCTGATGAAATTTTAGGGATCAACAGATTATAGTCTTTAATCCAAAGATGTAAGTAACAATGAAATCTTATTATGCATTAGAAAACAAACAATGCAGTCAGAGCTGATCTGAAAATGACTCAGAAATCTCTTAGTAGGGTCAAAGCTAAGCAACTAAATTCTCCCCAGAAAAACACACAGATTCTGGCTTCCAGATTTCCTTCTCTGCAAGTACTCAGACAAAAGATTGAGGGAACCAATTTATATAAGGTAGACCACTCAATTTTTTTCCCCAGTATTTTAGGGCAAAATCCAGTTTTATGTTTATTTATACCACATTCAGACCCTTGCATTCATTACAGTTGCAATAGAGCATAAACCAAGTAGTTTATCTTTAATCTCCTTAATTTGGCTTCCACTACCACAAGAAAAGTATCCTTGTGCTCCTGGCAGCCTGCAGTGAAATTGGCTGAACTGATCACATCTCAGTGTATTTTATCTGCTTTCAATAATTTATGATGTGCTAGGACTCACAGATACTGTATGGCAGAACATTAATATATTTCCTTACAGAGGAAAGCCTGGTTTTTAGTGCTTCCAGTGGAACAGAAATACTTGAGGAAAACATGATGTGATTTGAAAAGAAATGTCTCATTTTACTGACAACATGTACTTCTGACCTCCTAGTGGTCTCCTTTACATAAGGTAGAGGAGTGTGGTAAGAGAGTGTAACTGAAGCACAAACAAGGAATAGCTGCTGGGCAGGCAATATGTGCCCAGTGTTGTGTCCTCCATGGTAGCAATGAGTGCTGGTGTCAGGAGACTCTTGCAGATGTGACAGGTAAGCACTCAGACAATAGATGAAAAACTGGGAAGTTTGTAACCCAGCAGAAGACAAATTAATGTCCCCACAGAAAGAGCAGATGTGCAGATGTGGAACAGAATGCACAGGCCAGGAAAAGCCTGGAAATGGGATTTATGAAATACTGCATGAGCTGATTACATGGAGCTGCTAGCGAATCAGCAAGGAGGGAGGTGATGTACACAGCTGAGAGCACAGAACCAGAAAATTCATGACAGAAAATGACTTCAATTCCACTGCACGCTCTTCAGTGTGAATGTGCAGCACCCTTTCTGTAGTAAAGCCCAGCATCAGAAAGGTCTGAAAATGATGTTAAATATCTTCTTAGCCCTCCTCAAAAGCAGAGACCATGCTGAATCACTAAAACTTCATTCTTTATTTCATCCAAATAGTCACTGAAAACATAGATGTAAATCTGATTATTACAAACACAATAAAATACTGCACAGAATATCAACAGGTATTTGGCATAGCACTAATTTTCAGGAAAATTTTCATCTAGGGCAAAAAAATTCACCAAATCTTCAGGCTCTCTGAAGCAAAGTCCAGACTGCAGGAACTTCTTCTGTAATGTAGACAAATGCATCCATTAGATACTGGCCTGGTGCCATCAATCAAATTAGCAGAGAGATTTTCAGATAAAAAGGCCATCACATTATCTCACTGTCACAAACCATCTAAATTGATTTAATCTAGACAATTTCATTAATTTGTAAGAAAGGAGAAAGTTCCCAAAAGCTCTATCAATTAGAACATTTCACACTTTCACTTCTCACATTCAAGCAAAACACTATTCACTGCATGTACTTCTCCAAAAAAGAACTACCTTGCAAAAAAAAAACCCCAACCCCAAGCCAGCAGAACTGTGCTCTCAAGGGTATTAAAAAAGGTAGCAATACTTGTGTTTATTTCAGTGGAAACAACATCAAGCATGAGCAGGTGAAGGTGTATTGTTGCACATGACATGACATTGGTAGCCCATCTATAACTGCAGCATCTCCAATTGAATCATCCCAAATGAGAACAAGAAGAACCCAAACAAAATGTAACCTCTGAGAACCAGCTGAGTTCTTCTGCACTGACACTGGTGAAATAGTTCTTCCATTAGTTTCCAGTGATTTCATTACTATTGGTTTGCCAGTATTTATCCAATATTCCCAGCAGTGAGAAATACATACATATGGTTGAAAAATGAGAAACTACTTTAAAAGATCATTAAAAAACCCCAAAATCTACAGTTCGCAAGACATATAAGCACCAAAGACTGGATCTTGCACTATGGCTACAAATTCAAATCTAATCTATTGGTTGGTGCATGCAGGGTTATATGCAGAGATTCAATTTGTTTAATAGGCATAGGAAAAGTAATTTACATGTAATATTTTCTTTTTTTTCCCCTTTACTGCAAGGCATTTCACGTTGACAAGTCTTAATAAAAAGTCACTTTTACAACCAAAATCTTAATTTCAACCACAATGAACTGTTCTGTTTAAATAATAATGCGTTTACATACATTAGTCACTCTTAGAATAATAAGAGGCCCTCAAGCATTACAAAGTTTTACCTCACCATCTGTGATTCTGTGATTTATGATTTCATAAATTGTTAACTGCGATTAGGAATACTCTCACAGTGATAAAACTGTCTCCTTTTATATCTTTATGGTATCTCACTGTTTCTTTATTCATTCTGCTGCTTGAAGATGAGACAGCCCAAGCACATTTAAAAGACATTTTTGCAGGAAAAACAGATTGCAAAAGCACCTTAAATGACCACATTCTCTGTCTCTCTAAATGACACAGATATGCAGGCACCTTCCAAATGCAGCACCTGTCCAGTTAATAATCACCTAAACACAGAGATGTTTCATCATACGGCTACCCACATAGAAAATTTGCATTTCCTATGAACATCTATAGAATATAAGTTGACAAACAGAGAAGAAGCAGATTTAAAAAACCCAGCATAATTACCTTTTAAATTGATATTGACATATTGGGACTCCTGGATTTTAAGAAGGAAATAGCTCTTTAACAACTGCAATAAAGGTGTCCACATACAACTAGCATTTACTTCCATAGAGTATTTGGGCTGTAGCTCTCCATGCCTGCAAAGCACAGGGGTAGTAATACCAATCAGTGCAGCAGAATCATTAGTAAGACTTCATCACAACATTGCTACAGACTTCCCAGGTGACACAATTTAAAGAACAGCAGTTAAATAGTAGTTTTGTCCCATATTTTGATTCATCTCTCTCTGCATGCTCCTAGCATATGAGGAAGCTGGTGTTCATTCCTCTCCAAAAATTAACGTGGAAGCTTTCCTTCATTTGGTACAACAGGGTCTCCTCCCTTTCCCATACTGGTCTATCACTTTCCCAACATTTCACTCTGCTACCCAGTGCCAAACAATCCTGTTCTCCTACATCAATTTGCCCAGTGTCCAAACATTTTCCCAAAACATCATATTGCTTGCCAGCTACATCTATAACTTCTGTTCACCCACTTTACCTCTGTTTTTCTTGTGGTGCCACAAAATGGGAGGGATGGTCTTTTTCTCTGAAGTATTTGATTCAGAGGTGAAATAAAGCTCTCTTTGTCTCCTTCTCTCTGTAGGAAAAAACCGAACAAACAAACAGTGAAATGAGCAATGTGCACATAGCCACAAGCCCTCTCATCTGTGGTACCCTGCAAGGACCATGCCACCCACACCACCAGCCTCTCATGCAGCAGCAACAAGACAGGATCATTTACGTTTGGAAAAGACCTCCCAGACTGTCAAGTCCAAGCTTTGACCTAATGCCACCATTCCCCTAAACCAGTATCTCAAAGTGCCACGTTCACTCATTTTCTACACACTTTCAGGGATCGTGATGCCACAACTTGTCACTGACTTTCTGAGCTCATTGCCTGCAGTGACTGTGGAGGTGGGCTCCCTTCCCCTCACCCCAGACAGAGTGTGCCCAGGTAGGCAAGAAGGCCAGTAGCATCCTGGCCTATCTGAGGAATAGTGTGGCCAGCAGGACCAGGGAAGTGATTGTCCTGAGTACCCGTGTGGCCACACCTCGAGTGCTGTGTCCAGTTCTGGGCTCCTCAGTTCAGGAAGGACATTGAGGCGCTGGAATTAGTCCAGGGAAGGGCAAAGAAACTGGGGAAGGGTCTGGAGCATGTGTCCTGTGAGGAGCAGCTGAGGGCACGGGGGCTGTTCAGCCTGGAGACAAGGAGGCTCATGGAGGACCTTATCATTCTGGAACTCCCTGGCAGAAGGTTGTAGCCAGGTGAGGGTCAGATTCTGCTCCCAGGCAACCAGCAGCAGAAGACCACACAGTTTTGAGTTGTGACAGGGTTAGCTATTAGGAAGAATTTCTTCACACAGAGGGTGATTAGGCATTGGAATGGACTGCCCAGAGAGGTGGTGGAGTCAGCACCCTGGACGCGTTTAAGGAAAAACTGGCCATGGCACTCAGTGTCACGGTCCGGCTGGCATGGTGGTGTAAGGTCGAAGGTTGCAATCGATGACCTCAGAGGTCTTTCCAACCCAAGTGAGTCTGTGACTGTGATCCATTTCCCTGCCGGAGCTGCCCACAGAAGCGGGTCTGGCTCGGGGCCCAGCAGCGGCCGGCCCGCAGCCCGGGGCCGGCACAAGCTCCCGGCCGGGCGGGAACGCGGCGCTCCCGGCTGGCAGCGCCCGCGGCCGGGCGGAGCGGAGCGGGGCGGGCCGAGCCGCGTGCGGGGGTGGCGGCCCCTGCAGGACACCCGGAGCCTCGGCAGCCGCGCAGCCGGCGGTGTCAGTGCCACGGTGTCCGCCGGAGAGCGAGAGGCAGCGCCGGCGCCCGCCCGCCCGATCCCCGCGGCCAGGCCCCCGCATGCAGCCCTCACCCTGGAGCGGCGGCGGCGGCGGATCGAGGAGCTCTCGAGGTCCTCCCGGCAGCGGCTGCTGCAGTCGCGGGACAGGATGTTCTCCAAGTTCACCTCCATCCTGCAGCACGCCGTGGAGGCGGTAAGGCCGCCGGCGGGCCCGGCCACGCCACGCCGGGGATTCGATCCGGGCCTAGCGCCGAGCGCGGGCCGGGGGCTCGGACGGGCCCGGCGCCCCTTCCCCGCTGCCCCCCGGCGCTGCTGCCGGCGGGGCCCGCAGGGCGAGCATCCGGCTCAGCCCTGCCGCGGGCCGCGGAGGCCGAGCTGCCCGGGCGGGCCCCGGAGGGAGCACGGGAAGGGAACGAATCGCCCAGCGCGGCCCTGGAGAGCCGGGGGTGCCGGGGGAGGAGGGAGCGGCTGCAGCCTCCGGCTGTCACCGCCGGGCATTGCCGGCCCCGGTGCCCCGCGCCGGGCCTGAGGGCAGCCCTGGCCCGGCCCTCACCCGGCCGTTGCCCGGCTGTTTCAGCGAGACAAACAATAAAGGAGAGGAATCGGGAAACTCGCCAGCATTTCCATCTCGTCGTGGCCAGCAGACAATAGTCGCCGTCACCGGTGTTTTTGCAGGATGTTGTCAGTTTCAAAGCGACGCTTTCCATGCCTGGTTTATTTTGTAGTTGTGCGTGGGGTCAGGTTTGCCGGGGGACACGGGGCTGTGTGTGCAGCCTGGCTCCCTGACGGGACTGGCAGAGGCAGCGGGGCCTGTGCCCGAGCTGCCATTGCACTGCCTGCCCACACCGTTCATTTTTGCCTTTCAGTGAGGTGGGGTCTTGGTAGTAATTCCCTGCCTTTCAGCGCCTCTCCCAGTAAACCCACACACCCAGGAGACTGTGAAGAGGTGATAAAAATCGGCAGGGAAATACTCAAGGGAAGGTGGAAAGTGTTGAAGAAAAAAATGCTCAAATGGTTGAAAAAACAGCTTGCAGGCCAAATCCAAATAATTGAAATAAGAGCCTGCATGCCAAATCCTGCCTCATCTGAGAAGCAGCCTTTGTACCTTAATGTATGCTTCGATGCTGCACTTGAGCATATGCCTGTCTTTATATGAGCCTGTAGTTCTGCAGGAGTATTCAGGTTTTAAAGTTAAACATGTATTCATTAATTACAGGCTCTTATTTTGCTTTTTTAATGGTGTAGTGGCATTTGGAAGGAAATGTTTTAAATAATGATGAAATGTTTTACTTGAAAACAGTCAGACCACATGTGAATGCCTTCAATAGACAGCGCTTTCATTGGAGAGGAAACAGAAATTAGTGCCTGCCTGACTAAAGAAAGTTTGTTGTGGTGAGCTGTGCCACATTTTGAATAACAGAAATAAAAGTGGGTGACTGAGAGGTGCAGGAATGGAGGAGAAGATATTCTTTCAGGCCTACCAATTTGAGAGATGTAATAGAAGTTATTATTAGAAGAGTGTTTACATTATCAATGTGAGAACAAAAAAAAAGAAAGAAAACATATAAAGAACTGCATTTAGTTGAGATCCAGTAAAAAGTAGGAAAAACAAATGTGCTGAATGGAACAGGAAAAAAGTAGGGACTAGACACACTTTTTTGATTAGAAAATCCAAATGAAAATACAGAAATATATTGATACCATAATTTTGCAAGTAAGTGCTATCCAACAACATACTGTTTGTCCTTTCTCAACTCTGGTGTCCCTTTTAGAATTGCCTCATCCTGCTACCACCACCGTGGTGGATCTCCTGGTAAATACTGCACTATTGCATTTACAGGATTGTCACAAATACTAAGAATGAAACGTGGAATTCCAAAAGCAGGAAGATACTAAGAATGTTTCTTTATAAGTTTGACCCACTAATACAAAGACAGAACTAAGAAATATAAATGTTTAAGCACTTGAGTGGCTGTATGTGGCTTTGTTTCATTCTCCCTGTAGTAATAAGATGTGGTCTGCTTAGCTTTGCTGTGGGGAAGTGACAAGTGTTGTAAATACTAAGTATTACCTCAGTCCACTTTGATGCTGCCTGTTTCCAGACCCAAGAGAATTTGGAACATCATTTTTGCTTGCTGTTTTTGCTAGGGAGCAAGTATAACATGGGCAGCCTCAGTTGGATTCTTAACAGAACTTCTGTTTCTTATCAGCAACAGAATTAGTAACTAAGCTATCAGTTCTCCATAGTTTTGGGTGCCTACCCCAGAGTAGGTAGAGTTGCAACTGTACAATTTTCAGCTGAGCTGGACACTAAAATACACGTGAAGAGCCAGGGTTTAGCTTTCACGGGTGGGACTTCTTTAAACCAGAAAGGTCTGGATAGTCCTTCTGCCCTGTCCTTTCTCCTGCACATCAGTTCTGTAGTGCTCCTGCCCTGCCTCAGGGCCCTCCGGCCTGCAGACTCCAGAGAGTGCATTTGAACAGCAATGGTTCCCATGCTCTTAGATAGTCGTTGTTATCTTACCCTCAGTGTGCCACACTCTGACCTCTGACAGGGGCTCCAAAGGTTGACAGTCTGATAGACATGGCAGTATTTGCCTTTTACTTGTTGTCGGTGTGTCACTCTTGGACTGACTGCCCTTGTGACAGGGCTGTGCTTGAGGCAAGCATAAGGGATCAGTTGCTCTCTACTAAGGTGTTTTCTTACCAAGGTTTTTTCTCGGAGAGGTTGTGGTGGTGTTCAAGACTAGCCTGGATGGGGCTTAAAACAACATGGCCTAGTAGAAAATGTCCTGCCCATGGCAGTGGGGTTGGAACTAGGTGGTCTTTTAAGATCTCTTCCAACCCAAACCTGTCTATGATCCTATGATTTTCCTTGAATAAATCAAAACTTTCAGTCTTTTCTGACTAAATTGCCCAAGTGTTTGAAACCATATTCCTGATTTTCATTACCATTGAATTCTGGGGTTTTTTCTCATCTCTTACCTAATGTCAATCCTGCCAATATTTTAGATACTTTTTGCTTTTTAGATTTCTCTGCAGTATTCAGATGAGCAAGCACCACTGTGTTACCCTGCCAACAGAGAATCCTTAAATTGAGTCGGATGTGTTAGTGAGAATGGTGGAGAGGACTGCTGTCTCTGTTCTGTTACTTCAGGGCAGAATAGAAATGCTGTTGCTTCGTGGGGTTCATATTATTAAATCTGTGACAGTTTATATATGGCTTGTCCTCAAGATGTTTTCTCTTTGCTATGCATTTCTGATATCCTTTCATCCCGAAGGGCTATCCATGAGCACTACATTGTCAGCAGCAACACAATGTGTTGTACAATAACAAAGCAGCAAGTTAGACTTATTTTGCTCTTATCTTGTGCTTTTCACTCATGTTTCCCTAGACAAAATAGCTTGTCTGTGAAGTGGCCACTCAGTGTTCAAAGGACTTTCGTTTGTGTTTGATTTGGGTTTTTGGGTGTTTCACCTTGATAGTCAGTTCAAAAGGATGTTTTTGAGCTGTGTACCTTGCACGAAAAATGTAATTTTGGTTGGCTTGAATTTTGCAATTTGCTTTCAAACAGGAATGTTAGTACCATGCAATGGAATGAATGAAGATTTGGTGTGTGCTGCAGATTCTTGAGACCCCCTCTCTCCCAGCCTGTTATCCCACTGTGTCTCTGACACTGGTACATTACCGTACTTTCAAGTAGCTTCTGTTTATATTTTGAAGCAAACTCAGCTTTGAAAGAAACTGAGTCACTTGGTACAGGCAGTGCTCCAAAATCATGACCTGCATAACTGATTAGAACAGAACTTATTCCTCTTGAACCCACTTTATTTGATGTAATGACCTTACATTACTTGTTGTTTTAATGTTGTGCTGGTATTAGCAAATTACATTGCAAAATTGAATGCGTGACTTGCAAGCATGTGCAGCGTTAATTTTATGTGTGAGAGCAGTGGCCATTATAAACTCTGTGCATTCTCCAACTGAAGATCAAGTAAACCTTCAAGCATTATTCCTTTTTCACATTCTCTCAGACCATTCACATTGGTACAGTAGTAAGACTGAAGAAAAACATCAAGTGACTGTGTCAGTCAGGGCAGTGTGCATGCACTTCCCTTTCCTTTCTCTTTGACCCAGTTTTCTGCTCTCTATTTTTTTTACTCTGGCATCTGACCAGACAGTACCTGTAATTTTTTTATACAATGTTCTTTCCTTTGTGAATTTGCCCTAAAGTTATTGAGGCATATCACCAGCTTCTGATGTTTCCATCCTTTCCAGTATTGAATTGCGCTTCTGAAAAACATACATGAAAAATATGACAATGATTTTTACATGCACAAAAAAAGATTTGCTGTTAAATACTGCAGTATATGTGTTTCTTCACTCTTTATGTTATTTTTTTTCCTGCCTAAACATGAATTCTGTATGCTTTGGAAAACAACATGGAAATGTATTTTGGACAGGTTTTGTCTTGAGCAGACTGTACATCTGGTCAAAGATCTGTAGCTCTCCTGAGAACAGCTCTTTTCCTGAAAGGGAGTGGGCTTTGATTATTTGTTACATATTGTCACCAGAAGGATGAGGCAGCATGTGTTAAGTTCAGCTCACTCCCAGGAAGCCCAGTGTCTGGAGCTGGGCACCAGATGGAACATCTTGCTAATCAATGGCTGCTCCAGTGGGCTGCAGTTCAGTGGGGTTCAGTGAATTTTAGCTATTTTGTATGCCAACACCTACACTGCAGGCTTGAGGATCATGGGGTTTTTTCCCCGGAGGAAGAGAGCTTCACTTTGAGATTAGGAATCACTAAGAACATATTTAATTACATCAGGATTAATTCCAGAGTCACAGAGTACTCTGTGTTGGAAGGGACCCACAGGGACCGTCAAGTCCAGTTCTTTAATTAATGGCCTATACAGGGATCAAACCCTCAGCCTTGGTGTTATTAGCACCATGCCCTAGCCAGCTGATTTAATGGGGAGAAATAACTGCATTTTTAAGGTAACTCCTTCAAATTAGACAAGTAGCAGGAATTAATGGCCTTCACAAGGAATTCTGCTTTGCTTCAGAATCTCCATGCAAGCACTTAGACAGTAGAGTGGTTATACAGGGTGGCAGCTGTAACATGTATTCCATCTCAGCTGATAGCTAATAATTCATCCTAAAATAGGAACTATAACCTCATACTAGTACTACCTGTCCTACCAGGGTTAAAGGATGTCAGCCAAGTGCTATAGGGTCCTAATTCTTTCCAGTGCTTGGCTTTGTATACATATAAGCTGATATCTTGGTCTTGGTCTTTACCTTGCTTTGTCTGAATAAATAAGTTAAGAAGATTGCTTGGTTTGTTTTTTGGTTTTTTTTTCCCTTTATTTTTGTTTGTTTGTTTGCTTGTTTTCTTGTGGGTTTTTGTTGGTTTTTTTGGTCAGTAAACACCTACCTTAAAATAATTTGTTGGGGTTACATCTCCAGTCAGTGGCAATGCTGATGCCCAATAGGCTGCCCTCTGCCCTGCCCAGGTGCACACACATGCTTATGTTATCTCTGCTATGTCTGGCTTGCAGTCCTGGTCAGAGAAGACTCTGAAATCACTGGGTATTTTAATTTGAAAGGGCAGGACCTGTCCCTGAATTATTTTTTCACCTCTGAGAAGAGTCCCTAGAGGCAGTTGTTGAGAGGGGGAATGTCTCTATCCACAGTTCTCTCCCATGGTGGATAAATTATTGACAGTGCTGAGAAGTGAAATCCTTTTCCTGGCACTGCTCAGAGGCACTAAATTCATCTTGAGGCAGATGAGACGAGAAGAAGTGGAGAGGAAAATCACATCAGCCAAGGATAAATCTTTAATGTTATCCATCATGTGTTACGTTGGAAATAGAGTGGTCTGGGAGGCCTGTATTCCTCAAAAGTTGTCCCTGGGTTATTCATCAGCTGGCGTTGAGGTTTTGATACAGCTTTTTTTTTCCAGAAATGATAATTACATTGCTTGAAATACACATCTAGTGCAGCTAGCGTGACATACAGAGCATGATACACAATATCATATGCTCAGTCTTCAGTTTGTTTGGTTATTCTTCTGAATGTCAATAACCTAGTAAATGTCACAGTCAAATAAACTGGTTTTGCGCAGTGTGGAGTGTTCAGATACTCGGTGGTAGCTGCTGTGCTAATGTGCTGCTCTGAGTGCCTAGCCGTGGAACCCAGTGAGTGCACAGCCTGTCAGGGCGAGGATAAGCACTGTCAGTTTGATTTCCTGGTTGAAATTTCCAAAGGCACATTTCCACCCGGGATGGAGGCAGAGATAGTTGCCAAGCACCACTCTTTTTCCAGAGTCTTGCCTTCCAAAGTCCTGTGTGCAAAGGGCCATTAGCAATTAGCACTGCACTTATCTTGGCATGGAATATTTGTCATATACTGGGCTTTACAACTTTACCAAGATAAATTTAAGTGTCATTAAATTAAAGGCAAAGAAAAGACTGATGTGGAAAACATCCAGGGCTTTTTCAAACAAACCCACCAGCCAGTAGAGACCGTATGAGCCTATCCTGTACTAGACTGTATATGAACCCTGTGCTCCTGAGCCCTTGTTTGCCCAAGAACTGAGACAGCACAGCATATTTTAGACCCTGTGGGGAAACACTAGAGGAGTTCAGAGTTATAAGTCTCAAATGTGGTATCTGCAGCTCCTGGGGAGAAAACTTCCTTCAGTTAACCTTTCTCTGTGAGGTTAACTGACCCCTGGCACAGGTTCCTGGACAGGCTGTGGAGTCTCCATCCTTTGGTATATTCAAAAGCCATCTGGACATGCTCCTGAGCAGCCAGCTCTAGGTGACTGTGCTGTAGCAGGGGGACTAAACTGGATGGTGTCCACTCCCCTTCCAGCTTCAGCCCCTCTGAGATTCTGTGAAGGACTGGACTCCATCTCCTGTCAGGATGGTCCAGCTCCTTACCCTTCCAAAACAGACACACCAATTTATACTTGGGATTCTTTCTGTTTGCCCTCAGGGCTCATCGCTGCCATCCTGTCAAGTGATAATCCCCTATTTCAGGATGGCCTGCAAAAGAATGACTTGAGGACTTGGCCCAAAAAAAAAAGCCTCAAGCAAGTAGGATTAGGCCTCAATAAAAGTAGATTCTCATGTGACCTATTGAATGGTTGGGGTTTTCCCTATAGGATTCCTGATTTTAACCAGCTCAGAACATTCAGGGGCACAAATTCAGTGCTTGTCTCAGCTCTCACTTTGGAGAGCAGAGTGGTGAAGTGATTGTGGTCCTGTTTTCACAGGCTGCCTGTGGTGTGATGGGCCACAGGCCACCTGCGTCTCAGTGGGAAGGAGCATTGCTGATGGTGGCTGCATTTCCTTCTTGCACTGTGTTATTCCTGGATGCTGCTCACGCCCAGCCAGCCATCCCAAACTCCTCCAGGAAAGAAGAAACTTCCTTTCTTGAAGAAATGAAATAAGAAACATATTTGTTTTTAAAAAAGGAGCAACCCATCAGGCTCTGCGTGTGGGCCTAAAAAAACAAACCAAAAATTTGCAAAAAACAAACCCAACCTAACAACTGAACAAAGATTTTTTTAAAATAAGTTGTGGATAATGGGAAAAAAGGCATGGTAAAAACTGGATGAAGCAACTATTTGGTATTTTTAAGGGAGCAGACAGAGAACAGAGTGTACAGGAAAGCAAGAAGGCATCAAGAGCAGAAGCAAAAGAACATGATTTTTTCCTACGGGACAAAATTGTGGTCTAAAAAATACAAGCATACATTTCTAGTGTTGCTGTGCAGTAGGAGCAATTGCTTTTGTTGCTTCGAATAGATTGTCTGGTGATAGAGACATCACAGAGATTATTACTGATGTTTACAAGCAGTCAGTGTGGCAGGGGGCTCAGCCATGAATAATGAATGTAGTCCTTGTTAAAGGTAAAAGAGCAGAGAGTAACAGTTGTAGCACTATCTGCAGCACTTTATTTCCAAGTATAAGATAAAATTGAATTTAATCTCTGGGCAAGTATGTTCATTCCATTTCTGACTGGTTTTTGTTGTGTTTTTTTTCCCCATAGCTTGCACCTTCCCTTCCATTACAAGAAGATTTTGTTTACCACTGGAAAGCAATCACCCATTACTACATAGAGACCTCAGGTAAAAGAAAAAAGCCCTCTGGGTTTGTTTTTCTATTGTGGAAACTAGAATTCACAATTTCAGTGTTTTTAAAAAGTATAGATTAAGAAATACTAAATGAATCATGTCTTTAATCAAAATACCAACAATAACCAGTAATTAAAAATATAATGTACTTCCATGTGTAAAAGTAGACATGAAAAATGGTTGAAGTCTTCTTTCCTGAGTACCATGTAGGGAACTGCACTTTTTTACATCTGACCCAGTTTCTGCCTTCACATACTCTGTTTAATCTAAACAGACAGCTGCAGAAATGCAGTCCCTGCTGTTAACATTTTTATTGCTTTGCATCAGGGATTTTCTTTTTCTTTGCAAGATTTTAACAAAAGTAATTTTGTGGTCATAGATTTTACCAGACAGAGATGGATTCTGTGTGCTCAGTATTAGTTATTTTTGCTTTAATGTCTTGTCTCAGTGTATTTTGATAGCACAGACAACAAGTTTTATTAAACCTTACTCAGATGTTACACTGCTGTTCTTAAAAATAGATATTATGATGAAATATGGCTGTAGTTGCTTTTTTTAAAACTCTTTCCGAGTCTGGGGTTTTTTCCCAACAATTATGCAGCTTGTAAATTTTTAATTTTGGACCTAGTTATGAAACAGTTATGTTTTAAAAATGAATGTTGCCATGCTTCCCTCAAGCCTATTAGTTCTGACCTTCTGCTGGAAGAGCTGTTGAGTCTGTGTTTGTGTCTGATGATCTTGTTTATATCAATATTTACTTGTAAAACTGCAGCGTGACCCTTGGTTCCAAATACCCATCTTTTGGAACACTATGTGATGTTTCCAAAGGTGGAAATGACAGGGTGGCAGGGAAAACTGACACCTGCAGTGACGTGGTGCAGAATAAAAGCTGACCTCTCTCCCAGAGTTTCAGAAGTGTTTTGAAAAAGAAGTTTCCACTCAGTGGATGTATTTCTGTCCTCTGCAGTAGGAGCAGAATTATGTGTAGGAAATTCAAGCAAAACACTCCAGGCTAACTGGAGCTTGTGGCAAAGACCAAACTCACTCTGACATGGCAGTTTCCCTGTGTGATCTTGTTGCCAGTTGCAGGCAAGTGACAAGTTATTTTTAGATTGTTGCGTAAACAGTAGTAACCATTTCCCTAGGATAGTTGTTCATGTAGAATTCAGCTGAAAAAAATAAAAGAGGAAAATCTTCCATGTGTGGATATGTTCTACAATATCTGAATGTTAGCTCCTACTTCCAGTGGCATAAATCCACTGCAGTTTCATGACTTTAATATAATAAAATCAATATCTTACCCTTTCCTTCATAAGTTTGAATTCTATTTTAATGCAGAAACTACAAAAAAGAAATTTAAAAGCTTTTGGAGAATAAACAGCATAGAGTTTGAATTTTCTTTGTTGTTATCAGCAGAAAAGCCATTTATTTAGTTATCTAGTTTATAAAGGAACTGATCAGCTGCAAATTAAGCTGATTTTAGAGGCCAGATTTGAGAATAATGTATCAAGGGTCAAAGAGGAAGTTATTAAGACCTCGTGCATACTAAACAGAAGATTGAGAGTTGTAGATTTCTCTCCCTTGGCTTGCTCTCTGGCAGTAGAAATTTTCCTTTTTTGACCGTGTAATTATTGCATATTTTGAATTTTGGCACTTCACCTTTTCCCCATTACAAGGTCAGATATCTGCCCAATGGATATTCCAGTGTACATATTCAGATACAGTTCTGAAAGTTTTCTTTAAGACATGTTAAAAACCCATGCTCTATATAAAATTCTTTAAGTGGATGTCATGTTTATAAGTCTTACATTTGGAACTGAATTGAAATGAGGGCAGTTTTAAAATCATTCTTAATTTCCTATTTCTTTTATTTAGATGACAAAGCTCCTGTGACTGATACGAACATTCCCTCTCACCTGGAACAGATGTTGGATATTCTAGTTCAAGAAGAAAATGAGAGGGAATCGGGTGAAACAGGACCATGCATGGAATATTTGCTGCATCACAAGATTTTGGAGACACTCTACACACTAGGAAAAGCTGATGTATGTATCTCTCAGCAGAGCAGATTATCTCTTGTGTGAGCTCCTAGTTGTGACTGAAGTCCTACAGTAGGTGGTAGTGTGGGACACTGAACTCTAGCAAAGAGCTGCTTGCTTATATTACAAGTCTTGTGTGAGCTCCTAGTTGTGATAGAGACTGAAGTCCTACACTAGGTGGTAGTGTGGGACACTGAACTCTAGCAAAGAGCTGCTTGCTTATATTACAAATATTCCAATATACGTTTCCACATTACCAGGATATTACAAATAACAGCCTTTTACAGATGTGATCAGGGTGAGACAGCCCCTGGGGTGCTGGCAATGGTGAGACTCACCACTCTAGTAATGCTGATGGTGAAACTAAAAGTAGGAGAAACATTTTTCTTCAGTTTAGAGTTTTTCTGGCTACTACATGACAGTATTATCCCTCTCTGCCCTTTGTTAAATGTTGGGGCATTCTTGGGTGAAAAGTGCTGTGTTAAATACAGATTTTTGATTAGCTTTTCTGAGTGTGTTCAGCTATTGCCCAGAAAGACTTTGCTATCAGAAGACATTAATTTGAGTTGATCCCCAGCCAGCTTTCATACCTTGGCAGTATTGTCTGGTTCCTCATGTCTGCTTTGTAGCACACATGAAGTTTCCTTCATGGTCTTGGTCCATCCTTGTTGCTGTCTGTCTTGGCAGAACTTCTGAGCTGAAATGTGTGGGGCTGGGTGGATCATGGGGTGAATGAGCTTGGCAGCCCTGGGGGTAGAACATTTTGTACCACAGTGCAGATGCAGTTAGGGAGGCATGGTTTATCCTCTTCCAAGGATAAATGGAGCTCTCCAGGGTTTCTTTCTCAATATTTTACACATTGTCAAGAGTTTTTAATTGATTTTACATGAGCGGGTAACACAGTACAGTGGCTGTCTGAGCCTGAGATGTTCCTTGCTCTGGCAGAGCCAGAGATCTGCAGTACCTGTTACTGTAGCAGCTGTCCTACAGTCAGGCTAAAATACTTGCTCCAGCTGGGCTTAAAACCACAACACTGCTGTATTAAAGATACTTGCTCAGAAACACAGCTCGTTCAGTAATCTCTAAATGTTGTCAAGAAACCAAGATGAAATTGTGACATATGTGAAGTGGGTAATTAGTAGTGTGTTTCTAAGAGTTGAGAGAAGTCATTCTGTACTCATAAAAATATGTCTGTACAGGCAATTCTTGTACAGCCTGTCTTTACACTTTGCCACTTGTGAGTTGATACATCTGAAGTAAACACCCAGTTCAGTGCTTGCAAGATGTTGCAAAGATCTGGTGCAAAATGAATAGTTCCCTTTCACAGCAGTCAGTTAGACTTACCACATTACTGTGGATGTGCCCTGATGGTACATATCTTGCCATTTTGTTCAAAGAATTGCTTGACAATTAGCAGTGATTAGGGATTGAAAATCTAGAGATAGTTACTTAGAAAGGAGAGCCAGGTTAGGCTGCAGGTTGCCACCTCAGCTGCATTTGGACATGCAAATGAGGGAAATTATGTGGGTTAAAATTAACAGCATTTATTAACGTGGTTGATAAATTAGTTATTAACTAATTAGTTTGGGGGAATTTAGCTAGGAACAAAGGTATATAAAGGCCCACAAGCCATCAGATCTCCTGGAGATAAGAAGGTCCTTTCTTGTGGTGTGGTGCATTAGGGACAGTAGAACAAGGGTCTGCATGTTCCACACATATTTGTGATTTATATTCTGCTCAGGGAAAGCAGCAGCTTTCTCTTGTCCTGGATCATCTGTGCATTTATAAACACTTTAGCTGGCTAAGGTTAATTGCTCATGACTTTAAGAAACCTTCTGTAGGTATTAAGATTTTTATAGTTTATCATTCTGTATTTGTATGTACTGATTCACTGAATTGCTGGATTTTGTGGCACAGTACCTTAATAGACATCTGACCTGTAGCAAATTAATTCCGAGTTAATTTCCCCTTATCACCATAATGATACGGAATATTTTCTGGAAAGATTGGTAGAAGTTTGCCCTAGAGCAATTAACTGAAAGTATGAATAATTTGAAAGAGAAAACAGTAATGTGATCCAACATTTTTTATTGATCTCCGTTAATACTGGTAAAAGTAATATGTTAACAGATGATGACTTTTAGTTAAATTATTGCTGATTAATTAGCCATTCTAAGTGAAAAATTTACATCTGTATTTTTCTCTACATTTTTTCTATTTTTGTTTTTGTTCCAGTGTCCTCCAGGAATGAAACAGCAAGTTCTGGCTTTTTATACAAAACTTCTTGGAAGAATAAGGCAACCTCTTCTTCCCCACATAAATGTGCATAGGCCAGTGCAGGTACTTTTGAAGTCAACTGTATTTTTGCATAAGTTTCCTTTATTCTGCTGTAGCTAATGTTGTCTTTCATTTTTCCATTGTCAAGTGAATTAAGGAAATTGCTTGGGAGCCAGATCAGTTTGGGTTTTTTTAATGTGGTGATGTTTGGAATCTTGGACTGCCACTGCAATGCAAGTCATAGATATTAAAGAAAACTTGTTCATTGCAGTCTAAATCCAGAGCAAATGTTCCAGTCAGTACTCATACGTAATTGTAGTGTTTAGATAGAAAAATAATTCAGTCTGTTATTCCTAGAAAAAGCAATAACTTTCTGTCTTAATTATTCACTTTATGTGACAGAAATTAATCAGGCTCTGTGGTGAGGTTCTGGCAACACCAACAGAAAATGAAGAAATTCAGTTTCTGTGTATAGTATGTGCAAAACTGAAGCAGGATCCATACCTGGTCAACTTCTTCCTTGAGGTGAGTAAATCAATTCAAAATTTTACAGGTGTATTTACTGTGTCATATACAAAATCTAGTGGAGAACTGGTGGTGTCACGTTATGCTTCATAGCTTAGTTTTCATTCCATCTGTTACTTTTTATCATGTGATATTAGAAGTTGTTTTTTCTCCCAGAGACTTTATACATCTGATTTTCAAGGGAATTTCATTCAGGGCTCACAAGTACACCTGCCCAAGGTCCTTTTCCTTTGCAATGAAAGTGCCTTTAGAGTAGGGATATGAGTTGCAGTGTAAAACACTGTGTGAGGGAGACCTTGGCCTTCATGTGTTGTTTTTGTCATCCCAACGAAGACAAAGGGACACATTGCAGGGGACACTGAAACCTTGCAAGTTGCTGAGTGTTCTGCAGGATTGGGCCTTTATTTTGGTAGTGGCACATATGTTGGAGCTGCAGTGCCAGCTCACAATCTACAACACAACACATCTTCTGTCTGCAAGACAGCCTGTGTCTTTACTGCCTCCTTTAACATGTGGCATTATGAAATCAGAGTGGGAGGATAAACAGTTTCTAGACTGACTTTCAGTTCCTGTTTAGAAGAAGCATAAAAAAATTGGTTTATAAAAGTCCATTTAGTGGGAGCATTTTGCTCCCACTTTGCTGTTTCCTATGGTGACACGGTGTCTATTAAGTACATAATACTTAGCTGAAAAATATTCCTTCAGGACTATTTTACAACCTTTCCACAAACAAACAAGATCTGTGACAGCAGAGACTGCTAAATTGCAAAAAGATGTTATTTTTCATTAAGTATGTGATTTTCATTTCCATGTCAGTAGTAAAGAATCAATCTTGAGTTTCTTTTTACCTCAATTAAGTATTGTGCTGATTGCCATTGTATCCACTGTAGTTGTGTAAGCAGCAGAAATGGTATGAGGTTGAAAAGTTAATGTTTAAACATTAGAAGCACTCAGAAGCAAACTACTGCATATATTACATGCAAAATATGGTAGAATTCTAAACCAGGATTACTTTTAGTGTTATTTGTGTAAGTTGTATGGTTTAAGCCCCTTAAATAGTGCCCTTGCAATCAAACCTGAGAACCCAGTCATAAGAACCACAAGTGTTTTGTCCCACTTTATTAGTGTTCCTCCCCAAAATAGCAAGATTCCAATATTAAAAAACAGACATGGAGAAACAAATGATTCCAAGTTTTAAAGGGGTCTCTAGTTTCACAAAATGCTGGCTGTGGGGTTCAGGCAAGCTGGCAAACATTTCTTGTAGCTCCTGTTATTTCACAGTGTTATTCTAGGTGTTGCAGCCTAAAGCATTTGTCTTCACAACTTGTAATGGTTGTTTCCAGAGCAGTTATGTGGAGTGCAGAATTGTGCTTCATTGGAATAGGATATTCTGGTTGTTCACATTTGGCCTCTTAGGGGTGCTGTTGTGACTTGATCACTTTCAAATGCATGAAAGGGTAAATTTACAGAATTCTGTGTGGCATTTCTACCTCCAATCTCCAACACTTATAAGATGAAATGCAGATGGATCTCTCCAGAGAGTGTTTGTATCTGTTAGTTTTGCTTCCTTCTTTGACTGTTTCCAATCAGTTTATACAGGATTTTGTGAACATAAAAACTGAGTGTGTTCAAATGCACTTCCTTTGTATGATTCCATGCCAGATAGTTTGTTGATAGAAAGCTGGTTTGTATTTTATATTTACATAAATATGTGTATTATTGGTTAATCAGTATAGGTGAAATCTTTCACCTGTATTGCTTAATCAATAAGCCTACATGGCATAACTGTATCACTTGGACAAGTTACATCTGTTGTGGAAATAAGGACTTGAAGAACTTCATTCTACTTTTTTTAAACTTTAGGATCCCTATACTAATTTTATTTTAGTATTAATGTATTCCTTTTTTTAAAACTGAGTTTTCCTAACTCTTGTGCAGAGAGAAAGAATATACATTGTAATGTTTATTTATCACCTCTGCCTCAGTTATATTTTAGGGTAAACTTGCCTCATTGCATCTTATCCCATTTTAGATGAGATACTCCTTGCAACTGTTTCTGGCAAAGGGACACTTAACTCTCTCTGCTTCAATTTCTGTTCCTAAGACCTTGAATCATTTGGACAAGTCATGTCTGTTGTGGAAATAAGACCTTGAAGAACTTCATTCTACTTTTTTAAAACTTTAGGATCCCTATATGGTATTAATGTATTCCTTTTTTAAAAACTGAGTTTTCCTAATTCTTGTGCAGAGAGAAAGAATATTCATTGTAATGTTTATTTATCACCTCTGCCTCAGTTATATTTTAGGGTAAACTTGCCTCATTGCATCTTATCCCATTTTAAGTGAGATACTCCTTGCAACTGTTTCTGGCAAAGGGACACTTAACTTTCTTTGCTTCAATTTCTGTTCCTACGACCTTGAAAAAGTTCTAATATAGCATCTAAATAGTTTTTTTACCTTCATTTTATAAAATGAACAATAGTTTTACTGTTCACTTCTACTTTCAGTACTATGAATTATCACCTTTATATTTCTCACCACAAATTAAGTAGAGATTCTCATCAGCTGTGATATCACTTGATGTTTTCATAGAACTCTTTTTAAATCTATCAGAATTTAGACATGGCATCATCCACCACAGATTTTAAAACTGATGTTTACAAATCACAAAAATACAAAAGGGTGTTTTTATATTATCTGCTCTTTGTTAATGCTGAATTCATGTATTCAAGTAATTCTGAGTACTTGGTTTAGAAAGCATTGAATATGTGTTTTATGTAACCTTTTCTATTAGGTCATTGAGGATCCTGTTTTGCACCTTTGCAGGAGGCAGGTGAGCAGCTGAGCTGCAGAATTGCATGATTAAACAATAGGAAGCTTAAATACACACAAAGATTCTGCCTGTGTGTTATTCAATGTACAAACTGCTTTGTGTCACCTGCCAGTGTAAGAGTAATGAGCTATGGACACATTTCTAGGGGCATTCATACATTTGTATATGTTAGTTCTCTCATCACTGCTTTAGCTAAATAAACAATGGCCTTTCAAATGGCAGAAGAATCCAGACATGAACTAATAAGCTGCTGTAAGATGAAATAAGTATTTTACAGAATATTGCCCAGTTTTTGAAGAAAAAAAGGCTTTTGCTTTTAACAACTCTGCCTGCAGTTTGAGTGGTGCCAGCAACAGTGTTAAATCCAGGATTGAAATGCTGTTCCAACCTTTATGTGAAGGGTCACTGTTGTGATTCAGATATTTCTGTGTATTGATGAGGATATTGAGGATATTGATACTGAAGGACTGCAGAAGCTCTGGTGATGGGCAGACTTGGTTCAGACAGACACCTTTTTGTTGCTTTGCCAGCCTTGCACTTTTCGCACTGACAAAAAAAAACCCAACAAAGCACATTGAAGCAGTAATTTTTCTACTGCATTCAAAGATCATCCTTATTTTTATAGCATGCAGTCTGCTGCTTTTACCACTGGTTTGCTTCTCCAGGGAATTATTTCTGTGAGTGCAAATTCCCCACACCGAATGCACGGCCCTCGAGCAAGTGTTCACAGCAGCTCTCCAGTTTGCTGCCTCACTGTCATGTCCTCAGTCCCTGCTGGTTTGTCTGTACTAAAATCCATTAACCCTAAATGGTTAGTCTTTTAAATTATTAATGCTTGAGATATATTTGTAATAATTTTGCTGTTATCATAGAGAAGGGAACCGTTTGGATTTATAATCTCACTGCAGTTCTCACTTGAAAGAAATGTCTTGTGCTGCATTCTAATTTATGATTCCAATAAAGTATTCCTCACCTGCACTTATGCCAGAAGAACACTGAATTCTTGCCTTTCTGTGAGTTTCTTCATGGTATCACACAGCACAAATTTAAATATCTTTTTATGTGCTGGAGACAGATTTATGGGAAGACAGATGGGTTGCCTTTTGTCAGGCAAAGCAGGGATGATTTGGAGCTTCCAAGAAGGTTCTCTGTGACCTTTTAGTGTATCCAGTGCCCAGTGCTAACTTCTCTTTCCTTTGTCCATTCAATCTACTCAATTTTTTCTTCTTGAGAAACACAATTTGAGAGTACTCTGCTGTCAGAAAAGGTGTTTCTTTCCCTTTCCTGTTGAAGGTATAATCTCAAAAAATTTAGAATTATTTTACTTGGGTGATTCCAGCTAGAAATAGTGTTTCAGACATTAGGTGAATGTGAGGCCTTGACACAGAAAGGAATGTTTTATAAAAAGTGCTAAGTTCTGAAGGTGCCACACATAAGATAAATTAAAAACCTCTACCAAATTGTGTGCAAGTGAATATGTGCCTTAGGTAGAGAAAGAAATAGCTGCCATCCTTTTGTAAATGGCATATTCAGCCTTGAAGCAAAATGTGTAGGGCTTAAGAGAAATTTAAGCAGATTTAAAAGTGTCCTAGGTTTATAAAACACCCACACTCCCACAGCCCTGTACATTTTACATGGTTACTGTATCCAGCCTTGACTACTTCAAATGTTGATGTTAAAAAAATTGCTTTTAGTAAACTCCTGCTTCAGGATGAACAGTAATTTCAGCTATGTAATTCCAAAAAATGCTTTGCAGAGCAAGTTAAAAGCAATGGCTCTCCAAGGATCAGCAAGTGTAATCACAGAAGACATGATAAAAGACCAAGATTCCGTGGCAGCAGACACGGGGCAGCCTGGGCAGCCTGAGGAGACACCTGGTGCTGCCGGAGCCGAGCACATGGAGAAGGAGGATGAGCTCCCACAACAGGCAGAGGAGCTCTCTTTCAGTCTGGATGAACTCAATGTCACATCGTCACCTGAGTCCTCCACTGCTGGTCCAAATCAAGACTATAATTTAGTGAATTCTCTACTAAACCTCACTAAAAGTCCTGTGAGTTGTTTTTTTTTATTTGGTTTTTGGGGTTTTTTCCACTCTGTGTGATAAGATGAAATAGTTGGATGCTTTGTGAAGTGGGCAGAGGGAGTGAATAAACACACTGTATTTTAGCTATTAAAAGTGGTAGGTTTTGCAGGCACTTTGTGTAAATTGGTAATTTTCTTTGTAAATTCATATTAAAGTAAAAATGCCATTCCAGAAAATTAATACTAAGCTTGTTGATGGTAATATAAGTGAGTTTTTTAAGAAACTTGTATAGGATGCTGTATGTTTCACAGAAAAACTGCACAGGATAATCAGAAGGTTAAATATATCACAAGAGAGTGTTTTTAAAACTACTTTGAATTGTTCTGACTTAACCAAACCCACTCTCTTTGTAATGCCACTGAGCTATCTCTAGGAGTGTGTTTTCTTTTAAAAAAGCCTTTTTTATGTTTTACCCAGCTCAGTCCTCAAATTCAGACTTAGATTCTTTCAGAAAATTTAGAAGAGGTTTGGGTAAGCCTGTGATTGCTGCAGTAGTGCTGAGAGCTGAAAACCAAGTCTACCACTGTACCTCATTGTTGTTACCTGAGTAGTTTACGGGATTTGGTATCTTGGTCTCAAGCTGACCTACAGCTCTAGTTCTGTCAGCTGGAAGGCTGCAGCTGGCATTCTTGTATTTCACACAAAATCACGTGAGAATCTTTATTTTGTAGCATCCAAATTCACTAGAGTGAATTACTAGTGAATTACTAGTGAAGTAGACTCAGTAGACTGAGAACACAACAAAAATACATGTATTCAGTCACTGTGGGGGTGTGGAGAGGTTTTATTTGGAAAGTGTGTGCTTCTTGATTTCCAGTGGCCTTCATTCACCCTCTGATTAATTCTTCCATGCCCTTCTGCCAGGACGGCCGGATAGCAGTGAAGGCCTGTGAAGGTCTCATGCTTTTGGTGAGTTTGCCAGAACCAGCAGCTGCCAAGTGCCTGACTCAAAGCACTTGTTTATGTGAATTGTTGACAGACAGGCTGGCCACCCTCTACAAAGCCTTGCCTCAGTCACTGGATCCCTTAGACATTGAAACAGTGGAGGCAATTAACTGGGGGTAAGAATTTTATTTTTGTATTTAATACTCAAAGTGACTTTACACCTTTCCCTGAAACTAATTTGATAGGTAGATAATATGTATAAAATATTCCCCCCCACACACAGGCTGAAGCCTCAAGGGCCCAGCTGAGATAGAGCTGTAGCACAGTGGTGCACTTTGGGTGTCCAGAGTACCTGTGATTTCTGACATGGGGCCAGGTCTGCTGCCAGTCCTGGCAGAGATTCCTCAGGGGGCAACTTTTTCCACTGGCTTACATCAGCAGTTTCTAGTGATGTCACTGTAATATCAGGTGTGGATTAATATTCTTAAACAGATATCAAGGATTTAGGAAGCATAAACTTCTCACTGTACACAGTGGGCATTGTAAGCTGCTCTGAGGGGCAGGAAGGGTCTATTTGTTAACAGACTGTTGTTGCAAAATTTTTGCAGAAAAAAGAAGAAGGAAAGAATTGCATAAGTCATCAGCATGAAGCAAAAGATACATGCCTGTTATCCTAATTGTTTGTAATTTAGATTCTTAAAACATTTATCTTCCCCACTCTGCCCTCATTATTATGAATTGCTCCTGATCTGTTAGTACTGAGACAAAAGAAGGTATTTTCAAAATGCCTAGCAAAATTTCTGGTGGTTGGAGTTTGAAAAACGCAACTTTAAATTGTGGGATAAATAATCAGTGGAGTTTTTTACCAAAGAAAGTGGTGTATTTGTTATTCCTTACAGCCCTTAAATTGAGATAGATGTTTCTATCCAAAAGATACACTCTAGTTCAGGTATACACTGTGTGGTTTTGGTTGACTTGCCTGAGGTCACTTACAGAGTAGAGGAGAACAATTGCCTTCATTTTATGGTTCTGTGACTATAGGAGTTACTGATTCATTTTCTGTAGTCTGTATTCTGGGAGAGCAGACTTGGTGATCAGTTTTCCCTTCTGACTCCAGAAGCACTTAACCAGAGTACCTGTGCTGTACATTCTGTGTTTCCTTTAGCATGCACTGAGTACTTGTGTTGTGGTGGCACTGCCAGATCCATAGAGTCCAGCAGAAAAGCTTTTTTGATGTTCCCTTCATTACAAGTAGTTTGTTAATTATTCTGTTAGGTTCAATAAGAATGGAGTCCAAGATTGTTCAACTATTTGTAGACTAAATAAATATTTTTTCTCTCTATGCTCTAGTTTGGATTCCTACAGCCACAAAGAAGATGCATCTGCTTTTCCAGGGAAAAGAGCATTGATTTCATTTCTTTCTTGGTTTGACTACTGTGATCAACTCATCAAAGAAGCACAAAAGGTTTGAAATGTGTTCAGATGATACAAATATATTCAGAAAATAAGTAGTTCCAGTTGTTTCCTAGCTTCTGAGTTTGAGACACGCCATTTTGTACTTTTGTTTCAGACGACTGCTGTTGCTATGGCAAAAGCTGTGAGGGAACGATTCTTCATTGATGTTATGGAACCTCAGCTGATGCAAACGTGAGTAGCATCCTACAAGACACAGCAGAACAGAATCTGAGTCAAGCTAATTTTTAGGGAGTGGAAATCCTCTCCATATCTGATATGAAAATGTTTCATTCAGTTCAGAGATTGGAATCCTCACGTCAACTGCACTGTTGCACCGCATTGTTCGTCAGGTGACTTCGGATGTCCTGCTGCAGGAGCTGGTGTATTTTATCCTTGGAGAGCACAGGGAGCCAGAAACCCTGACAGACATCAACAGGCATCCATTGCGGCACAGGCTGATCGAGCACTGTGATCACATTTCTGATGAGGTGAGGGCTGGTCTGACACAGGATGTCTGCTGGACAGTTCTGGAGTGTGGAGATGCTGTAAACACACCATTGTGAGGAGTTCTCACATTTATGTCCAGTAACATTTTTTCCCAAGAAAGGGAATTCTGGGTCCTGGCCCTACAAATTCCCTTTAGAAAATGAAGTCAAGCTGTTTTCTCCACCTAGCAATATTTCTTTTTTTTTTTTTTTTCCCCCTAGATTTTTTGGTGAATTTGTGTGCCCACTATCCAGTTAGACTTGCTTGTCTGGAAGATAGAGTGAACTGACGTTTTGTAATTGCATTTTAATTTGTTGCTGTTGTTTTCCATGCTGTGTCAATTCTGTCTTATTATCATATAAGATATAGATAAAAACTTGGAGTTTATATGAACTAAGTGTGGTTGGAGGATATATGCAATGCCAATTAAAAGATGATGTGATAACTTTAAGCTCTTTGCATACACTAAGCATCATTAAAACAATTTAATTCAGTAAAATCTCTCCTCAGAAGCTGCTTGCTTCATTTTTTCCATGAAACAACCTCAGCCCTCTACTTTTTCAAATGGAAACTAGGGTTGCCTGAAATACAAATCTTTGTATTCTCTTACCCACTTTTTCAGTATGTCTGCCTTCTCACCCTGTCAGAATGAGTTATCTCTGTAAGTCAATTATCTTTGCAAGCACTAAGCACTCTCAAGCAGTCTTGAAAAATTGTCTTTGTATTGCTTAAAGTTTGTGTTCCTTTAAAAGCCTACATAACATCTCCATGTAAAAATCTTAGCCTATAGATCTAGTCACAATATCCCAGTATTACTTTCTTTTTTTTTCTGGGTATTTATTACTAACTTTAGGTCCTGTTGTGGGTCTCATTTGCATAATGATAATCATATTCCAGCATGACTCCAACTGTAGAACAGAAAGCTAAATTCTGAGTTCTCTGTATGTTCTTTGTATTGTTATTTTGACAGATTTCAGAACAGGTTATTTTACAGGAAAAAAAGAAAGCATTCCCATAGTGATTTTCAAATGTATGTGAAGTCTTCATCCATGTTTATACCACATGTAGCATCATCATTTCCATAATTTTTTTCCTTCCATAATGTCAGTAAGTGATTGCAGTGTTCTAAGATGGACAAAGCAGATAAAAGGCAAAAAGCACAGGGCAGCGGTGCATCAGTTTATTGAGTTTTTACTCTTTCTGTTGCAGATCAGCATAATGACTTTACGAATGTTTGAGCACCTTTTGCAAAAACCCAATGAGCACATTCTTTATAATTTGGTTCTGAGAAATTTGGAAGAAAGAAACTACATGGAATACAAGCCTCCCTGTCAAGAAGATAAAGATGTGGTAGAGAATGGACAGATTGCTGGAGCAGTGTAAGTTTCATTTTTAAGAGAAGTTTTCACAACAAGTAACTTGGATCCTTATTTTTAGAACAAAATGGGGTTTTTTTCCAGTAATTGAAAGAAAAGTGAGCCTGGAGAGCACTTGAGTGCTCTATGTATTAATCCATATCCGTAAACTGATGCAGAAATTCCTACATCAGCAGCTTATGGAAACTCTTAGAACAGGAACAGAAAATCTAAAATTACCACAAGCCTCTTTACAGAACAATAGACACTCAGAGGTCTTCGTGTCTCAATTTATTTATGCATCTACCAAGTTTAAATCTATGCATATTTTATTGCAATCAGTGAGAATGTTCTTGCAGTCAATAACTTCAGTGTTCTGCTTACATTTATGTTCCTAGTAATTTTTGATGGAAGAACATTTCTGCTACATAAAATAAATAAATGCAATACTGAGGAACTACATAAAATGTATTTGCTAGGTAACTCTTATAACTCAGTGTTTTAGTGAAGGAGAGGTAAGGACTGGCCACACAAACCTATTTTAGTAATCTAGAATAATTTAAATGTGTCCTGGAGTAAAACTCTCTCATGTGAAAAATGTGGCTAAGAAGTTTTAAGTGACTTGATGCAGTAATTTTGTCCAAGTCAAAAATGTCTCATCTGTTGTTCACTTTGTTGGGTATTTGCAAAGGTTGGTATTTCTGCATATTAATTATGTAATACATTGTGGATATTATATTCTGGAAAACATCCTCATTTTTCAGAAAGGAAAAACAGCCTGCCTTGTGACCTAGAGATTTTCCTGCTTTCCATAACATTCTGTGGATGATTATGTTTTTGTCTGATGTAATTTCACAGAGATCTGGAGGAAGATCCATTATTTACTGATCTGTCTCCAGATAACACATTGTCAGCTCAGGAGTGGCTCAGTACTTCTCCACCTGTCAGTCCAGAACATCCAAAAAATGATGGGAAGACTGAAGTTCATAAAATTGTAAATAGGTGAGTTGAAACAAAGACTTGAGGAAATGTCTGAATGTGTGGGTGTCTGCACACACTGTGCAAATTAAATGTGTACTCTGTAATGGATGTTATTCTGTGCCAGCTGGGAAAATGACTCCACAGAAGGAAATTGTGGCATTTTATCAGAAAGCTACTTCTAAAAGATTAGAGCTTGCATTAATTCAACATAAATGAGAAAAAATAGAAGAACTTTGCAGCTAATGGTTGAATACTCAGAATTCACAGTTATAAAAGTTGCTTTTTGCAGAAATATTTGCTGTACTTGAAATGCTGTTACAGGACTTGACATTTCTGGACAAGTCTGGGGAGTCTTGCCATAAACCTTTCAGGGGAAAAAAACCCCTCAAACTTTCTTAGAACTTCAAAGTTCCATCAATACATAGATAAAAGGAAATAATTGCCATGCTAGAGATAACCTTCTGTTCCCTGAAAGTCAGAGGGCACCTGTGTCACCTGTGGCATACCTCAGTGCCTGACAGACTCACTGCAAATTGGATTCACAAAGAGGACAAGCTCTGCTCTAAGCAACTTAGGGATGGTAATTCTCTTAGGAACTAATATTAGGACAAGGGCTGTTTGCTCTGTCAATACTTGGTAGCAGAGCAGCACTGGTGTGTCAGTGCTGACCTATCTGCCTGCCCAGAAATAATCAAAGGTGTTAGCCAAAGGAAGCAAACAGCCCAGGGACAGCCAGGACACAGTGACTTCATCACTTCTTGCCCTCTGTTCCCCAGTATTGCTATTTATAGTTTATGGTGGACATGGTTTGGAGCAAAGACACAAAGAATACTCTCCTAAATTCACCTCGTGTAACCTGCATCAGGGAATAGAAATGTTTTCTGATTTGCTGTGTCCTGCAAATTTGTATTTTTTGAGATAAAGATGAACTCCACATGACAAGTCACCTACTACATGTTTCTGCATATAAATTCTACAGGACTGTCCAGCAGTTCTTGGGGTATAATGAAGGCTGAAATTTGGAATCAGGGTCCAAAGACTGGGTTTTATTTTCTCTCCCAAAATGTCAATGGGTTTAATTTTTTTTTAATGTTAGTAATATTATTCAGATTTCCTGATGCATTTTACATCAGACATTGGTGAAGTAATAAGGACAGAGTATTTGACTACACACCTGGTAAAGGCAAATATACTTATAACAGGGACATTTATATGCAAATACTCTTGATGTGTCTTAAATGTTCATTTTTTTGATGAAGTAATAAGGACAGAGTATTTGACTATACACCTGGTAAAGGCAATTATAACAGGGACATTTATATGCAAATACTCTTGATGTGTCTTAAATGTTCATTTTTTTGCCACACCAAACTGGTAAATTAAACTACCTATGAAGTAGTTCAAGAAGAATTTTAACTGTAATTCTTCTTCTCTTCTGATATGTCTTAGATGATCATTTTTTGCTACACCAAACTGGTAAATTAAACTACCTATGAAGTAGTTCAAGAAGAATTTTAACTGTAATTCTTCTTCTCTTTTGGTTCATTTATTCCCAAGTATACTTTGGTTTAGCTCTAGTAAGATAGAATCTGACCTTTAGCAAATACTTGACCTATTTATGAATATTCCCTTTAATCTCCATTCTGTCTCCTGAGTCTCAGAAAATGCTTGCACTGATGACTTTACCTCTCATGCCAGATACAAAACTTCTCAAGTATATACCTTGTTATGACCTATAGCAGTTGGAATAGGTAGGCTTAAATAGATGCTGTGTTCTCTGTTCTTCACATAAAGTTATGGTAGAGTGTGTGGATTAATTGGCCAGACAGTTCAGCATTGTGTGTACACTGCTGCAGATGATGAAAAGGTATTGATCTGGTGCTCTGTGGAATATAGTCATTAATGTACTTTTTTTTTCTTCAGTTTTCTCTGTCTTGTACCTGATGAAGCAAAGTCATCATACCATGTGGAGGGTACAGGTTATGATACTTACCTCAGAGATGCCCACAGACAAGTAAGTCAGTGAACTCTTCCTTACTCCTTGAGAATTTGAAATGCTGGTGAGAATATACAAATGGTTCTGTAAATAGTACTATTAAATGCATCTTTTGGTAATAGAAGATGGGAAAATTCAATTTTCATTTTTAATGAAAACTTACCTTTGGAGATCTTTTGATGATGAATTCACCTTGTATTGCACTAGTGGGAATAATGGATGACATTAAATGCATTAATATTCATATAACAAATACAGCAAGAGAAAACCTGAACTGCAGATAGATTCTTAATTTGCTTCTGCATTTATCTGCATTCTCTTGGAGAATTGCCTGCCAAGCTGTTTGAAAGAACTAAAGAGAAATTAAAATGCTGCATAGGAGTTATGCAATCTGGGACTTTGCAAATAAAGGCTCATCTCGGGGAAGGCACAGCCTAAGGCATTCAGGTTTGAAGTTGGGAGGTGGGGTAGGCAGGGAAAGCTTTGTCATTTACTGTCTAGAAATAAATGCAAGTTTTGCTTTTACAAACATAGTTTCCTTGGTCAGAGGAGAGTCAGTGTTTGCAGCTTTCTTATTGAAACCTTATGAATCTTCTCAAATAGAAAAATTTATGCAAAGGAGCAGAGTAACTGAGAGCTATATTTAGTAGGTAATTCAAAAATTCCATAACCTTGGAATTATGTTATCAGCTGCTAAAGATAGGACATGTGGATTTCTGGATTTATATTCCTTCATCTGTAGTCTCTCCTGAAAAGAAAGGGAATAGAAAGTAGAGAATAAGGAAACACAGGTTGATGTAAAATGCCCCTATGTTGTATTCTTGGATGCCAGAAACCACTTATCATCTTCGTCTTTCATTCATGTCTTGGGAAAAAGAGTGTACTGGGAATTATTAGAGAGCAGAATTGGTTTCTGTCACTTCCTGACGATGATATGGCTGCTGTTAAAATATTTCCCCCCTAAGAGTAGCCCTGCCTGTTGCTGTTATTACATCCAAATAGCTGTTCTGCTTCCTTATTGCTATTCCTGGAAGCCTGCAGTAGTAGGTAAGCTACAATCAATGCAGAATTTTTGAGTGTTTTCTGATTCTTTTGCTTCCGTTTCTTCCTGTGTTCTTTATTTTCACTGTTTCAACTTGTGCACCTTGCAAGGTGTAATTCCTTGCAAGTGAGGCATCAGGCAGCACAAAGCAAATATGGGGCAAGGTAGAGAAAGACTGCCAGGAGTGTTAGGAAACAAAGAGAGGGAAGAGGAAGCCCTGAAATACTTTTAGTTTGTATGTTCTGCATGTACAGGTGCCTTTCTTGTCCTGGGAATTAGGGAGCAGAATGGTTTCAATAGCAAGATCAGCTACATGTAATGCAGTAGAAGTGTGGAAATCTACCCTCAAGAAGATGGTTAAGAATGCAATTCCTTCTTCAAAAGAGCCCTGATTAGGTTGTGTATTGTTGGTGTTGCTTTGTGTTTTGGTCCCAGCTGCTTTTTGGGAGCTCTGTTCTCCACTCAGTGCTTCTCAAACTACTCTAGTAGCAGGAATATCCCCAGGAAGATGACGTCCCTGCTGACAGTGGTTTTACTGATAGTGTTTACTTTAGAATGACTGATCTTTTAGGGCTTAGATTTATCATTTAGCTACAGATTATGGTTTTAAGGTGTATGGACTGTCAAAGGAAATGAAATTATTTCCATGGGAATTGAAGTGTGTTCTTCTCACTACTTTTTTGTAGTTCCGGGATTATTGTGTCATTTGCTTACGGTGGGAGTGGCCTGGATCTCCCAGATCTTTGGAAAAGTGCAATTTGGAAGCGTCATTCTTTGAAGGACACTTCTTGAAAGTTCTGTTTGAAAGAATGGGGAGGATTCTTGATCAGGTAAGAAAAAACAAGTATAAGAATCCATTTCTGATCCTTTCATGACTTTTAAAGAGCTGATCACCATCAGGTCCTGTGAATTCCCATCACTCTCTATTATAGTGTCATATTATTGTGTAATGTGCCATTTCCTGGTCATAAGCCTGACAAGACCCATGTGCACATACAAATACACAGGGAACATGTGCAGGAAGCCAGGAGTAGCCTCTGGGCCAGCTCTGTGAGTGTTCATGGGAACACTCTGATATGAATCTGTGATACCAGAAAGCTTTGCAGAGGTAGTAGCTCTCACTGACTTCATTTCTGACAGAAGACAGCTCAGGCACACAAGTGAAGTAACTTGTTTCAAAGACCTCATGTACTAGACACTACCTTCTTCTTCCGGCTATTGCAAATTTCTGTAGAACTGACTGTGCCCTAAGATTTTATTTTTAATTTCCTGAACTACAAAATTTCCTGGGTTTAATCTTTTTAGCTACAGGGAATTTTTTTAGAATTTATCTGATATGGGGCCATTTAACTGAGTCTGCTGACATATGGACAGAAATAAAAGCTCTGTGTGAAGAAGCAGCTTTCTTTAATGCTCTCAATTAGTTGGAATCACAACAGCAATCTGTCAGAACAATGCAGCACGTGTTACTCCTTTGTTTCCTTCTCCTCTTGTGAACACCAGATAATGCTCATACCTTCAAAGCTTCCTAATGAATTGTCTGACTCAAACAGCTCTAAAGACCTTCTCCTACAGTTCAGCTAGGTAGGCAGTGAATAGATTTATGGAAGGAATTTTTGTCTCTCTCTGCAGAGTAACTCTGCAATAATAACTCAAAATGTAGTGATCTCTTTTACCTGTAACATCTGTGGTCCAGGGGCTGAAAGCTTCATTTGTTAGGAGATTGGGATGAATCTATTGCTGGAGTGCCAAGTACAGAAATAACTGCCACTGACTGGAAGAAATAAGTGCTTTCATTTCAAAAGATTTATGAGGCAACTTTGCAATGCAATAGTGTGTGGTAACAAATTCAAGAATAAGATACCTAAATATTACTTATGTGGGCACATGTAGTCACTGGAAATTTTGTCAGAACAGCCCCAGTAGTCCCTGGGGCTCTTAGGCTGAAAGGCAAGTAGGTGTCTCTTTCAGAGCAAAGTGAATGACTCAGCTTCCTCAGCTCTGTGGACTGAAAGCTCCACTCAGGTGCCTGAGCTCAGGTATCTGTTGCCATTTTTGTGGTGTCCAAGATACTCCCAGAAGTTTGTGGTTACAACACAGATCTTGCAGGATCCACCCTCTGTGGAGACCAGCAGATACTTGGGAGCATCTGAGATGGCAGGAGATGTTTGTGTGTGGGCAGGTGTATGAAGTGACAGATCTCTGGTGAGTCAGCTAATGAGAGCTTAGACATGTAGACATGGCTAAATGTATCTGCCTTAATCTGAGGCTGAATTAATCCAAAACTCTCAGATCTGAAAAGGGGAAGAATCTGTTCTCTTATTCTTCAAGTGCTAACTTGAGAGCATAAAGATGAGAATTTGAGGTCAGTGAATCCTCCTCTTCCAGGTGTGATGATGCCAGTGAGGGTATTACTGCCAATATGCAGTCAGAGATTAAATGAGGGCCCTGTAATCCACTCAGATCAACAAGATTGATTGACACAGAGGTGTACCAAAGGAATGTCTGTCCTTCTCTTGTCAACTTAGTTTGTTGTGCCATTGAAAAAATGGAAGGAGGTTCTACTAGTTTGCAAATTCTGGGCTGAATTAAAATGTCAGCTTGTTTTCACTGGGATGACAAAATCAAAGACAAAATAAAAGTTTTGAAACATAAAGAAGCCATGGTGAAAATTCTTGCTTTTATGGAAATAACTTTCTTACTAGAATGGTCAAATCCTCTAAATTAGGCACCTTTTGTTTCCTGGAAATTTAGGTACTGTTTTATTCCTTATGACTGCTAAGCATTTTCCAGCATCTGACAGTGTTGCCTCTCCCATTTGATTGATTTGGGGAAGGGAGGTAGACAAGAAGCTCAGGATTTCCTGCTGCTTTCCCAGCTCAGCCCTGGTCCCATCTCCCATAGGTTGCTGCCACAAGATGGCCAGGCCTTCTGCAGTGGTTCTTCCCCAGAAAAAAATAAAGTAGAAGAGAAATAACCTATTAGCTGTAAACATGGATTGGTCTCTGGCAATTTCCTGAGCTCATATACTTTACAATTTCCCAGGAGAAGCAAGCAGATGTTTAATCTAGGCTGATTCCATGCTATTTCTTTAGCAGAAGAAATGTTTTACAGGAAGAGCACTTGCCCTGCAATAAATAAGTGTGCAAAAGCTTCAAGTGGTTGTAGTAGCAGTGCAGATAATAACATCTAATGCCCGACTGTCATAGTCACAGCACTGCTGTTGTGAAAAGCAGAGGTTGGGCCTGTCTTCTAATCTAACTTTTTATCTTTATTTATTCATAACCCTGTGGAAAAAGTTCTGGTAGTTAAATAAACATGAGGTGGATAAAAAGAAGCCAGCATGAAAATAACTAAGCAGTGTGTTTCCCTCTTTTTGCAGCCCTATGATGTAAATTTACAAGTTACGTCAGTGTTGTCCAAACTGTCCCTGTTTCCCCATCCTCACATACACGAATACCTTCTGGATCCTTACGTCAACCTCGCCTCTGGCTGCAAGTCTCTCTTCTCTGTGATTGTCAGGGTGAGTAAACACAGCAATAATTACACATGGCTGTGCAATGGTAATATGTTTAATAACTTTGCCATTAGTTCTGGTAGTTGCTGGGTATTTTATGTTGGTAAATGTTTGTCATTGAAAGCTGATTTCAAGTCAAGATTGGGCCTACATGGGTATCTCTGCTTACACTCTTTTTTTTTTTTTCTGATGAAGGGTGTTCTTGATAATTAAGTCCTGGATTTATCAAAAGTCCCCTTCTTCTCCAGTTCCATCTCTTCCTGCCAGACTTGCATCCTAGAAGTGCTGGCTGGGTGCCTGTCACACTGCAGTGTCCTCAGTCAGAATACAGAATCCCTCTCTTACCCCACGCACCAGCTGTTACAGGGCTGGTCAGGAGCCTGATAATGATGCTTGCCCAAGTAACAGAGGGCATGGCTCCCTTTCTCCCCAGCAGCCCTCCCCGTTCCAAAATACAGCCTTCACTCTCTCCCCTTGTGCTTTCATGAGGCCCAGGAATTCACTGGTTGATTGTCTGTGTCAACATTTAAAAAGACAAATGAATCATTGATGTAATTAAAAGAAGTAATGCCATTTGTGACAAGAGCAAGTAAGGCTTTTGTATTTCTTTACTTTCTGCACTCACTCACCCTCTTGGGCAGAGCAGCCTCTCTGCAGGCTGTTCTGTGAGCCTGTGAGGATGCTGAAGTGGGCTCTGAAGCTGCCACTGAACCTTGCTGCCAGGCACTCTGCAGAGGTGTTAACTTTGTGTGTTAATGGCCTGGGCTTTACAGGTGGTCGGGGACCTCATGGTTAGAATCCAGCGCATCCCAGATTTCACTCCCAAACTTCTGCTGGTCAGAAAACGCCTGCTGGGCTTGGAGCCAGAAGGGCCGATGTGAGTAAACACATTGCTCGTTCTCTGAGATGCGTGGCTGGGTTTGTGTGCCAATCCTGACTCCCTGCAATTCTCTTCCTGTCCCAGCATTGACCACATGACGTTACTAGAGGGCGTGATTGTGCTGGAAGAGTTCTGCAAGGAGCTGGCGGCGATCGCCTTTGTCAAGTACCACACCTCAGCCACGCCCTGAGCAGCCCGGCCCCGCCGGAGACAAGGCGGTGCCTCCCGGCCGTGGCAGGGGATGTTGGGAAGACAGGTTGCTTTCACCAGATGTTGAGATTGCAAATGGACTTGGAATATGAGCAAAGGCATTTGGGGAGAAACCAATACACAGCATTTCTAGACCCTGTGTGAAGAGCTGCAAAAGCTGCATGAAGAACCACAGCCATCAGACCTTGGTTATTCTGATGACAATGTTGAGAGAGTTTGGGCTCTTGTGTGTCCTGGGGCTCACATGCAACAATTTGCTCTTTGTGACCATATTACTTTTTAAAAAGCAAATTAATTTTATAACATTTTTATGTCTTGATACTTTTTCTTTTCAGTTAGATGTATGAAAGAAAAACACACCTATAGTTGCAACGTATGTTATTAAAAATGAAGAAATTCAAAAAAATCCACCAATCCATATGCAACAGGATATGTTAATGAGGGATCATTTTGCTTTTGGTAGATCTTAAGTACAGCTCTGAGCTTGATTCCTCATTGGTTTACTCCAAGAAATCTATCAGTCTAAAATCAATACTAAAGAAATTAATCCTGATTCGGCATCACATCCATAACAAATATATCTGAAGTGTGCATGTTTGTAGCATGTTTGTCATTCCAAGTGATTGGTCTCCAGGTCATCCATGTAACTAATTATCTTTAGCTTTTTACATGGGAGCTCTAGTTGTTTGACTCATGTCACCTTTACATTATAGGTTAATTATAGGTCAACAGTAGTTTTTGCTGAAACAGCATTTTTAATTTCTTTTAAATTGGTATTAGAATTGGTTTAAGAATCCTTTGTGCCTTGAAAATTGGCAGCATAAACATTTTGTTATTTTGAGAGACATTTTTATTGCTTATCTAACCATCACAGTGATGCCAACTCAGTTAAAGCATTGATAACTTATTTAGGACCAAAATTTGCACTGCTTTTCACAGTGCTGGGATGCAGGAATGCCTCTCAGTGACTTCCTTTCCATGTGAATGCCATCAGCCAGGGCAGGCACTGGCATTGCAAGCAGAGGCCACCTCAGGGTGCTTTGCTTCTGCCCTCCAGAGGCTCCTCACAGCCAGCAGCCTGTCTGGACGTTGCAGTCACACCCAGTGACCTGTGCTGCTCCCCTCACTCGTGGGTGGGACCCCTTTCCCCTCCTTTGAGCAAGGCCAGGTAGAGCTCAGCTCCTTCTGTTTACATTGCCTTTCCTCGTTTGTCTTTCCTGCCCCCTGTTTGCACAGCTAATGCCCATTTCAGATGTCATTGCTCATATGCAAACATGGACTAATTTATTCAGTCACTAGAATTGCTCTGAATTTACATGACTGTACCTAGAATCAGATTCTGCTCTTTAAAACAAGCCTTTGAAGTCTTGTTTTTTAATATTTATGGAAGCTGGATGTTAAGAGACCTTCTAAGTTAGCAGGTTAATTAGAGCACTGTCACAGTTAATGGGCTAAATTTATTCTTGTCACCAGTGAAGAGCATCCTGCTGTAAAAGCTTCCAGTACAGGATCAGCTGGAGAAAGCAGTTCTGGAACTGGGGAAACGTTTTGGTAGGTAAAATCTGTATTCAGTGGCTCCGTGTACTGGGACACTTTTGTAAATACTGTTGCATTTTTCTGACAAACAAAAGCATGTTTTACTTCTTCACCTGTTGGGTTTTTTTCTGCATTTAGCTCCAAAGAGTTTTCAGGTCCAAGTAGCATGGTAGGATAAAATTTGAAAAAACTGCATTTCTTTTTCTTCTTGAAAAACATACCTTGAATATAGCAAATCATTTTTAGTGATCTGCATTGCAGACAGTCCACATTAGGACCTTACTTAATACCTGACACGTAGTTTATAACATGTTGATCTCTATGCAGAGTGATGTTTAATACATACATTTGTTATTTATAAGGTCCCAATTCAGCAAAACAGTTAAACATAAACTTAGTTTAAAGTATTTTTTCCTTAAATTCCAGTCTTTTACATGAACAAAGTTAAGCAGTTGAGCAGAAATGCTGATGCTTTTCTGAATTTGGGTCTTTGTTGGTTTTGCTTGAGCTTCATTACTTTTTCCACAAATCATCTATTTATTTTTTTTTTAAAGTATGTGATCCAGAATATTTGTAATGTCCCAGTTTCAGTGGAAACTGGAAATGATAATACTACTGTAAAGGAAAGTGAGCAAAATGTTAAACAAAACTTGCAAGAGCATTCCAAGTAATACAAGAATTGATAAAGCCATTCAAGAGTTGCCTGATCTCAAATGAAAGCATTCACATCCCTTCCTTTGTCTGGCTGTTGTCACTGGTAGCTGAACTCCTTACCCTGAAAGGCTGCAGCCTCTGTGGTGTTCTGATGCAAAGCACTGCAGAGCTGCAAACACAGCTCCTTAAGCTTGTCCACGACAAAAATAAGTAGATAGAACTATGATCACTCTTAAATTCAGTGATTGTTCAGTCTCCAGTGACATTGTGATGCTCTCTTTCAAACCACATGTTAATTAGTTGATACATTTATAAGACATGGATCCATCCTCTGACAAAAATAAGTCGATAGAACTATGATCACTCTTAAATTCAGGCTATGATTGGTCAGTCTCCAGTGACATTGTGATGCTCTCTTTCAAACCACATGTTAATTAGTTGATAAATTTATAAGACATGGATCCATCCTCACACAAGTGAAGCCATCCTTAAAGTTGCTTTAGCCTAAACTGCTTTTGTGTGTGCTGCCTACAAACCCTTATTACCATACTGATGACAATGACCTTTATTTTTGTAAAAGTGCTTTAATCTTTCTTAAGAGATGGAACTCATTTAATTTTTTTTTGTGGTGATATTTTTCATGCACTTTTTTAATGATTAGAAGTTAGTTCAGGTCCATGTTTTCACCTTTTTGATCTATGCATGTCATGAGGAGCCCATTTTGTTTCTGTGTGCATATGTTTGTATGTGGTTATTTATTACCCAGAGAGGGCCACCAGAGAAAATACTTGGCCTGAAGAGTTCATGGCTTGTACAGATCCTCCAGATGTCAGTGGGAAAGACAAGTGCTCATCACCTTAGAGAATGGGGCCACTGGTATTAGATTGAAATACTTGAGATGGGATACTAGAATAATTTTTTATTTCAAAAAGCAGATCCAAACCACATTCTAATCCTGATGCACATGTGTGTAAATAGAAGCATTGTTTTATTTTTTTTTTGTTCATTTATAGTATGTATTTGATTTAGATTCTGATTTAGAAATTTTTGTAATAAGCCATGTGCTAGCTCTGGTAGAACGAGTTTGTCCTTAGGTTCTCCTATGACTGTAATATTCTTGATATTCAGATTCTGTCTGTGTAATGTTCTTACTCTATATTTGTCTGTGCAATATAAAAGCTGTGACTTGATGCACAGCTTGAGTCTGGTTGTACATCACCTATGTATATATATACATATATATATAAAAGGACCAGAATCCTGAGCTTGCTTACACTATGATTAGTGTAAAGATTGCCACACTTCATTTTACAGGGCACAAGTAATCATGGAATGGCTTTGTAAATGCATGGTAATTTCTACCATAACCTGCTGTGCAATCTCACAAGTGACATTTTATTACTGCTGTTTGTCTTGCTAGAAGAAATACTAACCTGAAGGACTTGGTGAGATTAAAGTGTCTTGGAGTAGACCTGGGGCTACATGGAAAATCCATATCTGATATTGCATATCATACAGGGTTTTCAAACCATGTCCTCAATGCTTCTGTGCCCTGTAAAATAGTGTAATTATATAAAAGATCTACTCCTTGTTTTGCCTCCTGCCTTGTTTACATTAAACAGAGGATATTCAGTAAAAATTTTCTAATAAACTTTGTGTAGGTCACTTACTAACAGTGTTGCCAAGGTTTCACCAATGTGGGAATTTCCAGTGAGGAATTGTTGAAACAGCCACATTACCAGACATACAAGATTAAGTTTTATGAAGGAGGTTGTGATAAAACTCAACTTTTTGTGCTAAGAAATGCATGGAGGATTAAAAGGGATATTCTCAAAATAAATTAATTTCAGTGAAGCAACTGCTTCTATTATTACAGAATCTGTAATAATTTTTGTATGCGTGACCTTGAGACAGGATGTGTTTTAACATTTTACATTATGCCTTTGATCCTGAAATCCTCATGTATTTTGAGTCTGTCACTACAGCATCTTCTGGGATAAACATGTTTTGTGTGCTGTGCTGTGCAGGGCTTGGACTGAATCAGCATGCTCTTGCCCAGGAGAATGGGAAACCTAGGGAAATGGGCAGGCTGGAGCCATCCCGGGCACAGATTAACATCAGCTCTTTCCTGGGAGCCCTGGTATCCTTCCAGAAAGGCTGCAGCTGGGCAAGGCCCTGGTCTTCTATTGCATTTGAGTGCAGAGTGTGTCAGTCACAGCATTGGTTTGTTGGAGATTAATGTCATGAGGGTGAGTGAGCATAGTTTCTTCCTTCAGGGCCTTCATGGAAGGGTTATACACAGGGTTTATATATGTTTTTATATACTTCTACATTGTGTTTGTTGTGTGTTTTTTCTGCTTTTGGTTTCCTTCTGGTTTTCATCAGCCTTTTAAAAATCTTGTTGCTCTGTAGGATCCCCTCTGAGAGCTGCACTTGGATGTTAAGCTGCTCCTTCTCAGTATTTAACATCTGCAAGTGCTCTTACATCTTTCATAAGAACAGTGCTACTGCAAGATGATGCACTTGACAGCTTTCATTATAGCTCTCTGCATCTTTCTCCCATCCTCTTGGTCTCAGAGATTGTCATCTCCCACCCCAGATCATTTATCTGCTGTGCCTGCATGAGCCATTCAGAGATTTAGGGAGACTTTGCTTTCTCAAGCAGTGAGGAAGTTGTATCAAAATGGAATGTTTTGCATCTTATATTTTTTCTCCTATTTTGATATTCTTGAAATGACTGAGTTATTGAAGCATGGTTATCTTATGGCACTTGCATTCTGATACAAGATTTTGGGGCTCTGCATCCTATGGGGGTGGGAGGAAAAGAGTGCTATAAGTGTGTGGTCTCTACTTCATATTCATTAACTCATTGTACAGATTATCAACCAGAGTTCTCAGTGTAGATACAAGTAGCACAGGATCTACTGATTTTGTTAACCTTTAAATATCAGCAGAACTGGTGCTGTCAAAGCCTCAAGGATTTTGCTGGTTTGGTATGTGATCCAGTTGGATTAAAGTGGATTAATGCTCAGTGAAGTGAATCTGTCCCAGGTTGTATGAGCCCTTTCAGCCTGAACCGTGTGTTCCTGGTGCATCTTTTATCAGCTGAGACTCCCTTTGAATGCTGAGAGAAAGAACTGAAGAGCAGTTCAGGAATCAAGTCAAGCATATGGTGGATTAAAATTTTCAGGTGTCACAAGCTTCTTGGAAACGCCAAAAAGAGGGTGTGAAATTTTAAATTTTACATGTTTTGACTGGTTGCCTTTGGAGTTAGATGTGTGCCTTTGGAGTCAGGTCTGTGAGGATAAAATCTTGGAACATGGTGTCTCACTGGGCTACCTGATTGCCCTTGCTAGGATGGCACATCCATTCTCAACTATGCTTCATTGAGTTCCTGCTGGTTATTACAATTAATGCTGCTGCTGGTATAAAATCTGCCACAACAGTGCTGTGGAACTCACAGCTTTGTCAGTGTCTTGGAACTCTGACAAAAAAAAAAGTAGATTCATCTTGCTAGCTTTTTCTGCTCTACAGCATCATAACTCAGTAGGGGTTTGTATGGTGTCCCCTTCCTCTAGTGAAACATTTTACAGACTGAAGAATAAGGAAACACATGAAAGAGAGAAGCCTGTTTCTGTGCTAGGCTGGAGAAACATATTCTCTTAATCACCTTAATTTTCAAAAAGTTGGAACTTCTTTTCTAAAGTCAATGGTTCTCTTCCAAAAAGAGGGAGGGTATCCTCCACAGGGAGCCCTAGACAGTGAAGATAAACCTGCTTCAGTAGTTTGCCCTGAGCATGGCAGAAATGTGGTGTTTGTTTTATATATTTGAAGGTGTGTAGTATCTAAATTCCAGTTTGGAGGGATGAAGCAGGTTAAAATTTAAGTCTTTGTGCTGTGTAATACGTATAACAAGAGACAGGATACAGGAAGTTCTGCAGAAAATAGCAAAAGATCTTATTTTGGAGAGCAGAGCAACAGTGGTAACTAAGTTTAGCACAATTAAATTATGGCTTAGGGTTAGAGGAACATTAGTTCCCAATAAAAAGGTTTGGAAGACTTAAGCAGCAAGACTGAAATAATTATGAAACCTTAATTTATAATAATGCAATTAAGAATGAAGTTATATCATTCAGGCAAACCAAAACTTGTCAGTGAAAACTTCCTAACCTTGAATGTCACTAGATCAGAAGAGGAAGGAGCCTGTAACCTCTCACTTTTGAAGCCAGACTGGACAAAATCCATGGAATGTTTCACGAGGAAACCGACCTGTGTCAGTGAGGTGAGGCAAACACAGTTACATCCTCAGACTCCCAGCTGATGAACAATTCCAGCATGACTTGGCTTTGTTCTGCTGGCAAGCAGGGAGAAGGACTGATCCCCTTGAGCATCTCCTGTAAATGAGGGAAGTTGCTGCAGCCTGAGGAAAGCAATTTTCAGGTTTCCCGAGCTCCACTCAGTGACACAAGAGCCCCTCTGCAGATGCAGCACCCATCACACGCAGCACAGGTTGATTAGCAGGGCAGGATCCCCCCATGCTGAGCTGCCTTGGAGAGAAAAAACAAATTACCTGCTCTCTGCATCGTCATTATCCTTTACTTGAGAAACCCTCTTCTACTTCCCTCATCTCCACATCCACAGGAAGCACCTGTCAAGTTTATATTTCTTAATTTGGGTCATGAATTTTTATTTCCTAGCGTTTCAGAGACTTCTGTTTTTACTGTTAGCAGGCTGTCCATCAAGACTGCACATTTCCAGACGATTTTCTTTTCAGCTTCCTGAAAGGCAAAAGAAATATCTTTGTATTGTTTATCCTGGCTTTTAGACTTACATTCTCCTACCTTGTTAATTCCATCCTTTCAAATAGCTGAAAATGTTTTTTTGTCTTGCCCTTCACCTTGAGGATTCAGTAGTCAGCAGTTTGTGCAGCTCAGCAGGCAGGGGGGGTTATGGACAGCATGGATGAAATCAGAGCTGCTTCTGCCCACCCAGGTCCAGCTGCAGGATCTGTACAGGAGGAAATCCCATTTGCATAGCAAACGTGGTGGAGTGCTCAGAGGGAAAACCTGGACACACTGAAATCTGTGGAAATCTTGCTGTCAGCAGGACTGCACACAGTCTTCACTCTGCTTCACAAACCCACCATGGCATTTCTGATAATGTTTTTTCAGAAGGAAAAACAGGGATGAAAATTAAGAAAAAAGCGGTTACTGAAGAAAACCAAATAGTCTGGACATGTTTAAAAGAAAGACCCTTAAACCAATATCTTCTATTGACCTGGCAGCACTTCTGAGCTTGCCAACAGCCGTGTTTGGTGCCAGCACAGGGACAGGACCTGGATCAGCTCTGGCATGTGGGGGACAACTTGTCTGGGATCAGGAGAAATACAACAGTTTGTAACCCTCAAAGGGCATTTTTTTAAAGAGTTACCACCGAAGTAAAGGTAAACCAATGTGAGGAGTAACATATTTCATATCCAGTTATATATAATAGATGTGAAATATGTATCATACCTATAATATTTCTAATTGCTTAAACTTTATTATTTTATGCTGTTTCTTTGTTCAAACAATCACAAATTACTAAGGAATGCAGTCACCCCTTGCTTACACTGGCAAAAACTTAGCAAGATCATATAAGATACATACTTAAGCCAGTAATAATTGAAGTAGACAATTAGAGATTACCCTCTTAGAGACATCCAGCAGAAGGCTGGATGAGAAGAATTTGCTGTTGGTAAATAAGACCTTCCATTAACACTTAGAACTCAGCTGTTCCCTGATTTTTTGCCAAAGTTTAGGAAAAGTAGTAGTAATACTGGCTAAATAATGCATCAAAACTGTGTGAGAAGTTTCATTTTATACATACATACATATTTTTTTATATATATATATATATATATATTTATATAATGTCTGCTTCTCTGGAGCCATGATCTCAGCTTAGATCATTAAATAAGGAGTTGGTTTAATATCAGCTAATAAATCACAATAAACCTTCATGTTTCCAAGATGGCAAATATGCTTATCAGACCATATTTTTACATTCTAAAAGATCAAGAGTGAGCACAAACCCTTTTCTCCCCTTTTATAATTAATTCCAAATGTCAATTTGATCTACTAATATAATTCTAATTACCAAATTCCTAAAATAAGGTTGCCTTTTTGTTTCTAAATATCAACCAAACAGAATAATGAAAAAAAATAGATGCCTTGATATGATTAAATGTGATCTGATCAAGCAGTCACGGCTTCCTCTCTCTCCAATTTATGTCTGGCAAGTGAGATGCTGGCAAGGACAGTTCTGGCTGGCCTTGCCTAAGAGGGGAAAGCTGCAACATGAAAAGTTTCTGCCTTTTACTTCTGGTGTAGAAAATGGAAATACATTATGATGGGTACTTAGAGATTGTGGCATATATACTTATCCTGGAAACCACAATTTTTATATTTCATTTTATTCCAGGAGGAAGCAAAGGTGTGAGAACTGTAAATGATGCCATGCTAATAATCCCAGCCAGCCTCTGCAGCAGTTGATGCCATTTCAAGGCACATTTTACTCTTTAGCCCTGATCACTGTCTTGTGCTGCCAATTGTTTCATTATTTTTAAGCAGTTTGCTTACTAACCACGCACTGAGGTGATGCTGAGTATTCTGAGCAATTTTGTTGAGTTTGTGGTTTTTAGTGGCAAATAGGTTTTTGTCTCCCTGTGACAGATGGATGACTTAGTCTGTTAATAGAGGAAGCTGTCACAGAGGAATTCCATGTATAGACTTCATTTACATTTTTAAAGTGCAAGCTGTATAGGTGAAATTCATCTTTTCAGCTCTTCAGGTATTAAACTGTTTGGTGGAAGGGGCTTGGCTTCTTAGTCCTGACTCAGTTTTCTACAGAAACTTTCTGTGCCCAGCAGCTTATGAACAATTACTAGAAGCCCCTAAGAAATTGCTCCAACATTGGCCTCACTGTTTATTACTTCAGTGGAAAAGTGTGGACTGCAAGCATAAGCTGACCCAAATGCCAGATAGAGAAGTTCTCCAGGTTGGAACTGAAATTTGATAATGAAAACTTGCACCATAATGAGCCAAGGTCAGTATAATTGTGTAACTCCACTATTTCAGCAGCTGAAGATTCCACCTGATTAACCTATTTATAGCATTGTATTAATTCAGTACCATTTATTCCAGATGCTCCATGGAATTTTATAAACAGCAAAGGAGACATCAACCCTGAGTGCAGTATGGAATGAGCTGGCTTTCATTAACTCCTGATATTCTGCTGATCCCCTACTTTGAGCAATGTGTTAGCAGGGTCTGAGTTGGATGACAAACAAATGAGAAATTTAAAAATAGCATAATAATGTAGCTGTGGATCCCTGTTGTATTGTATTGCCATCACTGTTAACAGGCCACAGGTTTAGTGCTGAGTTTGCAAGGTATGAAATGGGTTAGCAAATGTATAAATGAACCCAAACAGGTCTTAGACTGAGACAAAAGCATCACCATGAACGTCACAGTGCTCCTGGGGAAAGGCTTCGGCACCACCACCAACATGACCACTGAGCCCTAGGGAGCAGGGAAAGGGACCACAACATCAGAAAATGGGATAAAACACAGGAAGAGCACTTTTAACTGTTTTATTATAGGCACTGGAATTTTTTGTGTCTAGAAAAAGCTGCTTCTTTCTGTGATAATTACATCTGGGCTGATGTGGCTCTTGGAACAGGCTGCAAGTATAGGAGGTAAGAGGATCAAACACACCAGGAACAGTTTAGTCTCCTGCTGCCAGGGAGAAGACTCTGACAAAGCAGAGACAGATACTTCCATCTTCTGATGAAAAATGTCATCTGTTTTGTTGTTGGTTTTGATCCTGATACCCTCCATGCTGTGGAAAAGCTGCTTGAGGGCTTTTCCTGCCTGAGATCAGTGACATTTGATCTGAAATCTGTCTGGAGCCCAGACTGGGGATATGCATGAGGCTGTTGGTAAATACCAATCTTCAACATTTAAATGGTGCTGTAGCTCCAACTGAGCTGACTGCAGCCACACCATGCCTATTAAAGAAACAAGAAAACACCCAAGTCCTGTCTCCAACCATGCATTTTATAAGAAAAGCTCTTTTTCTTTGGTTTAAATATAAACATAGCTACTCAAGTCATATTCTACTCCACTGCTGCCTCCAGGTTTATCCAGAATAAAAAATTGCTACTGTGACAGTCTGACCAGACTGCTAAAATAGAAACATGGAATTTCATTCAGATGATCATCATTATTTAATCCAGCAAATACTAAAATTTAATTTCACCAGAACATATTTTTCTTTGGATTTGGTCCCAAATAATTTAATTCCCTGGGTTTTGCATTGTTTCAGTGGCAACCTACTCACACCATAATTATGTTTAAGGGGGTCAGTGTCCATGTGGGGAACAAAGCTCTCTCTCATCAGTGGGTACCATTCTTAGTATCCATTTGTCTCTTGGTTCCCTGAACCACTGTTGTGAAGCATTTCCAGGGAGCTGATAATCACAATTTAAACCATTATGTTTTCCACCATTTATAAGCGTGTCTGAGCCAGAAATGATTCTGTGGCTGTTGCTGCTGCATCCTTCAGGGACAAAATGTTCTAAAGAGCTAATGTTGCTCTTTCATTAAGAAACCTATTCAGAACCACAGAGAGTGATTTTGACAGTGCAATTGGTAGTTGCTCTAGGGCAGGAGCTTGACAGGAGTCCTATTTTAAGGTAAATGAATGTATTCTGTTTATTTAAAGAAACAGAGTCAGTTCTAGATTTTGGCATGCATGCACCTGTGCATCTTGTGCACTCTGCCTCTCCAGATTGCAGAAAATGATGCTGCCTTGATACATGAAGAAATGTTTGCTGCTGGGGAGCCCTGGCATGAAGACTAGGAAAGAAAAAAAAAAAAAAAGAAAGAAAAAGAAAAAATAAAGAAAAATAAAAAGAAAAGGAAAGGATAAAGGTTTCAAAGAAAAATCAGAGAGATTCCTACAAACCTAAGATCAGTCATTTAACCATATCTCATGTTTTTGTAGCATGAACACATAGAATCATTTTGGTTGCAAAGGACCTCTAAGATCATCCAGTCCAGCCATTAACCCAGCACTAGTGGTGTCAAGACCACCACTAAACCATGTCCCCCAGGGCCACATCTACACATCTTAAAATCCAGCTCAAAATCTACACAGCTTTAAATCTACCATGCAGGGGATGGTGACCAGCAGTTCCCTGGGCAGCCTTCCAATGCCTGACCAGCCTTTCAGTGAAGAAATTTTTCCTAATATCCAATCTAAACCTCTCCTGGTGCAACTTGAGTCCATTTGCTCTTGTCACCCAGGAGAAAAGACCAACTCCATCCATGTTTTGTTGGATTTAGTTGTGGGTGGAGAGAGAAAGGCATGAAATGAATAAGGGAAATTGAGGTGAAGGTCACTGAGATTCAAAGTGACAGAAGAGATTAAGTCCTTGCAAAGATGAACAGGGGTGTAGTGTCACATCATGGTTTTTCTGGTGGCAAAGCTGGTTTTCAAAAGTTCATATCCTTAGCTGCTGGGCATTGTGTTATATAAACAACATTACACTGGTCATTGCACCACAGCTCAGAAAGTTCAGCCAGCACAGGCAAAGGTTATAAACTGCAGAGGTGGAAATGTGAACCAAGGTGGGAATGGGCAGCACATTTCCTTTTGTCTCCATGGGCAGAACTGGAAAGAGCAGCAATCTGAGAAGGAAGGGTGCTTATGGGGCTGAGCTGTGGTCTGGGGAGCTGGCAGAAGCTGGTTTCTGTTCCTGACCCTGCTGCATGACCCATACAGCATGAGAGAAATATTACTGACAGTATTTCTTCAGAAGGGGGTAGTTATGTCTCATTAAAGTAAGAACAATGGAAGATGGTGTAAGAACACAGCATTGTAATCAGTCCCTCTCATCTTTATGAGTGTCACTGCTCAGGTAATCGCAGACTTTCAGAGTTAGATCTCCTGGTAGTGCTACCAAACACATGCTTGTGTCTTAGCAAAATGTTCTTTGTGAGGACTTTGGAGATCAAAGAAGTCTGGGCTTGATTGGAAACCAATTATCTACTGCTGTGTGGACCTTTGAAAACTAACAGGATTTTTATTTTGTTTGCACTTTGATCCCCAAAATGAGCAATAAAAAGATAAGGAATATGAGAATAAAAGAGTAGAAGTACCGAGCAGAGTGGAAAGGGAAAGAAGAATGTACCTACAGGTTAGTTGGATAGATTAAAAACCAAAAATTTAAAAATCAGGTTTCTGGATTGGGACATCCCAGCAAGCTACAGGCATAAGCAATATATCTTTCAGCTCAGTATTTCTGTAAGTCAGAAAAACACCCAAACAGGGCTCCAATATGGATTACCCATGGATGTCCGTGGGAAGAATATTTTTTGCTCCACATGCAACCTGAATTACAGTATTACTTGTGCAGCTGATGCTATTCAAAGTATCATTTCTTTGCTGTCCCTTTATTCTTATTGCCTAAATTCTTTAGCCTTTCTCTTACTCTTTTCCTTGTATGGCTTCATATTCCAGGAAGAACCCAATGCCTACAAGTGTGCTTTGCAGCTCCAGCTCTGTTGTCATTTCCAGTGCTCTCTGCAGTCTGTGGGCCAAGGAAAGCAGGTGCAGATCCATCCCCTCCTGCAGCATTTCACCCACTTCCACGGCCCCTTTACTTTAATTTTCGTTTCACTGTCTGGGGTCAGTCCTTGTACAGGGACAATTAACACTGAGCCTCTGAAATCTGATAGGGATTTAAAGCAGTGGGTGAGTGGTTGCCACCTGGTGAGAGGAGGAGGAAGGAGGGGGAGGATGAATGAGCCGCCCTTTTCCTTTCTCATCCGGCACACATTAGTGGATCAATGACTGAAATGGATGAGGGTGCTGCTGAAGTGTCGGCACTGCAATGATGTAGCTGCTATTAATGGCTAGAGCTCCAGCCCGGAAATTATAGATGAAGAAATGGAAAAAAAAAATATTTCTGTGGGCTCTGAATTGGTGATTTGAGGATTTTAATTTAGTGCTCGCTTTCATATTTCATAAAAAGGCTAGTGTGCACATTTTCAGAAGTTCGCCTGTTAGTTAAGGAAGGAATAAAGTCAATAAACTGTATTTGATCTCAATTCTCCTTCCACTCTCCATCTAAGATACGACACACAATCAGCAATGGTGGCTTTCCTTTAAATCAAGGTTCACGCTTTTCAGCAGATCTCTGCAGTGGGGAAATGTACCACCAGCTCTCTGGCTCTCTGGATTCAGAGCAAACATACAAAATATTTTAGTTTATATAGCCTGTGAACTCAGCATATTTCAAGGTCAAATTCCTATTTCACTGAAATCGCTGGCAAACACATGGTTATCTTCAGGCAGCCTGGATCTAGACACAGTAAAGGAAAAACAACCCAAAACTGATCAAAGCAACCCCAAAATCCCACAGCAAAAGCACCTTGTCTTGCAAAACTGTTGAAAAGGACAAATCTGCTATTCTCAGCTAAATCTGTGACCCGGGGGAGGCTGTACCCTTCCACCAGCAGTCTGACCAATACCAGAATTCAACAGGGTTTTATCCATATTGACTTTCTGTGGGCTTCCCTTCTCCTGCAGCAGTCAGGTCACAGGGGGAGCACGAAGGGAGGGAGCTCAGCTCCCTCCTCGCTGACAGTGATGCAAAGCAACACCCTCTGCTTCTGAGACACTAAAAAGTGAATATATCAAATCCTATAAGAAAGATGTCTATAGAGCAGTGCTCCCACTCTCATCTTTCAGGTTAACCTACTTTCTGCCTCCTGCTCTCAGGCTTTTCCCAGAGTCCCTGCTGTGGTTGCTGCTGTGGCTGCAGCTGCCCTTTCTGCAAGCAGCCAAGGGGAAGGCATCCAGCATGGGTTGGCTGAAACAACAATAGCTGGTCCTGAAAAGCAGCTCCTACCTAAATCCACAGCAGTCACGCCTGCCGAGATGAGGGAATTCTGCCCTTCACATGATTGCACCACGCTGCTGGGGCACCCGCCAGGCCCCACTCCCAGCCTTTCCTGCCTGGCAATTAATTCCCCACAGCTCTCTTAGTGGAAGCTTCAGTGTGTGCCAAAAAGGTTTTTCTCTAATTTCGGTCTCCTAACTTTTTTTCTGTGCTCCCTAAATTGCAAAGACTGTCTGATAAGGCAGCCCGCGGTGAGCGAGGAGAGGAGGCACTGAGGTAAACAACAACGGGTGATCGGGCATAAATATTTCAGAAAAATGTGCCAGCATAAAAGGCTTGGCTGCAGCTATTCCTCCTCAGGGGTCAGGCTGCAAAAGCCTCTTCCTCACTCCCCCAGCATCTGCCTCCCTGGCTCTGAGGCATGGACACATCCAAGCGCCCAATAAATCCCAGGGACGGCCAAGGCAGGGGAGCGAGTATTTACTTTGCACTCGTAAAACAGTGCTTATAATTCTGCCTTGTCGCTGGCTAATTAAAGCCTGCACGGCCAGTTCATCATCAGTGGGGGCTGGCAGCCCCGGTCGCTGTGCTGTGCTAAAGCCAGCCCGACGGGACTCGGGTGATCCCGGTGATTGGGGCGGCTCCTGCTCCTCATGGCTGCGGCCCTGGGCTATCCCGGCAATGGCACATCAGCAGCTTCACCCTTTTCTAACAGACTGGTTCAGGGAAAACGCTTCACTGCAGCTGGTATTTACCTCAAAATGCGCATTATAGAGAAAAAAATCTGTAACGCCCTGCCCTAAGGACCCAAAGCAGAGATTCAGCGCTCCCCGGGGGTTTGTGCTGCGCTGCTCAGAGGCTGCTCTGCCCCACAGCCCCGGCTGATCTGACCACAGCAGAAGGGGATGATGCACCTGCTGCTCCCCCCTGGCTGCCAGAACAGCTCCTGCCCTGCACACATCTGGTTCATCCTGCAGAGCTGAGCACAGCCGTGCTGCTGCAGGACACACAGCCCGGCGCGCAGCTTTCTGAGAAGGTGGGAAAATCCTTGCTCTGCTGAATTCTAATGGGAGCTGCACTCTGAGTCTATTAAGCAGCCTCTTAGTGCAAAATATCATGTTTGTGAAGACTGATAAAGAACTCAGGAAATTACTAAAGACTGTGGGCTGTCACCCTGAAAGTCACATCAGACCCAAATATTGTGTACACAGAAGCATCTTTAAACCACTCCAGCTGTGTGGATTAGGGCAGATGCCAGCTTGGGAATTCTCTGTGTTTGGATTCAAGCAGTGGAGTCAAGGATCCAAGTGGTGGGACTGCCCTGTGAATAAGCAGGGTTTTCATGGTCCAGCTCAAATTCATCTAACATTTATGTGTTCTAAATGTGGAACAATCAGGATGCCTAGAGAAAAAGAAGTGGAGCAAAATCTCAAGTTCTGGGTTCATCTGAGGGCTTGTGGGTTCCTCTTGTGCTCTTCAGAGCTCAGACAGCACCGGTGACTCTCAGCCCTGCAGCCACAAGACAAAAAATCCTCGTTGTGCTCCTGGAAGGAAAAATGCTGCCAGAGCCCTGAAGTTTAAGGACTTTGCTCATGGTGTATGGGACTTCTTAGAAAAGCTGGTTCCTTGCTTATTGATAATTTTTCCTCTGGTTCTGATTACAGAGAACAATATTGCTAAACAGAACATTAGAAAGTCAATTAAACATTGCAAAAGATAAAAAAGGGCACCTATTCTAGAAATATTTCCTTATTTCTATTTTTTCTGTCTGTCTCTGTAAACTTACCTGACTATATTTGCATTCAAGATATATAATTAGTATAATATTAAACTCTTTTGTGGGAGATAATTACTTTCTGTATTTGACTTACTTTGAGAAAATACAGCCAGAATGTGGATTTTCCTAATCAGGCCCACTGCTTGGAGATAAATAATTCATCTTTCTTTTAACATGTAATCTATTAATTTTTAATTAATAGTACATACAAGACTGGACAATTATTGTTACTTCTTTTGGCCTTTTCCACTTAGCATAGAAGCTGGAAAAATAAAGCTTAGCATATTCAAAATGATTCAACAAAATGTTATTTCTGACTCTTGAGAGTGTAACTCTCAAGATTGGTTTCATTTCACATAGAAAATAAAAGTAAATCTAATATGTGTTATATGAAACTGTAAGGGGAAAAGCACAGAACCAACACAATGATCCCAGCTTCTTGTCCTCTAAAGGTCAGCTGTGAGGATGTGACACAGTGTCAAATTACCAGGGCAAAAGGAGCTGGAATGCTGAAGTATGACAATAAAAAAGAAAGAAAATGAAGACTTGAACAATTCCAGGTCACTGCATTGTAGTCCTCAGAGCATCCACCTGCTCTGTAAATATTGCTTAATTAAATGTACTTAGATTGACAGCAATATTTAATTCCAATTGCATTATAGCAGAATCACTACCTGCAATATTAATTCCAGATTCCACAGTGGAAGCAAACCAGGAGTGGGTTTAACTTACATCCTGATCAAGAATTTATTGTGCAGGGCCAAAAGCGTCAAGTCTAAGGACAATTTTAATTTATTACAAGGTCATGCAGACCTCCACCTTCCTGATTCATGTTCTCTGCTCCTAACTTTACAGAAGACCTGCGTAGAGGTTAACTGCTTTGTCTGAATGTCATGAAGAAGAATGAAGCAAATAAGGTCACCCCTTCAAATTTTAGCTTCCTAGAACTGGTACTACATCCAGCAGACACTTGTCTTGGATGCTGTGAGGAGGAAAGGCATGGAGCAGTGGCTGAATGGGAAATCTGACATGACTACAAAAAATGGACTTATGATGTGTAGAAAATTCAGGTCTGTCAGTCAGACAAAATGTGAGACTCTGCTAAACTAAATGAGCTTGTTTATCACTGTAATTATGTAGCTTTACAATGATAAGGTATTGCATCTACATGTCTTTGTGCCAGGAACTGTTCTGCAGAAACCCAGTAAATTTAATTATGAGAGATAGAAAAAAATTCCTTTATTTCATGATCTATCCACCCCTGCAATGATTACTCTGGGGAAATTCCCACTGAAGCCAAGCAGATGGTTCCTACCTTGTTGCACACCCAGCTTATTTTCTTTTAAGCTATGAAGTGGTTTACAATGCCATTTTTCTCTGGAGCTGTCTTGCATTTGGCAGACCTCTGACTGTGTGTGAATTCTCTTTTATTGTATATGTGGGTGAACAGCTAGTTTTCTTTTTTACCACAGACAGCAAATCCCACTTTGGATTCATATAAATGAGGGCATGAATCACAAAGGTATCTGGTCCAAACATGCTTTCAACAAGATGATTCCCACTGACTTCGTTACAAGGGAGTCAATAATCAGATTTAATGTCACTGAGCCACAAGGGTGCATTTCCACCAACACCCATAGTGAGCTCTGGAACACTTGTCTATGGACCAATATTGTGTATTTCTGCTTCTGACTGATCCCTTGCTCCCTTTCTGCACAGATGTGTAAATCTGTAGCAAACTGGAAGTGGTTGGATGAGAGAGCTCCCTGTTTTTCCTGTGCTTGCTGGAAACCAACCCTAGAGGTAACCAACCAGGTCCTGAGGGCAGGAGGAAATGTGCCTGTGAAACTCTCCAAGGCAACCTCTGTCCTTGTATCAGGAGCCAGCTCAAGCCCCACACACTGTTCAAGGGATTTACCCAGGATAGAGGTGTGGCTGGGCATTGTTCTCAGCAGAAAGGCAAATTTCTGCTATTTCTCCTTTCTTCTCATAATTATTCCAGGCTAACAGAAGGAATATCATACAGGTTTTGGAAAAATGATGAACACTGATGATATCTCTCAGGAAACTTTTCTTGAAGTCAAATCTTTGTAAAACTACAACTGCCCAGATTAAAGGCTGAACCTAAGTTGGCAGGTGCCTGATTGAGGAATAGTATATACTTTATCTGATTTGAGACTATGTAGCTCCAAGGAGTTCTTTAAAGAAAGATAAATCATTAATCCCCACAATCAGTTCAGAGCAGCCAGAAAAGAAGATAAAGTTCCTATGTCTTTGTGCCACATATACCCCCAGGCATTTTCTAACAGATTTCTCTGCAGTTTGAATTCAGCCCTCTACTTCAGAGCCGAGACACACAGGGAAGCTGTGTTTGAAAGAAAGGAAAATAACTGAAAACTCTCAAGAGATATAATTTAAAATGGATGGTGGTGTGATGGGGAAATTTATTTGCAAGCATTATGTCATATTTTTTCTTAGATACCCATTAAGAGCATACACAATACCTGGATGACTTAACCTGTGACCATTATTTATTGTAACCTGTGTTTTCCCCAGAGTGAGTGCCTGAATTCAAATCTTCCATTAATGGCTAAGTGCACTTCTGGGAAGGGTAAACAGAGCAGCAAAGGCCTGGATCCCCAGGCAAGAAGCACACAGCAATCAAAGCCAGAAAGAAGAAAAGTGGCTGTAAGTGTCCTCTTTGCTCCTGGACAGGCTGGGTAAGACTGGCCTTAGTGAAAATGAGAAGACCCAGCAGTTTGCTCATTGTGCCCATAGTTTGCTCCAATCTTTCCCTTTTTCTGTGGAATAAAGAGCCCATTTTCAGGCCCTGGGGAGAAAAGCATTCACCGAGGAATGGCTCCAGCACAGTGATCTGTGCAATGCAGAGATTTGCCGCACAGCATCTTTGTTGCAGAATTACAGTGATGATCAAAGCCAGTTTAATCAGCTCTGTGGTTTGTAAGTGTTTGCAGCCCCTTCTGCCCGCCTGCCACTGGCCAGGATGTCTCCTTCACTTTGGACAGCAATGATGCAGGGAAAACCAATCACAGGTCTGTGGCCAGCCTCCCCCCAGGAATGTGTTCACCCTCATCCTTCAATGAGAGGACAGATGGAAATATGAATTACGAGTGGGAGATGTTGCCAAGTCTACCCATTGAGGGAAGGACTTCTGAGGGAAGGTCATCTTTTCTATCTGTTCCCTGCCCCATGAAGCCTCTGAAATGAGCTCAGAAGATTTCCAGAACCATTTGGAAGTGTGTGCCTATGAACTGAAGCATGGCCTACCAGCATCATACAAGGCTGTTGTTTTGGCTGCCAAGCCCAAGCACAAAGCAGAGCTGATTTCAGAGACATGATGGAGATCCTCTGACTCACAAACATCTTTCTGTGAGCATCTCCTATGGCTCCACTCTCATTTTATGCTGGTCAGACAATGCAGAGATCCCTGGAGAGAAATCAAATGTACTGTGCTGCTGAATCTCACAAACTCACAGTTTTCAGTGTTAAAACTATTGGACTTCAAAGCTAAACCCAGATGAATGTTTCTGAGGAGGAAAGCAGATCCTTTTAGTGTCTGAACCATTAAGCTGTACTTAAAAGAATGAGGGAAAGGTCTCAAAAGTCTTGTTTAATACAAGCTGCTATTCTAGATTTCATTCCTCCCCCAGCTGGTATTTCCTGCTCTGCAAGACACAGGGGAAAGCTAAGGCATTATTTAATGGGATTTCTCTGAAAGAGAAATCTTTAAGCTCTGCTATGGCACTAGAAGCAGGGGTGGCTGGGGGAGCTGCATGGCTGGTACCTGCCCAGGAGTGTGTGCTCTGCAGACAGTCCTGGAAAGTGAAAGCAGAGAAATCTGCCTCTGCTCTATCCAAGACAAATCTAATTTAAGCTTTCTTTTTGAGGATTTAAGTGGGGAAAAGCCTTGTCCTTGTCTTTGCACAAGAATTAAGCTTCCAGCAGCTGGAGCTGCTGGCCATGGAGCAGTCAGAATAACTGATCTACTCTTGCTGAAAAGTAACTTGTTAATTTGACTGTCAAATCACAGATTTCTTTCAGAGTCTCTCTCTCCCACTGCCAGTATTGAATGGGCAGGTTCCCACACTGACTTTCTGGGTTGCTGTCATTTGCAGCAGTTCATCTATTCCAACTCTTACCCCTTAAGCTGATTTTGACTGAAACAACTGTAAACTCTTTGCAGTTCATTCACTGGGGCTCTCACTTTGGCAGAGTATCAGACTGATGCCAGGACAACCACGGCCGCGGGATTTTTTTAAGGACGTTTAGTTCCTGCCATCTGTCTGTTGGCTCAACGCTAAGAAATTTAGATTGTGCTGCCTTCCTAAAGTTGTTTTTTTCCCCCTTGGACTGCTGTCAGGATATGCAATCTGTCTCTGTGAGTGTTCCACTGAGACAGTACTTGAGATGTGATAAAAAGCAATTCTTACATGTGTTACTTTATTTCTTAAGACCAGGTGATGACAATGACACATTCACGATGCACGTCGCTTTACAGGCAATGAGTAAAAAAAGGTTCCAACATTTTAATGCAGACATTGTGCATTTTAGGAGTAGTGTAACAACATTTTCTATGCTATTTCCTCATTTTGGCCTATAAGACCATGTTGTTTGGTCAAGCTGAGGTGTGAGATGAATTATTGGTTTTTGTGCTGCCACTAATCCGGGCTGGGGCTTTCCACAGTGGAGCCATTTCACCCAGCAGTGCAGGCATTGAGGAGGAAGTGGGGTAGCTGCATTACTTCTTGGTTGTGTGCAATTTGGTCAAATCCTACTTTATTTTTCACATTTATTTTCCTCCAAGGTGTTTTGAGAGGAGCTGGCATTTCTCTGATGCTCTGTACCCGTCCCCATGAGCCTGTTTTTGCCACAGTGTTAGACTGCCAGCTGGACTTGAGTAACACTGAGAGACAAACCTCAGAGCCAGGGCCATAAGCACCTGATCCATTTTGATGCTGAGCAGCTGTACATAATCCATTAAAAGTTTAAACTCAGAAGTGGTTTATGAATGATTCCCATGAGAACAGGAAATCCCTACTAGAAGATGGGAGCAGAGGACACAAGTCCTTTCCTTAGGTGAGTTGTTTTTATGAAATTTCTGCTTTTGACAAAGTTGGGGTACATATTTTGTGGACCAGTTTTCAGATGACTTTTAAAACTGGGACATTCCCAGTGATAAATCTGAAAGTATGGCAAATTCTGTCTGTTTAGGTAAATCAGTTATGAGCACATCAACATTTACATTATGATGTTAGACTCTGCTTGAGGGCCCACCTAGGCTTAGATTAGATCTTTTATCTTACAAGGTTTATTTATTTTAACGACCTTAAAAATATTACATTGATAGTGTGTTTCTAGATATAACCCATACAAAAGAGACATTTAGTTTATAAAATGAAACAATAAAACCCTAAAAAATGTGGGAGTGCAGCTGGTTAATCTCTGTGTTCTTGTCTAATTGACAGTTTAAAAAAATACTGTCTTAGCTAGAAAATACAATCTCTGCTTTAACAAAACACATCTTCACAGTCCTACTTGATTGCAGGACTCACATTTTATCTATATAGCTGAAGTCCAAGTAAATGATCTTTGTTTTTAGCTGACTGCAGTGGTTTTGCAGAGAATGATGATAAATCTGCAACAGACAAAACCTATATGTTTTCAGTTTCAATAAAAATTAGTTATTTTTTAAAGGGAGAATAACAACAAAGAGGCACAGATTAGACAATGTAGGATTTAGATAAATTTAGGGTTGCAACAGTTCTCTTGCCTTCAGCCAGCATAATGAATAATTTAGAGCCAAATTTAGGGGCACTCCAGGACTAAAGTATTGCACTATCTAATTTCTGTTGTTACTCTGAAGTGTAAGCAGCAAGCTTATTAAATATGAATGGAGTAATCAGACAAATTCTATGACTGTGTGCAGGAGCTTCTCATTAATGATTCACAATGAACCATCATGAAAGACTAAATAGACTGCACTGGATTTAAAAGTAATAAATATACTCCAGAAAGAAAGTAATTTAATGACCTTCCTATGAATGATGGGGCTTAAAGCAAACGAGTACTCAAGCAGAGTATCCTCATCAAAGCTCTAACTCAAGCAGATCATCTTTGTACATCCCTCTTGATTATCTTTTGTCAAAACAGCCCTGCCATGGTGGCCCTGTTTAGTGCCTCTTTTCAATGCTGTGTTTATTCCCTGGTAAGCTCAGCCACCACAGCCTGCCACGATTTCACCCCTGCAGAGGGTGATTGCTGCTCCTTAGTAGGACAGAGCACGTACCTTCAAGCCAAGCTGGCAATTAGGGCATGATTTTCAGCATCCTTTACCTCTCGCTGACTTCAACGGATAGCACTCCTGGGATCAAGCTCTTCAGCTGTGTAAGTGAATACTGCTTCAAAGGGAAATTCTGAGCTAAAAGAAAAAAATACTTGGGCCTTTTTTCAGCTTTCCAGGAAGGGGCTTTCAACATCTAACAGAAAAGATTCTTCAGCTTATTTTTGTGTGTTTGAGATTAGATGCACTGATGTTCCTTTCAGAAGGGGAATGTGAATCAGGATACCAGAACAGCAATTCCTTTCTTCATCAAACAGTTTAAACAGATTCAAATTAAACAAACAAACAAAAAAAATTAAAATTGACTGACTTTCTAGTTTTGCAGTTCTATCAAATTGGGTTTTTTCCTAAACAAAAATATTTGTGAATAAACTTTCATTATAATTTCCCCACAGTGATTTACTATAAACCCCAAAAGTTCTCTTTGTCAGCTGTCTAGACAATATCCTTACTAATCCTGCAAGATAAAATAGCCAATGAAAGAATGATAAAAATACATGAAAACCTGGAAGAGATGCCAGAAAACTGGAAAATACTTGAATTCATTTTACTTTCCTATTTCAAAGAAAATTATAGGTCTTCAGATATGACAGGCAAAAATATAGTCTCAGGGTGCTCATTGCACATGATCAAGATATGGGATGGGATAACCCAGAGTGAGTGGAATATTGATTTGGGTATGTGTGCTGGGCAAAATATTTATTACTTTGTTCACACAGACATGATAAGTATGGAACATAATTTTAATTATTGTAACCCAGACTAGAAAAGCAGAGTTCATCAACTTTTTGATCTCCTTGTTTTTAACAAGGTACATGTAAGATCAGTCTTTCTTCTCTCTGCAATTTTAAGTGCAACTTTATGGAAATAAAAAGCAGGCATTATCAATTTAATCCTGCAGTTGTCAGTTAGCATCTTTACAGACTCTGAAGCCTAAACAATTAAAAGTTGAATAATTTATAGCAAATGGAACCATTTCTGTCAACAGCATTGTAACATGCATTTGAAGGATGCTTCACTGCCTGGAGCTGCTTGATGATTGATCCTGGAGTTCTCATTAGTGATGCAATTGCTGCCCCTGCCCCTGGGCAATGGCTACTTCTGTTTGCCTGCACTTCGGAATTAATTGTAATTAAGTTGTGGTTACTTGTGCTTCTTCAGGGGACATTGTGACAATAAAAGGGGGTGGAGGAAGTGTGCTTTGGCTGCCCTCATGCCAGGAAAGTATCTTCCAGGCCAAACCTGATGGAATGGCCACTGACTCCCCTGGCCAGGGAACACAGCAGGCACTTCCTCAGCTCCAAGTTCATTCTTGGGACAATGGACAGCAAATCCACAGCTTTGAGTTTCTTATCCTAGGTAGCTGCTGACGATGTTTATAAGCCACTCACAGCATAGATGTTTAGCTGGGCAGAAAGTAGGAAGCAACTGTAAGGATGAATGATCAGGTAGATGAATATGGGAACTGTCTGTCTTTGAAAGAGGATTGAATACTTACAGGGAATACAACACCAAAAGGTGGCTTGGAAAAAAGCTGCCAGGGTAGAGCGAGGCTGAGAAAGGCCAGTTTGTGCCCATGTGGGATGACTGATGTGGGGATGTCTCTGGAGAGATTTGTTGATTGAGGCCATGTCTAGCGGTTGGTTATCTACTTTTATGTCCCTGCTCTTTTTGGCAGGAGGAACCTGAGATGCTTAACTATTGCCCTTCGCAGGTTTCTGGAGAGCTCTTCCTCTTCAGTGTGAGGAGAGGGATTTCTTTCTTCCTATGAGCATAATGGTAGATCAGAGCTTTTAAGCAATGTTACATTTTGGGCTGTAGCTCCAGGACCTTCATGTGGAGCGAACCTTCATCTCTGTGCTTGTCTGGCTGCCTCAAGCAGAAATGTTTTCACCTGGCAGTTCACTTCCTTGCTGGGAGTCATCCAGGGCAGGCTACTCTTGGGAAGAGTGTGAAGGCTTGGCAGACTGGGAGGAAAGACTTATTTTAAAAATAATGATGTGTGATATACTACTTCTGCAGAGGATTATACTTTCCCCCAATAATTTGTGTGTTGTACCCCTAAAAGAATCTTCCATGCAATGGAAGATGGAGGATGCAGGGAGAAAGGGAACAGCTCTCAGGGATCAGGCAGCTTCCCTTGCAATCCCTGAAGTCAGGAAGTCAGGAAGTCAGAAAGTGTGATGAGGGCCAGGGACACTGCAACCATCCATGCCCTGCTCTGTTAATGATACTCCAGGTGCAGAAAGAGCCTCAAGAGCTTTGCCCAGGAGGTCAAGATTTGAACCTCATAAAGAGATCAACAAATTAAATTGGGTGTTAAGAATTTTGGAAAGGAACATAAATCACAACAGAAGGTCATGCTATAAAACCAGAGCATGGCCAGATTTACCTGCTTAGTAAAATACTGGCCACCCCATATCAAGAAGGATGTTGTAAAATCTAAAAATAGATGGTGAAGATATAATAATGAAAAATATAAGACAAAGAATATCCTCTGTACAAGGAGCAACTCAATAGGAAGCTTCAGAAAGAATTAATAGGATTCTTCATAGTGAGAGGAGACAGATGGGGACGAGCAAGATATGATTTAAGACCTTTCAAGTCATGAAAGAGATGGAGGAAGTGAATGTGTGAATTTTTCATTTTTCATTGTACTAGAACTGGGAAGTACTTAGTGCAAGTCAAGGTAACTCGAAATAAAGGCCAAAATAAATAACACTCCTTCACAGAACCTCCAGCTGACTGGCTTGGGAAAGTCACTGCACAGAGGAAAAGTGAACGGACTAATGGCTTCAGAGCAATTAGGCAGAGCAGACAACAGCTAGAAGACCTGTGGATAAAGGGCAAATATAATGGCCCATGTTCCAGCTTTGGCTAAAAATACCTCCAGCTGCTGACCACAGAAAGCTGGGAGTTATGTCAGGGGAGAAGGAAACTCCTAGCAGTGCCATTCTTATTTCCCCAGCCACTTCTCAGGCTTCCAGCAGCGGCACTGGGACCTGAGCTGCCCCTGTTTCTGCAGAGGAGATGGCTCTGCCACCACTGCAGGGACATTATCCCAGTGAACCTGGACATGCAGGAGTGTTCTGGGAGAAAAGCTTTTCCCTCTCCACAGGTGGGCCCTCCATAGACTTCAGCTTTCTTGTGCCAAGAAAATTACACAACATTTATTTAACTTTAACATGAGTTTAATGGCAGATGTATAAGGTGGTTAGTTTTTTGGGGTTTATTTTTTTTGTTCCTCGAGGTACAATCTCCTCCTTCCCTTGAGTGAACAGGAGAGGAAAAGAGGTCACTTGAGGAGCTCAGGTGTGCTCTTTTCTGCACATTAATCATAAACCATTAATCAGAGTCTGTATGTGTGCTCACAAGATGAGAGTTGCCAAAGGGCTGATAATTAACACATTTATCTGAATGCTGAAATTGTACAAAGCCAGTTGAGAAAATTAGTATAAATTTGAACTGCTAGTGAAGATACAGATCTAATTTTTTCCCTGTCTCCCAGAATCTCCAAATCAAGATTGAGTATTTTTTAAGAAAACACACTCCAGATCAACTCATTGCTGAATTTATTTTCTAGCTGTGGCATTACAGCTTCTCAGCTGTAAAAGTGTTTAGATCCTTTTAACCTTATGTTCTGAATTTACAGAGGGGCAGGTTGGACTTAAATTGTCTATATAAACAATCTCTCATATGCTGCCTTCTTCCACATGCACATCTGGTGAGTTCTTCATCATTCCTAATTATGATGCAGGTTGATGGAAAATTACTTCTTTGACAGAATCTGTAGCAAGAAATGGTGTGAATTTAAACAAGAATTGAGAATCCCACTGAGACTTTTATTAGCAGAAAAATCAAAGATCTGCAAAATGTATTTTCTTTTTTTTCCCTTCAGCATCACTGAATCTTCTGATTCCAGAGCATGCACAGTCCTCTGTCATTACAGACAGACCTGGGCACACATCAGAGATTAGAAGTAACTTTCCAGATCTATCCTCACTAATGCAATGTGTTTATAAAGGGTCCACAAGGAGCAATTGAAAACTCTGTCATATTTTTCTGTATCACTACATGTACCAGTGGTCAGGAAAAATTGCTGTTTTCTTGTTTAGTTGACTGCCAAAACTGCATTTCACATAAAGAAGAAATAGCTAAAAACCTTTGGATCCTACTGTAGTCTGTCCAGTCCAATTCAAATTGGCACTATAAGTCTGCATTGAACCAGCTCACCAAAACCTCCTCTTGTCTAAACTATTCTCAATGAAAAAGAATCCCACTAATAACAGAGAATCCAGCATAAAAATCTAAAGAAAATATTTCTATAAATAATAAGTCTAGACTTAAAATCCAGATTGGTGTAAACATTGACTGCTGATCTTCTGGACAAAATGCAAAAATCTGCTCATTAAATACTTGCAGTTTAGGAAACTGTTTTCTGGGGAGAATGATTAATTGCCAAACCTAGGACTGGTGTATGCTGTGGGTAGTTCTATCTTTCCCTCACATTCTGTACCTGACATTCTTTTTTCAAACCTGCTGCAGTTCAACAAGATCCTGAAGAAGCTGCCTTTGCTCAGAAGAGCTGCTCAGAAATTATGAATGAAGGATGTGCTTCATGCCCGTCTGAATGGGACTTAATGAACAAACAAATTGCTGTTATTTATCTACAACTTATTACCCAAACACATGGAACAGTTAAAGGGAAAAAAATTAAATATTTCAGGCTTTGGTAGTCCTTATTCCAGACAGAATCCCTCTGTCTGACAAGGGAGCTGTTTACGTGACTGTGACCTGAACTTTCAAACAGCTGCAACTCTTTGTTTTACAGGAGACCTTGAGCTGTGATTGACCTCCTTGCAGTTGTTTGGGTACAGATGATGGAGCTGGAATTCTGAAATGAGCACAAACACAGGAATGGGCTCTTGCTGCTGAGTCTGCTTCCAAAGCTGTAATGCAGCACCAGTTTCTTCTGCGTTGTGGTCTCTGAGCATTACCTCATCCAAAGCCAGTCTGAAAGCACACAAAGCAGGGAACATCTTGCTGGAGGAGGTAAAAGGAAGTGTTGCATCTGTTCTGCACAAGCAAGTCAGGGATTTCTGCTCTCCTGCAATAGCACTCATCTGCTGTTTGCATGTGCAGCAGCTACTGCCCATTCATTATCTCTGTACAATTGCACCAGGTCCTCAAGGCATTGCTTTGTGCAGTTCCAGTGACCTGAGTGGAGGATTTGGGCTGCCTCTACCAGACCTGTCATGTTCCATGCACAAAACAACATCATCCTTTCAGCCATTTACTGAGCCACTTTATTAGGGTTGCAAATAAAGTCAATAACTCTAATCATGCTTTTGGTCATTGTGAATCCTGGCTTGGCTAGGAATCGTTGGAGATAAACATCTCATTTCAAATAAGCTACTGAGCAGATGGTAATGACTTTTAATCACAAGCAACACAAGGAAAATCTGAAATAAAGCCCTTGAGATGAACAGTTTGGTACATCATTCCCACCATTTTGGATGCTGAATAGCCTTGCCCCACAAAGAGCCATGTGAGATTTACGTACACATACACTTCCCGTAAACTAAAATACTGGCAGTCATTAATTGTTTTTCACAATTTTTATTTTGGGCCCTTATCCAATGCCCACTGAAGTTAAACCAAACCTCTTCTTTCTAAGTCTTCAAAGACTCCATCTGCTGCAATTACAAAGTGTTGTGTTTTAATTGTGGATGCAGAAGTTTGGGAGACCTACAAGAACTTCCTTCTCAACACTGAAAACAAGAATGCGGGTAGTTTCTTTATTTACCTGAAATATTTCCCTTAAAAACAAACAAACAAACAAACAAAAAAACCCCAAACAAAAACAAAAGAAAGTACTGCTGATCAGACACTGCCCTCAGCTCATAGCCTGTCCCTGTGTCAGGTTAATGGCCTCATTTTAGACTCTTCTCAGGTTAGGTCAATCCTGAGGAGGCAGCACAGGGAATTTTTTCATAGGATAGGGCCTATCAGCTACTGCATTTTTGGAAAGTTGAGATGAATTAAGGACAATTTTATGCCAAGAGTGGAGCTCTCATTTCTATATAATCTCCCTTTGATCCTCTGTGATGTGTTCAGAGCAGTCTGCTTGCCCAACGATATTGCTGGCCATGGCAGTGTGGCAGGTTTGTATTTCAGTCCTTGTGCTGCAATCTCTGTGCCTGGAAGCTCACTAACACCATCTCTTAATGGTCATGTTTAAATAGTTTTGCTGGAGCCCACTTACAGAGCAATCTGTGCTCAAGATCTTTTTAGCAGGGAATTGGCGAGAACTGGTTTTCAAACAATGTGATTAAACCATGTCTGCAACAAAAGCTCCATCACCATTTACAATATGCCTTCCACACAGTGCTTAGATTTTAACTCCATGTAAATCAGTAGTGATTTTCCAGTTGAATTCTTCCCCCAGTGTGGCTTTGCTATTTTATCTTCCCAAGAAGGACTCTCATACCTCACTTCCATGTCCTGCAAAGACCTGCACCACTCACCAGGGAATCCACCCTCGCAGCTTATGGTAACAGTGAACATTTCCACAGCCACATTACAGCTCTGCAGATGAGATCCAAGCAAATAAGGTGCCTGGATAATAATATGCACGAGAGAAGTGCAGGGGAGGCTGGTTGGCATTGCTGGTGGCAGGAAGCCATTCCCCATCCCATGGACACAGTGGTGGCAGCTGCAGCTGGAAGCTCCGGGGAAGGCATGGAATGAACCACTGACTCCAGCACTGGCTGAAAACCCACACAGGGACCTGGATCCTGCTCTGCACAGAGACAGCCATTGACTTCAGCAGGAAGATTTGCTTCTCTCAAGCTCTGGAAAGGTCTGGGAACATGGCCCTTAGTTAGACATGTATTTTTTTAGGTGCTTCTTCATGGTTTCATCTGCAGGCTCTTGCAAATGAATAAATTAAATCCATGAATGAAGCATCCAAGCTCTAGGCGCTTTGCTCAAGCATGACTTGTTTAAATGTCTTGGGAGTGTTGTCAGAGAAACGAGTCTGTACAAATCAGACCTGGAGAGGAAAACCCACACGCTGTACTTATGAATGGAGGCGAGAGATCCGACAGAAGCCTTCCCAACACTCTGTATTAAAACACCTACAGAGGCAGGAAGATTAATGGACACAGCAACCAGTCAGCAGAATATCACAGAATCAATTAGGTTGGAAAAGGCCTCTGAGATCATGGAGTCCAACCTACGACAGAACATCACTGTGTCAACCAGACCGTGGCACCGAGTGCCACATCCAGCCTTTCTCTGAGCACCTCAGGGACGGCGACTCCACCACCTCCCCGGGCTGTCCGTTCCAGTGTCTAATCACCCTTTCTACCAAGAAATTCTTCCTAATAACCAAACTAAACCTCCCCTGGCGCAGCTTGAAACTGTGTCCTCTTGTCCTGTCAAAATACAATTCTTTCCATTTGGGCATGGAAGGTACGGAAACACTGAGCGAACTCCCCCAGCGATGCCTGCAAATCGCTGTGTCTGATGGAGCCGCCTCCACATAATTTTGGGGCTGGATTTTGGTTTAGATCTTAGATTGATGGATTTTAGCAACGAATTTACTTTCGCTTTCACATTAAACATCCGCCGACGCCCTCGCCGGCGACTCTCTAAGCGACCTTAAAGCTCTCCCTCACGGCTCCTCCCTCGCGTCCCGCCCGCGCGGCCGCGGCTCCCGGCGGCCCCGGCAGCATGGCGGGGGAGGCGGGCGGCTCCGCGCTGGGCCGCGCGGCCGACAAGCTCTTCTCGCTCAGCGGGCTCTTCGCCGTCCGCAAGCCCAAGGGACCCACCTCGGCCGCCGTGCTCAACCTGCTCAAGGAGAGGCTGCTGGCAGGTGAGCGGCGGCGGCCGGGCCGCCACCTCCGGAGAGGTCGGGCCAGGCGTGCCCTGCCCGGCGCGGCTGTGGGATGGGGCCGGGTGTGTGCGGTCCTTGAGGTGCGGGAGCTGCAACTCCCGGCAAACCACTTCACCCTCTGCTCAGCGCTCAGAAAAGCGGAGAAAGTGGGGCTTAGTGTCTCTTTGTGGGTTTTTTGTTTGTTTGTTTGTTTTGGTAGTAGTTCATAGCCATGGCCCACCTTGGAGAATGGAGTTATTTCTTGGTACGTCCTGGCTCGCTGCGCCAGGGGAGGTTCAGGTTGCACTTTAGGAGGAATTTATTCGCGATTAGGCATTGGGGTGGGTGGCGCAGGGAGGTGGTGCAGTTATGTCCTTGGAGGCCTTTAAGGAAAGAGTGTGCAGAAACTGCTCTTTCTGAGCAGTCAGATATTAAGAAAAAAACCAAAGTGACATCATTGCAAAGGTGTGAGCGACTGTGGCCTAGATTCTTTTGATAATGGGTATGGGGACTTTGTCATCTAGTCTGGGCTTTTGGGCACTTGCTGGTGAAGTGAGAACATACTTTCAGACTAGTGAGTGCTTACCTGATTTACTCTGTTCTGAATTGTAATGTAGGCACACACTTTGTGTGGAAGAATCACGTTCCCTGAATGGAGAGATAATAGATATGGATAAAGGAGCTTAGACCATTTGTCATATTTAATACCAATAAATAAGGGGCATTGGACTCTGCAAAAGTCCTGGAGTCATCAGCTGTATAGGAAGTTTGCTGGGTTGGTACACTGACAGCTTGAAAGCAACAGTGAATAAGTTCAGTCCACTACAAAGTTGCCATAGGGCTGTGAATATGCAAATAAACATGTCCCAATATAAGGCAGTAAATACGTGAAGAATTGGCTCAGATTATGTAGCATAAAATTTGTGTATAAATAGAAGTTTTGGGAACTCTGCTGCTGGTTCTTCCATGCTTTGTTAATGAAACTTCACAGGCTTGCTACCAGTACTTTCCAAAAATCTGTTTGTAATGGTATGTGAGACTTCATTAGCATGTAAGTGAAAATACCTTGCAAATACCTTTGCAGGAGTAAATCTAAATTAATCATTGGTCTTCAGCAGTACAGAAATTTCTGTACTGCTAATAAATAGATTAAATATTTGATTTTTATTTTCTTTAGCAGTCTGGAAATGTGTGCTATTTTTCCTACATTCTGAGGTTATTTTATAATGCTTCCTTTTAATTTCTATTTGCAGAAGCTGGTGTGCAAACAAAAGGGAACAAAAGAAATAAGGTTTTGAAAATTGGACATGGAGGAACTTTGGACAGTGCAGCCACAGGAGTTCTGGGTAATGAAAAACATAATTATAGTAATCAAAATATGATTTCAGGAGACATTTTCATGCCTGCATGAAGTCGGGTGGAGGAACAATTTGGGATACACATGGCAGGTTCTGGGGGAAGGAAGAATGGTCTGGGTTAAATTTCCTGTGCATACACTTCTACATGCATGTAACATGTTTCTTAACAGAAGGCTGTATTCTTCCTTCCTGCCTTCTCTCCTCTCTTCCAAATCCTCAAATAACTTCTCGGTTATTACATGTGGGAAAATACAAACTCCTGTGTAATGAATTGTAAAATACCTGAGAAATGGCTTTTTTAACTGAAGCTGGGGATTTATAGTCATCATAATCTGTTGAATTATTTTGTCTCAAAGTAATGCTATTCTGGGATTTTGAGGGAGCTTTTAGGGCTGCTAATACTTACCAAAAAAAAAAAAAAAAAGATGTATTCAGCTGCTGCTTTTCTTGCAGCTCAGCACAGAAAAAGTTTTAAGTATTTGTCCTGTCTTGCTTCATAAAAAAGAGTATTCAAAGATATTTTGTCTTTTAATTTCAATAGCAATCCATGTATTGATTTTTTTTGTTAAAGAAAATATGTGTCAATTGCTGGTATTAAAATCTCAGCTGTGGGTGTGATTGTTCCCACATCATACTTTGTCACCAGCAGTTTTATTGATAAGTAACATGCAGACTGCAGCTTGCTCAGATCATAACCTTGTAGCTCTCCTTGGATGGAGAAATAACAGCAATACATTTTTGCTGTTGAAAATAAACAGGTGCAACTCTGAGTAAACACTGACAGTAAATGCTCTGAGTTTTCATGAATGACTTCTCTCAGGAAGAATTCAGCTTCAAGGGGAGGTTGGTTGTTACAAGTGTTGTTTGAGGTCTGTAGATGGTAATTGTGACTTGTGAACATGGCAGAATGTGACATTCTTGGGTCAGAATGGAGCACTGCCTGGTTTGGTTTGAATTTCCTGTACTCTTAGAGAATTCAGTGTGCATTCCTGAAGCAGAGGTTTTCCTTTTACACAGGTGTTTGTTCCCTTTGAGCATGCTGCTCCTCACTGTGCAAAGTCAACAGCATTGATCCTTGGGAAAAACAAAATCACTTGTGCTTTTTAAATTGCTTTTCCAACTGCTCTGATACCCAGCAGTCTCCAAAGCCTGCTTCTGTGGCATGGCACAAAGTCATTTGGGCTTGATGTGCTTGGTGTAGATAGAGGAGCACATCACCTTAATTAGCTGTGGATGGATTGAGAAAAGGCACAGGATCTTTCATTCCACTGCCATACAAAACATACAGGAAAAAATCAATGGTGGCTACATTGGAAGGGACAAAACTGGAGAGGAGTGGGAAAGGGAATGTGCCCAGATTTCTTGTGTGTTCAGGTAAGAATTGAGGAGAGAGGGAAGGATACAAGAGAAGCAAGTTACTCAGAATATGTGTGCTGCTTTTCAGGATGGAATGGTGGAGCAGAAACCTTTCCTTTCTCATGGATAGGAGCATGAGAGAAGTATTAAATATTCTGAAACCCTTTGTGATCTTTACTGCTTTCTCCCAGGTTTTATGTACTGCCTATGTGTGACTTTGTTCCTTGGAATTAACTGATTCAGAGTCCTGCTTAGTGTGCCAGGTGTACTGCCAATCACTGAGCAGTGCTCCTTATCAGAAAATATACTTCTATATTTCTTCTCTTTCTGACAGCAGATGTAGATGAGGAAGAGCCTTGGAGGTAGAGGTCAGTGATCTATGACATGTGAGAGAAAGGCAAGGTTAGGTCTTGATGAATACCTTTTGGTGTTATTCCAGGGCTGTGGTTCCAGCTTGCTGTTTCTTGGTGTTAATGGGAATTTTGTTTGGCTTATTTTTCTATGGCAGTAATAAATTATACTTCCACAGTAGAAGAAAACACGAAAAAGTATAAAAAAAATTAAAATTCAGTTAAATCTTTCTACATTGTGTAGTCTCTCAAGTGAGAGAGTTTTATGTCACTGTTCAATAACACATTCTCCATAAGCTGATGATTAATGGAGAAAATTGTTAGTATCTTGTTCACAAAAGCATTCAGTGTTTCTTTAAAATTATTCCATTGATTCTCTTGACACTCTTCAGCAGATTTCAGCTCAGCTGTTGAAGTTATGTTCAGTTATGTCATCATGTTGCAAGAGAAGTGCTTGGTTATAAAGTCTTATCTGTGTGCTTATCTCCTTTTCTCAGCCTTCTTGCAGCTCTTTCCTATCTGGCAAATAACAGGAACAGGTTGAACTGAAGATACATGAAAGCACAAGCACATGTGTGACTGAAAACCCTCAGGAATGAGAGGAGTAGTAATGGAGAACAAGGAGGAATCTAATGAGTCTCAGAGCACAAAAATTGAGAAGCATTAGAACACAAGTAAAAAAAAAAAATTTTTTTTCAAAGTTGATTTTCAGTTTGATGTTTTCAGTCCTGGCTCTTGAAGCTGATTTCCTGAAAGCTCCCTTCACTCCTCTAGTTTTATTAAAATAAAGTCCATAAGCTGTTACACATTCCATGAGTTGTACACAAAACTAATTTCCTTCTAAAATTTTCTTTGGATTGCTGTAGGTGGAAAAAAATCAATAGGAAAGCATTTTAAAGGCAAGCATCTTGTAAAGAGCTTTAAAGTAAAATATAAAATAGAGCTCTTTTTCTGTCTCTTTCGTTTATGAAAAGCTGACTGATTGCTGTTTTTTAGAATACTGGTGTTAAGATTGAAATAACAGTAATCTGTACATGCACAGTAAGAGGCAGTTGGGCCTTTTGATTATTTTACTTTCTTCCTGCATGTCTGATAAACAATTCTGTTGTGCTGTCTTGGCTGTATTACTCTTGGCCACTGTCAACCTTTAAAAGGACTATTTGGTTACAATGAAGGGTTCATTCATTATTGGTGAGCCATAACCTTCATCAAACCAGAGGCAATGTTAATTGCACTCTCCATTTCTTTGGTGATTAAAAGATAAATAAATGTAGCAGTTGAATTAAAGTATTGTAACAGTAGATGAAGGTTATTTATCTTTTGCTTTAGGCTTTTTCCTTTCAGTAGTTCCATGTTGTTTGAACATCAGAGATGCTTTCTCAAAAGTGTTGACTCTCTTCATATGCTAACAGAGCATGAAAGGCTGAGTTTCTGACTAGCATAATATTTGGTGTTGAACGGTGTTGAAAAAGGGAACTGCAGGGCTGTTTTGAAGTAGCATTTCTTCTTCTCTCTTTGCAGTGGTTGGTATTGGAAAAGGAACAAAAATGCTGGGGACTATGTTGGCAGGTTCCAAGGTAAGGAATGCTAAATTACTTGTAATAGGGAGTTTTGTTTGCTAGTTCTCTTTTTTTCTGTCAGTAAAGAGCTGAACCAACATGCAAATATGTCAGCCATGCTGCATATTTAGTTCAGATATATACTTCAGCTCCTTTTTGCAGTTAGTCACAAATGTGTTAGTCAGACTTTCATGTCCAGACTGGTTATTTAAAAAAATTGTTTGTCTCAGTTTTCTAAGAAGTGTTAATAAATACCAAATTACCATTTTACAGGAAGATTTCTATACTATTTAGTGCACTGAAAAAAAGAAAGAAAAACTAATGAAGATGGCACTACTGAAACTGATGTTTTGGGGATGTAGTTGTGGATGGATGACAGTTCAATTTTTGGTAATTTTCCTTATGTGTAGATAACTTCATTGTTATTGAGCTTGAAGTAACAGATGGTCTTTGTTTCTTTTCTGTCTTCTTAAATACCATGAGGCCTTAAGAGGCCCTTTGTGGAATTTAGAGTATTTTGGATTGCATTGCTGGTGCTGTAGAGGAGTGCTCTACAAACCCAACAACAGACATGTGAGAGGCCAAAGGTAGCAAAAGCCCTGTTGCTGCATGAAAGAATCCAGACCAGAGCCTTGACAGACAGAAATTTGGTTCACTACTGGTTTTGATTAATTTTACTGTGTTAATTTTACTTTGGTGACCCCCCAGACCATAGGTGTTCCATACACAAAAAGTGCAAGTACTCCCAAGAGTAATGTCCCAGTGTTGATTCCTTCCTCACAAGTCAAACCTTGTGGGTTTAGCCATTATTTTTACAAGAGAAGTTTAGATAAGATTGACAGATGTAGGGATCAATTAAACCTTCCAAATTTCATCTTAAATGCAGGAAAAGTCAGTAATGCATTATGTTCACCATTTTTCCCATTCTCTGAACACTTAGGATCTTTTACAGCTGCTGAACCTGTAGCTTAAAGGTAGAATTTGGTTGACAGTCTTCAGTTCAACTCAGAGGGGAAATAATTTGACAGAAAAGAAAACAACCCAGGATGAAAGGACATAGCTGTAGAGTGTGATCCAAAACTCAAGGTAGGCAGTGCCAGTCTCTGCACTGGCTGTAATTTGAATTTGGTTTACATGAGTGCATTTCAGAGGCATCTGTGTTTTGAAATGTGCAGTAAACAGCTGGACTTACAGGGGAAATGTAAACAGTTACCACTGACACCTCCTTTGAAAGAACTTTAAAGTTAAAAGAAGTCATAGATTTACTTCAGCTAAATTAAGTCATCACAGCTAAATGTGTAAACTGTTGATTTAAAAACATGTAAAGCAATTGAATTAGCTCTTAAGCTGAGGTTCACAGTGGAAACGGCTGTGATGGATAAAGTATTTGCAGGCTTTTTGGCAGAAGATGGTATGCTCAGGTTCCTTGACATCTTCACTGTGAAGTCCTGTAGCCAAAAACAGGGTTGTCCAGCCAGACCTTGTTCCCAGATGGCTCCCAGGGACTTAGAGCTGCTCCTGAGGGGCAAGGGAGGGGACAATGTGCTGTGGGGGCAGCCTGGTGAGCCACCCCAGGCAGATCCATCCCTGGCCCTGCAGGGCTGTGGGCTCTGGGCACTTGGCATCTTCTCAGAGCTCAGCAGCTCTTCCACTGCAGCTGTTCCTGTGTGAGGTACCTGACATCCGTGCCAGATATGGAATATGCAGCATTTCTTTGGAGCCTTTCCTGTCTTTGCCTTCCTATTTTCTATTTGTACTTCAATAAATTAGGCATGCAATAGTGTGTGAGGCTTAAGGAGGTTGAAGGATCTCTCACAGATGTCTGTGGAGTTTTTTGACCACACTGATAACTCGTAATGTATCAAGAGTTACATTCATGACTAAGTAGATTTGACTATCTTTTTGTATTCCACGCCATGTGCTTGGAATTTATACTCTTCTTTAATTTTTTCCACTATTTTGGATGGTAAAGTGTTTGTTCAAATGTGGTGTTTTTCTTTTGTTCCTTTTGTTATTACAAAGATTCAGAGGAGCTGTCTGACCCTCTCTGGCCAGAATTTACTGTTTGCTTCTAGGAATGCATCTTGTAAAGAAACAGCTCAGTGTATCATTGCTGGCAGCAGAGCTGTGTGGAGTGGCCAAAATGTATGGTACTGCAATAAACTCCATATGGTGACTCTGCCAGGAATTGGACTGGCTCTTGACTTTTTCCCAAACATTGTGTGAAACTTTCCTGACTCTGTGTGGCAGTTCTGAGCGTTATCCCTTGGTGTGCAACTCACACATGTTCTGCAAAGAGTTTTACTCTTGATGTGTAAACTGAGTTCTTCATTGGTTTGACCTCCTTAGGAGTTAAGACAAACAGAAATGTACAGCCAAGGGCAATACCTGCTTAGTGTTCCAGTTTTCTCATCAAATTCTTAATGTTTGTCCAGAAATAAAAATATGTACAAGCTGGCTTAGCTTTTGTTTGTTTGCTTTTTGTTGTTTTAAATGTTCCAAGTGAGGGAGAAGCTGAATGCTCTTGGATCTGGAATTTAAATACTGAACATTTAATACATGTTCCATAGGAGAATCACTTTTTCTTGTTGTTCTGGGACTTGCACTTGGTCTTGTTTGGACTTTTTGCACTTCAGGATTTTTAAGGATTTGTTTTTTTTACCGTGTTGGCAAAATAGAGTGGAATGAAAAAAATTTCCTGCTTCACCAGTAAAATTAACATGTTGAGTGTGGACCAATATTTATTATCATAAATTGTTTCTGAAGAATTCAGTCTTAGGTATGACTTGTCTGTCTCAAACACAATGCACAGGTGTGGTTTTTCTGGGAGGAAATGGTTTAGAAAATGGTAGATCAGTTTCCAAAGTGGCAGTCCCATTTAAAACGTCTCATCTACGAGAATGTGCTGTTACATAGAAGCAATGAGGCAAATAATCATGTGCTAATCAGAGAACAAAAAATGAGAAGCACTAAGCAATGAAATTCTTCATTAATCTAATACTTTCCATGGGGAGGAGATAGCTCCCAAAATACAGAGCCTTTATGGATAACTGAGACTTTCAGGCTTCAGTTCTGTGCTTAATTTGCTTATTTTTCAGTGACATAGCACCTGGGTTCAGCCTAAGAGAATTTTATTCATACGAATGTGAATGAAGAACTCCACCATCCATCAGGCTGTCCTTGCAAGCCCTGCCTCTCCATGAGTGGATAGCTTGGGGTGTTATTTGTTTGATCTGGGGATGCAACTTCTTGTCATGGTCCACATAGAAAATACCTCCCCAAGTGCTCAGTGTGAAGGAAGTTCCCTGAGTACTTTGTGGTAGTGGCACAAGCTTGGGCAATGACTGATTAAAACAGAAAATTTAATCTCAAAAGTTGTGGCTTCTCCAGAATGAAGCTATCAAAAAAACCCCCCAAACTTCTGGGTAGAGTAAAACCCAAAGTTCAAGTGTTCTCAAAGCCTAGAAAAGGAAAAAGAGATTGTGGGCAGAATGAAGATACATCTGTGACCTGATGTGTGACAACTTTCATTTTGCATAATAGTTAAAATTTGTGTTCTTATGAATCCTGGATAGAAAATGAGTGCTAGATCAGTGATTAGGTTTTAAATCTTGCCAGTCACACTTGTATAGTGTGAGAGAGGACTTGTCTGTGCAGGAATTGGTTCAAATCACCTAGCACAACTTCTGAGATATGTAAATTACTTTTTGCAGTGTGATTCTGGGATTAGAGCCTGTGTATTGCAAAATTTTTTCTCTGGAGGGGTGGCATCAGATCCTGCAGAACAAAGTGTCCATAAACAATGTTATTTCTTTAACTCTTGTGATTACCTTACTGTGCTAAAATAGAGTTTTTACTTATTATCCCATAACTTCTCACACTGTTAAGCTTTGTCTGTGAATTCTTTCTTTTTTTTATTTAATGAAGTCCTTTGCTTGCATCCTTTGGCAGTGAGTTCAATGAATTAACGCATTAGAAAGCACATCCAGTGGTTCTACAAGGAGCAAAACTAATGAAGCCTTTGCTTGTGACTTCGTTTGTTTACAGCTCGTTAGACACCAAAGCCCCATGTGGACTTTTTGGTATCCAGTAATTCAGTGGGGCTCCCTCTGGACCCTTCTTAGTAGAAGCTGCAATAGATTTATTTCCTCTGTCTGTCTGTTTTCAGGAGGCTCATAAGAACTCGGCATCTCTGAGACCTCTATTCTTCTGCCAACATTTGTGTGTTTGCACATTGACATGCACACCATGATGGTGTAAGTGCTATTTCTTTTGAAATTCTAATTTTCATTTTAAATAGCCTCACTGTGCTGGTTTGTTGCTTTTTCTTTTTAGTGCATTTCAGTGTTTGTGCTCCAGTTCATTTTTGAGTTGCAAGTGCAAGAAAATTGAGTTGACTTTGCTTTCAAAGGATCCTCTTGGTGGTGTGTGCTCTTTAGAGTATTTCTCTAGAATTTCTCTAGAGTATCACCAGCTGAGCTCTGTGATTTCTTTTGGAGTTGGTGAAACCAAACCCACTTACTCATACAGTGTATAGGGATGTGTTCTGTTTTCTTTTTCAGATTCTGGTATTTTTAACATTGTCTTGGAAGTGTAGGATTTTTGGGTAGTAATAATAATTTTATTAGACTAATTGTTATGGTACATAAAATTAGGTGTTTGAATATGCAAGCCCTCTCTCAGATCTAAAATAGAAGCCATAGATTTTAAAACTAAGCATATTTCAGATTTGTTTAAAGCTTAGTGGAATAGCATGGGAATAAAAAGTAGGTAAGTTCTGTGTGGGCAAGCAGTTATATAGGTAATATCCCAAGTCTGCTTCACAAAGATAGGCTACATTTTATCACCTGCTTTTATAAAATATATTAAGAAAACAGTTTTATTTCTTGAATTGGGCAGCAAGGATTTGTTCACAATGGATCAGCCAACCTCCCAGGCATAAGGCAAGGAGGACTTACTGCTAGCTTGGTGATTGGATTCTTCAGATCCCACCTTGCTTGTGTTCATCTGCTTTTGCATTCAAATTGTAGTATTTGTCTTTGAGGAATCCAAGTAAAAGTGGTTTGTTTGCTCTTTAGCCTTTTCCCTCAGAAATTTTTCATCTGCAGCACCTTCTCATTTTTCTCTCTGTGGTTTATGCCACAGGTTTACCTTCTCACACCTCTTTGTTCATGGTACCTCATCCAGAATAACCAAGGGTCTGACAGAATTTCTTTTTGTAGTGAGATGGGAGGGGTAACAAATGAAGTGCAGAATGTGACTTGCTCATTTAAAGAAAATGGATTGTAGCTCCACAAAATGTCACTACTTTGCCTTTGCTCAATCCCAAAGAAATGATTGTTTCCTTACAAGGGAGGTAGAGGAGGGAAGAAGGAGATGATAAAGTTTTTTATCTCCTAGGGGAAGGAGAGAGCCTGGTAGATGATAGGTTGTGGCACATGGAGGGGTTAATGTGAGATAACATCATAATGTGCCTGAAATCCAATATCTCTATTAGAGTCCATAGGTTTTTGTGAACCCAGTGGAGTTATGAATTTTAGTACCCAGGCTTGTTTTGAAAGATGTTTTATGGGTTTTCCTTGAGGAACAGGACTGGCAGATTGGAGATGGAGTTATTGTTTTATGAGAGATGTTGACCCATGGGCAGATGGATGTGTTTCAGCCCTTGTAGGTGAATTCTTCCTGGCAAATGCTGGTTGCTTAATTTCTCCCATTTAGTTACCATTTAGAAGAAGTATATTACATTCCTGAAATATAGGTATAGGACAGAGAAGTCTTGACATTTCTGTTCTGTGGTATTTGTTATCTTATTGTGCAAACATTCAATGAATACTTCCTCATATGTTTGTACAACTCAGTGCAAAGATCTGTGTTCATAAAACTTGTCTGTAGCCTTTAACAGCTACATCTAGGAATTGCTGTAATAGTTTAGTGGTTTTTTTTAACCACTACTGGCACCTGAGAAGGTTTTTGCAGAACCAGAACTTTGTACTATAACTCCATGAGCTCTCTAGAGCAGAGGAGATTGAATCTGAGACCCATTGTTGTGTATGCAAACTTGGCACTGGTTTCTGTCCTGTGTTATTTTACCTTATTAACAATGGATATCTTGTTCCCCAAATGCCTCCCTATATTAGATCAGTGTCAGTTTTTAAAATCACATTGAAGACAATGTGATTGTCTTCCTTATTTTGTCAAAAGCAAAATGCTTACAAAAAGGAAGGCAGGGAAAATGCATGAATGAAGTCGGTTTTGATGTGTTTTGAGAATGTGTAGAAGGTGTTAGCAGAACTTGAAGTGGTGTCTGTACAAAACAAGTTGCATTGAGAGAATGCTAAGCCTGCACAGTGGGGGATGCAGGAATTGGGAAGGGCTAAAATGTTAGAGGGATAAAATGGCTTTACACACTGTCAAACATCTTCAATTACCCATTACTGAAAAACATATGGCACATTTTTTTAACCTGCTTTCTTTGGTAACAGATCATAGAAGAGGCTGATTTTAATATCTTTTTTGCCCTGCCCAGTATCTCTAAAACAAAGTTGTAGAAGAAGAAGAAGCTGTTGAATAGTATAGATACATCATGTACTGCAGTAATACTGTTAGTAAGTTGGCTGAACATGCTGTGTAGTGCTCAAGTCTCTTTTATGCCCACCCCAGAGGCCTAATCTATTAATAGCTCAGCTTCATGCTCTATTAATATTCACACTCTTTTTTAAACTGTTGAAAATCTTGAGGAGACTGCACCTATTGTGCTGCTCTTTCCTCCCCAAATGCTGAATATTTTAAGAGCATATTCTGGTGTGATTTTCCTGTTCTTCCATTCACGAGGTCAGTGGTGCTTTCTTCCATCTTGACCTTGCTATAGTTGTGCATATGGCTGTGCTGCATGTGCAGTTCTTGCTTGGATTCATTAATAAAATCATGACTGCAGCATGGCAAGGCTATTTTCTCATTCTTTATAAAAATATCAGAAAATAAAAACAATAACCAATTTAGATTAGCCATTCTACACTGTTTTACCTAGTGTTCATTTCCAGTAATTTGGAGATGCTCTTAGCTGTGCCTTTTAGAATTTGCTGCATCTTGGCCTTAACAATGCTTTTGAATTCAGGCAGAGACTTTCATGCATTGAGTTTTATCTGTGATTTTGTATGTAGCTATGAAGTCTTACCCTTCTGGAAGGACTGTCTTCTATTTCTGGACAGAGAGTTATGTATTTCTTTAAAACTCTGTTTCTCAGGTAGAATTTGGAGGTCATCTTTATTTTGTTTTATCTGTGATATGGGTACTAGAGCTGGGGATGACATTTAAGAGCCAGCCTGAGACATTTTGATGAGTGAGGGAGATTTCCACAGAGAGCAGTTGCCAGAAAGGTTTGCATAGAGAAAGTGTGGGTTTCAAACAGCCACCTTTGCACATTAACCTGCCTCCCCTCTTGCATGTTGTGAGCCTGCACTGTGTTTGTAGGTGATGTGTGGTCTGGTGCTATCTCAGGTGATGCACTGTGAATGTTGGCACTGTTCTCCCACATGCCCCCTTTCCTGCACTGCTTTTGACTCCTAAATTTAAATTTGATACAGTTTTTAGCTAATACCTTAAAGCTTCTCTGAGCTGCAGGCAAAGTATCTTCTGTTGGGTTCCTCCTGTTAGAGGGGGTTCTGGTCCTTCCTTCTCATGAAAAATCTAGCCATCCCATAATGTTTGAACTCTTTAAAATAAGCTGACATAAGAGATCAAAAAATCCTGTTAGTCCACAAACTAAAGATCAGATAGTTCTTCAGCAGTGACAGTGCAATTACAGCATCCAGCACTAAATGCAATTTAGTGCAGGCTTAGCACAAAGTCAGCTTTTTCTTTTAGGAGTAAAAAATGAATGTTAGAGAAGTTGTAAATGTTTATGTATATCAAAAGGTCATGTTTGGTGTTTGATAATTTTGAATTTTTAAAACATGAAACTCCTCCCTCATCCTGCAGTCTTTATTTTGCCCTCTGTGCAACCTGCTTTTAAGAGATTAGGGCTCTGTGCTTTTAATATATTGGAATCTGCTTAGTGAGAGTGCTTTGTTTTGGAAAATAATTGAAACTATGGCAACCCTTGGGGTTTTTTCCAGCTTATTTGTCTACCTCATGCACTTCTCCATTTTGGTGGATGATTAGCATACTGGAAACCACTGGTAGCTGCTAATGTTATACAAACAGCAAAATAAGTTCTGTAAATATTAAATCCAAAACTGTTTATTTGTGCTTTAGAAATCATTGGACACAAACTGAATGTCATTATAAAGCTGAGAGTTTAAGGCCTCTTCACTATCTCAGTGGCCTAAGTGTACAAATCTGTAAGTGCAGAGCAAATGGTTTTGGCACAGAAGCACTAATTCTGATCAGTGCTTGCCTGCTGTGTGCTCCCCTGATTTCCATCAGGTTCTCTAGAGCACTTGTTTTATGTTTGTTTATGTTCAAACTTGTTAATAACATGCAGACATCAGTTTACATAAATTGCATTTCTGTTTCTCTTGAATATGACTTCTGTTTCCCAGCTTTCAGTCTCTTCCACAGGGGATTGTAGCCTTAATTTATTTATTTTCCTTTTACACTTCTGTGTTCAGTTGCTGCTGTGATTAGAAAATGGGTCATCCTTGGATGAACTCTTATGAACTGCCTCTTCCAGAGGGCTTGCTTGCCTGGGAAATTCTTGTAGTGGGAGCCATCTTAAAATCTTCCTGACAGCTACTGGTGACCTTGTTTAGTAATTACTTGTGGTTCTGTCTAGCTCTTCTAAAGTGTTGCTTCTCCATGTATGAAAAAGCTTTTAAAACATGTTATAATTTAAGATTTCAAGTCTCTGGCTTCTTTCCAAATAAAACCTTGATGTCTCAACAGTTAAAACTGAGAAGTTCTGTTGCATGGTCTGTCTGGCGTTTGCACTGATAAGTGGGGCAGACATGCCTGGCAGTCAGCCCAGGGCCTTCAGCCTCCTGGAGCCCCCCCGGGTGGGGTTGTGCAGCTGAAAGCTCTGCTGGCTCTGCAGCCCCTGAAATGGGAAAGGATTCTTCCCCCTTCTCCTTCTCTTCCCCTTTTCCCAGTTAAATATGCATGCTGATAAAGTCTTGCCTTTATTCTCTCTCTTTTTATGGATATTCTTTCTCTTTCTGTGCTAGTCTAAGCACTTTTCTGAAACTGGGTATGAAAATAAAAAAGCCAAATTATAGCTGCTACTCTCTTACTAAAAATATGGTAAACATATGGTTTGTTATTTGTGAGAATGTTGACTGTGCCCTGTGGTTGTGACACTAAAACAAAATTCCTCTTCCCAAGACCTGTGAGATTTATTAGAGGTTTGTAATTTGTTTCTTATAGATTCCTGTAGTCCTATTTTTTTATCCAGTACTGGCTTTTTATGGTGTATTTCTTTCTGGTCGTGGGTATGGTGCACATGCACGACCATCCAAGCATTTCACTGTGTCTGGGCTTGTTGGGGTTGCATGCAGCACATCCCCCAGTCAGTGTGACAGAGTTTGTGCATTATCATTGACAGAATGCAGTGGATTGTCACTGTAAAGTATCTCCTTAAGGCTTTCTTCTCACTGCTGTGAATGGTGGAGCTGCTTATACTCAAGGGCTTCTGGTCACTTTGCTGCCTTTTGTTTCACTTGCTATAATGGTTTTCTTTTCTTTCAATAAAGTGTTTTTCTGATTGGCTGGGAGACACAGCCATTCCCTGCTGCAGGATAGTTTTAGAAAGGTCTGTTTGTCCTCAGGGTGCTGTTGCACAGTTGTGAGGCTGTGCTTTGGGACCAGCCCAGTGTTCTGTGTTGGAATTAATGCATGATGCTGCAGCACTTGTAAGTCGTGACTGGGAACGCTGGATTCAGCTTTTAATGCGCTGCACTTGCGTGTTGTGCAGTCCATAGGGAAGCTGAGATGCTGCTTTAATCTTTAAATGATTTTGGTCCTGGTCTCTTGAGTAGAGGGCAAGGATGTAGGGGCTGTTGACAGGCAGGATATTACCTGAGGAGCTGCAGTATAGGGGTGCTTTCTGTCACAGTCTGCACTTGTCAGGCTTTGCCACTGCCTGCAACACCTACTACCTTGCTTTTTTTGTTTTGGGTTGAGTGGGTTGAAGGCAGAGTGTTGTGAGCATTTTCTGTCTGTGTTCCTGAAGTGATTTGTAATTTGAGAGTACAGGGAGAATGCCCCTAGATGTATTTCATAAAACTGGAAGAAATAAATGATTGCCAACACAGGTGAGAAAAGGTCACTGAACACTTATTAAATGACTCAGATCCATTGGGTGCTTCTGAGGGCAGCATGAGTGAGTCTAAAGAGTGTTAATGCTGAATTTTGACACAAATAATTCTGGACTCTTGTATTATCTTCTGTCCAGGTTCTGCACCCTACCAAAGGGGAAGAAATAAACCTTATCCAGTGGCAAGTAAGAATTATGATATATAATTGTAGATAGCCAAGGGCACTTCAGAGATGGATCATAAACCAGCTGTAATTCTTAATTTCCTACCCTGTTACAGCCTCCTTTGCAGATTATTGCATTGCTGGCTTGAGTATTTTGTGACTCTTTAAAGGCTTCTGTAAGGAATAGGGATTTGTGACTAACATTTAAGGACGTTCTTTTTACAAACTGTAAACCCTTTTGCTCTTTTTGCAGAAATTAAAGGGGAAATATTGAGATTTGGATTGTATTGTTCATGCCATTCGTGTTTACATATTAACAGATGAGACATTATCTCTCTATTGCTGGCAGATCAAATACAACATGTTATTGTAACAGATAGCCTAAAGCAAGATAACCAAAACCAGAGTTAAAGGAAAAGAAGTAATTTAAGCTGAAGTAGTATGAGTATTTTGATTTGGAAACATCAGAAGACAGTGTGAGTTTTTAAATTTTCAGATTTAGAATTTTACTGAACAGCTAAGATCATTCATCATGCTTAGGATAATGATGATCTGGTCACGTGTTTTTATTAACCTCTAGGTTAGGTGCTGAATAGTGTATTTCTGGCAGTACAATTAAATGTTCAGAACCAGATCATTAAATGTCTCAGAAAGTAGTCAATTTTATTGTCCTAACAGCTAATATAGTAGTAAAAGATAATGTACCTTAAAGTTTATTTAAGTATTTGTTGTGGAGCAGCGTTCATCCATTCTTTCTTTAGTTTCTTTTTTCATGCATTCCAGAAGTGTGTAAACTTGAAGAATTTTATTTTAAAATACCTAATTTTGCAGAGTTATCAGACATCTGCAATATTTAGGGAAAGTGTAGCCCTAATGTGGTGTTGTGATTAAACCTGGCAGGCAGCTAAAACACCACACAGCTGTTTGCTCACTCCTTGGAGTGGGATGGGGACAGAATGAGAAAAAAGGTGAAACTCAAGGGTTGTGATAAAGGCAGTTTAATAAGTGTAATGGAAACATCTATGTTATCAACACTGTTTTCAGCATATATCCAAAGCATAGTCTCATCCCAGCTATTATAAAGAAAATTCTCTGTATTCCCAGCTCAACCCAGCACATGAAGTAATCAAAGAATACAGTTATTTTTATGTTAAAGTCTGCACTCTGCTGCATTTTATCTGACTATTTCTGCTGCTTCCATTTTGCAGCAGTTGCTTGAAGAAATCCATTGAAGTGGCAGGTTGTCACATGGAACAAAATCAAGGCATGTCTTACTAGTCCAGTGGTGTGGGTGTGATTTATATGCCTACACTGCTATTACTTGAGCTTGTTTGTACTTTGCAAGTACATGAAGCAGGATGCATTGCATCTCACAGTAAAATGTTAGTGCTTATGTCTGTTTGGATGTGTTCCAGTAGAGTTTGGTCAGCCAGCTTCTAGAAGATACATCCTCAGATTTGTATTAGTTCAGCTGGGAGTAATTTCACTAGAACCTTACTGGGAAATAGAGGAACACTTCGATTTTTCTCTTCCAGGCTTTATTTGAAGGCCTGTGGATTTACCATAGGGAAGTTGAGGGGACTGGAATGGGATAGGCAATGGGTCAAACCATTGATGTAATACTTGATGGTATCCCTAAACTTGACTCAGATCATGTTTCAGAGTGAGCCTTGGTGTGTTGACAGCCTTGTGACAGGTCATGGAGCAGCTGGTGCAGGGGAAGCCTCTGTCAGCTTCAGCAGGTCGTGCTGTATGCTCAGAGCTTGGCAGTTCTTAGGGTGAAAACGTGGGAAAGGAGGGCATCAGGTGAAATGTAAGGACAAGAGCTGCTGTCCTGGAGTCAAGTTGATTCCTTCTTGCAAATTACAGGCGTATAAACTGAAGAATTTTTTAGAGAAGAACCCTGAAAAACCCTGAAACAAATATTCAGAGAACTCACAATGAATATAAGTGTTATTCAATGACCTTGAACTCCTTGTGCTGGTCACAGGGTCCTTACCGGATCTCAGAAATTCAAAACTGCAGCATCAGTTCTGCATTTCATGGCAGAACCATTGTAATGCTTTGTCTTGGCAGTGGGTGTTTTGATTTCACAAGTGAAGGTCTTTGTGTCTTTTTTTTTTTTTTTTAATGTGCAAAGGAACAGAAAAATTGTCTGTGAAAGGTACTCCTCTGTGCTTTGCTTCAACCATGACATATGACACCCCACAGAGACTTTGATGTTACTCCCCTATTATTTTCTTCATGGTATTGATGTATTTATAGTAAAAATTAGATTCCATGTTGCTTCTTCCTTGGGTTTCTAAAACTGAAATCACAGGCACATGTAATACAGGATTTAATTTTTGTTTGATTTCATGTATTTTTATCTTGACTTTTGCTTACCCAGGGTTGCTGGCTTTACCACTTAGACAGTATTCTTCCTGTTCTGATTTGAATTAATGGGTGGTTGCAGTCTTTATCTTAAAAAAAATAAGAAAAAAGAAAAAAAAACCTAAGAAACAACCTTGAAGACTTGACTCAGTAATCTCTCTTATTCCTTCCCAGAAGTACACTGCCATTGGAATGCTGGGCAAGGCCACTGATACATTAGATGCTACAGGAAAAGTAACTGAAGAAAAACCTTATGGTAAGCATAAATGTATCTATACACTCAATGTCATTTAAAGACATAAGTGGTTTCTGTCATAGGAAAGCGGAAGAGATGTTTGGGACTCTGAATTAAGTTTAAATGTGAAATTAAACTAAGATTATTTCATCTTCAACTTCAGTGCTCATATAATTCAAACCAGCTTCATGCAATTATGTCCAACGCAAGTGTTCATTTCTGCTGGAAAAAAACAAACCAGCCATTAGATTAGGAGGGAGGAAATAGAATTGGGCAGGACTGTGTCATTTTAAATCTTTGACAGGCTGACAAATGACGTGCTGTGTCCAGTAACATTTTCCTCTCTCAGAGTGTAGTCCCAGGAGTCCTCTTTTAGTAAAACCCTTTAAGGCCAGTGGAGGAATAAAGTACTTGGATCTTCCCTCTAGGACACCACTTCACCTACAGGCTGCTTAACATTTAATGAGGATGGCATAAACTACCTTCTACATATGGCTATCTTCCAGTTCTTGGTCTTGCTTACATCTTTAATAAATGAAATTTTCTGACTGACAGAGCACAGGGCAAGGATATAAAGCTTCAGAACTCATCCTGACTGTAGTTTTGCTGGGCATCTTAGAAACAGTGTAGTAACACAGTAAATATATTTGTTATTAGTTCTTTCACAACCTTGGGGAAAAAAATTAAAAAATAATAGGTAACCTGTTGCTTAGCAACCCTACACGTCTGACATTCTTTATACCTGGTAACAGGTACATGAAGTAAATAATCTTTTGTAATGGTGTGATGAAAAGCCTGGATTTCATTTCTCACTTCCAATCTCTTTTCTTTTGCAGTTTTCCTTTTCTCATGAGGCAGGCAAGCATGAGTTTCTTGTCCACATTCTAAATAGTGTTAATTACTACTAGGCAGTGTTATTCAGAGATGTTGGATCATTTATTTATGCTTCAGGATCAAGCTCTGAGTCTCTCAGCTTCTGGAGGCCTGAGCATCCACATGGTGATAGAGTTGCCAATACCTCATGGTGCTTGAATGAAGTGATGATTCACTTTCTTGGTATTTATCTGTATAAAAATCTGGTTTTTGAAACACTAGTTTTGCTGTTTTCGTTTTGTGTTGTTAACTGCAAACGGAATTTAGAGCCTTGTTTTTGTGTGTGTTTCTCTCCCTGGCAGCTCCTGTTACAGCAGTTCCCGCCTCTGTACCACCTCTGTTGTGGTGTGTGCTTTCTGTGGTTGTTTCTTAGGCTTGGGGAACTGATTTGGCTTAAAAACACCCCCTTTTTTTCAGTTGTTTGTCATTTTAAACTGACGTCAGTTGCAGGATCCAGTTCATCACATGGCCTGATGAAGAGCAGCATTGGCACTGCTGGGCAGTGCAGTTTGGGGTGCAGTTTCCTTTTGCCTTCAGTGATGGCTGAAGGAAATGCTCATGACATTGGTCTCAGTTGCTTTCCATGTTGCTGCAAATCAGTCAGATGTGATTTCTTCAGAAAGAGAAGAAGATAGATACTCCTTTTTTGCTCTCCACGGTACCTGCATGTTTTGTATTTGTCATCTTTTTCAGTGTCTTCTCCAAAACAGTTTGGTTTTCTGAAGGATGCTCTCTTTGGCCCACCATCCCTAATTTCTAACCCTCATAGGTATAAGAAAAGGCAAACCAAATGTTTGAGTTGAATTTCAGTTTTCTTTTGACACCTACAAGGATCCTTGGAGAAGCAGAGCAAGGGAATATAAATCCTGCAGTGCCAACATCATCCAGGATTGGGCCTTAGTGCAGAGAAAGGGCACTAAACCAGTTTGTAAAATGTATAAAACTCTTCTTGAGTGACTTCATTGGAACATAAGAGCAAAGTGCCTGCAGAAAGTTGCCAGCTATATTAACTGTAAGGAAGTGTTACCTTTTAGTCCTCAAAGTGTCCCTAGACAGCAACTTAGGAAGCAAACTGTACAGTCAGTCACAATGTCAGGATGTACTGAAGAGAGTTCCTTGCTTTTAACCCCTCCTGAGCTTCTCATAGCTTTTTGTTTCTTACCACAAGTTTGCATTTCCATGGGAAAATAGGTTATGGTTTCATACTGCTGCCAGGCTGTCAGATGCTCACTTGGAAGCAAGTAGCATTTAGTATTCCTCTGATGCTTTTTGAGCACATTAGTGTTAGTAGCCCTTTTTTAATATTTCTAACTGTGTACAGGAATGTACGTTCTGAAAGCCACTTCCTCCCAGCTGCCTATAGGCTATATCCAGACTTGGAGAGCAAAATTAATGAGGCTTTTCTCAGGTCTCTGATGATTATGCTGAAATATATGTTTAATAGAGCTACCTGAATCTTTTGGAAAGTGTAGTCCTTTCAGGATTCTGCTTGTCTGTTTTCAAATAATTTGTGCTGGGTCAGACTGAATTGAGGTCATTTGCTAAACTTCTGGTACTCTATCACAGATAATTCTTCATGTTCTCTTTTGGAGTAGTTTGTTAACATGCACAGGGCAGAATCACCCTTTGGTGAAGGCTTTTTGAGGTTGTGGCACAAATGGCACTTTTTTTTTTTGGTTTGGTAACTTTATTTTCCTTCCTCTGTAGCAGGAAAATCAGTCAATAGTCACCAGTGCTCAAAAGCACATCAGATCTTAGCAAATGCATCATATGTAAATATTTACTTTGATAACACATGACACAACTCTTGTTTGTTAATGCATCATTCTTCACATGGGGATTTTTTTTTTCTCCTGAGACAGAGCTTGCCTGTATCATGAGTGACTTCCTCAGAGGCCACATGTAACATCTTAGTCAAAGGAATATGAGATCAAATGCAGTTCATGGAGTGGAGACTGGAAGGAGAACTCCAAGGGGCACTTACATCTTAAAGGGTGCTTACATCTGAAATACTGAATTTTAACCTGAAGCAGCCTGGAGTTCACAAGACTCTTAGTCAAGGGAATATGAGATCAGAGCCAGAACTGAACTCATCAAATGCTCTGGCCACAAATGCAGTTCATGGAGGGAAGATTGGAAGGAGAACTGCAAGGGGCACTTGTGCTTGCATCTGAAATACTGAATTTTAACCTGAAGCAGCCTGGAGTTCACAAGAAGGCTGACAGGATCACTGTCATGGGGCTGGGTCATGCTGACTTTCACCATGTAGTTTTATTGTGATATGTTGCTAAATAGAACCAAGATTGAAATAACCATTCAAGAAACTCTTCAGAAGGTTCAGAGTTGCTGTACAATTGATTTTGTTGTTCCTAGCCTGTATTCTGATGTAAATTGGTCTCTCTTTGTGCCTTGTGCTTTGCAACCTTGCTGTTAATAACACATCTTGGGACAGCTGCTTGGGCCTAGGGACAGCATCTGCTCTTGAGGCTGCAGAGTGCTTTATAGAAGTGAGGAACCACAGGATCATCTCCCAGAGCTGCTGTGAAAAGAAATCTCATCTTTTTTACTTACAGCATGAAGTACATCTGGCTTTTAAGGTTTGCAAGTAAATGTCTGTTTCAAAATACAGTGAAGGCTTGATAAATAAATTTGGTTGGTTTATGTTCCAGAATGCTGTTGACTTAGCAGGGATGACACTAATTTAATATTACTTATGAGAAACAGGGCTAATCAAACCCCAGACAGTAGAAATGCACTGAAGTGCATGTGATTACAGATCTTATGTTTGCACTCTCTGAAAAAATTAGGGATGAATGTAATTTCTGTTGAATAGAGCTCCAGAAGACCAGTGCAATCAGCTACTTAGGTTATAGTCTTCCAATAAAAGCGGGACAGATGTCTATGTGTACTCTTAAAAGAAAGTACATTGTCTAAACCAGCTGTTTTTCTTTTACAGAATTTTGTTAGTAAAACTACCTTACTTAATATATAACTATACCCCAGAGTACATTTGCAGGTTAGTTGTTTGACAGGGAAATTTTGATGTGTTGTTTCAGATAAAGTCTTTTTCTAAACCAGTGGTTTTGTTCTCTAATGATCTGTTGTATTTTTCCCTGCAGTTAGGTTCTCTTTGAGAGAAGTTCCCAGGGTTAGATGAGCATTTTATTCTTTTTGGTGTTTTTTTAAAAAATAAGAATATTCCAAATGTTGTAGCTTTTATATAGTTTCCAAGAAAGATGAGTTTGCAGCCTCAAGAGAGGGGAATTAGAAAAGAAAACATTAAGGAGGATTTCTGCCCTTCTGAAAGTATCCAGATTGTCCTGATCACCTTGGACAGTTTATTCCACTCCTTTTGTGGTAATTCACATTCCTGCCTACAATCTGGTTTTTATCTCTTTTCTTTGGTGTTTTTCACCCCATCTAAATTCTGAATGGAGGGAACTCTTATTTGTGTCTGCTTGCAGAATGTGATTGATGCCATTAGTGCCATGTGAATAATCAATACTAACATACTGATTGTTTTCTTTCCACAGACCAAGTAACGAAAGGAGATCTTGAAAATGTTCTTCAAAAGTTCACAGGGGACATTATGCAAGTTCCCCCACTGTAAGTTCCATGATGTTCACTCACTCTTGGCAGTTGTGTTCGGCTGTCCGGACTTGCCAGCAGAAGTCAGCTCTCTCAGAAGTATTATGACACATTTTGACAAGAGGATGGAGGCCAGGCAGTCAGGAGTTTAACATTTGCAAATGGTGATCTGGAGTCTGTGGGTGTTTTGGGTAAATGTAAAGTAGCAAAAGTCTGAAACAGCTTTGCAGGGCTCATCTTCTGTCTTCCAAACTGACTGACATCTCTGTGGAAGTGCCTTAAATGACTTTGAATTAGTTTTCAAAAAACTTAGAGTATGAATGAGTGAATGATGATTGAGCTTCTGTAGTTTAGCAAATTTCTTCTGGTCAGGTGAGCCACAGTAGCTGGCAGTGTGCATGACTTAGCTTGTGACAGATGGCTTTTATGGTGGTTTAAGCTAGCCTGATTTCCTTTGCATTTGCCATGTGTCACTTACTGTGGTTCCAGCGTTCCTGTAAGGTCACTAATGCTCCACGTGTTCTATTTCATGTGACCTGTTTCAAATTGCCCTCTAATATTGTCAGCGAGATCCTTTTGGATTTTTCTGTGGTCATCTTTCTGTTGTGACCAAAATTGGAGCTTTGGATAAAGTTCCACATAATCAGTGAAATCAGTCTCTGTGGTTCAGTAGTGGTTCCCTAAACATCCTAGAACATGGCAACTGCTGTTCAGGAAAGACCCTGGTGTGGGCAAGGAAAGGTGCAATGTAGGATTACAGGAGTTGCCTGAGTGGCTCCCAGTGCTCAGCTCAACATAACACTGAGACAGAGGATGCCCTGCTGACTGCTGAGACATGGGATGTTAGAGGCAGCTGAAAGTGTTGTAACCCTTCTAGAAACCCTTTTATTTCATAAACTGCAAAGTGAGTGATAAAATGCTTTTAAATCCGTACAGCAAGAGAGAAATACAAGGCCATCTCTTGTTTTCTGGTTTATGTAGCTACTGGTAAATGGGATGATTCTGTGTCCAAGAGATTTCAGCAGCACTTGCTGTTTTTTGTGGGTTTTTGTGAGTACTTGGAGAGTTGTAAAATGTGTGCTACCCTAGTACAATATTACCAGGATCTGGAGAATGGGAAGCCTGTTCTGTTACAACCCTGTGACACATGTTTTCATGCTCTGTCTGATCAGCTATTCTGCTTTGAAGAAGGATGGAGAAAGGCTTTCAACTCTGATGAAGAGAGGGAAAGCAGTAGAAGCAAAGCCTGCTCGGCCAGTGAGAGTGTACAGCCTTTCTCTCCAGCAGTTCCAGCCACCACTGTTCACGCTGGGTAAAGGTCAAAGATTATTACATAGAGCAATGCTCCCAGCTTGTTAATGTTTATTTACACAGAATGGGACTAAGAGAGCCAAATGGGTTTCATTTCACTCAGCTACTTATTTTGGTGTGAGCCCATGTGCAGAGACTTTCACTTTGTATTAAAAGCACCGTATTTTGGTTTTAAGTTAAGCTGATTATATCTAATCTCTCAGTGAGGCAAAATTCTGAGAGACTGGTCAGGGGATTATTTGCATCTGTCCATGGTTTTGCAACCTCCAGCTCATTCCTCTCTCAGGTCTGCTTACTTCACTTTGCCATTCTTTCACACAGATTCCCAGACCTGCTGGCATCTCTTCCAGGATCAGTTTCAGTTATTGTCAGACTCCTTTCTTGTTGAGGAGGCAGGATCTTATCCTTCCTTCTGTCATTCATCAAGAAACTTGGGTAGTACATTAAGAAACATATTAATAAATAAACCAGAAAAGACTTGTAAATGTTTAATGCTACTGTAAGGTCAAGATGATGCCTTGCATTGATCTGTCTGCCCAGTTGATCCCCAGTCCTGTGATAGAGCAGATGTTTTATGAGGAGCAGGTATGACTGACAGAACTCAGTGCTGTGTGACTTCAGCCCTTACTTTATGGTTGGGTGACAGGCACTGATCACTGGCAGAGAGGGAAGGGAAGGGCTGAGAGAGCAGGGAAAATTAAAGTTGAATTTTAAAATTTTAATGGAGCTGCCTGTCTGCAGTATCTGACAGTCAGTTTAGGCTATACTTGAAATAACTTGCTTTCATCTTGAGAAATATGGAATCAACCTGAAATGCTTAAAATGAATAGGGCTGAAACATTTCTTAACATACTATAGCAGGTACTTAAATTCTGGTGAGTTAGTACAGTTGCCATTTTATTTGCTTTCCCTCCTGTCTAGCTTAGCAATTTCACCCTCACATATGTTCCAGGATGAATAATTGATGTTGCATCCTATAAATATTTTATCACTGGGTTGTTTGCTTAGCGCATTTTTACATTTATGTGGGGGCATGGCTTCTATGTAAAGTAGATTTCACGTGGCACTGGCAATTTACCTTGTCTCTTTTAACATTCCAGATGTTGAATGTGATGGTGGCTTTTATGTCAGGAGCCTGGTCAATGACATTGGCAAAGGTAGGCATGGAAAAAAACCGCATGAAAATATAAGGAACAAATGTGTGTTTATGGAAAAAATGTGTCATTCTGTATATCTCAAGTAACTAGACCTGTGTGTTATTTTGCAGAACTGTAGTGCTATCACTTGTTTTTATATACTCAGGTAATTTCCTTAGGGGCATGGGGGAATGATGGCTAAATAATTGCCAGGGACCTTGGGGGCCAGCTGATAAAAATGGAGCAAGCAATAGCACTGAGCAAGATAATGCAAGGCAAGTGGTGGGGGGGAGTTTTTTCCCCTCTCTTTCATGTGTTAAAGCTAACTCAGATTAAGGATGAGAAGAAGAAAGATACTGTCTTTTTAAACATTATTCATCACATTTTGAAAACAGATTGCACACAACATTACCATGCACATAATAAACCCTATCTGCTGGAAAGACTTCCACACTGGTGATGATTTTTCGAGTGTTTTCTTTCTCTGCCTGAACAGTGAATAGTTTTGCTTTCCCACAGGGTTATTTGTCTTGTGCTCTGTATCTATCAAACTGCATGATGGAGAATAGATAATCCATTTCTAACTTTTCTTTTTTTTTAAATGATACATTTGTAGGAAGGTAAGTAATGTGGGATAACCCTATGAATTTCAATGTTGTTATTTGTGCTTAGGCAAGTCCAAATTTCTGTTACTGCCTTCTGAGCATACTGGCTTATGTTTAGCTCTTTAATGAAAACTAAGATAAAGTCTGTCCATGTCTGGCTTCTTTTCAAAAATTGAAAATGAAATGAAAACCTTCCTGCATCAGAAAGGATGGGAAAGAATATTTTAGTGTACCTGTGTGTTTATAAGTCAGTGCTTGTTGCTGTTATGCTTTGTAGCTTCTTGATATGTAATTATGTCCTGCTGGTATTTATTTAACACAGGAGAGCATTTGTACATATTTTTTTATTTTTCCTTATCTTGGTTTCTGTTATCCTGATAGGCAGCACAGGATAATAATAAAAATACCTCTTGAAGGCAAGAAGTGCTAAGGCCTCAGAATGTGTAGGAAAGTAGTTCACGGTCACTTGAGAATGCACAATGTTCTGGTTACATCTTATGACATTTTTTCCTCACTTTCCATTCTGATCTAAATCTGGGAAAATTCTTGACAGCTTTCTGTCAGATTCTGAACTCTTTACTACACTGGACAGTTATTGAAATCAAAGGACATCCTTGGGTCAGATTTAAGAAGATACAAACGAGTGATAAATCTTCATGACCTTCCTTGTCAAACAAAGCAGAATAATATAAAAGGCTACATACAAAAATACATTTTAAGTGAGCTGGAAGTGGTTACACTTAGAAAGTTTATCCATGTACTTTGTCCAATGCCTCTTTCCTCCTTTGCTGCAGAGCTCTCCACCTGTGCCTCGGTGCAGGAGCTGACGCGCACCAAGCAGGGGCCGTTCACGCTGGAGGAACACGCCCTGCACGAAGACAAGTGGACAATTGATGAAATTGCTCAGTCCTTGGAGCACTGCACAGCCCTGCTTCTGGGAGAGCCAGCTCGGAAAAAATTGAAAACAGAGCATCCAGGTGAAACTGCTGTGATCTGTGAGGATAAGTGATAAGTTGGATCAAGGAAAAAGACTGGATGATTGAGATGTTTTAAGATTGCATTGGGATTGTCTCGCCTCCTGTGTAAATCTACAAGTCTCTGCTGGGAAGGTGACAAACTGCAGCACAAGAGGAATGGTTCTTTTGTTTCCTGGGGTTAGAATGTGCACTGAAAATATTCAGTGCTAAGTGTTTCTTGATTGTTTCTTTTCCTTCTTGCACACTGTAACTGATGCCAAATTTTTATAGACTTTTAAAGAACTTACAGGGTGCAAGATGGCTGCTGTTGAAAATTCATCAATAAAAAATTATGTAAAATAATGTCTGATAAATGTGTTCCAAAGCATGTTTCTTTTTCTTTGCAGCTGGTAATCAAATCCTGAAATACCTTGGTGATAAGTCTCTTATAGCTTAAAGAACCCAAGAATGTGGTGTGGCAATTTGCTTTCTTGAAATTTCTTTCAGGATATATCCATTTTACCATAGTTTTTCCTATGCAGATTGTTCTCCAGTCAAATGTTCCTAGATGCAATATATGAAGATGCTAATATTTTAAGTCAAGGGAATAATTTTAAGTATAAACAATCTCTGAAGGTGATTGGTTTGTGTCTGCATCTTACAAAAAGGTGGTACATTAAGTGTTGGTTCCAAACTTATTTTCAGTCTAAGAAATTAAATAAATATCATGAAGTTCCTCATTGCAGGATACCCTTCCAGACACCTATAGGATTTATTTTTGTTTTCTATACAATAAGAAACTGAAGTGTATGCAAGATTAATGAAGGTTTTGTTTAGAAGGAGGATAGACTTTGTTTTATTCAGTAAACACTTTTCTTCCTTTGTATATTCTTGTAAAGAACTTAAAGGAAATGTTGAAAATAGAACAAGCAAATTGAAATGTTAGAGCACTATAGCAGCAGCACATTTAAAGTACAGTATGGATGAAGTAATGGATACAAGCAATTCTGATTCCTGGGATGGGAGAAAAGCTTGTGTCCAGTGAGGTAACAGTGTTTTGTTTCTTTTTGGGGTGTGTTTTCTGGTACTTTGGGTAGAAACAGAGAAGAAAGAGATTATTTCCTAAAGAAATTTAAAAAAAAGGCAGAAAATTTTCATTTTCCACTGTACTTATCTTGAAAAATCAAAGACTTTAATTGAAGCACAGCTTCTCTTACTGTCTGAATCTGTATTTTCCTAGTTTATGTTATCCCAGTGGTTTTCTAGATTAAGTTCTCATTTTATTTTTCTTCCTGGTTTTTGAAAAATAGCACAGTTGATATAATTCTATTAGTCTGCTTATTTTATCTTCAGGGATTTGTTTCTTTAAAAATCAGTGCAATTGAGAAATCTTTCTATTAATAGGGTACATTTGGATACAGTGTTGTAAGTGTCTAACACATTCTTAATCTCATCTGTTTGTTTAATGCTCACCAAGCCTTTCTTGCTATTCCATTTAAGAGCCCATGATATTTTTAGTTTCAAAAGAATTCTATTTCCATCAGCTTTTTGGTTAGATTGCAATTGGTCTGTTGTAATTGTTGCTAACAGATCTGTGATCCTGAGAAGACAGGATCTGCTCCATAGTCTAGTCACTGGAGAGGAATGAAATGGTAATTTAAAAAAGCATCTTGTGGACATCAACAAGTTCTGGTTTGGGCTGCAGGTCCTGATGCATATCGAAAACATAGGGAGAGATGGAATGCAGTTGTTCATGTTCAGGAATCTGTACAGAGTCATTCAGCTTGGAAAAGACCATCAGGCCTGACCATTTCCCCAGCAGTGCCAAGTCCACCAATGCACCACCTTTTGCCTTTCTTCCTGGAATCCTTTCCTCTTCTTCAAGGCAGAATTTCTTTAGCACAAATTAATGACAAACTTCTCCCCACATAACTCCTATTGAACTACAGAAGGTATTTCCCTTAGCAGGTGTGGTTGGCTGGAGTTGTGAGTGGCTGGACAAACCCATGGCAGGCAGCAGGAAGTGTTGGAAAACACAGTGTGAAGAGTGCAGTAAAGCACTAATAAATACACATTATGCAATAAGCACTGATGAGTGTCACTCCCATTCCATTCCTAAACACTCTATCTCAATGTTCAAACATTCCAGCTCCTCAGGCTCCTTCCCAGTGTTTTCCCTGTGTCCTGGGCCTCACTTGTATGCTTTATCCCAAGTTCCCCCATGCTTTAATGGTTCTCTGTGCCCTGAGTGAACCCAGTGAATAGTAACTGGGAAGCTGCTGAAATGTTCAGGAATAGCCTTTTTAGTTATGTTTTAATAAGTGTTTAACCCAGTATCTTGAAACTGTCCAGATTTGGAGGTGTTGTGTTCCCATGGGAACCTAGGGAAATGTTTCAACTTCCTTATTCTTACTAACTCATCCCAGAGCTACCAGAGTTCAGAATTGAGCTATATCCACAGCAAAATGTATTCTTGTTCAAAGAAAATATCCCATGACCCTGGATTTGGTTACTGACAGTCATGATATCTCAACATTCAAGAGGAAAAATGTGTATAGAATATTCTGAGATTATTGAAGAGTTAGTACTGAGATCACAGCTGAAGCAAATGGTAGTTAATAGGAATTTTATGGTACTCTGGCCGGAAAATGTGTCTGTGATTTACCATTTAAAATATACCCGTGACACAGATTGAAAGATTTGTCTCATTTAAATGAGTGTTGTTCATGGGGAAAGCCCTGATGCCAAAGTGTGTCCTGCTTTTTGAGCTGAATATTGTCTGTCCTAATGTGGACTTGCTCTCTTCAGTCCGTGGAAGTGTGATACCATAGCCTGGCCCTGAGTGCTCCAGTGCTGCTGCTGCTGCTTTGGTGAGTTTGACAAGGGCTTCAGAATTTGTCTCCCTTTAATGTCTCTGCCTAGCTGGCTGCCTGTCTTCCTTATTTAAATGGTAGTTTTCACTTCATAATATATTTCTATTGCCAGCAGAGTAAAACTTTGAGTAACTCCCCCAATTTTGGGATGCCTTATTTTTTTTATAGATGGTGAATTTGCTACTCTTTGTATAAATTTGCTACTCTGTGTATGAATAGCTCCCAAACTCTAATGAATAGGGTCATGCTGTTTGCTTGGCAGAGTTAAGGAGTGAGGTTGCAGTGGTTTTAATTTGATAAAAAGACCTTGCAGAAGCAAAGTGAGAGTGTGACTGCAATATACAGCCAGAGGGAAATCAGAGACAGTGAATGGATTCAACCAGCCTGGGCAAAATTATTGTCTCTATTAAAAAGCAGTCATTGTTTCTAATAGCCATGGGTTTAATTCTCTTCTTTGTGAGACCTGATTAAGTAAATCACCAATAGTTAAAGGCGTGTAAGGCAAGCAAGTTTATCATGTGAATGCTTATGTCTGCTCTGGGTGAGGAGGTACCATGTCTCTGTCTCTGCCATCAGCTGCTAAGATCATATAGGTGCAAACAGGCAAAGCAAGAAGGTGGTAATTGGCAGTGGGTGATCGCAGTCCTCAAGAAGAAAAGGACTATATTGCAAGAAAAAAACTCATATTTTGCAATTCTTGTTTTGGGGAGCTATTGGAAACAATGCCATGGTTCAGAGAAGGTCTTAGCATGGCTGCCTGAGGAAACACATGGGGTGTTATGGGTGTGAAAGTTTGGGACTTAAATCCTTGTCCCTCGTCACCTCTAGCTCCGAGAAGTGGGTTAAATCAAAGCTGCAGCCTCTCTCCAACTTCTCCATGTCACATTGTTCCATGTGGATGCTGGAGCAATCTTCTGCTCAAACTCTGGGCTCTGAAGGGGATTGTGTTGCTTGCTCAGAAGTTAACAGGAACAGAATAGGGAGGACAAAAAATGAGGCAATGGAAATTGAAATATAAACACAAAATAGATTTCCTCTTGCCAGACATATTCATTTTAGGTTACAGCTCTGTGTCTGGCCTTTCCACTCTGAATCCCATTACCTTATCTCCTGTCTGAGACAGTTCATCCTGAAACTTTTCTTATCCTGTCTTTTGAATTCCTTTCTGGAGACATGGGAGCTTTGGGGCTGTGTGGAGCAAGGAGGCTGTGTGGTTTGTGGGGAACAGGAAAGCTGGTAACAAAGCAGAGCTGAAAAGGATGAGGTGTGTCTGGTCCTTTTCTCACCATGACCCTTTTGTAAGAGAGATGTGGTTCTGAATGCTTTAGTGCCATTTCCTTGGCACATGGGATTATTTTAGATATTTCAGATTTAAGTACTTCAAAGTCAAATCTGCAGCTGAGTGCATGCATTAGAAACAAAATGCATCATTTCACAGATGTCACGCTACTTTTAGTGGCTTCAGAACATGATTTTACAGCTTAAAGGGAGGGGGGTAGAAAAGAAACAGCAAAAGGTAAATGCATATTTCAGTTCTTATACTTTTAAAGTAGATGAACTCAGTTTTGGTGATTATGTAAGAAAAGACATCAAGTGTTATAATGGAGAAAAAGTAAAGAGAAGGAACACATTTTTTACTGCCTTTTCTGTTTCTTTTAGCATAGAACAATTAGCTTAAATATGCCATTTCAAAGCTTAAGAAGCTTTTATGTGGAAATGCTTGAGAGATTGTTACAGTGTGCTGATGTGAAAAAAGGCATTTATTTTCATTTCAGCAGTTGAAAAGATAGTTTTCTGTGATGCCCTTCAAAAGGCAGTGTTTTCTTTTGCTTATATGAAATTACAGTAAATCCTTGGCATAACTTCCTCTTGTGAGTGCTGTGTTCACAGTAAATCATTTCCCGCAGCTGGCTGTCCTGGGGATCACAAAACTGTTTCAAGTTCTGCAGGTACCTAGTAGGCATTCCCAGTGGAAATGGAACATTTTGTACAAACACCAAATGCATTTAGAAAACAGGACAAATTCTCAGTAATCTTTGCTATGCAGATTGCTCTTTTGGTAAAATAACATCCAGGCTGCATTAAACCTCGCTGCTACTGGGCTGAGTTGCTTTGTGTACAGTTTCTTACTCTTAATTTCACAAAGGGCACTGGCAGACTCTTGATTTCTTGTCCAGGTGATTAATTTCACCCAGCTGCACACACAGAGACATTCCTGGCTTTTTTTAACCTCTTCATTTACTACTTAGGATTCCCAAGGACGGCGTGGCCTCGGCAGAAGGGAGCGTGTGCTCACCTCACCTGTCCCAGCCCTAGGCTGGTGTGTGACGTGTTCATGGTGCAAATAAACCAGAATGTTGGGAGAAGACCCTCTGTCTCATTCTGTTTGTCCTGATAACCTCCAGCAAAAGACTGGGAGAACAACAGGGGACAACAATTTTCCAGTAATCCTCCCTCCAAGTAAGAATCAATGGGAAATGGCAGCGAGGTCTGTGGGTGCAGAGATGACTTAAAGCATGTGATTATTTCTTTTTACCTCAGTGAGAGTCTTCTATCCTGTTTTATTAAATTATGTAAGTTATTACTCACTGAATTAAGGCCTTGTGTGTTTCATTTTCACCTATCATGTTTTGGGGTTTTTTTTCCCCATTTTAGTAATGTGAACTGATGGTTTGAAAAATTGTATTGCTTCTACAGGAGAAAAAAGAGACTAAAATAAATATTAATGGTGTGGCACAACACTTATAGTTGTTCCATGTCTAATGAATATGTAGCAGTTCTATTTTCTACTTAAACACAAAAATTGTCAGAATAGAATTAGTGTTATTTTTTAAAAAATGTGTTTATCTAGGAAATTAATTTCTCTAGGGAGTGCTATTAAAGGCTGTGCTGAGTGGAGAAACTTATTTGAGTGTGTTGGTGATCTGTTTGTAGAGTTAGGAACATTTTTATTGAATTGTGTGCCATATCCCTGCACCAGTTTTGCCTGTTTTTCTTTGCTGTGCCAGAGATGTTAATTACTGGAAAGAGCACAGTCATACAGTCCATGCTGCCGTTCAGCCATCCCTTTCCATCAGTGGAAATAGGGAGTGCACATCCCCACTTTGCTCCCCTGCCTTAACAAATCCAAACTGGTCCTTCAGAATTTTATGGAAGTGACCCAGAACGAAGCCATCTTGCCACAGAGCAAGCAGTGATTAGGATTTCAGGAGATGAAATTTTGTGGAAGCAGAGCATACTTCATGGGGCAAAGAGAGAAAACTCAGCAGGATTGCCTATCCCGTGAATCAACATTTTGAGCCTGAACACACCATACCAGAGAGATTTTCCAAGGAAGTGCATCTTGTAGAAGAGCATCAGGAGTACAGGATCACAAGAGTAAAGTTCCTACTATTTCTCTGTGGGATTATCAGAGTAATTGGGTGAACTCTCACTTCTCCTTTGCTAAAGGAGCTCACTGGTTCTGTTTGACTCCCACATTCCAAGGCCAGTTTTCAAGCTCTTTGGTCAGCTCTCGAAATTCCTGCAGTTTTCTGTGATTCTATGCACACCAGATGTGATTCATCTCTTGACACTCCATTTTTTCAAATTTTCACCGTTTAGTTTAGGAAAAAAAAAAGGGAATGTCTGGCAGCATCTCCTCTGTTTCAGGTACAGACTTTTTGCTTTGTGCCTGTTGTGTCAGGTAAACCTGGCAGTAGGAGAAGGCATCCCATGGATCTCTCCCTGTGTTTGAAAAATGCACCTTTCTGGAACATGTGCTTGCTTGGGTGTTTTTTTCAGAGTTGGACAGCTTTCCCAAGCCCTTCTGCTCCTTGGTACCTCGGAATCATTTGTCTCTCACTGCAACAATGAGCTAGTTTCATAACTGGCCCGAGGCTATAAAGCAAAGTTACAGTCTAGGGATGCTGCTGACTGTGGTCTGGAAGGGAGAAAAAAAATTGGCCAGGAGCAAGTAATTGTTGAGTGGCAGAAACACCTGAGAGACCTTGCTAAATCAAGAAAAATAGCTGGTGTCTGAAAACACTGGTGTGGTACAAGGCTGCAAAAAAATGGGATTCGGCTTTCCAAGGTGTTTTTACAGCACTTGGCTTTGTTCTTTCTCAGCAATGTAACAGCACTCTCAGAAAAGTGGGATTATTGATATCTAGTCACACTGTTGCAGGTTTTGGGAAGCTCAGTTGATGCAGCATTTGTTCATTTTCTGGCAGTCTTTTCTGTATATGTAAAATCCTTCAGTAAAAGGCAATAGGTCATCAGCAAAGCTGAATTTCAAACTTAGTTCCCAGTGAATTCCAGGGCACTTCCCAAGGAGCAGCTCTGGAGGAGTGAGGGGTCCTGTGGCTCCATTCTGTAGGGTCATTGCTCATGAAGGTTCAGGCATTTTAAGGGAATTTTATTCAGCTGGGAAGAAAAAGAAATCTTCAGCCTCCACATTAGTGTATTTTATCCTTCAGTGAGAAAAATGTCTTTGGGTGTTTGTTTGGAGGTAAGGTCAACCCAGCGACTCGTCTGTTATATATAACCCAAGGCACAGGCTTCATCTTCCATTGTGGAGATTTATTTGAGCCAGAGAGACCAGTGAGGAGCTGCAGCCAAGGGAAGAAAACACTTTATTTCTCAAAACTGATGAAATACCAGATGTGTGCCCACAATGGAAGAAATTTTAGGCTACTGTTACCTGAATTCATTTGCATAAAGGAATAAGAAACTTTCTGTTGTGTCAGCTTATTTCATTTCCTGGGAAGTTCTCTCATTATGGGGGATTACTTTAATTCTGCAATAATTATAATTTAACCCCACTGCTGTGTGCATCCCAGTGTATACTGTAGAGAGAGATCTGATTCTTGCCTCTAAAATCTGCTGTGTATAGACTCCAGTGTAAGCTGAGGAACTTCAACCAAGCACAGCTGGTGTTGTTATTTCAATGAGTATGAAAATCTTTAAAAAGAGAGTGAGTATTAAGAATGATTCAAAAGAGGAAAAAATATTTGTATTTTGAAATATTTTCTTTGGCAAATAAACCTGTCAGTAATCTCAGGGTTAGCAGGGAACGTTTCCAAAGCAAGGATTACTGTCTGTTTAGAGAGGAGGATTCTTAGACAAGCTGTTGAATATTCTGGTCAGTGGGTTCAGTGAGCTGCTGGGGCCTGACTGCCAGCTCAGGGGTTGCTCCTCACAGGCTCCTGCTAAGTCAACGGGATTTAATTTGAGCTTGTGTTTCTGTCATGCCAACTTGGTCAGTTTGTTGGCTGCTCTGTCAAAGTTACAGCCTGGTGCATCAAAGCTTGAAAGTTTCCACACAGCTGGCTGAGTCCAAGTGATCAGAATTAACTCTGTAGGAAAAATGCAACCTATGAAGGAGCACAAGATGGAGTGGGCATCAGGTATGCAGGGAAAAATGTGAGGAGGAGGGAATTTTTTGGGGTTTCTTTGCTTTACAACTCTATTTTATTAGAATTTATTTGGATTTGGTTTACTCAAACTTACATTAGTCTGTGCATCCTGTTGCAGGCTGACGGTAGAATGAAAAAAAGCTGCAAATTCACAGAAGTTCTCCAGGTCAGAACTGTTACTGCTAATTGCAGAACTGTCAGCGTCATAAGGTTGTGTCATGTAAAGGCATTTTTGAGTATTACTTAATATTTACCTGCTTGTCTTGCACATCTGGAAGTTCTTAATCTGCCCAGTTATGCTTCACAGAGGATAAGTCCAGGAAATGTGGGTATTAATACGCTTTAATTTCATAAGCAAATGGTAGACTCAGGACTGTTGACTCATGGTCACAAGGGTGACAAGCAGGGCTTTAAGGCAATTATTGAGGATTTTAGCTCACTTAGAGTGGGATCTGGCTTGTGAATGAGGCAGCATTAATGTGAAACATTAGAGTTGCTTCCCAGACAGTGTGTGTATCACAGCAGATGATGTTTTACCTCTCCATATGCTTCCCAGTTGAAGTAGGGAGCCAGACAAATCATGAGGAGGGGAAATAAACATCCATGTTTATGGGTGTGAACTCTTAACAGCAATTAAGATCAACACATCTCTTAGTCAGTCTGAGATTAGCAGTTACCTGGATCATGGCTTGTTCTACCAAACTGAAATTCTGCTTGCCATATCATTTAGGATTCATGTGCATATGGTTACTGGAAATATAAACTGGTACCCTAGGGCAGGAAATACAAAAAATGTATGAAACTATTTTTAAAAAAATATTTTGGGGAGTAGCTTTATGTACCTTAAGGCCTCCAGCTTGGATGTAATAAAGTCAAATTTAATCAAAACAACATGTGCAACCTGCTGTGCTCCCCTCGCCCCTTAACTAATGGCAGAATATCTGCTTGTCCCTCCTTCTAATTAGATCAGTCTTAACCAGTTCAGCTCAAATATGTCTGTGTAATGCCCAAATATTTCCTCTGACTTCAGTGACATTATTCCAGATTTATACTTGTGTGATGTAGAGCAGAAATCTGCCCTGGAGAATGTGGAACCCCAAAGGCATTCACAAAAGCCATTTTTTAATAATAACAACACAAAAAGAAGATGCTACAGTTGAATGCCATTTGTCATTGTCTCCCATTTGCTTGTACCTAGTTGTAAAGGAGGAATGCAGGAAAGCTCTGCCATTAGCTGCTAGCTCAAAGCTGGCTCAAAAAGAAAGCCCAGTGCCCCCTGGAATCTCCTGTGAGCAGTGGGCTGATCTCTGCAGGTTGCTGTTGGGAGTCCCTTTAAATCAACCTGTCCTTTGGCTTTGCCTCAGCCTGTTATCTGCAGTCCTGTCTAACTGGCAACTTTCAAATGTAATCGAGGATGTTATGTTCAAAGCACAGAGCTTTCTGAGAGGGGCTTTGCACTTCAACGAGTCATCTTCTGATGCAGTGAACAATGACCTCTGTCCTGTTTTGGGGAGAGATAAAGCTAACATGGAAGGTTCTGGCATTCTTTAAATGTCCCAGCTAAATATGCTTTTATATTTCTGAGGTCAAAAACGCAGATGGCATTTCAAAGTCTGGGTTTTACTATTTTCTTTATTCTCTAAGTAATTCCTTTTACTCAGCACTACTAAAGGAGTTCAGGCATAAGGGCTGTTCTTTTATAATGCCACATATTTGTATTGCACCTCTTACCTGGGGATATGAAAATAATTTGCAAATGTTAATTAAGGGTTCCACCTTAGTCAAGTGGTAAGGCACTGACAGATTTTCTCTGTGAAAATAACGAGTTAGGAGAGGGTTGGTGAGCAATGCAGGGTCCTGTGTACCATCTCACTGACCTTGACCTCTCCTGACTGCTCTGTCTTTGCCCTTCCTTTACCTGCTGCTTTGTTCTGAAGTGGTTTATGGCAAAAATACCTTCTCAATGTGAGCAAAAAAAAAGCCACTCTTTCATTCTGGGCTTTAGGAACACCATAACATAAATGGGTTTATGCTCGTGGGCTGGGTGTGGTATCTGCTGGTGGATCCATGAGGAGGAGCAGCTCGTGGGCCAGCAAAGCTGTGCCTGAGCTTTGTGTCACGTTTCCTGTGCAAGGAGCATGGGTGCCATGGAGCTGTGCCTCCCCTCCCTCTGCTCCATCCCCAGGTGCCTGCACAGCCTCCTTTCTCCTTGGGAAGGTGAGCTGCAGGTCAGGCAGGGGCTGGGGACACCTGGAGCAGCTGGGCTGAGGTGCCTGAGCTCTGCAGCTGCAGAATCCAGGCAGAGCTGTGAGCAGCTGGCAGCGCCTGCAGTCCCACCTGTGTTTGTGTCCTGGTGGGATGCTGGGCTCCCTGTGCCTAATGAGCACTGAAAAATGGCCCACTTACACTGCTGGCTTTTCCAGCAGACTAAGGAAAACCTCATAATCAGCTCGTGATTAGCAGGTAGTAAATTCTGCTGAGCAGAGAGGAAGGGTAGTGAAGGACTGTGTTATTTAAAAAATCTGTCTTGTACCTGCATGAAACAGCTCTGCTGTGGCACCACTGCAGCCTGGGCTACCTTGGCAGAGGCTGTAGGGAGATTTCTGGGCTGGCAGCTTCCCAGGGTGGGAACACACTGAGCAATTCCCAGCTCTGAAGAGGAAACAGGGACGAACTATCACTCAGCCCTTGCTTGTGCTGCTCTCACTACCCTGACAGAGCAGCTCATCCACAGCCTTGCAGTCACCTGCACTTTGGGAAATGTTGAGCTATAGGAGCTGTGATGCCCTGGAGCATCAGGCTCTGTGAGAAAATGTTAAGAAATTATGGAAATGTGCTGGTGATGAAGGGTAAACCTCAGAGCTGTTCCATCTGTAGCTACAGATTCCACTCATCAGAATATGGACCAGAAACTTCATGGCTGGAAATTTGTTCTTTGGTCCTTATCATCCTCATGATTGATTCCTAATGGGATCTGCTCTGAGGATCTTCTCCTGCCTTCTCCCTGCCACAGACAGATTTAAAGCCTGGAACAAGTTTGTCCATTATCCCGGGGGAAAAGCCAAAATTTCTTTTAGATTCACTGCCAAGGTTGCAGGATTGTGTCTTCTGTTAGGAAGATTTAGACTCTGCAGATTTAGACTCTGCAGATTTAGACTCTGCCACCTGCAAGCAGAATTAAAAGGTCAGGCTAGCTTAGATCTCCTTCAGTTCACGTCCTAACCTGTGGCTCCCTTAGCCCTGTCAGATGCTGTTGGAAGGTTTAGTTTGTTTTTAGGCCAGTGCAGGAGGAAGGAGGGAGACTTCCAATAGTGTAGGAACTGCAGAAAGTAAAACTGATTTTTCATATGCTCGTGGGCATGTTTGTGGTGTTGCGTCCAAGGGAGTTGAATCCCATGAAGTTCAGGTGATGAGTCTAGATTTTCTGGAAGATAAATTGCCTGGTTTTCATTTTATGCAATATTGGAATGCAGCTAGACTGAGGGGGTTTGCGCCTCTTCACAGATATTTGGACAGTGGAGATGCTGACCCCTTGAATTGTCGCTAACATTACCATTACAGGAAAATCTCTTCTGTCAGTAACTACTCTCTACTGGCCTGGTTTCCCCCCAGCAGCTGCACAGCATGGCACCAGCAGTGTAATTCAAGTCTAAATTTATGGAAGTCTGTTAAAGTGCAAGTTGCACTCTCATGCACTGCTTGTTCTCAAACATGTTAAAGCAGTTAGAAAATAAAGGAGTGGAGGGAAAGAAGGCACGGTAATGTAATAATAAGAGTGGAAAGCACATTTTCACATCTAGTCATCTAAGAAAGAACATGTTACAGGATTCTGAGGGAATGCTGAAAGCTTGGGGCTGTGGTACATGGCTCAGAGATTTAGAGGGGAAATGTTCATCCGTGAAGACATTGCCTGCTTCTCTCTCTGAAGGGCTGGTGAGCCCAGCCACAGCAGCAAGAGATTGTCAGTTCTGTGTTCCTTCTGCATTCGAATTGTGCTTGAAACCATCAGTAACCTGGGGTGCAAAGACAATGAGGGGCTTCAAGTGGTGGAGAACAAAAAGCTTTCTGAATACTTTCGAAAATCCCAGACATTAGCATCACAATCCTTTTACTGTCTGTTCCCATGCACTAATTATAGCTAACCTGCTTTGGCAGTAGCTATTTTTGACCCTTTCAGGGTGAATTCTGTCTCAGGGATGCCCCCTCACTCCTCCTTCCCCTCTCCCAGCAGTTTCCTGGTGACCTTTGTGGTGGCAGTGTTAGTTCCCTACCTCAGCATTTTCTTTTTATAATAGGTTAGAGCTCTCTGGTGTCTACTTCACCCCACTCTACTGTTTCTACACACATTCTTTATGTTTCTTTTGTTCCTTTTTTTTCCCTCTGTCCTTGATTGGCATTGTGGTTCGACTCTGTTTCTGAGATTTCTTTTGTTTTGCTTTGTTTTTGCTGTAGTAAGGGCCCAAACAGCTGGATTTCTCCTTTCCTCTATCCCTTAGTATTGTCTATTTTTCTTTACACCTTAATGAGCACCACACTCCCTAGGTTTCCTGTACAGTGCAGGTTAATCAACAGGGATTCTCCAGCATTTTCTTGAATTATCCTGCCCTTAGCTGTATTATTTACTGTTTTTTTCTTTCTCTTCATTGTCAGCTCCAAAATAAGAAACTGGACTTCATTTGTGAAAAGCAATGCACAAATAGAGGGAGAGATTCTATGTCAAAGAAACTGAAACTTGGGAGGTGAAGGATGGGAGGAAAGATGGGGCCCAGAGTGGTGAGTGGTGCCCCAGAAATCTCCTTTTAACACCGTGTGCTGAATCACAGCACTCCCTTCCCTGAGGATTTAAAACTAAAGTAATAGGATGTGTGAGGGGGAAAATATATACAGCTCAATACATTTCAGGTGTTTCTGTTGCCCTATAAATGCTGCTCCTTCTACACTCCTCCCGTCCCTTGTGTCTCTTACCAGCTCTCTCCAGCTTCTACCTCTTTCCAGTCTCACTTTCCCCTCTTGGAATCACTTTCTGAGGGTTTCATCTGTGCCTTTTCCCTCTCCGCAGCCTGGGGAAGGTGGGGGCAGCTTTCTTTAAGTGAAAGGAATGTCTGTGGGCATGTACCTTAACTCTGTGAGCAGCAGAGGAAATTGAATTGTCGTTTGCAAGGTTCCTGAGCTGAACTGATGCGAGGCACTTTGCCATGTAAGGGTGCTAGAGAGAGCTGTACTCTTAAATTTTGAGTTAGAGATGTCAGCAGTGGTTACCAGGGAAACTTCTAAAATTACTCTGGCAATGTCTCTGCTCAAATACTGTATCAGATCTTGGGGAAATGGCACCGAGTGAGCAGGCAGAGATACACTGGGAAAGTGTCACTGTGTAACACTCAACGATGCTTTACCTACAAATAAAATAAAAATTTAAAGCTTTGTGCTGGTGCAGGGTCTTCAGCTATGCAGTCCTAAGCCAGGAAAATAGCATGAATGAAGTAAAAAGCAGTGGTTTTCTTAAAATGTCAATCAGACAATAGATATCACAGGTTTGCAGTTAACCTCCATTTTGGGTTTTGTTTTCAACAATAAAAACCAGAATTGCTTCTAAAGATAATTCACAAAAACGGAGGAAGACACCAGATAATTCACAAAAATGGAGGAAGACACCCTCCACTCTGCCACCCCCAAGGCCCCCAAACAAAGCAAGTGTAGATGGATTCATGCATATTTAAATACATGCTAATTAGAAAGAACATTTGGGATTTAAGCAACTGTCAGAAACCCATAAAAGGCAAAGTAACAATTGCAGGTTCTTCACCTGAACATTGTTAAACCTTCTCTGGCTGAGCTGGTCTGAGCCACAAGCTGATGGAGACTGGGACAGTACTTTAATCATTCCCTGTTTTCCCTGTGCTGGTTCTCTCTTTTGATTGCTTATTGGAGGATGGCCAAAGGTCATGGATTGGGTTTGATGGTCGTGGGTCTGACTTGACTCAGCTGGGCTCATGTAGGGACAAACATCTGTCCTTCCTGGAGCTGCCAGTTCCCTGCTCCTTGGAAGGATGGGCCTCTTACCCTCTGCACCTCTGGGCCTCATGGGAACTCTTCTACAGCTGAGCCTCAGGTACTAGCAGTGTGTCCCACATACTGCATGACTAAGTTGGACACAATTTTACTTTTCTCTTCACCCATACAGGCCTCTGCTCAATGACAAGAAATATTTTAATCTAAAATAGATATTTGTGTACTTAAGAAAAGTTTGCTTTCAAAATACATTGCCTGGCCACATATGTTTATTATTTATAACAAATGTTGTTGGATCAGCCTCTTGATTCAACCACACTGGTGAAAAGTTACAGTTATATTTTAAAAGTTGTTAAAAATATCTCTTGTTGAGTGGTGCTGACTGCAGAGTGCTGATGCTTTAATGGGATGACTTTTGCCTCTTCCATGCAAGTGCTCCAGGAGCAGAACCCAGGCACATGAGGAATGTGCAGAGGGATGTGGTCCCTGTGCAGCCAGTGACAGGCAAATCCCACCTTCAGAGCTCAGGGATGCTGCTGGGAGGAGCTGATTGCTATGCTGAATCCAAACCAGAAAGAGTGCAAGTAATTAATCACCATATGATTAATCAAAAGCTCATCACGCTCTGGATGAAACAAAAAGAGCCTTAAGTAGCAAACCCTCCAGGGGCTGCAAGGAAGGTGTTGTAGCTGCTGCTGCTGGGTGTGGGTGGCTGCCCTGGCTCTCAGAGCTGGGTGGGAGTAGATGGTGCCAGGGACACCCTGATATAGGAGAGATTTATTTTTGACGCTTGGTGATAATTGAAGGTAATATTAATTCAAAAATATTAATAAAAGATCGAGCTCTGTTTTGATTTCATCTGCACAAAATTGTTTAGGCTGTGGTGTGACAGGGTCTGCAGGCAGAGGATGTTCATGGCAGTGTAATCCTGCAGAGCTGGTGGGAGGGTGGCTCTGAAGGGGAGTGCTGAGGTACAGTGAAAGTGGGTGGTGGTTGGAGCCACCTCAGGAGTATATGTTGACCTCCTGATGCCATTTCTTCATGTTCCTTATTGTTTCACCAGGAATACATTTTTTATTCTTGATGTGAAAAGCTGGTGTCCTGAAAACTTCAGCATTTTGAGTCATGTCTGCGCTGAAGGGGTGTTACAGTCTTTTTTTTCCTTTCTGTAGCAGAAAGCCACTAATGATGCAGCCTGCCTTTCCTGCGGAGCAGAGCTGACACACAGCTCAGCAGTTCTGGGAAGCTGTGGGAACACTTAATGAGATGTGCAGCAGCCGGGCACAGCTCTCAGGCTGCCAGCCCGTGGGGAAGGGGCAGCCCCGGAGCCCCTCGGGGCTGGCCTCTGCTCTGCTGCCTGGGAGTGGGCAGAGCTGCCCAGCCCTGCCCAGCCTGGCTCCTGACCCACCGCGTCCTTCCTTAGCTGTGGGGCAGAGGCACTGCAGGGGAAATGTTCCTTTTCCTCTGAAAAGCAAAGCTGCGCTTTAAAAAGAGAAAAAAAATATATTTTCCCAGCTCCCCAGAAAACCCATGTAGGGATTTTTAGCATCACAGGCAGTTTGTTTCTTTTTTTTCTCACTCATAAATTATGTTTTAGGTATAATTATTTGCAGTACTCTAGTGTCGACAATAACCACACAAGGCTATTTCATGAAAACTTAGAGCTTTTAATTCAAATCCTACAAAAGTTCTTTAATCTTCACAGAGATGTGGAGAAAAGCTGTAAAAAAATGTGTGAGAATATATAAGATATTCCTGTTTCTTTAGGGTAATGTTTAATGATCAGTCAGTGACTGAGTTTACATACATTAAATATTTATTTTTCTTCTGTAGAGCTGAATGGGGGAATGTGCTCACTTTCCTGGCAGATCACTAATTGGGTAAGTGTGGCTGCTCAGGGTGTTTCTGAAGCAGCAGCTCTAGCTGTGGTACTTGTCTCATTAAGGATTTCACTGTTTGTATTCCAGAAGTCACGAATTCTCCAGCTGGGGTTGAGACTTTGATAAATTGTCATTTCTTGTGTTTGAAATAGAACTTTATTGCCCCTGAGTAATAAAAATTGTCAGTTTGCATTTATATATATATATTTTTATATTTTTACAGCACAAGTTTCTATTCATTCTCAGTGTTTGCAAAAGCATGATTTTACTGAAATCAGTGGGTTTCTACTGGTTGATCTGACTGCAGAAACAAGGCCACCCACACGTGGGATGTGTGACATTTCTCACTGCTCCTCTATGTCTTCAATCTCAGATTTCTGGTGGGAGGCTTTTCTCAGAACCCTTGCTGTCCTCAGAGCAGGTCCATTCTTCTGGCAGGCATGAAGCAGCCTTGGCTTTTCCTGAGGAGAGCAGCACTCAGCAGGGGCTGGCAGCCAGGGGAATGAATCCATGAATCCTCCTGCCTCCTGCTGTGGAGGTTCTGATGCCAGCAGCCCTCTCCAGCTCCTGTCTCACCTGTCCCTGCTGTGTTTCTGGGTTCTCCTCGTCGTGCTGGGTTAAATCTGGCCCCGGACAGAGCCTCCTCCACCATGAGGGCAGCAGGATCAGCAGTAAAGGCCCTGCTCAGTGTTTGTTGGGGAAACAGACTGAGCTGTAGGAGCTGACCCTGCTGAAATTGTATTTTAGGCCATCCCATGCTCTCTCTGGGCTTTTTTTCCCCCTCCCACAGGACAAGGATTCCCTTCCACGCTGCTTCCTTAGCACCCCTGAGCCCAGCTGTGATGCTGGCAGCTTCATTTGTTTTGCAGTCCTCTGCTTTCCACACTGGTTTTTGTTGTTTTTTTTCACCAGGAGAGGCGTTCTCAGGAGCTCTGTGCTTTGTCAGAGCTGAGCTGTGCCATTCCAGCCCAGCAGGAAGGAGCTGAGCTTGCACAAGGTGTGCAGGGCAGGATCCTCCTGCTCAGGAGCATCTGGGCTCAGCGAGTCACTCACACCTTTCTTCTCCTCAGGAGAGCAATTCTATCCACTGTTTACTTCATGTTCTGCCCCAGCTTCATTTTGGAAGCCTAAGAAATATTTTTAAGTCTTCTATCAGCTTTTGGGTGGAAAATAACATTCAAATAGAGTATGGGTGCTTAATCTCCCACTTGTTTGCAAAAAGCCCTGGGATACTGACTGAAATCTCTCTTCAGAGAAGGATATTTATTCACTCTCTTTCACCCTTTAATTGGGCACCATTTGCTGCACTGAATGTTATTGCATAGCCTAAGTATCACTTTAAAAATGAAATTTATGTTGAGTCTTTAAAAGATTTTTCCCTAATGGAGTTTTAAATACAGACAACTGGACACATGGCATGTGAAGGCTTTTTCTGGTGCATGTTGTTGTGGTTTGGTTATTCTTGATTGTTTGCTTAGTTATGACTGGCTCTTTTTCTTGGCACATTAAAGGTATTTATACATGGAGTGCTCTAAGGAGGCCTCATAGCCAAAATATTTGACATTACAAAGGGTCAGAGCTAAAATTCCTAGAGCTCAGCTTCAAGTTCCATTAATGCAATCCACATCTGATCACTTTAAGGTCACATTGTGCAGGTTTATTTATCTCTTTGTAGCCCGTGAGCAGTCTAGTCTACTGCTTTTATATGGAAGAGAAAAAAAAAAAGAATTCCACACAGTTTCTTTGGAACTTTCATCTTTAAAAAATATTTAATATTTATGCTGTCAAAATGAAAACCTCCTTAAGGTAATGACAACTGAAACAATTCAAAATACTCCTGGAAGGAGTGAGCTGTCAGCCTGGCAGTATTGCTTCCTGCCCATCCCCTGCTCCTCTCTTGACTTATCTGCCTTGGAGCTTTTAGCTCATATGAGTCTCTCTCCTGCCTGGAAGGCTGTATATAACTCTTTATGAAACAAATGTTATTTGTAGAGTGGTTTTGGTGGGTTTTTTGCTCAAAAAATATAATTTATCTGAGCCAATCCACTGTTACCGTGTCACTTTTAAAAGCAAGATTTTTTTCCTTTATAACCACATCCACTCAGATACACAGTAATGTATGTCCTTTCATTATTGTAATTATTTATGAGATATTACAGCATAGGAGAAAAACCTAATTGTGTTTTTTGCTTTAATAAGTTTGTTACATCATTTCAGTGTGGTAAGATACATAATAAGGGAAACCCAGTCTCAGTGCATTCTATTCCACAATAATCTACAGAATCAATAGTTTCTATAAATAAGTTTAAAGCTAAAGTAGATGTTCATGCATCTACTGTCATTAACAGACATTTTTAATGCCTAAGTTATGAAATGGGTGTCACCTAAAGTAGTTTTTTTAGTAGAGACTGATATCAGTGAAGGCACCTGCAGAAAAGGTGTGAACTCTTCCTGCAGATTGTTTTTTTCTCTTCAGATATTAAATATATTCTCTGAGCTTGAGCAGTTGTTTTATTTAGGTTGAATCTGGTGATTTTATGCTGATTTATGCATCTACATTTAATGTTAACTGATGTAATGGACAGATTTATTATTGCTTTACACAAATAGGTAAATAGATACAGATGCATACAATAAAATGAACCACTAATGGATTGACACAAGTTTCATAGTGAAAAATTTTACAGAAAACTCTGAATGTCCTGAAACAGGATATTTAAGGGCAGAGATCAAAATTGTCCCTGGCTGTGCCAGGGTGTCCAGATACCAACTGGGCCAGCTTCACAAAACAGCCCTGCAAACCAAGCTACAATGTGATCATTTTTACTGTTTGAATGAACCAGAGAAACTCTAGTTGGGCCTTGATTTCTGAGTGCTTTTATCCTATTTTTAATTTTTTTTCCCTTCTTTTTTTTTCTTTTGAATTTCAAACCTTTATTTGATAATGCCCAACCTCATTATGTACTACAGAAACTGTTGACAAGACAGTGGCGTGAACACAAAATGCAGCTTGCAGTGTGTTTATAAATTCTGGGCAGTAAGTGATGTTTCAGCTCCTGCAGCAGCGCTGCCAGTGGGGAGAGGTAGAGAGGTGTCATCTATTTAAGAGTTTAGACAAATAGACAGAGAAACAGAGGAGATCTGAGGCCAGACAGCTTGCCAGTCCTCTTCCCTTCATCATCCTGCCTGTCCCTCATCTCTAAAAAATCTCACATTGAAGAAAAAGCAAAGACTGAGGAGCCTTGATATGTTTCACAGCAGAGCACTGTGCATTCAGACACGTGTTCACAGGGGTTCCTGACAGTTTTTTCAGCCACAGGTGGGTGGTTCCATGCAGAAGGCTGCAAAGCTGAGAGCAGAATGAGACTTTATTTCTCCAGTGAGGTAGGTGTACCTATTAACTCATAATAAAGAAAGAGAAAGAAAAGCTGAACTGATTCTACTCTGCAAAGAGAAAATGAAATGTATCTTATAAAATCTCTGAATCCTGCTGCTTCTGGGAAACCTAATATTTTGCCCAGTTCTACCATCATAACCTGCAACCTAAAGCAGGTAGCTTTCCCAACAGAGAGTTTTCCTTTCTTTTTCACTGAAATACTCATCACTTAGGCCTCTTGTTTTTTTAGGGAAAAAGTGTTATTCTGTGTGGCCTTTGTAGAAGGTAGTACTTAAAATAGATTACCATCATAACCTGCAGCCTAAAGCAGGTACCTTTCCCAAACAGAGAGTTTTCCCTTCTTTTTCACAGAAATACTCACCACTTAGGCCTCTTGTTGTTTTGGGGGAAAAGTGTTATTCTGTGTGGCCTTTGTAGAAGGTAGTAATTAAAATAGATGGAATCCAAGTTTCCCTCTTTTTGTTATTTTAATGTCTTGTCAGGAAATGTTAATGCTCCTGTGCCATTGCTTAATGGTTTTGCCTGTTTCTACAGAGGTCAGAAAGAACTACATTTCCTTCCATTTTTAGAACTTGCTTTTGTATCCCCTGTGTATTATCTCAAATTATTGCATGTAATTTTCATTCCTTTTTTGGCTTGTGCTCTTCCTGAAAGCAATGTTCTGTATTGCACGTTGCTCTGTAATCTTCTTAAGTCATCATTTCACTTGCACTGTAAATAGAAATCCATTTGTGTAATTAATGATTTTGTTATTATAGGAACATTTTTTTTTTCTTTAATTTAATTTCTCTTGTGCATAGCTGTCAAACATGCTATCTTTAGCCCAGAGCTATCCAGCAGTGTGTTTAGGGGTCTCTTTCTTGCTGGAGAGAAAGCTGAGGTTTTCAGGTAAGAAGCTGAAAACTCATTTTTGACCTCATGATTGTGAGAAAGACCCTTCTCAAAGTGGAAATCCAACAGCTGAGCAGCAGCATTTGCCCAAGTCAACATCTCTGAGGGAGCATGAACTTCCCAGTCCCACTATTCCAGTTCAGGAGCTCATCCCCAAATCTCATGTACAGACCAGCAATCCATTCAGTCTCTTACAAGTGTAGGGAAGTGCTAAGATGCAAAGCTCATGAGTGAGGGGAAGAAGTGCAGAGAGAATCAGTGACTGGCTCATGAAAGAAAAAGAGAAGATATGGAAGAGACTGCAGAAAAGCAAAAGGTAATAATAGCAGATTAAAAAAATTCTGCTCAGTGAGAGAACACAAGAGTGGAAAACTCATGCCCTCAGGATGTGCTCAAGAGTATCTCTGTATTCAGAGTTTTTGTGTTTGGCTTTCACTCTCCATGTCAGTCTTCTCCTGACAAGAGTGGGTTTTGCTGCTGGCAAAGGAGCCTGAAGAACAGCAGCTCTCATCATGGCACATGGACCTCTCTCATCCCAAACGTGGGATCTTTGTCTTTGGAAGAATAACCCGGCTGTGCTGCTTAATAAGAAGAAACATGCACAGTCTGCTTCAAGCTGTTTTGTGCCTTAGCAATATCTAAAGCAATGGAACATCCCTAAACTGAGGTGGGAAAAGATGAAAGTCATTCCATCTTTACTCTAAAACTCTCCACTGATAGGCTTCCATTTCCAGCAAGATGGAAAAACTCTCCTTACTCCATTTTAAACAGAAAACTGGTTTCAGGAAAGGCAATTTTGAATTCTCTGCTTGCTGTCAGGAAAATATATCTGTGGTTTTCTCTTGTGTTGGTCCCAGAACTGATTGAAATGCATGCATTTGTCAGTGCATTGATATTTAATTTCTTTAGAGTCCCCATATCTGAATTTGATATTTTGTATTAAAAAGGAATTACCCCCAACCCTTCATTATTATGAAAAACCAGAAACTGAGATGTCAGACACTGAGGAAACCATATTCTTTTATGACCCTGTCTTGCCCTTTATAAAAGCCAGCTTAAGTTGGTTAGAAATGCCTGTGATTGCTCATCTTTTCTAGTCATTACTTCCTGCATACACATAGCAGAAGAAAAGTCTTGTGCCAAAGAAGATTAATGAAAATCTACATTACACTTCATTCAAAGCATCTGCCTGCTTTGGAAGTCATGCACTGGCACACATACTAATTAGAGCAGAACAAAATGTGCCTTTTTAAAATTCTTTTGGGGAAGAAATTGAAAACCAAGAAGCTATTTTCTTCCTAATTTTTTTAAATGGTCACACCAGCTGTGCACATTGAATATCTCATATGCAATGTGCATTTTGTAACTGAGACTGCTGCAGGGGTTAAATTAATAATTCCGCTTTCTCAGAAAAAGCACAACATAACAATCATCCTTGAAGAGGGAGAAATCTGCTTTTCTACAAATGAAAAAGTCAAAATGATCACTAAAAATATATCTGCACCTTGAAAGAATGGCCTGATGCTCTGTGCACAGTGCTGTGTACTGGCTGCTGACTGAAGGGGAAAACAGATGGTGCATGGTGACTAATTTTTTCAGTGGGAATAAAGCACAGGTAATAGTATGCCTGTTAGCAGAGAGAGCTGTTGAGGAATTTCCTGGAAGTGTGGAATGAAGTGTGCGGCAATACTTGCTCATGCTGAAGAGATTTTCCTGCCTCGTGGCTGTGAAGGAACGGGCGAGGAGGAAAATCAATCCATGAGAAAGTGAAGTTGTTCTCCCAGGGCAGGTGTTGCACTGGGACAAACATTGTCCTTTTTTGTGCCTGTTGGCTCATGTTTTCCTCAGGGACAGGCTGAATCCAGCATGTCCAGACTGTTCCTGGGCATGGCCTTGCCCCGAGCCCTGGAAAATCCCTTTGCTGTAGGGACCAGGAGCCAGGAGGAGCAGGTGAGTGGCTGCCGTGGAGCATCACAGAGGGGAAGTCAGCAGAGTTCCTTGGAATTTAGAAGATCACTCAGTTGTGCCACCAGTTATGAGTCATCAAGGAAAGGATTTCATATGGTAGAGAACAAGGGGTGATTCTAGTTCAACATTCAGGGAAAGATTTCAGGATTGACTACTGAATGTATATATTAAAAAAAAAAAACAAAACAAAAAAGAGAGTAACCAACCACTACCACCAACAAAATCACAAAAAAACCCCATCAAACCCCCACCAAACCAACAAAAATCCACATAAATGCACTTCCAGGTATCTACATCTAAGATGGATGTGCTTGGAAGAAAGAAAACTTTACACATCTCCTCATCTAGTTTGCTACATGACAGAATAACATCCTTCAGTCTGTCAAGTTTTTGTCATCAAAAGGCTATGAAATTCAAAGAAATGTGTTCTTTATACATTATTCAGTGTAGCTTTCCAGTTGCATACTTTGTAAATAGTATTTTTAGGGGCTTTGAAATGATGAGAAGACAGGGGACAGCCAGTTTTCATTAGATTACCTTACAATTTTCAGCAGAGTAGAAAATAATTTTTTAGTGCTATAGAAAATGGTATAGTGCATGAAGAACACAATCACCCATTTTTCCTACAGAAAAAGACCCTTCTGTCAGTGAAATGTAGTTCAAGTGAAAAATCAGAGTACATTAGCTATGTGGCTCCAATTTTGTATGTAAATTGCCTTCCCACACCCTCTCAGTATTAGTGCTTTGGTGACAAGCAAAGAATGTAATTCTGTTTTGAGCTTTTTATCTGATGATAAGTCTCTGTTCTCACTGCTCCCTAACTTGTCACCACTGTGGTGAGATCAATTGCATCCTAAGTGCTTCAAGTCATAAGATATTTAGCATATATTCATTAAAATTCTGTATTTTCTCCATTAATATTTTTAAAGGAACTCCCTAAGGTTTTGGGTTCCCCTTGGTGTTAAAGCTAATTTTCAAGGACTTGTTTCAATAAATTGTTAAGAATATTTGCTTAACATTAATTTCTTTTGTCAAGAGGTGATCGTTGCTTTTCTTCAATTCTATTGAGCTTGAGTGCTCAAGGAGGCATCCAGCAGACAGTGTTACACTTCAGTAAATTGGCCTGCAATATTTTTACACTGAAAAACTGGGATTGATTCCACCTCAGAAATGCATGACATAGATATATGTCTTCAGCTTAGAAAACCTGGGCCCAGAAATTAAAAAACCTGAGAGCTTGGATTGTGCATCTTAGTGAAGTCAAGTCAGAGAAATGTTGATATTGATGGCCATGAAGGAATTGTGGGGAAGAGGAGTAAATGCCAGGGAATGTCAGAAAACATTGGAGGCAGAACAGATCAAGCACTGGCTCGAGTGCTGATCTGCAGCCCCAGGTACAGCCAGGGTGCAAATGAGGCATTTTTTAATGATTAGAAGACTTTGGCTTTGCAAATAGATTTATAGTGGCAATAGAAAGAGGAAAGTGCCTGGTCAGATGGTGGTGGATGGACACTGGGGGTGTTAGGGCATTTCTCCTGCAGGTGCAGGCAGCCAGGCTGAGAATCAGCTGCCCTGTTCAGTTCTCAGTCTGCAGGAGCTTTGCATCTCATGTAACTGTCAAAATCAAAGCCTTGTGCTGGGGGAGGCAGGTCCTGAATTTTGGCAATGTGGTATTTGCAGAGTTCAGGTTCTGTCACAAACTGTCTGCTGCCTTGTGGAATAAAGGGGGAAAGAAGGAGAAAAAAAAATTAATAACTGCCAACACAAGGATTTTAAAATGATGCTGAAATAATTTTGTAGCTTCCTGCATCATATCTTCATTTCCTCAGCTGCCATTTCCCTCCAATACAAATAAGCTATCCCAGTAACCCTGCTGGTAACCAGCACCATGGTGATACGTGATTGAAATATATTTAAATCTGAGAAGAGAAACACCTGACTGACACATGTTCAGGTGTAAGTTCAGTGTTTCGTTTAATGGTGCTCAAGCTTTGAAAAAAGGAAGATGCTGTGAAGGGGAGGCTTGACAACAGCATCTTTGACTGCTGCATTGGCTGGGCTTGCAGGCACCCATTCTTTTAGGATGAAAAATCAGATTTTATAGTGCATGGAGACACTTTAAAGGCTCTTTAGGGTACAGTGTGGAATTAGTCTCCCCCTCTGTTCCCCCAAATGTTGTCATGTCATGAGACACAATGAAGTTAATGAATAAACAGTTACAGCATCGAAATGAAAACCAGTGCATGGTGCCAAGAGATGGAACAAGGCAGGAGCTTCTTGATCAGGGCCAGGCAGGAGGAGTGTGAACGTGAGCAGGGGCTGCTTTGTCACTGTGATCTGCTTATAATGACAACGAGTGAAGAAATCCAGGGAATGGGCTGACATAGAGTCTTCCTTCAGAACTGGAAAGCAACATCCTATCAGAGCAGGTACACCCTCAGAGAGAGCAGCAGGGCTTTGAACACTGATATTATCTTCTATATTAAACTCTCACACTGCAGTGGGGAAAGGGACACAACCAATACCACAAAATGCCTGATAGTAAGAGAGCAGCAAAAGCATTTAGCAGAACTTTGGCATGGACTGTAGATAATTCTAATAATGTGTATTAGGTTCTGCTCTTATCTCTGTCCTTCTTTTATTTTGATTATTATAAACACATTCCTAAAATTCTTATCACTTCATTGTCTCTTACACTGGGTGTGTTATTAAGATGATCTCATACACTATTCTTCCTGATGTATTGAGATGGTTTGTTATACTGTTGTGTTCCAGTTCTGAGATGCTGGAGATATCAAAAAATTATTTTCTTTTTAAAAGTTGAGGAGGTTTTTTGTTGTGTTTTTATTGTTGTTGTTGTTGATTTATTTGTTTGTTTACTTCTCTCTTTCACTTCCTTGTGGTTCTGGGAATGGGAACAGGCAGTGCCAAGTCCTAGGTACTACTGGAAATATTTCTCAATTAATGTTTTAACTTGCATATCAAAAAACCTTGGGGCAGCTGAGGCTTGGACCCTAAAGATTCCTTAGCATTGCCCAGGATGGGCCACACGCTCATTTTAGAACACCCTGAAGCTGCTGCAACAGCTCAGAAACAAATGTGTTGGCTGAAACCTGCTCCAATGTGTCAGGAAAAGACAGACTGGAATTAGGCAGATCTGAAGAACTTAGGCCTGTAAACCTGCAGGAGGCTGCTTAGGATAACAAGTAAATCCAGATTTAAATATTTAAACTTCTAAGTATCAGAAAATGAATGCATAAATTTGAAGCCCTGTAAATCTGTTTGTCAGTCTGTGTGTAAGGTCAGGTCAGGTAGGTTGTACCATCTGATTTACTCTGCACTTTAGCTTCAGTGTTTTACTTCTGTCAAAATCAATTGCTGAACTTTTGTAAAGTGTTTCTTTACATCATTTACTGATGCAAATTCATATAAAATAGCTCTCCTTGCTAGAAAGGCAATGTGGGAGAACACCAAGGGTGCTCTCAGATTCTTCATATTTAAGAAATGCTTGAAGAAGTCTGTAGGATTTATTAAAAAGATATGGTTTTATCAGTGAAATAACAGAAATATGTCAGGTTTGCTTGCTTAGGAGAGGCTGGGAACATAACTGTGAAGCATTACCAGAGATGTGTCTCTGTGTCCCATATAGAAATTATATTAGGAGACAAGAAGCTCTGATGGAGCTCTTCCCTGGAAACACCAGGTTTGGATGAATCTCTGTATTTTCTGCTGTCCTTTCTTGCATGCTGTGGACTTAAATAAAAATGAGCTGATCTGGGTTTGGCTAAGAGCAGAAGAGTGGTCAGAAATATAATTCTACTTCAGAGATGGACAGCAGCTTTTGGCTTCAAGTTTGGCCTCAAATTCTCACATTTCTTAGTGTGTAATGTGGAATTGGGCAGTACAGGCCTAATTTTTTATTTATTGGTTAGTTATTGGGTTTTTTTGTTTTGTTTTGTTCTTAATACTGGTCTTAATTCTACTGTAATGCTTAAAACAGAGAGAGAATTTGTTACCACATGTGCAATCAAATAAATGTAATGACTGGGAAAGCCTGGTCCCTTCTGATTTAATAAAATGATGCTATATCTGGAACAAGGTGAAATTACTTCCTATTTATCCACACTCCTGCTGAGACTAAAATTAACCTAAAGAGGTGCTTAATGGCACCCACTAAGCCATCATATTAATTAAACAGCTTTATAACATTTACTTTCCAGGAAAGCACCTTTTCTTTTATTCTCATGATTTCTTTTATTTGACACTGTAGAAATCATATATTCTAATAACTCTTATGTCACTAGTGATTTGCAGCATTTTTTTGGGAAGCAGCTCCCACACTGTTCTTGGCTATATATATGTGTGTGTATATATATTTTTTTTCATTAAAGTGGTGCTGGCAAAGCATCCCCTGCCATCACGGGCACTGACAGCTGAGGTGGCCTGGAAATGCCAGTTAATTTGGACATTAGAAATGTTATACTAAATTTTATCTCCTTTTTAGGGGTGTGGCAGGGATAGAGTGCAAGAGGGGAAAGGCTGGATGATGGAGGACATGACAAGGGTCTGCTCATGGTAATTCAAACCTGGAAAAAGCATCCAACTAAACACAGTGATAAAATATACTGGAGATGGCTGGTGGCATTTAATATTGATTCAGTGCTTATGTTTTATTTTCTTTCAGTGTGCCATTGGCTGAAGATTTCACAGATACCAAGGAGTGCAGTCTTCCTGGAGCCTGAGGGGCAGAGAGGCACCAGAGGAGCAGGGAATAATAACCAGGTCTCCTGCTTCACAGCCCCATATTTACATTAACATTTCTCTTCTTCTTCTCTTGTGTGTCATAGTGACATTGGTGCTGCTCTAAATGCATGAGAAAAAATGAGAATTGTGACAGGAAGGTAAAGCTCAGCAGAGGATTGTACCAACATGGATAGGATGGATAAGGATCTGCACAGGTACAGAAACATTTTCAGGGATCTGGTTCCCCTTTTTTTTCCATCAGAATTTAAATGGAACAGGCAAAACCTGGTTGTGTAAAGGTTTCCATTTACTTTCTCCCTTTTTCTATAGAGACTTGAAAATTGCTGTTTTTCCTCCTGGGTAAAGATGATATACATACTCATGTTTCCAGACTTTTTGTAGTAGAAATCCCTTTGTGTTTCCTTTGAGCCACTTCAGTAATGCTCATGGCTGTGGATGTGCCTTTCATGGAAGCCTGAGGGGAGTACACACCTTTTCCTTACATGGCCACATATTTCCTTACTTTTTTCTTTTCCTCCTTTTCTTCTTACTAGTAAGCAAAAAGTAATTTCCTTTTTAATTTTTGTTGTTGTTGTTTACAACTGGCCCATTATTTATTATGCTCAGTTCTGAAATCCATCAGAATTTTATCTGAAAGTCTAATTTGCCTAAAGGCTGGACCTATACTTTTATTCCCTCATGCAGTGCAAAGGCAGTGTACTCTGTCAAAGAGTGTGGTTGGACTGGATTCAGGAAGATTCCAGGTCAGGCTCAGGTCCCCAGGGCTGGGCAGTGAGAAGGAGCTGGCTGTCCATCCACCTGGGCACATCTTCACAAAGAGCCAGTAAATGACTGCAGACTTTATTCAAACCAGTAATGCTCAGGTGCTTGCAGGTGCCAGCACAAGGAATCCCTTTCAGAAACAATGCTGTGCTTTCCTAGAGCTAGCACAACCATCTGTGTATTCTTGGAATTCCATCCCTGGAGCGTGGCTGAAGCCTTCTGCATAAAGGAAATAAGTCTGGTTTAGGAGAGGAACCAGAAGAAACAGCTATTACTGATAAGAAGTTATTGCAAGCAGAGCCTGGGATCCCATGCCAGTTGGCAGGCTGAATTATTGACCAGATTTTCATCAAAAGGACTTGGATCCTTTTGAAAAGTGATGCAGGAACATGCACTCGAGCTGAGATATCTAATGATTTAAAGCTTTGTATTAAATAACTATTCAGCTGCAGTTACTGAGTCAGTCCAGCCCACCTTAAACCCCTTTTCCTAGCTTGGAGCATTGTAAACTTGGTGAAAAATACCACCTTCCTTTGTGTACATTAAAAAAAAAATTATTAGCCTTTTAGAAATGATGAACAGTTGAATTCACAGTAATTGTCTGTTACATCATAACTTGCGTTAACGGATTCCCACTGTGATACAAGAGCTGGAAGTATTTTTCCTTCAGCTGGTTAATGTATTCAGAGTCTTTTAACTATGGCTGGAAGTGATGAAAACATGTCATTTTTCTGACATGTATTCTCAACCAGGAACTCTTTACTTGTCTTTTGCAAGTACAATAGACTGTCTATAATAATATCTTAGCTCAAGCTGGGGTATTTTTGAAGCAGATGCTCATGTTAGTCATCAGCTCTTGCACATATTGATGTGCCTCAGATACACCAATATCTCAGTGAAGGCAGTGGGGGTTTCACTGCACAGGTATATTCTGACATGAACTGGGGCTGCATTACCCATTCCCTTGTATCCAGGTCTGTGCCCAAGGCAGAATGTGAAATATTCCCAGAGAATGGAGCAAAAGGAAAGTGAAAATTTTATCTAAAGCATATTTTTTGTTGGTAATCGTGGTAAATTTGGGAATGGCTTCCATAAGAATTCTGCTGTGAAATTTGTTCTGGGGAATTTAGATATTTTTGCCTTTTTATTTTCTTCTTAATGGAAAGAAACAACAATAAAAGGACTTATCAGATATTGCCATTTTGTGTAGGATTTCAAACCCTTACATTACAATTTTATAGCTGTTCATAGGTCAGCTGGAACACATATTTTAGAAATTATTACTTGTTTGGGCCACTGAGAAAGGCAAAATATAAAGACAAGTAGCAACAGAGGAATGTATGTACAGTAGCATACAAAATGTTCAATGCACAGAAAAAAAACACTTTTGTAATACCATGTCTCCTTGCTTTGGGGTTTGGCAGCCCATACTTGTGCTGTGGTGGGCTGCCCCATCCTTTACCAGTTCTGCTGGGTTCCAGCTGCCCTGTGACCCTGTGCTTCCAGCCCTGCCCAGCAGCATCTTCAGAGCCGAGCTCCTGGGCCACAGCAGCACAATCCTTCATCCAGACCCGAAGCACAGCACCTGTGAGCCCCTTTGAAATGCCTGGGTGGGTGAATTCTGAGATGGTGTTGGTGAAATGCTGGGAATTGCCTTAAAAAAGAAAGGATATTTCAAACAGCTTTTGAAGCAATTTTCTGGCACACACAGCTTCAGGTCAGTTTTGGTTATGGGTGGTCAAAGCTTAGCCTGTGTGTTTTCAATTATTTGCTGGAAATATTTCTGTGTATGACATCTGTGGAAGGGAATTAGTTTGGTTGCTGGATGGTAAAATTATTATTTCAGCTATTGTCACTTTATCCTTCTCCTGTGAGCACAGATTTACATATCTACAGAAAGAGCAGTGGAGAATTATGATTTCTAGAAACGTTTGCCTTCTAGCTGAAGCCACAGTGAAATGATTAAGTTCATCTTAAAATAGGGTTTTTCAGAAATAAGCTGACAGAATGGAGAGGGTTCACTACAGGGCTACGAAAATGATTCGAGGTTTGGAAAACCTGCCACGTATTTAGAGGCTTAATTAGCTCACTCTTCTTTAAAAGAAAATTACCATGTGATCTGATCAGCCTACAAATACTTACTTTGTCATTCCTAGTGACAGCTCCTTTCTCTTTCCCACAAAAGCATAACAATATCCAGCCAAACCACTCATTGCTTGAAAATAAGAATATTTCTAATTGGATAGATAAACAGATAACTGTCCAAAAGCAGAATGGATACTTGAAATCTTTGATTCAAGACCATTGACTTCCTAGAAGGATGAACTTAGCTCCAACACAGCCTGATGAGGGCTAAAGGACACTCACCAGCAAGGACATCCAAAAGATCAGTCTGAAGGAGGAGGTGAGATGACAACAATTACTTCTGCCCTTGTAATCCATGACTGTGTGTGAGGGAGATGGATAGGTAGCAGAGAACAGAGCTTATTTGGAATAGACACTATTTTACAGCCTACTAAAGACGTCAAGGCCAAAGTGAATACCATAATAATGGCAATTAAGGTAGAGCTGGCTATCTTTCCAGGTTAGGCTTTCCAGTTAATCATGCAAAGGTCACTGCTAATGCCACTCAAGCACAGCAGACGTGTAAAGCCACTCTAAACCACCTCTGATTAAAATGAGTTGCAAATCTTATCTTTCTAACTAGTCAATTAAAAAATGTGTTATTTTTGTCAGCTGTACAGTTGTTCTCATATTTTTAAAGGAATGTCTGCTTTATAATATAAGGCCCATTCCTACAGATCTCAAATATTTTACTGGAATTTCAGGCATAGGAACAGAATTTACTTGAAATTGTGTTAATTAAAAATATGGTATTTCTAAGTTTGTTTAACTTTTCTTTCAGAAAAGTAAATAAATACTTTTCAGAAAAGTAAATAAATACTGAAGTGAGATAAATAGATACTGCCTGAGTAGGCAAGAAGACAGAGAGAAATAATCTTGGAAGTCTGTTGCATCGAATGGGTAAATTGAATATGAAGTATAGCATAAAATGTGATTGTTTAAAAAGGAGGCCAATTACGTTTCTGTTTTGAAATACAAATCTTGCAGCCTTATTCACAGATTTGCTCTCTACTATTCCATGCAGCTTGCAAAATTCTTGATGAAAAGAAATAATTTTTTTTCATCCCTCGTGGAGAAGCTGTTTCTATTGAGATGCACAGGGAATGTTCTAATTATTAAACCTTTCCTCTCTTAGAGTGTGCTCCCATTGCATAATGTTCTGTCCCCCAATGGCCTTTTCCCTTCATGTTTTCTCCATAATTAGGAAGAAGGCTCTGTTGGAGCCTGTGCTGGCAGAGCAGAACCCGCGTTGTCAGGGCTGGAGCCTTTTGCAGAGGATGAGTCTCTGCTGTGCCTCCACAAGGAACTCACTGCCAATTGTTTGCAGGGAAGAGCCACCTCACAGTAAACATCTCTCTCTTAATGGTGACAGACTTAGTCAGGAGAGTGAAATAATAAATCCAACAGAAGCAGGGAGCTGGCCGAATCATTGGAGGAGAAATCACTCCTGCCAGGTGCTAAGAACTTTGGTGACAACACAAAAGTCTCCAAGCCCTGGAGTAAAAGTATTTTGCATTTTTAAAGCATTTCATGTCTTCAAGATGCAGAACAGATGTTTCTTAATTCTTCTAATGGTTCTGTGAAGCAGGTCAGCATTATCTCAGCTTTACAGATGGGCATGGAGTGCAGAGGGGTTGAATGATTTGTCTCGGTCCAGGGTATGAATCACTGTCAGAACCAGGAATAGGACTCAGCAGCTCTTGGGAGTACATGCACATGCTGAAACCACTCAACCACACTGTACCCATCACAAGAAATGGAAATTAATTTTTAATATTCCTGTTTCTAAAGTGAGATTTTGGATTTCAGAAAAATTAAATATTTATTTCATTATGTATGACTTCATAAGCCTATAATTTATACCAGATAGATTTATTGGCTTTATTTCCCCATGATAATTAGATAGTCCTTGTCGATCTAATGGGTTTGTGATTTTTAGTGATGTCTCCATCTGCCCAAAGAAATAGCATTACTTGCCTCTTAGGTACTTAGGAACAGACTTAAATGATATGCACATAAAATCTTATGGAGCTACAATATTAAAATGAAGGGGTTTTCCTTCTCCTAAATGCAGGTTAAATAGACTAAATTAATTTGCAACTACTTCAGTTTTCTAAGCAAATTTAATCCTCTGATATTTATCAGGCTGGCATTATGGCAGTCCTTTATGTACTTAAAATATTGAGTATTTAAACTGCTGATATGTTGCAGTGATACCAGAGTTTGCAAACATTAGTTTGCCTTTAGCAGTAAAAAAGCCCCACACAGTGCCTCTGGCTGGATGGTGATTCAGCCCTGTGTGCAGGACAGTGACTGACATTGGGAGACAGAACATTCTGGACTGAAACAACTGCAAAGGAGAGATTTTCCCTTAATCCCAGTAATGTCCTTTTTCTTCAGCATCTCCTGAATTACTCCACTGCTGTTACTGTATGTTACTGAAGCCTCTGCAGCCATGGTATTACCATCAACATGAAATCTAAAATTCTAGTCCTTTTGCCTGGCCAGCCTCAATTTTTTTTTTTATTTTTTATTTTTTAATCAAAATATAATTTCCCAGAGCCACAGGGCTCCTTTTCCCTGTGCAGAAATTAATCTCAATTTCTTGCCCAACAAGTCAAGGACTCCTTCTGTTTCACAGGCCAGTCTTGAATCCTTAACATTTTTTTCCTGGGTGAAAACCAGATCAAACTACATCTTCTTTGTATAACTAGTATACAGGAAACTGAAAACTGTGGCCCTGAACATAAAAAACCTAAAGAGTATCCTGACCTTTTCCACAAATGAACATTACATTTTCAGCTAAAATGTAAAAATAGATCAAGCATTATCATATTTTTCATTCCTGCATTATTATGTTCATGATAAATTTGGGGAATCCTGCAGATGTATTCAGCCAGAAAGTCAAAAGCAGGACCTTGATGAGTATTTTTGAATAAATGTGTCCTTTAAAGGTTAAGTATGAAGGAGAGGATGTAACATTTTTGTTCAATTACACTAATGTTTTAAAGGCAGCATTACTGTCAAGCCAAATAACATCTTAAGAAAAGACAAGGATGGAGGGAGGCTGAAAGAGTGACCCAGAGGAATCTCTATACAAATGTAGGGAAAAAAGACAACAGCAGAAAGAGTGAATGGGCTAAATTGTGAATGGATATATTGGTTGTGATCCTGCTTTTGCTTCTTCTTTCTCTTTCAGTCCCAAATTAGACTTCATCCATCTGGGTGCACATGCCCTGCTCGCCAAATTTCTGCTTAGCCTTGCAAGGATCAGAACTAATTACCCAAGCAAGAGATTCTCATCTGTTCCCTGCCTTGACCTCCTGTTGGTGCTCTGCTCCTCTCCAGACAGCCTGTGCACACACTAGAGCCAGAATTTGGCCAGCGTGCTGGCAAAGGGAGAAGAATTTAAAAGGGAGAAAAGAAATGCAGATGGCTGAGGAGCACCTGTCAAGGATTCCCAGGGTGCAGACAGATTAGTGATGCTATTTTGGTTGCAGTGGATGCAACAATCTCTTCCCCACAGCACTTGATGGGGACAAGTTTCTACTCCAGGGTGAGAGGTGAGAAAGGTGGTTCCCCTTTTCCTCCACCTGGCACATAGGGGAGACACCTTTAAAGCCAAAATGGAGAAACCAAGCTGTTTATGAGAGTCAGTATTTTCCCCATTTCACATGAATTTTCTCCTATAATATGTTAGGTATAATTTTTTCCTTTGTCTTGTACTCTGAATTACGGGCTGTCCTACTGTGGCTGGTTTGACAGCCATATCTTTCTTGTTTATAATACAATTTGACTGACAATAAGTCAGGGAGCTGTGATTTGAACTCCTCATTGTGACTGGCCTGACAATAATCTCTTTCTCATTTATAACCATTTGATTGACAATAACTCAGGGGATTGGCAGCTGGTTAGGTTTTTTTTCCCCCTGAATGCATATTTCTAGCTAAGACACGACATCTATTCCTAAATAGTTTGACAGATAATTTGTACAAAATTCTAGAAGGAAGAAAATTTCTCACCATTCTTATTAAAATAATATTATTCTTTGGCTTTGTACCAAATTCACTTTTAAGATGATGGTTTTCCATCTTTCTCCTGTGCCAGTTTTGTCTCTATTTTTCATCACCATTATTAAAGCATTATAAAATTGCAGTTTATATGTTTGTAACTGTTACATGTGTTCTTGATAATTTTTCTTCTTAACAAGTATGAGAAAAGCTATTACCTGCTTTGCCAAATCCATGTAGATGTGCTCTAACTGGGAGGTTTGGGGAACTCTTTGCAGTAGTTCTGCTTGTGTATTGTTAAATGTAGTCAGTCACTTCCAGGATATTTTCTCTATTTTTATAGAGAAGGAATTCTGGCACTCAATGAGCTGTTGATAAGTAGCATCTCTAAAGAAATCCACTTTCTCTGACACTTGGCACAACTCTGCCTTCCACCAGTGAGTCTCAAAGCCAAAACCAGCAGAGTTTGTGGTGATGGAATAGCAAACAGTAGCTTGCAGTGACCTTCTTCAAAACTTGGCCAGGAATCAATGCCAAAGTGGCCCATGAAACATACTCTGGGCAGTGGAATAACAACCTGTCAGGCTGCCCAATGCATCCCTGCAATGTCCACAGGCAGAGGAAAGTGAGAGTATGGATGGAAAACAGAAATCCTGAAGAGCATTTTGATTTAGAAAACATAAAGAAGCCCCAAACCCACAAACAGAGATCTGCATATTCCTGCTGAGAAGTTTCAGTCTGACCATGAGGGGCTCTCAATTGGATATCCTTCATGAGTGCAGCACTGTGGAGTGGGTTGAAGGGCAGGGGAGAAGGGGTCATGGGCGGGAAATCAATAATGGTGCAATTCCCAGGGTGAGGCAGCAGATTCTGCAGCCACTTGTAAGTCCATTTTTCACATCAGTTCCAGTGTCCATGGTTATAAAGAGCATATTTTTGATACTCCTCTAGCCCAAGATGGATTTAATGCAGCTACAGAGAAGGACTAGTTTATATTTTTTGCAGAGCACCCATGGATTTTTTAACTGGAGGGATATGATCTCTGCATAGTTTAAATGTCCCACTTTCACATGCAAATATTTTCTATAAAAATACTGGGGAGATTTTCTCTAGTCACTGAGTAAATATTCTGCTCAGAAATACTTTCAAAATTCTTCATAAGGAGTCCAGTCAGCTACATCATTTAAATATGCTTGAGGGACTGAAGACTGAACAAGGAAAAGCATAAATTGCACTTGAGCTACTGAAGAACAAAAAGTAGAACAGGTATGTTTGTGTCTGTGCTTGTTACTAAAGGATGAAAGTGTGAAGAAAAGCTTTAAATTGGTACTGGAAAAACATTCGATTTTAGAATTCCGATGCAAAAGTATTCAGTAGAACAAGAAGCCTAAAATGAGAGCTAAAGGCACTAGGCCGCAGAATCGAAATGTAGAGTTTGTTCGGTGGAGAGAAAAATATTTATTTCTTGTTTTCTATTCCAAATAAATTTCTTTCTCATGCTGTAATCTCATGCTGCTGTTTATCTCAACTTGTGACTTTGCTTATTCCCTCTTCTCTTCTAAAAATCATGAAGCTGGTGGTGCATTTAATCACCTTCTTTCCTAGATGATGCCAAACAAGGGAGCATATTCCCATGAAACACTTGAGCTGGTGAATTCCCCCAGTTAAATACCACCATTTTAAACAGGGAAGATTAACACAATAAAAAAAATCAAAGGGAACAGAATTATATTTCAAAGCTACTCCAGGCTAACGTAGCACAACGCTGAGCTCTGTGCTCTCACAGAGAGCTGCTGGCCTCAGGCAGGCTAAATAAAACGTGTTTTACATCTGGATCAGAGTTAGAAAAATCTTCATACTGCTTGTTTTTTTTTCCTTGAATAAATGGTGAGGAATATAGCAGCCACTGGTGCTGTAGCATGGCTTTCATAAAGCAGAATAGCTCTGTTTTCTCACTCCACTTATGCCAGTATTTGGCTATCAGATAGGGATATTCTCTATAATCTTTTTAATTAGCTGCTGGGGGGCTGTTTGGGGCACATCAGGGCCAGCTGTGGGGTAGAAGCAGACACAGTTATTCACCTTTCCAGATCCATTTAAAGTGATTTCTACTCCATGAGTAAGAGTCAAAACAGCTTTTTCTATGAGGTTGAAAACAGAGGCATAGATGAACTTTGTCCTTTTTTCATTCTGGGGGTGCCCTAAGCTATGCTTCCAGTAGTAGTTAAATTTTTAATATTTTTTAATTATGGATCCTCCCATTAAAAAGTGGGAAAATGGACCATTTTGTCCTCCAGTGAACTATAATGGAAGACTGTAGTGTAGGAAAGAAAGATACAGGACCAAAATTGGAAGCTCGTAATTTTTGAAATATGAACTCTTTCCCAGGTGACTGTATGGAAAGAGAAAAAGAAAAAACCAGCTGTGGTTAGACAGCAGAAGAACATGGAAACCAGCTTCCCTGTTCAGGGGGCTATTCTAGGGAATACTGCTAAAAGCAAATATGCAAAGACATCAGAAAAATACAGTGTATTTATTGTCTTCTCTCTAAGAAACTGCCAAACATCTTCCTCTGATTTATTACAATTATTAACATTTAGCCATTAAAGAGTATCACAGGTAAGAGTTATTCTTGTTTTTTATTCAACACTTCCAATTAGCATGTTCAAGTTACATGTTCATAGTTTTAAATGACAAAGAAATTCTTATTTGTGTGAAAACCTTTTCCCTCATCCTTGTGTTACCTCAAATACAGATTCTTGCCTGCCTGTATTTTATCTCATATAATGCAACCCAGATAGTACAATGCTTGGAAGACAGGTTTTTTGTGTGTTTTTTTTTTTTTTTAATTGGTCACTACAATTTTTTGTATTAATATTTCACTTTTAAGGAGGAAAAGAATGCAGTTAGGCAGAAGAGACAATTTTCACTCTTTCCACCACTACTGTTAAAACATACTCACAGTATATGATTGAGAGAATTGACTTTCAGCTCTGATAGGTTATAAATAGAAGGCATTGTCATTGTCTAGCAGTTCTCCTGCAAAGGAGAGCTAACTGAGTAGATTAATAAAATATTGTCATTAAAAAACCATTTTCAGTTAAATTTTAGAGTAGCTGATGAAATATTTCTCTAGCAGCCCTGTCAGCTCATGCTCCAAGTCATAACCTGTCCTGCTTGGTTTTTTGTGTTTGGTTGGTTTGGGATTTTTTAAGTAAAAAAAGCCTTACCCCAAACCTAAAATACCTGAGCCTGGGGGGAGTGAGAGTGTCCTGGGCTCAGAGTTCTGGATTTATAGAATGCTTTGGGTTGGAAGGGACCTTTCAAGAGACCCCATCAGACTCCAGCTGTCCTGGGGTTCAGCTCAGATATGGTGTGGGGACAGTCAGAGAGATGGGCTTGGGAGATGGTTTGTCCAAAGTGCCTCTGTTGTGGCTGCTGCACTGCCCTGCTGTGCTGAAAGAGGTGAGCAGAATGTGAAAACAGGCTGGGAGTTTGTTAATACCCTTAATGAAGCAATGCCTTTATTTTATATAAAGTACAGTGTGTGCCATATAAGGTCTGGTATTTCAGGGACAGACAATTAAAAATCTAAGAGTAATTTACCACTCTAACATCAGCCAAAACATCTCTGTTTGGCTTTTAGTTCTTCTCCAGCTAAGGGATGACAGCAATGAAGATGAAAGCTTTTTTTATTTCTCTTTATGATCTCAGCAAAGTGCAGATTTGAGACACAGAAAAAGGTTGACCTTCATATTAACCTGAATTTCTTTTCCTGTTTCTTCTTGAACATATTTTATTCTCTTTATGCACAGTGGGGCTCTTTTTTCATGTGCTCTGCTGTTGAACAAAATGCCAAAAAGATGGAGTGTGCACTTTTACATCAAAGAAATGATGAGACCGTGAAAACTCATTTCCCTTGTGACTTCTTAAATTGCTACTAAGGAATTGAATGTGTCTGTTTGAAACAATGTGTCCCTTTAAATTCTGTTTTCTTATTTTTCTTAAAGCAGAAAACCATGGTTTCATTTAGATCATGATCCAAAGGCCACTGAAGTTAAGAAAAGGTTCTTAGTTACTGCAGTGAGTGGTAGATCAGATTTTTCAAGTGTTTCACTGTGTAAAACCCAGAACAGACAGTTTTAAAAAGAATTGCTTATCTATAGGAGAAAAAATTGCCTGGTGTATTTTGTTTATTCAGCTAGTTAAAAGTCTCACCTTCAGCTGGGCAAGAACTAAGTGAATTCCCTTCTTACTGCACAGAACGGATTTGACAAGGACAAGAAAGGTCAAGCTGTAGTTAAATTCAGAAAGACAAACCAGGGAAAATATTGATTTACTGCAGTTTTTCTCATACACAAAGGTGATGTGAGGTAGAAGCAAACACAATAACGAAATCCACAACATAAACTCTGTTGGAGGAAAACCTTTTCCAGTGCTACACTACAGTTCTGGATAATCCCTCACTGCTGGGATGAATGAGTTGTCAGTGCTACAGTCCAGGAAGCTGCTAGAAATGCTCTTGATTGGACTGAAAGGCATTGTAAAGCAATTAAGTTCTGACTATTAATAAAGCTCCCACAGGATTCATTAATTTTTAAAAGTAGACAAAGACGGCATTTAGTAGCTGTAGAACTGTGGCTATACTGAAATATGGAAAAATGCTACACCATGTCCATGCTGTTGTAAATATTCCTTATCAGGTTCCAGAAAAAGGTTGTGAATTTCTAATTTAGAAAAGCATTTAAGCATATGATGAAATTTCATTTTGACTGGATATAAATTAAACAAACAGCTAAACCCTTTGCTGAATAAGGAGCAATTTGAATATCTGCTTATAGCCCAGATTCAGATTACATTGAAGTTTCCATTCCTCTGAATTTGAGCCATAATCCCCTGAATTGTCATGGTATTTTCTGGGTCTAGAATACATAAGATTTCACTTTCCTCCCAGACACAAAGCAACCTTCTTAAAGATACCCATAGTGCATATCCATGTTGCTTTCCAAAGTTCCAGTCTTGTGCTCTCTTTAATTTATAGTTTATTTCTCACTCCCAAGACATGTAGTAATTTCAGTAGGTGATTTTATAGCTCCTCAAAACAGTGATTGCTTACTCTAGCAGTTCAAAAGCAATCCAGTTCTGGAGAAGATATAAACCTTCTCTGTGCAGGTCTCTACCTCTGGAGGCACTGAACCACTCACACCCTCCCTCTTCCCCTTTCTGTGCTCCTGTCACACTCACACCCCATTTCTGGTTGGTCAGACTCTATTTTATGCCTAAAAAGAGTCACTCTCTGCTATGATCCCATGCTGGGATAGCACATGGAAAAACATTGCTACCAGGAAAATATATTTAACTGTTTTCAAAATTCTGGAGCGAGCCAGCAGTCCGTATCAAAGCCTTTGCAAAGGCCTCGAGCCAGTTTCTCAGATTCCATTGTTTATAATCTCACTTGGGCTAATTCCCAACAACTTGGAAAATGTGTGACTGGTTTTGTATCTGAAACGAGTTTGTCCAGTGCCAAAGTGAGAATATGGGTATTTACAAAACAAGGCTATCTAGCATGACTGGCAGTCTGCAGGGCTGATTAACTGAGCGGTTCTAGCAATTGTGTTACTGAAGATATGGCAACTGTACTCTGAATTACATGGGGGCACTGATCTGGGTTGTGTTTTGTTGGGTTTATTTTGTTATTTTTCCTGGTAAAATGACTGACTTCCTAAGCCAAGTGGTTGAGCCAGGTTTTGTTCCACATTACTGGTTCTGAATCTGTTAATGCAGCAGATGCAGGAATATGGGTTCAGAGAATCATGAAGAGATAAGTGGGCAAATTTGCTCAATGCTGCTGATTGCAGAGCTCCTTGTGCTAAGCATTTATTATCTGGTAGGTAGACAGAAAAAGCCTAAATGTACAGGTAATTTGTTAAAAAGCCTTTCTTGTAAACTGCACTGAAAGTGGATATGTTATACTATTACTTAAAAGTCAGAATATCATAACTTTGGTTTGAAATCCAAAGAAAGGTACCCATTTCCAACAGTGTTAGATACAGGAGCCTTGATTCCAGAGGATGGAAGGTCTGTTCTGGGAAGAAGAAGTAATTCAGTTTGGAAGGAAAAAAAGAAACCATCAGAATATCCAGTGTTCATTTTTAAACTAGTAGGTTGCATTTTAAATCCTGCCTTTGTACTTTTGTCATCAGGAGCAAGTACATATAAACTTTCAATATATATATATATAACCTTTCAAATATATATATAACCTTTCAATCTAAGAAAATTTGACAGCCCTCACATGTTGAAAACCTGCTATGCCAATAGATGAACTCTCCAAACTTCCAGGAGTAATTTCATTACAGAGGTTCTTGTGATATGCTTTTTTTCTTTTAAAATAATGGTGGTTTCCACCTGGTGCAATGTTTGGCATTTTTTGTAATGTGCAATAACATAAACACTGCCATTGGGTTTGCTACCCACTTTTCATCATTACTAATTTTTTTTGGGTAAAATATTTCAGTAAATATGAGGTGAGGTTTTATTTTTTAAGCTAAAAAATTGCTTTAAAGAAGAGGAAAAATATCAAATTCCTGCAGTGAGGCTGGTAAAAAATTGTTCTGCTATTTACAAAGTGCTCCAATGCCTTTTGATTAAAACCAAAAGTGAAAAATCCAACTCTAGCTTGAGAGCCTTAGAGACAAAATTCCTTCAGTGAGACAGAGAATGAAAGGAGAGTCAGGCAGCACCTGTGAACTTCTGCAGAGTCTCAAAAATGTGCTGCTCTGGAAGAGCTGTTTCTAGCAGTGTGAGGGCATTTATCTGCAAACATTTCTTCCACCCAGCTACTTAACTTAGCTGTTGTCTTTTGCTTCCACTTGGTCTAGTGGAAAGTGTTCCAGGGGGCTGGAACTTTTGGGATGATTTTTAAGGTCCCTCCCTGCCCTAACCAGTTCATGACTTCCTTTGGGACCTTCAGGAACATTTATTGCTTCCATATCTACTTAGCCATGCAGCTGAGAACAAGACCAATCCTTACTCTGAGTATGTTCACTAAAAAAAAAAGAATTCTATAGAGTCACTATGTCCTGAATATCTCTACAAGAGGAGTATTTTCAAGAACCTTCCAAGATAACATCCTAAAAAATGCAACATCAGAAAGAACTGCAAGGCATTTGCATAGAAATGATCACAGTATTCCATGGTGGCCTGATTTTTGCCTGTGTTTTAGGATGTTTATGAAAATTCCAGGCCTGATTACTATATTCATTTCATGGAAATAGTAGAAATGTACTGAGTCAGTACATTAATCTCTTCATCCAGTCATAAGAAAATATTTATCTCGGTTATCCAGTGGTAAAAATGATATTGCTCAATTTCTTAATCTTTAGTGCATGTAATAACTGAAAAAACACTTTGCAAAATGCTTTCTGTCAAGGAAATTCCAGTCCATAGTAAAGGAGTGCACTTTGAAATAATGAAAAACGTCTTTTGGGGCTATTCACAAAAGAAATACTTAGTGTGTTGATGAATGTTAACCTCTAAATAATGTTAGTTATGTGCTAGTAAATTATGCACACATATAAAAAGGGAGCATGCTCAGCAGCTGAGGAAGAAGTTGTTATGACACTCAGGACGTGTTATAACTGGAAAAGAATCTTCACCTGGGTTGCATTTACATGTGAAGAAATTCGAAAAAAAAAAGAAAAGAAAAGAAAAGGACAAAGGAAAAAGGAAAAGGAAAGGTTTAGTAATAATTTAATTTTGCCTTAGAATCAGTTCCCTTTCACAACAAAGGAATAACTGTCAAAGTGGGTTTTGGAACAGAGTTGTGAGAGATGTTAGAGACCAGTCAGAGGTCTAGAAAATATGATCTCTGAAGAAAGACTGTGAACTGGGACTCTTTTAGATTAAAAAAGAGAAACCAGGGCTAGGTGACCTCCCTTCCAGCTTTATATTTCTATGGAAATAAAAGGATCTGAAGGAGGGTCACTGCATCCAAAGACATAATCCTATCTTTCAGGAAATAAAAATTGCTTCTGTATAGAAGTTGAACTGTCACCTAACCTGCAGGCTTACATGAAGAAATAAGGGGAAATTAGTGTCCTTTTACTCCCATAAAAAAGCAGGAAAGCAATGTGCATGGGATGGCAAGTTTTTTTTATATGCAGGAGAGGGGGTTTTGATGAAATTCTGGCTAGAATGATCTTGGATGTTTTGTTGTTTTGTTAATATTTATTATAGAAATATTTAGCTACCAGATCAGATAGTACTTGGAAGTTTTTAGTATTAAAACAATAAATAAAGAACTGGTTTTTAACAGTTGGTGATAGATGTTTTTACACATATCACCACAAAGAGCACCTGGCCACCTCAGCAGCTCCTGACAACCCAACTTTGAGCAAGACTGCTCATCAATTATACACATGAAGTACATTCCAATGGGACATATACTTTGCACTGGGATAATGAATGGTGTTTTCCTTTATGAAAATCATCTTTATAATGGGAGAGGATTCTTACAAAGCATCAGATGAAAGGCAGAGGAAAGGGAGCTTATTCAAACCTGGTATAAACAAATTGGGAAATTCTCTGTTCAGTAATCTCCAAACAGTCTGTGATAACATTTGGGGTCCTTTATTTTTTTTTTTTCTTTTTTTTTTTCTTTGCTTATAGATGCCTTTTCTTTTTGGGTGGCAGAGTGTTTTTTCCATACATGGTGTTGTGAGAGCAGGTAAGCAGAAGAGGGGAGGATGAGTAGAAGAAAGGATGCATTGCAAAGGCTGTTGTAGGTTTTGAAATTAAATGCAGATAAATGGAATTCTCTGACTTGCCCCTGTAGAAAACCAGTGGTAGAATTGAGCCTAGTACTTAAATCTCTTGTTTAGTGTTTATTCCCTGCCATGGTTTCTCAAAATCAATCCTGTCTATCTTCCTTGATTATATATATATATATGTTTGTGTTTCTACTGTGCTTTCCTTCTGCCAAGTGCAATGAACAGTTAACAGTATAGTTGTAAATAGATGGTTTTTTTTCAGATTGTGTTTGCTTTTAGCTTATTCTTTTGAATCAAGCAGGAAGAGTGAATATGTGAAATTATTATTATTTTCAGTTTTTTAGACGAAGAAACATTCAAAATCTTATCGGTTCTGTTTCTGGGAGATTCTAGCAATGTACTTCATCCTCTGGACAGTTGCTGCAAAGAGGTGTATAAATCTGAGACATTTGTTCTTGTAATTTTTTTCCATTTTATTCTTGAGATTCTGTCTGGTGGGAAGGAGTTGTTTTAAAAATTCATTATTATTTGATTGCAAGTTGGATGTCAGCCAACTAAATTTTTGAATTTGAAAGAAAATGCAGCATCAGCTTCTTTGGAACTATAATGGAATGAAACCCTCCAAGCACTCATTAAAAGGGTTTCTGATGTCTAGCAAAATTAGATGAGGTGTAAATCACTGAACTACCATATGTGGTTTGAGATGGAATATTTAATTTTGTAGAATCCAAACCCAAGGCTAAAGGGAAATTTAACTGCACCAGCATAATATTTTGATGATGGAAGAAGTAACAGCATTTTAGATGTTTTATATTTAAAGTTTAATTTTAAAAAATGTTTATTAAGGGAATCTCCATTGATATCCACATTGTTATCTGGCATATAGGCGAATGCTTGAGGAATAACACTAAAGTACAGTAATGACTTTTCTCCACTGAAGAGGTTCTGAAGGCTGTAAAATATTACTAGAAAATTTTGATTGTAGACGCATGATCATCATAATTATTTCTTCCTTTAGCTTCCTCCTGGTAATTCTGTGCCCTTTGATGTAGCTCATATCAGGGTAAGTTAGCTATTGCTCCTCAGCCACTGAAGAATGGAACTGGTTCCTTTGTGGAGGCAGAAGGGATCAGGAGCTATGAAACAGTTTTGCCTTCAGTCTTCAAGGAAGACTTGTATTTAAGAAGACTTAAGACAATACTTTGCTTGTATTCAAAGTGCAGTTGAAAAGTGACAGCTTTTTCCCTATAAGTATTATTATAAAATAATATAAGTAAATATTTCTATTAGTGTTCTATCCATTGACCCTTGTTGGGATTGGGGTTCATTATGTTAATGCCATGCAAGTTTTAAAGAAAAAGTGCCTGGCCTGAAGTCTTTGTAAACAAACAGAAGGAAAGGGATGTAGGCACATCACCTGAATAAATAAATACACAGAAGAATGGGTCTCACTTTGTTACACTTGAAGCAAGTTTGATTTTGATTCTCATGGCTTTATTTGAACTATGGTTTTGTGAGATTATATAGGGATTTTATAAGTTTTTGCATTAATTTAGGTTGTCAGGCTGTGACTCAGCACTTTTGAGAATAAAGGTTAGATGGTGGTTTTTAAAATAATTTTTATTCTCTAAATGCCTTTATGAAAGCAAACAAGAATTTATTTCACATGTGGCAAAAGTGTAACTGCCCCAACATGAAAATGAGTTTAAACAGAAAAACACATTTGTTTTCTTGTTGATACTGCACATAAGAATGGAATAAGTCTATACAGAACTGTACTTCCTTGTGATGAGATGGATGAACAGACTTTGATTCCTCAAAGAGAACTATTTGTTTGTCTCTTCAAGCCAGACAAGGTGACACTTAAAAACTATATTTTAGGAGGAATCACTTTGAGGGCAAGGGAGAAATCATGGGAGAAAACTGTCATTTGAGGAAATCTTGTGCATAGTTTCAAATTTATTAAGAATAAAGACATTCTTCAGAAAAGGAACAAGCTTTGAAAGATTCAGAATGTTCAGTTCTGTGCTGAGAATAAGGGAGATTTGGTTCCTTCACATTGTTCTCTGGAGTGGGGAAGTGGAGCAGTGGGAGTGTGTTGGGATCAAAGGATGGTTGGTAATTTATTTTGTGTCCTTTTCTACAGCTACTTTGATATCCAGTATAAGCTGAAATGAATAATGTTCATTTCTTGAGGAAAATATGGTGCATTTGAGAACCAGTGTTCAAATGAGCAATAATCCAGTCTGGCTTCCTTTGTGTTATCCAAAGCAGCAGCGTCTTCAGCTTCAGAGATAAGGGTAGGAAGACTGCTTAATTTCAAAGGTTTTCACTTTTATCTTAGTCTGGGAAATCTGAATACTTTAATGGGTTTAGGCTTTTAATTTAATTCCAGGTTGCTCATCATTTCACCTTTCAGCTGGTCTATAGAGATAATTCAATCATATTTCCCTTGACAAACCATCTGAATTACACTTATATTTCTCTGCAGATGTGAAAATCAGCTGCCATAATAGAGAGTGTGACAGACTTTTGCCTTCCCTCCCTCTTTCTCCCTAATTTAGGGATTGTTCTGTTCTTGCTTCATAATGCAGATGTCCTCTGACACAGGCATGTGAGAGACAGCCCTTGTATGAAACACAATGGGCTGTTTTTTGCACAGACACAATGTCAAAAGTTTTGGAAGTAAGTCTAGAGAGCAGTCATTAGGCAAAGAAAAGCACCAAGTTTCCAAAACAAGGACGTTCTTGAGGTTTGGAGATTGTAGGCTCTATTTTTGCCCAGATTCAAGTAATGTACTCATTTGTTTACATACTTTTCCCCTTCTGTAATTCTTTTTCAAAAAGTTTCCTAACTTTTTTCCAGAGCTACCCCATTTCTCTCTACCACGTAATCAGATCTGATGAAAATACATGGAGATGGAGGAGGACTCTCTGCTTTGATTCTTGATCCCAAATGGGTGATCAAGAAAGGAAAAAAGGAAAAATTGATTTCTTAAATGCATGTTTATACTGTAAGCCTTTACAAATTAACTTTGTACGTGAAGTGTCTTGTCTTGGAGGAACCAAGAAAAAAAGCTCCATCTTTTCCCAGGTTTGGCTGAATGCTTGCTAAACACAATGTCACATTTCCATGCTCAGATGAGATCTGTCTTTTCAATGCTCATCTTTTTTTTGAGGTCACTAAACATGAAGAATTTTTTATCTCCCGCATGGATTTCATCACCTCTGTTTTTATGCTACCTCTGGAGGTGGAGGCAGCACCAGCTGCTCAGCAGTTACATGAGGCTTTGCTGGATTTAGAATTCCTCAGGTGTGAATTGCTACCACCATTCCACAGAGAGGTTTCTGCATTCTTTCCTTCAGGAAGCTGACTGTACTGCCAGCACTTTCTTCTAGTTAAGAGGCAAGGAGCCATCGAAGGCACATAAAACAGTTTTCCCTCGAGGCCCTGGCTGAAATTCCTGAGTTTATTCTCTTTAATTCTAGACCATACAAGCTTGTGAAAGCTCAGGATCTAAACCTACACTTTACATGATGTGCTGTTGTTCTGCAGGTACAATTTTCTGACATTCTTCAGAGAGATATGAGCATTAACTTTTGCCCAAAATACTCACAGGAATACCATCAGTTATTTATAAAATTGCCATTTGTTCTATATTTGGCAGGTGTTCATACCCAACCTTGGACATCAAACAGCCTTTTTATTTGAGGCATTATTGGTATTTGCTGAAGACAGTCCCTTTCAGCAAGGGAAGTAACACCTGGATATTTCTACTTCATAAATGCAGAGTGTGGAATAAGATGTGTATGTAGGTGAGGTAAGGTAAACAAAACAAAAAATCCTAGAACTATTAAAAAAATTTATATGTCTGCTACTATGTGTGTGTTGTGTGCACATTCATGTTCATGTGTTTGCACAGGTATGTTAACCTTTTAACATTAGGATGAAACTTTATAATATGCCTTAAATTATAGTGGTTTTTCAGCCAGTAAATTTTACAGACAAAGTTTATTACAAAAAATATCTGTCAGTGTAATTAGACATTTGAATTAATTAAATGAATGGAAAGCAACTCAGACCAAATTAGGATTGTTCTCACTTTATTTTTGCGTAAATGACAAAGCAATCTTCCCGTAGGCTAGGAGGGAAAGGAGGAAAATTACAGAAGCACAAAATACAGATATTTATATTGCAGTGTAAAAGAGCATTGTGAAGTAACAATATTTTGATCAATTTTTTTTCCCCACAAGATTTTATTAAACCTTCCTTTTCTCAGGCTTTTTTTACAGCCTGAAGCTGTTTGTCTTCATGGCATAACAACACTATTTGTAGTTAGAGGAATAACCCATCTGCAGTATTACTTTTCAGTGTGTGGCTCTCTTGATACTGCTGCACAGGTAATAACTTTCTTTTAGCAGTGATGAAGCCAGAGATATTCTCTGTGAGACACAGTCGAAAATCATATTTCATAATCTTGTTTTGAACATCATTTTAATATTTAATATGACCACGTGTGTCTCTGACAGATGTAAACTGTGATACATGGGATTCATTTCAGTGGGCCAGGTTCATGTCTCATCCTGTGATGGCACTGGGCAGTTAAATTCGACGTGACTGGCAAAGGCACCTGAGAAAATGAAACTCCACCATCTGTCTTTGCTTCAAGTTGTGAAATTGATTTTAGAGGAATTCAAGAGCTACAGATTGGTATGACATGGAGAATTTGGAGAGGCAAATGGGTCAAAAACAATTGACAAGGCATTGTAATGTGGTATAATCCTTGTAGAAAACAGTTGAAGTTACTATTATTTCCAGCACAGATCTGTCCCATTTGAACTGAATATGAATATCATCATGCCACTTGTGGCTTATTCTGTGCTTCAGCATTTTTTCATTTTATTCTGGCTTGCTTGTGCTATTTCTTTATACTTGCCATTATATATGTGTATTTTTTCTATATTTAATGGTTTTCTTTGAGATTTTCAGATTGTTAAAGAATTATTGATGCAATCATCTTAATTTTTGATGTACTTCTAATCTTTCTTCCACTTTAGGATAATTTGCTGTCCTGTCTTTATCTCTTGTATTCTTTTTTGTTCCTTATCACTGCTAGATACTTGTATTTCCCTGAGCTATTTGAAGTCCATTAGCCTTATTTTGTTAGTTGCAATTTAAAGGAAGAATGGAAGACTTATCATTTTTATTATCTTTTTCTCTTGAATTAACTCCCACTTTAAGATTCTCAACCACTTCCTCCTAAATAATTAGAATGAAATCTAAAATAGCTACTTTCTGTGTAATTTCCTCCTTTCACCAAATAAAAAAGCAGTCCCTAGCACATCTGAAGAGCTGAATAGACAACTATGTCCTGCCTTAATGTTTTTCAAAGAGAGCCTCTGATAGTTGTATTCTCATCCTACCATGGAATGTATTCCCATTCCCATGAGGTCCTGAGCTTTAGGTCTTTCTAGTTTCTGCCCCTTGGATATCTCCAGTAGCTTCTATATTGAAAGAGCCTTCTGATCAGAAAAATCTTTGGTTCAAACCTGTCATTATGTGCACTTTGTCTCTCCCGTTTTTCAATGGTGTTTGCCAGATATTTCTGTCAGTGTCTGGAGTGCATGTTCTTTGAGCAGCAGTGAGGGAGCTGGGGATGTCTAACCTGGAGAAAAGGAGGCTCAGGGATGACCTTGTCACTCTGTACATCTCCCTGGAGGAACTGGAGCCAGGTGGGTGTTCAGCCTCTTCTCACAAAACAACCAGTGTCAGGACAAGAGGACAAAGTCTTAAGCTGCACCAGGTTGGACATTAGGAAGAATTTAATTATGTAAAAGCTGATTGGATTTTGGAATGGGCTGCCCAGAGGGATGGAGTCACCATCCCTGGCGATGTTTAAGGAATGACTGGACATGGCCATGGTGTGGTTCACAAGGTGGTGTTGGGTCATAGGTTGGACTTGATGATCTCAGAGGTTTTTCCACCTGAATTGATTCTGTGTTTCTGCTCGTGAATCTGTACTGCGGGTGTTTGATGGCTCAGTCTGCATTCTCCCTTTCTTAGAACCTTTTCAGTTCTCTCACTCTCTCCTGCCCTCCTTGGCTTTGATCACACAGATTCTAAATCTGTAACCTGAAAAGAGCAGGGAGAAAAGCCTGCAGATTTTTTTCTCAGGCAAGAAAAACTCTTTTAAAACTGGCCCAAAGCCTTGCTCATGAGGAACAACTTGCCCAACTGGTGAGAAGGTTTCCCTCAGCACTCAGTCCCAGAGAGAACCATCCTGCATGTCCACCTGTGCAGCCAGACCTGCCCAGGGCACATCCTGAGCCTTTATCCCTGGCTGAGGCCATGGATAAGGTCAGCAGCTCAACTCACAGCCTCTTCAGCCTCCCCCTGCAGCACCACAGTGCCCAGGTACACAAACAGGAGGTGCCACACTCACTTTGTGCTCCTCTGGGGCAATAAACCTTGTTACTTCAGGGAAATTACGTAATTCTTAATAATTATTATTTCTACTGTTATCTGAAGCCATGGAAATTAATGTCTTCAGCTAATTAAATAACTGCTTGTGTGCTTGACAAAGTGTTGTATTTATGCAAGGGAGTTATTTCTTCAATTACTGAAAATAGTTGCATTGAATGAATACAATATGCCACTTAGATTCTTGGCATATAATGTCTGTTCCAACATTAATACTGAGGGAAAATTTAATCTACTCAATTCTTTTATGACATCTAGAAGACAAGACAGGGATCAATGCATGCATAGCCTCTCATTTTTGCCAATTTTATGCAAATCAAATGGCAAAAAATGAGCATAATTTTGTTCCATTATTCCATTATGCCTAGTACAATTATTGTTTCACTATCCTTGTAGCAGACTATTTGATGTACTTGTTTTTCCACTTTTTGCAAGTATCACTTTCCAGAGTCTAATAGTACAACTATTCAAGTATTGACTGAAAAAAGAAAGAAGTAATTTTTTAAATACACAAAAGGAAAAAACAGGAAAATTAAGTAGGCTCCAAAAGTAGCAACTGGAAAGCAAAAGGTAATTTCAGAAAAAGCAAATAATTTCACTGCAGTATTAAAAAACATACTGTAAAATTAAGTATTAAAGTATTAGGTTACCAATGTAGCCATTATTAAAAGTTTTTAATAATGGGGTTTTTTTAGAAGAAGAGTAAGAAATCTACATGAGATTATTTTGAAGTACAATCACTAGGACTAGGCAGCATCACTCTAAAGGAGATGAACTGTGATATTAAGATGAAAATTGCATTAATCAAAATACTGATTACACTGCTGATTTAACAGTTACCCAACATTTTACTTTTTTTTCTTTATTTTTTATTTCCAAAGAGATGAAATTTGTCAGCCTGACAACATGAACAGAGAAGTCATGCTTAAATAGCCTTGGAAGAAATTGGTGTAGGGCTTACAAAGCTCCCGGGTAAAGTATAATGTGATGAGTAAGAACCAGTAAGGCACCAATAATAAATGCATTCTTCCTAAGCCTTGCAAAGAAAAAATAGTGGAAAGGAGAAAATTGGAGCAGACAGGTTTTTTTAATTTTCAAAATCTTTTAGTAAGGTTTTTTTTTTTTTTTAATGTAATTCAGCAAACTAGCCAGAAAAATGTGGAAACCTCTGCTAAATTCTGAAGGAAGGGTGTAAATCCCAGTAAGGTCAATGGAATTTAATTATCTTCTAATAATGTTTTCAGTATTTTGTTGAATCTATGAATAAAAAGAACAAATACAGAAATAAAGGCAACAGTGGTTTGAATCCCAAAGATCATGTCCTAATTTAGAAAAGAATGAGAGAAAATAACTCAAAGTAAATGCTTTCTCAGCTAGAAAAAGTCTAATAGCAGTGTCCCTTTGGGATCATTAAAGGGTATTGGATAAATTCAGTACACCTACTAATGATGTGTAAGAAAGGTTGAATTGTGAGATGGAGCTTTGCTGACAAGGAAAAAATACCCTAGCTTAGTCAAGATTAACCAGGATTGTGAAAAACTCCAGAAGGAATAGCAGAGAAAATAAAAGGCAGCAGAATGAATGCAGAAAAAACCTCAGCAGAAGCGACATTTCAGTGGGAAATGTCACTGCAAGATACATCAAGGTTTCAACATGGCATACAATTACACATCTATTCAGTAGGAGGACTTCTAAAAACTTTGTATTTTAAAAAATAAGAGATTCATACCCAGAGTCAAGATCAATGTCGGCAGATTGGTTCTGTCATAGATGGGAATGCTATCAGATTGTCTATTTAATTTTTTTGTGCAGAAAGAATGTAGAAAAGAATATAGAAAAATATAACATGATTTTATTCCCTGTCTTGGTAGATTTTTATCTGGAAGCAGAGAGGTGTTTCAAGTAGCAATGATGTCATTATCAGTGCTGATGGAACTTGGTGCTGTCTGGTCTCTGTTTTTCTGAAGCATCATTCACCTTTAAATGGACCTGAAGCCAATTTGTAATGTATCCTGTTATTCTTCATCCATGGCCTACAATTTAAAAATAAGAGTGCAAAAAATATCATTACTTATTTTTCTTCATGAAAAAATTCTGCAGAGGAATAAACATTCCAGTAGAAGTCTGGCTCTTTCTTTGTAGGATAGATTTTACACCTCAGCTCATGCATATGCATAAAAATACAGATCTGACTCTAAATTTTTTTTCTCCACATAAAAAATTGAAAAAAAAATTGAAAAAAATAACATAAGCATTAATTTCCACCTCTGTTATTTTGTAGGTGTTTCTGAGTTTGGTAAACTTTTTACAGCGCTTAGTCTTTATTGTATGGCAGTTTTCTTCTTGGAGATGATGGTAACAAATGTGACTACTGTAGCAAAATACACACATGGGTGTTAAGAAAGGTAAGATTTTCCTTTCAAGGTTTCACTTAGAAGTGTGCCAGTGAATTTTCTGTGAATTTTATTTATTTCTAAGTTTAGAAAAAAATAACTAGGCAAGGGAAGGCTTATATTTCTTTCTAAATATTGAAAAAATGAGTGGGTGAAGGGAGGCTTATACTTTTAATCTTATAAAATTGATACCTCCCAAGAGCTGACTTACCAGATAAGACAATAGGAACAGAAACTTGTAACATGCATTATTCTGTTAGCACTGGAATCCGATAAGTAGGGACAAGTTTCTTTTACCTCAGGAAAGAGACTGATGGTTTCCATTATACCAGAATTTTTTTTCTTGGAGTGGCTCAGGTGGCTCAGTCTTTCTCAATGAAAAATTAGTGTGGGATTTATGAAAAAAAAAAAAAAAGAAAAAGAAGCCTTTTGCTGTCCTCTATACGACTAGTTGGGTGTGTAATGGGAAAGCAAAGGGGAAGGCTGCGCTCAGGTTCCCTGTCAGGCTCACTAGGAACCCTGGACCCTGTGCACTGCTCTGATGTGTTAGGCTAGAGCAGCTCTTGAAGCTGTCAAATCACTCTGGGCAGCCATTTCCTCCTGCCCACACGCCTGTTTCACCAATGTGTCAGAAGGCCAAGGCAGGTCCATATATCCCTGTCCAGAAGCAGTGCAGAGCTTGGCCCTTTCCACTTAATGAGCCCAGTAATATCTGTCCCAAGGAGAAAGCAAAGGGCAGAGGAAGCATTTGTTTCTCTTAATATCCTTGCAAAGAGGTCGAGCCCAATGGTATTCTTTTTTCTCCCTCTGCTCTTCAGCCACTTACATTGTTCTCAACAGAACTGCAAAACCACCGGGCTGGATGCTGTAAATAGTACCGAGCATCCTTAAGTGAGGGGGATGTCTGCAGCAAGGCTTCATTGATCTCAGCCTGCAGGAGAGGGCCAGCAGGGCAGGGAGGGTGCCCCTGTGTGTGCATGGGGGAGGGAGGAGAGGATGGTCTCTGCTTTATTCCTGTCCTCGGAGTTTTGCAGATATTCTGAGCAGCTGGAGAAGTCTGTGTTTGGGTGATGCTTTGCTTTATCTGTTCCACTCTCTCACAACAGCAACCACAGAGACCTTTAAATATACTGTTTTACCTAATGAATGTAAATGTATCAGCATTTTTCTCCTTATATACAGGGGCTTAAGTTTTGATAGTAATAGCCGCTTTATACTTTGTTATAATATATAATATATTTTATTATAATACTTTATTCTATTTATTTTGCTTTCCTACTACAATGGATATATTTTTGGAAGGCTTTGTTCACATAACCTTCTACATCACTAGCTTGTAATCTCATTATATTTTTATTCAGTAACTTGCAACTTCTCATAACTTACTCAAATGCTTTTAAGTTCTAAATCTACCCAAGATGGTTCAGTACATTAGTTCTTTAAAAGTGTAAATGATTTCTGTGTCAAGAACCGAAAGGATGAAAGGTGTAAAATGTTACACTTGCAAGAAAAGTGGAACTTACAGATATGCATGTAAAGATGAAAGGATTGACAGATCTGACTTCTCTCAGCCAGATTTGTTAACTTCATCTGACACCAAAAAAATCCCATTAAATCAGCACAGAAGAGACCAATATTGGCATTTGTACATCACTCCTTTCCTAGAGTTATGAAATTTCTACTGCATTGCTGTGGCATACAGCAGCCAAAAGGTTTGCTTTCCTTCATTTTCATAGCATGTTAGTTCTTAGCCAGAAATCAGTGGTGCAATGTTTCTTCCGTGATACTGTAAATCTAGAAACCTTTCTAGTTGTGTTTAGATTTTTATTTATGCAGTAAAAGTACTATCCTGCTATTCTCTGCACCTCTTACACTAGTCCTTTTCTGTTGGCCTGTTTAGCTTGTTTTGTTTTGATTTTGGTTTTATGCTTTTGAATATATCTCTTGCCTGGTAAAGGATTGTTGAGATCTTAGCTTTGCTGTGAATGGCAATTTGAAAAGTTCTGAATGTTAAATTCAAACATTTTCAAAAACTTGGCTGATTTCTGTAGATCTTCCTTCAGTCTGAGGAAAAAAATGGCTCAGATGGCTTTAGAACTTTTTTGGTTGGTTTAAAGGAATTGAGAAAGTGGAGAAGGAATGTATCTCTGTCATGGTAAGCAAAACTATTTCTTAAAGTGTTTCTGTATTAAAGAGTATTCTTGAACTGACTTTGTGTCTTGGACTGTGATCTCCTTTTAACTGCATTTCTGGTCCCATAATAGTATTGAACAGAGGACAGTTGTTCAGCAGCCGTAATCACATGTGATATTGTACAATTAGCAGACTGTTCACAAAGGCTTCAGCCTCGGCTTTTTATCATAAAATATAAAGCAGTAACACAATCTCTCTTTCCTCTCTTTGCATGAACTCACCAATTCATTACCAAACACATACAAAGAGATGACTAATAGCTAAGAAATGTGTTTGATGCAGGACAATGAAAGAATCTATCTCAGCTCTGGTAGGAAGACAATGCACTCCTGGACTGACAGCAATTTGTGGACCACCTCAAACCCTCTGGAATTAAACCAGGAAAATCACTTTTCATCTCTGTTTTCCCCACATACTTGATGAAGATATTCCCCCCATCAAGACTGTAGACTCCTTAAGGCACAGACTCTTTCCTGTGATGTTTGTACTTTGCGTTTGACTTTGACATCCTGATCTTGGTTGGACTTTTTTTTTTTCACACAAAGTTCAAATGGATGCTGCTGGATGTTACTGTGTCCCTTACAGGAGTATGGATGGACTTTCGAAAGTCAGATGAAGGTTTAATGGTGTGCTTGGGAAAACAGGTTAAACCAAAACCCAAACAAATTCCTATGGGCTTCAAGGGTAAAAATCTGGGGAGGGTATCATTTGGATATGATTCCAGACTAATGGAGTCACTTTGTACCTATTTAGAGAGGGTCTAAATGAATGAAATTAAATACCCTGTCTTCATCTGCTTGGAACAGAGACACCACATCATAAATTCCCAATTTCAGTGTTATGAAAAAGTTTCCAAGGGTTTGACTGATGGTAAATTGAAAACAAGTTACAGTAGAGTTGAAAAAGGCTGTAGAAGGAACACTTTTAAAAAAAGAACATTTTCAGGAACTTTAACACAAGGATTACTTTTGTATTGCTCTGTTTACAAAGGTAGCAACTGTGATAGCTCATCATGCTGTAAGCAGGAGGCAACGTCTTGATTTGAACCTTACATTTGGAGGATAGAGTTGAGAGGGAAGGTGTGTACCAATGTCTTTACAAACAATTCCATAGGTGAAGGTATGGGTGTCAACGTCTTTGGAATGGGTCTTAATGCATCTAACTTTGGGCAGCAGGTTTGTTGCAGAGCCCAGCCAGTTTGGCTCCTGGAGCAGACAAGTGTTACAAGCCTGAGTTTCTGAACTTTGCGGTAGAATAACAGGTTGAAAGGGTGATGTGGGTTAGGGGGTTCGGGAAGGCTGTACCGTCCTGGTACCTCAGCCGATGGGGAAAGCAAAAGGGCAACATGCGGCCGGGAGTTTGGGACAAAAGGAGGCTGCGCCCTCCGAAACCTCCAGAGAGAAAACCTCTCTTCCTTTATTCGAATAAAGTTGCAGGACTCCTCTGTCTCCTTTATGGACACTGGCTTTTCGTAGCGTGATCTTCTGCACAGAGCAAACCTTAGGAAGGCGAGGTTCTCAAAACAAGCTGTACCATCTCTCCTGCCACCAGCCGGGAGGAGCTCAGTGCAAACCGCCTCTGAACTTCGCAGGACCTGAGGCGAGCAGAGGAACCAAGGCAGCAGAGCGGGGAACATCGGAGCCTTCGGCCGCTCTGCCGGGGGAGCGGGGCCGCTCCCGCAAGGAGCACGGCACGGGACGGGGCGGGCTCGTCTCGGGGCTCCGGGCCGCGGGAGCTGCACTCCCGGTGCCGCTCCATTCCCGGTGCCGCTTCAGCTCCCCCCGACTCCCGTTCTGGAAGCGTGGGCGGCAGAGGCGGCCGCGGGAGCCTCGGAGGGGCGGTCGCCCCGCCGGACCCCCCTCCCAGCGAGGGACGGATCCACGCGGGCCGAGGGGCGGGAGGCGGCTCCGAGCGGCGGTGACAATTAGCCTTTAAAAATGGCTGCTTGGAAGCTGTCAGCTGGGACGCGGAGGGGCTGCTAACCCTCCTCTCGCTGCCTCCCGCCTCCCTTCCCCGCAGGGCTAATAACGGAGCGGGGATAAGAGCTCTCCAGCCTTTCCCCGCCCCGCCGGAGCGCGATGCCGTAGCGGCTCCGGGCCCGGCCGCCCTCACTTCCCAGCTGGCTGCCTGGCGAGAGGACGGCGGCCCCCGCCTCCCGCGCTCCTCCTCGCCGCCGCTGCGTGTGTGCCGCGGGCACCGGGATACAAAGGAGAAGGGGGAGCCGCGGGATACATGGTCCAGGGTGGCGTGTGCGCGGCCGTGGGGGCATATCTGGCGAGGAGAAAGCACAAGGTCAAGAGACAGCTCTCCTCCTCCATGGAAGAAGACGGGAGCGATGAGCCCTGAGGAGGACGACGAGGAGAAGGGGCGGATGGCTAAGGGCTGCCGCTGCCGGGCTTCCCCTCGGGAGTGACGGGGCGCGGAGGGCTGAAGGGGCCGGAGGAGGCAGCGCTGGGGCCGGGAGGGAGGAGAGGAAGGCGAGGAGGAAGCGGGGGGTTTGAATCTCCCTGGCTGGATTAACTCCCCTCAGGGGAAGCTGCCATCGCCGGCCGCGCCTCGGCCCGCGGCCCCCGCGGCCAAGATGGACCTGGGCAGCGCCGGCCGGAGAGCGGGAGCTGCCCCCGCGGGCCCGGGCGCCTGGAGACCTTTCCCCTCCGCCTGCTGCTGCTGCTTCGCCTCGCTCCTGGATGTGAACAGCTGGCTGCTCTTCTACGGCTTCCTATACCTGGCCCTCTACGCCCAGGTGTCCCAGTCCAAGTCCTGCGACAAAATTTCCTGCTTCTCGGGTCATTGTGTCAACTCCACCTGCGTCTGCGACCAGGGCTGGGTGGGAGACCAGTGCCAACACTGCCAGGGCAGGTTCAAGTAAGCTTCTGCTTATTGTGATTTTCTTCTTCTCATCCCTACATCCTTTCCCTGTCACTTTCACTTGCCCCTTTTTGTTTGGTTTTGCTTGTGTCTGCTATGATATTGTTCGTGTGTGGAGGAAGTATGTGGCAGAAGTTATGGATAAAATAGGCTCCTCCAGCTCTTAAGAGCACAGGGCACAGCTCCGGCTGACTTATCGCTGAAAATAGGCTGCTCCACTTCATGGGAACTGAGAGACCGGAGAAATCGGCCTAAAGCTGTGTCGCTGCTGTCCCTTCTGGAAATGTCATGGAAATGACATGTGCACTTCATGGAGCTGCCCAGGGGGCAAGCATTAGTAGTGGATTTTAATTACTTTTTCCTTTTGAAAAGTGAAGGGTTTAGCTCCTTCCAGCCTTCCTTTCTTTCAGTTGTTTGAGCTAAGTGGGCATTAGTCAGTTTCATTCAGGACAACACAAGTGCAACTGAGCGAAATATACATCCCTGGTGACAAGGTTTGCAGGAGAGAGTGGGAAATACGAAACAGTAACATATTTTTGCAAAGGAAGGAGTACTCAGTCAAGGTCTAACTACCTTCTCATTCTTAAAAGTCACTGTGATACCGAGTCATTGATCAGTGAGAAGGAAGCGTACCCTGACACTTGCTTTTCTATATGGAGTGGGAAAGAAGACTTAATTTATAGGGCTGTCACTTTCCTCCCGCCCCCTTTGGTATCAGTGTAAAGACTGGCTGTGAAGAATACTGTTTGCTGTTATTTCGCTATATAATCTTGGACAGGGCATCTCATTTCATTCCCTGTAAAACACCCCTTATAAGCAGGAACTCCATTTATTAAGTATATTGACATACATAGCTGGAAAGTGTTCTAATATCTAGCTAACAGCAATACATTGGTGACACTGTGTCTTAGAGAAGTCAAGTTCTTTCTGTCTTTGGGAAACTACTTCTAATTTAATTTAATTGCTTTTATAGATTAAATATCAATAACTGTCTGTTTAAAAATTGTATTTAAATTCAGTTTTTCTCTCTGGAGTACTGAAATTAAGCTGTACAATTTACATCTCTTTTAAACATTTAATACTAGGCCACTCATTCCTAAATAAACAAAAAGTAGAGCTGGTAACTTGTTAGCCTGGGAAGTTAAAGAGTAGTTGAAGTCAGACATATTGGCTGAAGTAATGTACACAGTGCAGAGAAAGAGCCAATTTACTGATATTTGGTGGATATTGCAGCAGTAAGATTATAACCTAGCTATGAAACTAAGACGAGGCAAATATAATGCTTTTTAAATTTTTTTAAAATTTTTTTTTTAAATTTTTTTTTCCTATGACCCTGATAATAAGATTTTAAAGTTGGCCATTTGTTGCGTGTGTTTTGGATGTTTGGGGCTTGTCCTTCTGTGGAACAATGGGCTAATTTGGGAGAGTGATGAGAGGAGGCCCAGGTGAATCTTTTTTGTGTATGTGGATCTGCAGAGCTCTTCTTTCCTGGCTATAAAGAGATCACTTGTATCGTTTGTCTTGGTGCCACTCATAACAGTCCCTAACAGTGCCAGGTCCAAAGCAAATGGTAATTTCTTCAATTTCCAAGCTTGTTGTGAGTATATTCTCTGAGTTGTGACTGGGCTGTTAGGCCGTCCTTACAGGTATTATCTTGCTCATCTTTTCAAACATCTAGGTTTCTTTACCTTGGTTGTGTTTGTCAAGTGAGGAAGCACAGTTGGTTACATTTTCCCTTCTGGTAGAAAGTTAATAATCCATCCCCACCTAGAGGAAGTTCTGTCTGAATGTTGGAAGGGCTCCTCTTCTGAGCTGAGCTAACACAGTGTTTAATTGAAGTGCTGTTAGGGGTTTCGGTGAAATCGGAAGAGATTTCTCATTAACTCCTCTGTGTTTTTTCATGCTTAGCTTTAGCTGTGACAGTGACGTTTGCATTATGATTTTTCTCACGGGAGTAAGCTGTTGGAGAGCTATTTTTTACTGAGGACACTTTTCATAGCAGTGTCTTTGACAGCTCATCTTTAATCTTTATTCTTGGAAGCAAAGTATACTCTGCACTAAAAATAAGCATTCTAAGATTTAAAGCTTTTCAAGCCCTGGGAGTTGGGGATGGAGTGAAATATGTTAAACGTGTCTTACACTGCCGCAAGCAGCAGCTCGGAGCGGTTGTATTTTGAATCCTGAAAATTCAGAGGGGTGTGGAATGGGTGATGAGCTCCGTGTGTTTCCACCTGAAGAGTTGGAAAAAGAACATTACTCTGCCTGATGGCTGGGTGATTGAAGACCTTCCCCATCTCTGTGGCAACTGATGCTTTTCCCTATTGCCGCGGAACATTTGCATTTTGTTTCCGTTTGGCTGCCAGGTACCCTATGTGCTTTTACCCTTAGGTAGCCACGGCTGGACTTTTGCAGCAGTGGTTTGTCAGGTTCTGTCGGGTGTACATCACTTCTGCTTCTGTCATTAAGGGTTATCCTGAAGATCGTCTCAGAATGGCAAAGACTGAAAAGTGTTAGAGCTGCCTGAACACAGCCAGTTCGGAGGTTGTAGATACGATCTGTAGAAATGTTGATAGAACCTTATGTATTACTCTAAACATTTACGGGGTTTCCACGTCGCAGCTGTTTGAAGTCCTGCCTGTGTCCCTGTTACCCAAGATGTAAATTGAACTTTTAATGACCTAAATTGGACATGTGTAAAACCTGTCACTACAGTATTTGAAAAAAACCAGATTTTCAAGGGTAGGCTTAAAACACTTGAAAATAGAAGATTCTTTTTTTTTTTTCATGTAAGTGAGGTATGGTTGTTTTTGCTCTCTGGGAATGAGTGACTTGCATTAGGAAGTATTAGGAACATTGTGGTAAGAGGAGAAATGCTCTGCCTGAGGGTGTCTTGGGACCATTAATTCTTTGGTGAGAGAAGAGTAGTATTTTTGGCTTTATTTCTCTTCTAAACTGAGAAACAGCAACAAGCAGAGAGACTCAAAAGTAATTGATCAATCTTTGTAAGCAGGTGTCAAAATTAATTGACAATACTATGGTAACCTTGCCTTTTCCCTGTAGGAGAACTACTGAGTAGGTAAACTGCTTTGCAAATGTTGCTCTGCACTGGATGAAAGAAAGGTCGGTGGGTGGTGGGGGGAAATAGGCCAAGAGACTGTGGCACCATTTTGCCATTTTGTTTCTCTTATTTACCAAGTTTTGAATTTACTCTTGTTATTGTGAAGCCTGTGGTAAATCATGTAAAAATGCAGATGTTGCTATTACTACAGGGCATTCACAATCCTGTCAGTCACTATTCAGAAAGATTTAGGCCTTGTGTCTGCCTGGTGATAAATTATTTTACTCTCTGTCCAGAGTGGATATCTGAATGCAGCTTTGACTTTGACTTACTTTCATCTTTCAGCCTTTTTTTCCCTTCCATCCCTTCACCTCTACTGCAAAATAATGCAAAATCTCTTTTTAGCCAAAATAAAAAAGGGACATATAGTTATAAAAAGAGAGGGAAAGGGAATTTTGTCAGGTGAAAGATAGGAAAGCCAGTGACTGAGCAGGTTCTGTTTTTGTAGCAGGGAGCTACAAACTGCACAGTTCCCAAGATGTGAACTAAACTACAAGCCTTAAAGGGCAGTGTACGGTTTTGATTTGCAAGGTTGATTTATTAAAGTAATGCTTTTAATGCTACATCTGCCATTCTTTCTTCCCCTCCTCTGTGCTTTTGAATTTGTGGTCAGTTGCACTTTTCATGATGGTAGAGTTTGGGCAGAAGGGAGAGGGAAGGGCTGCCTAAATCAGTTATGTTACAAGACTCCAGGGAATTCAGGGACACGAACATTATGAATGGCCCAACTGCAGTGAAAACTGCTGTCACAGCTTCTGTGTAGTTAGATGTCAAAGTCAATAGTCTTGAGATGCAACAGTGCAGGGAAACAGGTTTCATTAGTTTTGCTACTCACAGAATGATTTCTTAGAAGGAAAAAAAAATCCTCCAGGTTAGAGCAAAAAGTTTCCCTATTTTGAAAAAGTGCTCCGCTTTGCACTGGTTTGTGAAAGAGCATTTGAGAAAACTTTGTACATGGAATTTATATTCCTCTAAAGTTTTGAGGACTAGAAATACCTACTTTAATATGCTGCCTTTGAAAAATTAGGTTGTGTCTTCAGAGGTTTATGGTTATTTATTTGATAGCCATGAGTGTGATGTGTAATGAAGCAGAAGAGGACAGGTGAGAACCTTTGAGGACCTACACTTCAGTTAATCTGCTTTACCTAGTCCTAGATATGCAGTTGTTATGGAGAGAGGAAGAGCAAATGGATCTGTTTGATTATTAAACCTTGCCTCCAGATGTTCTTATTGTACTTCTAAATTACCTCCTGCATGCTCTCCTTAACTTCTAGAGCTCCTATAAAAGATTCTGCATTCTTCAAGGACAGAAAAATTTCTACGTACAAGTACATTCACAACTGAAACGTTTGAAGGGTATCAAATTTTGTTATTCCAGGCAAAATCCTTATTTCTCTGTAAAACTCTGAATTCTGCTGTCTGCAGAATGACTCATGCAAAGAAAGTGTCCTTAAATTGCAGATTGTAAATGAGTGATAATGTTGTGTAAGAAGAGATCTTAAGAAAAGAAGTTAGCTTTAGCTGCAGCCAGCTGAAGTTCAGAGTGCTGTGAAAGGGGCTGGCTTTATCCTTCACGCTTCTCTTTGATTACATCTTGCTGGTTCTTATGTAAGCATTAATATTCCTGCTGAGAGTTGAAAAGTATCAACAGGAACAGATCTCCCCACCTCCCAGATAGTTTTTTTAAGCTAGCTCAGTTTCCCTAAGTTACTTCACTTACATAAGGCTCCTGCTGATCCAAAGGAGTTGGCAGCATCAGCAGGTGTAGATAGGGGAAAAAATGGTTACTTTTAGAATTGGTGCAGACTTAGTTTTCCAGAAGTTAAATGTAAAACAACATCACCATTAAAGTGCAACTCCGGTTTCACAGGGTGAAATCCCTGAGTCATGCTAGAAGTTGCAGCACTGCCTTTGTCATCAGAGTGGCCTGTATCTGATCCAAGAAATAATTACTCTTATTGACATCAGTGCAATTGAGTGTGAGATTTTGCACCTGCAAATTGCCTTTCTACAACTCAGGATGTGAATGATAATAAAATTAAACCTCTGGAAAAGTACCATTGATTATGATTTTAGTCTTATCAAATTGTGTTTATTTAAGTTATTTTAGTTATAGTGCTCTGAAAAACTATTTAAATGTGATTTATTCTCTCTGTATTAAAATTTAAAATACAATTATAGCTTATATTATAAAAATATTTTTGATTTCTAAACAACAATTTTTTTTTTGTAAATCTTGTTTTGAATGTAGAAACATGAGCCATAAAATCATATTAAATGCCTCCTGAGCTAAGCAATCTGCACTGAAATGTGCTTTTTGAACAGAAAGCAGTCTTTTTACAAACTTAAAACCTTAATTTTATTGTATTTTTGACTGCTAATACTTGCTACATGAAATCTTTTAGATTGGATAAGACCATTAAAATCACAGCCACTGTCTTAACACTACCAATTTCATCAGTTGCCATTTCAGTGGTTTTTAAGAGTTTTATAGAGAAGACCAGAAATGAACTCTGATTACTTATTACCTCTTGCCCTTAGGGCAACTCTGGGTAACTCTGAATTACTTCCTGTGTGAGATGAACACATGCTTTAGGAAGCATCTGTACATGTCTGAAAACACTTCCACTGACTCAAAGCCCCTTACAGACTTTCAAACTCTTTTCATTGGTTAGTTATCCTCACTGTGTTCCATAACTAGAAAAACAAATGCAGGAATTGCTGCTTTTGCAATTACTACTTTATTTTTTGTCTCTTTTAGTTGTGCTGTTTTCTCATGTTTTGAGTCAGGTCTTCATTGTAGAACCTTTAGTAGGAGAGGTCTCTGTTCCCTGTGCAGGTGGAGATATGGCCACCTTTTTCTCACTGAGAATGGAAAGTTCCTTGAGTTGTGTCAACATAAAACAAACTTTTCCCTCCTTGTCTGCTCTCTTGGTTTACAGCCTCCCGTATTTTGTCAGTGTTCTTGAGCCATGAGTGCAGAGCTGGATGCTTTTAAAATGGTCCTGCTGGTGGAATGCAGATGCAGAGTAGCTTCTCCCCTGCTGCCTGGGGTCCTGCTGTGCAGCTGCAGCCAGTGCTTCTCAGCTTAGCACTCTGCTTTTCTACCTCCAAATCCTCTTGGAGCTGCTGCATCCTCCCTTCCCAGGCCCTGCTTTTCTTAAACCAGTCTGTGAACTGGGCACATCCTCCCCTGCTTGGAGTGACTGGTAGTTGTGGGGCTACAAACACGTTTGGGATGGAGCTATGCCCTTTTAAAAACACTCCTCTTCCCCCAAAGCAGTAGATAATTAAATATGAATAGTGTGCCTTCCTCTGTGTAAATCTGCAGCCATCCACAGGAGTGAAACCAAATACAAGATAGGCAAGGGCTGGTTTGTTTGCAGGGCTCCTGGATTCTGAAGCCTGGTTTGTTTGCAGGCTAAGCAGTTTGTTACTTAGGCAAAGAAGTGTGGGAACAGATGGTTGATGACCCTGCCAGCCCTTCAGACAGCATCAAAGGCTGGTTGCCATTGCTAGGGGTGGGTAAAAAACTCAGTTATATCAATGCATGCTTAAATCTATCCCTAAATAATACATAAAGCCGTACAGGTTATGGCTCTTAATACTCTTAGTATTAAATTTACTCTTAGTACTTAATGTTCTTAGTTTTAAATTTAATTTGGCAAATAAATTTAGTCTCGCGCTGTGTTTCTTAGTTCCTTTAATCAAGGGGAGGGCATGATGATCATATTTTGGAAGGCATTACCATAGTTCATGTCATCTTTTTAAAATGAGTATAAGTAGTTTTTGAGAACTCAGTCTATCACACTGCACTAGAAATTGATTTAATTGTATCAAAATGTAGGCAGAAAAGGTAGGAGGTAAATATGAGATATTACAGGAATACCCTTGGGATATTCCTACACATCCTAACAAATGCTGGTGAGAAAAGACTTTATTTTGAAGCGTTACTGCATAGACAACAAAAATGCATTGGAAAACTCCTGCAGTACTGAAGAATAATTATCTGTCATTGTCCATGAAATTTGTTATCATCTGTGTAGTTTAAGCCTGGAAAACATGCTACAAAGTTCATGTAAGGAGAAATAAATGATGATGATGATACCTGAAAACATGAGCACTCCAGTGAATTGCAGCTGTTAACAGCAATAAAAGTAAACTATAAGCAAAGTAGATGTTTTAATGTGAGGTGAGTGAGCAGTGGGAATTTTCATACCAGTTTTACAGGTTGTCTTCTAGATCTTAAAAAAAAAGTGGAGAAAGTGTTGCCTTGATTCAAGAGCTCTGTGAGGATCAAGACCTTACTGAGAAACCATGCAACTAAGCTCAACACAGTTTGTTACTTAGTGTTCATTCCCAAAGTGCAAGACCTTCATTTGACTTTGAAGTTTGCTCCAGAGAGAAAAACCGAAATTTTTTAGACCTGAAAAATAATTTAGCCGCCAGCTATAGACTATTCCAGGGTAAACATTGTAAACTCTGTTAATGCAACAGCATTAAAAAAATTAATTCCATGAGACAATCACAAAATTTAAAGCTTATGATGCTCATCTGTAAGGAATGGATTCTAGGATGTGTTTGAATCAGTATTTTTATATTTCTTGGCTAAGGATGGAAAATGGTCTGCTACCATCTCTGATGATAAAATATCTACTCTGTTCATGCTAGTGGTATTTGAAAACAACCTAGCTGTAGAATATTTCCAAGTTTTAAGCAGCACATATCTGATAACCTTGAATTGGGCAGGGAGTTTTGAATCCAGGGTATTCTAGGATTACCTGGCAACAAAACAAGTACTGAATTACTTAAAGATTGGATGCAGACACATAAAATGACAGACACTCAATGTCTACATTTTCTTATGGATTTCTTCCATAATTTATGTGCTTCAGTATTTCATCTGTAAAAAGGAAATAACACTTCCTGTAAGCTTAAAGACTTGAGGTGACCCATGAGACACAGCTAATAAACTAGATAAAATTTTAGAGATTGCATTTGCGCCTGGAATGTGATAAATATTAGGGCATGAATTATTGTTGTCCAAACTATGATGTGTATCTCAAGCAGATGAGTAAAATCACTTCCTCATTAGGTCAGATGGAGCAAAACCTTGCAGTCTGTGTTATTCCAGAATAATAGTCTCATATTATAGACTCACTGGAAAAAAATTGTACATTGTCTGTCATTGATAAGATGTGATTTTAGAAGTAAGACCCCAAAGACCTAACCCTGGATTAAATATTACAAACAAAATATTGCAAAATGCTTCAGTACTTAGTGGGTATTTTGAAGAATTACTGCTTTACTTGTAGGATTACAGTGTTCTGTATTAGTCATTGCATTCCTATGCCAGTATCAAAGAATCACACATTCCTAATTTGTAGGGTGATGGCATTAATGTTATTGCAGAATTATGAATCTGAATTCAGTCTTTAAATGTAGATTTTTATTACAGACATGTATTTTTATGCATAGTTTTTTGTTTGTTCCAATGTGTTTGAGTTTTCAGCCACTTCTCTGTTATCTTGAAGGTTGATAACCTGCCTTCTATGAAAAAAATGGTTCATGTTGACTATGTCACGTAACTACTGGGATGCAGGAGCTGGGACTGTAGGACAAACAGCAGTGCCACTAAAGGACTAGACTTATCTAATGTCTGTTACCAGTTGTGGCAGTATAATATGAGCAGCAGTGATTTTGGTCAAAATCCTGGGAGGAGATCTGGGGTGAGAATGCCTTTAAATATTCTGGTGAGCTTTGCAGGAACTTTGTTCAAGGTGCAAGCAAACCATAGAGCACTGTGGAACCAGAAGACAAATGGGCTTCTTTCATTGCCACCCACAATCCTGGGACAAAGATAAATTAGTCAGGAAAGTATCTTTCTAATCATGCTGCAGTTTAAAGTACTTTTCTTCTTGTAATAGATAGAAGTGACTAAAATATGGTAAGCTTAATTTTCTTGTTAATTAATCTCAGTTTTAGAAACTCAAGAAGACCTGGATGCATTCTGACTTCTATAAAGGAATATTTTGATAATTTCAGCTCTATTAGTAAAACTGAAATGCTGATTAATCCAAATGATAATTTGCATAGGATAATTTGCACCCTTAATTTTTTTTTTTTGTAATCTATAGAGCGAGACTGTGTTTATGTAAAGGTATGTATCTCTCACAAGGAAAACTCAAACACACAGAGCTCACAGTTATGCTTGTGTGTGCAAGCCCAGTTGGTGAAGGTGCTTTGGAGGACTCTTGCTAATCAAATGTTGATGTGCTATATTGGGGTGTCCCAAAGCAGGCATGGGGAGAGGGAAATGAGCTTCATGGGAAGCATCCCAGAGCTGCTGTAATGAAGCTGAGTGCATTTGTGCTTCTCTCATTATCAGCAGATCTGTTTTGTTTGTGTCATGAGACTTCTCCAATAGGTAACTGAAACCAAAACATTGGAGAGGAGGTGGAAGGTGATCCTGAGAAATGAAAAATACTGAACAAACAAATGGCTGCTTTTGAAAACATACAGATTTGCACTTGTGTGCACAGCTGTACTATCATATTAAGACAATTTTTTTTAGAAAATATTTTTGCAGATGTTTTCTAAACCCTAATGCTGATATAAGTATTAAAATTAGAATATGTGTATTTAAAATCTATGGCCTGTTCCCCCTCACCACCCTGATTGTTTTAGTACTGTAGCACCTTGTCGGAGCAAGCATCTATTTTAAACTAAAAATGCCACAATTTTTCTGGAGTTTTTAACTTCTGAAGTGATTTTACTATTTTAGCTTTCACAGGGCTAAAACCCCCAATCTGTATTCAAGGAAGGACTTACCTCCACCCACCTGTATCATATTCTACCTGGGTATCTTATTTAAGCACTGGGTGGCTGCTTGTCACAATGGCCTTGGGAGGCAGACACTTGTTTTTTTTTTAGTTGCTTTGCATGTAGGAAACCTCAAGTTGTGTGCTTGTCTAAGGTAAAAATAACAGATAAGTGGCTGAGTTGAAATGGAAGCTTGGGAATAAATAAAGTTTTCTGTAAGTCTGTATCAGTCCTCAGTTTAGGAAGACTGAACTGTCTTCAGTTTGTATGGGTTTTTTTCCTTGCAAATATACAATATAGTTTAAAGTTCTTTGTTTTCTCAGAGACTTCTACTGTGTAGCATAAGAGAGAATATGAAGTTTATTATTCATATATATATAATATATTTATTAGTCATAGTGGAGGAGTTGTGATGGTATTTTACACTGACTCTTTCAAACACATACTGTATGTCATTCAGTAAGTATATAGGGGGCCTCTGTTAATGCAGGTATAAATGCCAATACAGGTTAGAGGTTGATGGGTACTTAGAGAATTGATCTTGAAGAGGTGGACCCAGGACATGAAAGATGGAATGAGTTTGTAGCTGATCTCTGGTTTTCATTTTTTAAAGAGGGTGGAGACAGGGAACAAGCAAGCCACAGCTTAATAGATTAACTTACAAAATATGTTCATAAACAACAATGTTGCTGGATAATTTTATTTTCAATTTTATATACATTCTTGAAGTCTACTTACTGTATTTGGGCTTTGTAGGCATTTGGAAATCTGTTCTCTAACATAAAACTTTGAAGTGACAGACAGTTGAATGTATGCAGAATATTCCTTTAAAGTTAGATGTGGGTTTTCCAATTTAGACTGGCTGCATTTCTAAGTAGCAATTGGACTGAAAAGCAGAGCCAGTGCATGTTAGCTTGTCTTAGTATGATGAAAACTTGCAATGCTAACACTGAAATGGAATTTGAGAACATCTTCCTCTGACATTTTCCTTTGAGTTGCTGTGAGAGTTTTGAGCTCATGCTCAATAAAGATCTTAAAAAGCCCTACCTGTTATTAATAAAACCCACTGTGGCTGATCAGCTTTTTTTCCACACATCACCTGTAGCTTTTCAGTCACTATTTTTTAATCATCCTGAAAAATGTGTCCTTTTATTTCCATCTGCTAATGAAAACCAAAGCAGATGAAGAACACACTTAACCTTAGTCCTCACTATTAAGTACAGAAATTGAGCTTTAGTCTGGTTTTCTGATGATCCAGGAGAGCACTGGATCACACGATGTGCGATATTCTAGTTTATGTTGTAACTTTGCAATCTACAACTTTCCTCATTGTCTTTATGTAAGTCACTGGATGTGCATAAAAATTATTGTGCTTCAAGGCTGGGAGAATGACAAAAATAAATATGCAAATTTTGGTGAGTATGAGCATAGTCACACATGATCTTTAGTGGAAGAAATATTCTTTTTTGTTCTCATAATTATGCTGTTGCAGGCCTGGACTTCAGTGTATCACGTCTCTTATTCTGGGGCTACTTGAAAGCATACTTTTAAAAATGAAACAATGTTGTTTGATTTTGAAGAAAATTTTCAGGCATCCTCTGTTTAGAAATCTACATTTTTTTAAAGTAGCAGCAACTTTTGGGGTTAGAAGTACTGAGGAGGCTGGCTGAGTTGATGTCATAAGATAGGATTTTATGCAAATTGCTATAAGATAGGACTTTATGCAAATTCAGGAAGTATATGTATTCTGGTCATGTAGTTCAAATGGTAGGATGCCTTTATTTTGTGTGTTTCTGCTTTAAAGAGTTACTTTGATCACTTGTTGAATTCTCTGTTCTTTGCATTTTATGTTGTTGGTAGGATGTACTTGCTTTATAGTTAAGGTTTGTCTAGTTCAAAAGATCTTGTCATTGCATCTACAGGAAAGTGGAAAATGCTGGGAAAAATCTGTATGGAAATACCTGGGAGCCTGTAAACCATGGCTCTGAAGGGAATTATGACCTGAGGTTTAGCAGGTTTGTGTGTGGGGCTGCTGCAGTGCAGGAGAAGCTGCCTTTACTGGTCAACACACACAGGCTTTTTCTGTGTGTTCTCAACAGCATAAGCTGGTAATGTAGTTGAGGGCATCTCTGCACTTGATTTCAGTGGTAACTTGGGTTACAGGCTGCATAAATCTGACCTGCTTCTTGCTATGGACCTTAAAGATCATCTTGTTCCATCCCCTCTGCCATGGGCAGAGATGCTTCCCACTGGGCCAGGTTACTCGGAGCTCCTTCCAGCCTGGTCTTTAACATAGTCCACAACTTCTCTTGGCAACAATTGTCTGTTCTTAAGACTATCAGAAGGATTTTTGTTTTCCCTGATGTTGAATGATATTTAGTCTCAATTTGCCTGTGTTGTTCTTCAGGGTTTTGTGTGCATGTCTGATTTTTGACTGAAATTATTCGCTCAAGCAGCAAAGAGAAAGTGGCATAGCTGTGTGTATGTGCATGATGTCTGCAGATCAGAAATACTGTGTGTTTGCTCATCTAATTAATCATGTTGAGGTTTTGGGAGGGGGAAATAAGACTTGTTCAGAAAGTAATTTTCAGGAGCTGTGTGGATAATGAACTCGGTTCAGAGGTTCCATGTACTTGCTAAAGAATTTGCTTGAGGCAGGATTTGAAAGAAACACTCGCTAAGGAGGTCAGTCTGTGCAAAGGAGTGGTGTGGAAACAGGTGAGATTTGAGGATGTCCACCAAATAAGATTTGGGGCTTGTAATTGATCCAGGATGGGAAACATCATCTGGTTTTGTAGAGAGGTTAGCTTTCATGAAGGCATACACCAGCATGGACTTAGCAGTAGTTGTAGGATAAAAAATTAATATAAATATTTTATTCATTACTAAATAATTAATAAGATCGTTAATAATAATATATAAAGAACTAAAATTGCATTACATTTATATTTTCTCCATTAAATTAATATTTATGGTATAAGAAGGAATAATGAGTCCATTCATAATTTTGCACTTGAAAGTAGACTGCAGGTCTGACTTTCAATTGCCATAATCATAAATTTTTGTATTTAATCTGTTCAGGATTTGTTATTATGAAGGTAAAATTCAGGAAGCTCATAGAATGAAATGAATAATCAGACTCTTAAAGATCATGTGTATATGACAAAAGTGCTTTCCTCCTGTATAGGTGGTGAAATGGTTGTTATCCTGCAAATTTTTAAATATTTAATGTGTGTGGGTGTACATATATATTGCATTATGTTTTAAAATACTGAGTTATTTTGCCTATTGTGTTTGATTTCATTTTCTTTTAAAATTACAGCAAACTGAATTGAAAAAAAATTGCCAGTGAATAGAATTGTCAGGATAGCAGGGAAGAATGACATTGATAATCAAAGTTTGTCATACTTGGTGCCATATGCTTTTGGAGTTTATGTGGCTGGAAACAATCGATGCTTTAGAGAGCTTTTTAAATGATGTAAATAAGTTGATGAAATAATCTTGTCACCTAATGAACTGTTGGGGACAGTATTTTATGTCCCGGTACTTTTAGAATCAAGCTGTTAAGGTGTTGTCTCATGCTAACAATGTCTTTATATTACAAACAGCTCTCCTCTGAATGAATTTAATTATGTTAGTATGGAACTCGGTAATTATTTTCCCTTCTATCTGTTTTTAGTTAGGGGTGTGGTTTCAAATATTTTGCTTGAGTTACACACGTCCAAGGGAATGTTCTCTTAAAACATATTTTATCCATGTGAAGAAAGCAAAATGCTAGCTTTTTTTCAAGTAGAATTCCCTATGTGCTCTTAAAATATTTTTGGCTTATCCTTGTCAGAGGATTCTTGAGAAAAATAAGAAGAGATGCTCTTATGAAATCTTATTGTGTTCGGATGCAGAAGAGAAATCAGAATCTTACTTAAAGTGCAATAGGCACTTTAAAAGCAAAACAATAACTGGACTTCAGTGTATGATTAATATTTTGGAATAGTTCAATTTTGAATTTATGTTAAACAGCACAGAGAAAAATGTTCAGAATTTTTTTTGGTGTAGAGTTATATGCTGAGAGGTAGGAGGAAAAATTGAGTAAGTGTGGGGGTGTTTTTGTACAACTAGTAAAAAATCTGGGTATTTGGTTCTGTAGCTATTTAAACCTATTTATGTTGCTTCGTTGAACTAATGCAGCATCTTAATAATTAGCTTTCTGTTTCCAATAAAAAACTCTGGTGTCTGCAGTACTAAGTAGTGGTGTATTTGTCAGGAATATCTGAAGTTATTGGTGTCATGGGAGATACTTATTCCTCAACTAATATTTTCTGTTATTGGTACTAGACATACTTGATGTTGTAGGAATCGAGTGACAGTCTTTTGTAAGTGTTCAAAAATGTTATCAAAGTGCATTTTTTTCTGATTTAGGACCATGTCTGAAGCAGACTTTTGTTACTTGTGTTGTGTTTATGAGCAGACTTTTGTTGCTTGTGTTTTGTTGTATGAGTAGAAAGGCCTTTTGTATTCAGTAATTTGGCAAATGCATCAGACGAACAAGTATCAACAGTTAAAGCATGAAATCAGGAAGCTTTTTATTACTGGTAGAGGGGCATTTCTGATTGGAATATGTGGTCACTGAACATCTTCCAAGGGTATCAAGTTTCATGTGTTGTGGTGAAAAACAACAGCAATGACAAATCAAACAAAACCAAAGCAGGTAAAAAAGTGATGCTTATAAAGACCAATAGGTTTGTTCAGCATTCCTTTTTCATATTAATTTATGCTTTGAATTCTGCTCTCTGTCTTGTGGAACTGCCATCTTGGGCAGAAGGAGCCACCCAAGGGTTCTCATTCTGTTTGAAAGAACTCCACTGAGGGAGGTTTCTCTGTGCAGCTCAAAGGTTGAGGAAGGTCTTCACAGGAGTCCTGTGGCTCTACACCAGCCAGCCTTTCAGAGCGATGGGCTTTCCCCATCTGTGCCTCAGAAGAAGCTGTAGTTTATTTTGCTCTGGCTCAAAAGCCTCAGGCATGGTTTTCATGTGCTGCTTGTGTTTTGTTCCCATACACAACTGTTGTTCTTTAAGCACTGCACAGACCAAGTTGCAATGGCTAACACTCACTTGTGAGTCTGCATTAAATTCTGTTGCAAAATAATGATCATCAAATTGATTTTTTTAAAAAGCTTTGGCGTGAGTATTTAGTGATTGTCCCTATTTAAAAGCTGCCCTGTGATAGGGAGTTTGAGAATTTAATTTCCTCTGAAAAATGCTCTAGAGCTTTTCTTACTGCCTTTGCAATAAATTATATGCTCTCTTTTCCTATATCTTTTTACTGCTCTATAAATCAGCAGAGAGGTTATGAATTTGTTTCATATTGCTGTGTTGCACATTTGTTGATGAAACAGCTTATTAGATCATAAATAGATGTAATTGCATAATCTAATGTGAGAGGGGAGGTGGATTGAAGAAGGGGAGGAAACATAAATAGCACTAGAAATTAACAGAGAGGAGAAGACAAAGTTCTGTTACTAAGCTATAAAAGCAATTGAGTGCTTATGAAATGCAGAACCAAATAGTTATTTGTTTTAATTTTAACCTGAATAATAATGGTAAATAACAATTTATATATCAGGAAAAATCTGTATAAATGGCAGAAGTCTTGGTAGCACCCTTCCTAGCATAGCTTAAAACTTCATTGATCTTTAAGGTTCATTTTCTGTCTCAACAACTGCAGTTTTGTGTTTTGAGCTGTGTCCTCCCTGGTGTTTGTATGGGCAGAAATAAAATGCTTTGCTTTGTTTATGATTTAGATTTCTATAAATCACTTGTGAATTTCACATAGGGACTCCTGTTCACCTCAGCTCTCTCCTAAATGGGCGGAAAAGAAACTCTGCAGTCACATTTGAGCTCTATTGTAATTTCAGTTCCTCTCAGTTTAGGAGATTAACAGTATTCTTTAGATTATTCTTTAGATTATTTCTAACCTCTAATCCTGGAGCTATGACTTGTGTGTATGTGCTGTATTTTTTTTTTTTAATGAATGGAGTTCTGTGGTATTCTGTGGAATGTGCTCACTCTGGATATAAGAATGCAGGTATGAGTCACCATATTACTGATGATGGTCTTTCACTACCAGTGCACAATTTTTTGAACAAAATGATATATTTAATTAATGGCTGAACTATTATTAGTAACATAAAATTAATTATTTAAATTATTAATAGGAAAAATAGGATTTGTAAAATATGTTTCTAATTTATAATGCTCCAGTTATCATCAAAGTTCTGGTAATTTCATTTTAATATTTTTTTCTTCCCTAGATGAATGTTGATGTTTTCTGAAACTGCTAAAACATTACAACCTTGAACAATGAGGTAGAGAGGTCTGGGCCTTATGGCGGAGGGAGCAGGGAGTTCTAATTAACAAAAAGAAAAAGAAAATTGCCAACACTGAGGATCAACATTAAATACTAGAACTGTGAAATATGAATGAATATAAATGTTTTAAGTTTCTTTTATTATTTCTGTTATGATTCAGCATTCCTAGGACTTTATTTGGCCTTGCATTAGGAATTGCAAATAGCAATTATTGTTGCATTTCTTGTGAGATAAATGAAAATTGAGTCCCCATGTCTGTTAATTTATAGTTGTCATTTCTAGAGTATTACAATTTCCTATTATCTAAATGTGAGTTTTTAAAGTTGATATGAGCATTTGCCTCAACTTCTGAATTTCTTAGTTTAACTTGAAATTTCCTGATTATATTCCTGAAGTATTGTAATTTATTTCTTTTTTGTTTTTTCTTTTCAAGTGCTTTGATTTTTTTTCTAATGACTTGCCTGCCTCTTCAACATTCTGGCAAATTGGGATTAATTAAGAAGGCGGGCAAGTTGGGATTAATTAAAGTCATGCCTATAAAGCAGTAGGGATTTGTATGAGTTAAAGGTGAAGTCTTGCATATAAAAGCAACATTTTTCTAAACCAGATAGACCTGTATATACGTGAGTGTATGTATCTACTTTTGTATCTATGTATATAAAAGTATATATAAAAGTATGCTTGAAAATAGAATTATCCAGAGTCTGAAATTAGAGGCTCCATGCTGTTGGTTCTTTGCCTTGAAGCAGCCACAGGATTACTGCAGTGTGGGACTGGTGCCTCTAATCACTGTGCAGCTGAATGACAGTGGGAATGAGGAGGAGGAAGAGTTTCATCTTCTCCTTATGGGCTCATATTTTAATATAAAATCACTGCCAGAGCATTCCTGTGAGCTGTGCTCCCAGATTGCCCATCAGGATCTCTGAGGAGTTAGCTAGGTAGATTCATATGTCTGTGGAGACGTGACATCCAGCTTCATCCAAGCAATTACAGCCTTTTATGGATGCCTGGGAGTGAGGCTGCTGAGGAGCTCACGAGCTGCAGTGTGGAATAAAATTCAGGTTTGTGTGAAGAATAGCTACCTCAGGACTGGACAGCAAAGCTGAGCATTTTGATTTGCAATTTAGGCTTGAATACTGCTTTTACCCTACTTCAGTCTACAAGTTACCATCATCTTCATTCCCCTCCAGATTTCTGTCTGATGTTACCAGACAGAGGGATTGAAATTGCTGGCTGCTGACATCTCTGCAGAGGGTTCATCTCTCTCCTATTTTTCCCTTTTCTGTTGAAACCCTTGAAGGATTACTACCCTAGTCCATGTACACTATTTGAGAGGCAAAGGCATCAGTTGTTGATCTAAGAACTTTGTGAGAACATTGTACTCTTCTTCTGTTTTTTTTAATTATTGTGTTCAAAGAAATTCTTGGCTACCTGTATGTGGCAAATATATGGTTCCCCATCATCATACTCAGAGACATATTCGTATGTGGGATATGTTTTATCTTTGAAAAAATAAATAAAGGACAAAACACCAGCACAAACTCCTACAATCACCTCTGGCAGAACAATTTGAAGCTTGAGCTGATATTTCTTAGAAGCATGCCCTTGTATACATGATTTAAAGAATATTTATTGAAGTCTTTATGCCATACTCCCAAACTCTGTGGAGAGAAATGGCAGTATTATGTAATGAAAAATGCTATAAATGCATTCAAGCTTCTTGACTCTCACATTTGGGCATTGAAATGGGCTGCCCAGGGAGGTGGTGGCATCCTGGTCCCTGGAGGTGTTTGAGGGTGTGGCCCTCAATGCCACGGTCTGGTTGACACGGTGATGTTTGTCACAGGTTGGACTGGATGATTTCAGAGGTGTTTTCCAGCCTCTTTGGCACTGAGATTCTGTGACTTCTGACTGCCTGAATTTGGACTGTCACTCTGGATTTGTTAATGCAATTTCCTTTATACATTTTCATGTGCACAGCCACTTAGCCAGAAGAGCTGCTTTCTCCCCATTTGCTTTTCTTTTTGTCCTCTTTTTATGTATAGAGTCGTATTTTTACCTCAGATTTCATTATGCTGGGATAAGCAATTGTCTTTCTAGAAGAAATAAGGCTCTTATTTCTTCTAGTCATTCAAATAGCATTCTCTGTTCCAGTTTAATCTTTCCTCTTCTGTTTCCTGGATATGGCTTTGCCTGGCTCCTGTGCTATGATACTGTTGCTGCCTGCTTGCTTCTGGAAATCCCACATCTGGATCACTGCCTGATCTCTGGAAATCCCACACTGTAGGATCATTTTTCTTTTTCTGGAAGTGTTCCATTGGTGGCATAGTCATTCTCTTGCTATTTTAATTATCTCCCTTTTCCAATGAACTAGTTAAAATTATTTCCCTCATTTCTAAGTTACATGACTTTCCAGACTAAATTACTAAATTTGCTCTGTTCTTAGCATAGCATTACCATCACCTAGTTCTCTGCATGGGATATAATAATCTCTAATAATATGAACAATTTCATGCCATCAATAAATTGCACTAGCACATTTGTGCCATCATTGTTAGGTGTATTTTTAAGGCCAGTTTTTGACTGCCTTCATTATCCAGTATTAATTCTCATAGAGGGTTAAATTTTTTTATTCTGCACAACCTGTTGGTCCCATTTCTATCCAACTTGTTACTTCCATTATGAGTCTCATATTAAATTGGTTTCCAACTTTAATTGCACAGATTATTATCAAGCCTCTTATAATGGTAATTTTCTTTATAGTTGCTTTATCAAAGATAGTGTGTGATATTAATAAATTTATGATGCATTTTATTCTTCTTTCCCCTCACATCCATATTTTTAGATTAAACTATGAATATAGAATAATGAAAAGCTAGACTAATAGGTTCTATTAATTCTCTCCTTTTTTGCATTAAATTTAGGTACAATATTTGCTAGAATATGACAAATGCTGTAATTTAATAGATATAATAAAGTGCCTGCTGCTTAACTTGTAAGTTAATGTATTGTTTCTTTTGTTTCCTGGGGCTCTTGTGTAGAGATTCTTGTCTCTGTTCTGGTAGGACAATAAGTTCTTGGATTTGTTTTCCTACTAAAAATGTGATATTATCCAACTCAAGACACTTTGTTCCATGGGCTGTCTTGCTTTTGCAAGGTAATCCTTTACATCATCGTCTTGAGTCAAAATCACTGAACATTTTCTTTGTTTTCTGCTATCTGCTGTTTCTGTTGCCTCATACTTCCTGATCTTGTTGGACAAGTTTGTAGCCATATAAATATGTACTCATACAAGCACATGATCTAACAAATTTCCTTAGCTGAGAACACTGTTTTAAAAAAATTGAACTGGAACTTGTTGCTCTAGTGCAATTAATGTTATACATTACAGCTCAGATGTTTTTGTGTTATGGTTGATTGCCTTGTCATGTACATATTTCTTACGAAGCCAAAGTGGAATTAGAACAGGAGGTAATACTGACCAATTTACGGATTATAGTCACATTAACTCAGTTTGCTTTTTAAGATATAATTAGATATCAAGTCTAGAATTCTTGGTCATTTTAACCTCACTTGGAGGTTGGGCAGTATTTTAATTCTGACTTGAATTTCCACCTCAAAGTAACTTTCATACTTCAAGGTAAAGAGCAGAAGATTCATCCCCATTTCTTCATAAATTTCCACTATGTAGAAAATAAACTCAATTCTCATGAATACTACTAGAATGCATGTTTCATATTCCCTATTTACTTTCTATCATTATCTTAATTATTAATTGCATAAATGAAAGTATGAAATCCTTCAGTTTATGTGAAACTGACTGTCACTCAGAGCACATTCTAACTGGCAATAACAATGAAACAATATCTACTTCTAGCAAGTTTACAATCCCATGGCAAATATTTTACACAGTAATTTGTAGAGATGAATTATTTCTGTGCTTGTCTAGTTATTAAAGGTAACAATTTAATCAGTGACTGATCTCCATCTCAAATTAGATCTGGAATGATAATGAGTATATACAGCTGCTTTGACTTTTGTATTATGTCCATATGGATTTTCAAATTGATACTGGTACATAATGCTTGTATAGAATAGTCTTCCATCCTCTCTGTTCTCTTTTCCCTTCAGTAAAAAAGTAGTCACTGATGAAAAATTTAAATGGAAATATCCAAGACTGCTAATTAGTAACTCTTGGTACTCAGAGGAGTTATTCAATTTGCCCAGTATGAAAAGTTTTGGTGCTTTTCTATGTTCCAGTAATGGTCTTATTGTTAAATACGTAACACACCTGGTACATCTGATTTAGCATCTCTGGTTGATAGGGTGTCAAAATAAGTATTTTTCCTGTAATTGTATGGTGGAGGAAAGATTTATAATAAATTAGATGACTTTCAGCAAATCCCTCCCTGAGCACAGTAGTGTTAATACAGGAGAAGGCATTAAATCCTGTATGTATCCAACAGAACTCTTAACAGGTACCTGATTTTCATTAACATCCCTCTCTTGAAAATATATGAGTGAAACAAAAATAAACTTGCATAATCCTTCCATACCCCAGGCTTTTTGTATGATAAATTAAAAGGTTTTTCAAGAGAGGTTCTTCTGTGTTTAGTCACAAGCAATTTAAAAAACCAAACAAACCAATATGCTCTGTAACCCAAGGAAAATGGAAGCTTTAAAATCACTGCAACAGCTAAAATACAACCTGATCACTTTTTTGTTTTTCTCTTGGTTGCAATCTTTATTTCTTGTCAAAAGCAAAGAGATACAACATTACTGCAGAAAGAACCCTTCATCCACACTTGTAAGGAGAAATGAAATCAGCTTTGGAGAGTTTTTAGAATTTGATGTTGATGTATTTTGCATGCTTATTAATTGTGATGTTAAAATTACTGGGTTAGTAGTATTATATGGCTAATTATTTTGTTTTTGTGAGACTAAGTAATGTGTCACTTAGAGCTGTGCCTAGCAGGCAGCATTCTGGGTGATGATGATGATGATTCTTGTGTTTGGTTCCACAGCAATGTCACTATAAGTCCTAAGATGTCTGTCGTTCTGATAGCTCATTTTAAAAGGGAGAGCCCTGAATAATACAGAGAAGACTAGGATGTTATATATTTATATTGTTTGTCTCCTTGTGAAAGCTGACTGCTTCTGCTGGGTGCTTGAGCCAGGGAAGAGCTTTTCCTGGTAAGTGTGGAATAAGTACAGCAGCTGGGCATCCACAGGGAACCTAACATTTTGAGCCTTGACAACTTTTTTAATAGAGCCCAATCTGAAAGCAACTGGATTAATGCTCATCAAATCTCTACATCGAGTATCATGATGAATTTATTGAAGTATTATCAGGAATGTTCATCTTTTTCCTGAAATGAGAGGGCTGAGGTGACTGTACCACATTGTTTATTTAAGCAGAGTGATTTCCCTTTCTGGATCCTTTTGGGGCCCATTTGTCTGAATATATAATTTTTGTTTGTTTGGTTGGTTTTTTTTGCTTGCAACATACTTCCCCTGCAGAATTCCCTCTTGGAAATACCAGTGTTGTGTAGAGAATACGCAGTATCCTGGTTAAAAATTGCCATATTAGTTTGGGATCAACAGCACCTGCAAAGCTTTGCAGCCTGCAGGTGATCTGTGACATAATCTGCTTGTCCCAGCACCAAACAGGCAATACTTGAAGATTTCTGTAACCTCATTGTATAGTTGAGTTCAATTTATAATTATTTTAGTCTTTAACATTTTTTAAGGAAGGCTTTGGTTTTGCGATGAGAAAAGGAAATGCAGACATATGGTTGTGTGAGTCAACAGGTACTAGATGCTGTATTTGGCACCTCTTTCCATGTTGATTCCTGCAGATTTTGGAGGTGGGAACTTGTTGGCCCTTGTGCAACAGTGTTGCAACTGGGACATTCAGTGTTGACCTAAATTATAGCAATCATCTTCCATAAGATGGGCATTTTACTTAATCTGTCTTTGATGTTGCTCTTTGAAAAGAAATCTTCAGAGTGGTTTTTTGTTTTGTTTTTCTGCCTTAACTGTTGTGGGGTTTCCTTAAATATTTTTTCTCTCTTGACTTTCATGGTACTGTTTTTTTGTTAAGCTTGGGACTCTCAACTACTTTAACTGCTCCTCCAGTGTCTAGCTGATCTATTTTCCTTACAAAGGAGTAGAAAAACCTTTGAAACAACTATTTATCTTTTTTAGCTTTCATTCTCAACTTGATTGCTTGTCTGCAAACTGTCTCTTGCTGCTGGTTTTAAAATAAATTCTTCTAACTAAGCCTGTTTTATTTCTTTAAATAATCTTGTTCATATCTCCTCCTGAGATAATAAAAATTTTTTAAAATGCTCTGTGACCCTAAATGTCCAACAGTTCACTAGGGTATTTAGCATTTCTTGCAACTCTTAGATGTCATTAAGATGGAGTCTTAGTATACTGTTTTCCCTGTAAATTAATCCAACTCTTGCACCTTTCAAGCTAAAAAAATATTTTTTAAATTTTCGTATGGGTACACAGTTCAAGAGGCAAAAATATGCATAGGAAATAATAGGCATAGGAAAAACTAGTCATTCATATGTAAGTGATATTCTTTGTAAAAAAAGCCTTCGAGAGGCATCCTTTGTGGTGAATGCTGAAGAGAGGGCTCCCTGATGAGTGATTACCATACCTCACCAACTGACTCAATTCATGTACAAGTTCTATTTTAAAATCAATGAGTGGAATACAACTCTCTTCAACCTTATTCATAAGAGACATAGCTGTGCCTTCTGGTCTGGTCTATCACCAGGGACTGCTTAAAACTGTTAAATTCTTTTTTATGCAGACATTTATGCAAGGTAACCTTAGACCTAACAATATGTAGCCATCCTATTTTCTGATAGAATAGCAGGTGGCTACTTAGAGCTTCCATATGACTTATTCATATGTCCCAGTATTTGCTTGTGTCAAGACATTAGAGGGGGTTCTTTCCTGTTTTGAAGCAGGTGGATGTCACTAACCTCATTTGGGATGTTGCCTGATCTAGAATATGCAGCAAATGTATCAATCTTTTATGCAGTGTGATGCTGAGGAAATCCAGAAACAGAAAAATTGCTTGGAAAGCTTACCAAAAGGCATGTTTCCTCCCCTCCCCAGGCATATATTGTCTGCTTGGAAGCTTTAATTCACTTCTGGAGATTGATGCTTTCTCTCTTAAATACCTTTGTTTGCAATTTAGCTACCCACTCAAGGGACAAGTCATTCAGCTTAATTTTCTCCAGTTTCCCCAGTTCTTACCTAAAGGATCCTTCTTCACTCTCCTGGCATGTGCAAAGTTAGTTTTGTGTTCACACCACTCTTCTCTAATGGGTGCTAAAAACACTAATGAGAAGAATATGTGGAACAACAGCTTAAAAGTGTTGAAAGCCTTCCAACAGGTTTCTAAGCTGGGCTGTGCCCTGTCTTGCCTGTAAACCCAGTCCTGTATCCCTGTTATATGCAACAGGCAGCTCTTGCAGATTTACACCAAAGCAACTTAGACAAGGACTGTGTCCATTTTTAGTAAAACTTTTAGATCCCTTCAAGTTTTTGTGATAGTACAGGGTATGTATTGAAATTGAAGAAATATGAGTAAATACTTTCTTAAAGCTCACTTTTCAACTGAAAGCTTTTTAAAGCAGCCCTGTCAGTTTAAATTCCTTAAAAGTATCATATGTAAAATGATTTACATGTGCTGTATAATCCTATCTTTAGTAAATGGATTTGCAGCCTAAGAACTTCTATGAATTGGAACCTCAGATCCTTAGGCTTATTCAAGAAAAAGCATTTTAAAATGTAAAGGGATTTAAAAAAATTGTATTCCTAGTGATTTTGTAAGCAAAGATTTAGCTTATTTTCTAACTAAATGCAAAAGCTGACGTTAGGCTGGCAATCCCCAGTCTCAGGCTTGAGGAAGCCATCTCAGTCTTGTATATTCAGATAAATTTAAGAGTTGGTGTTTAAAAAGTAGCTATTTTATTCAGATAGATATTTGAGGGTGGGAAGGTGAGACAGAATCACCCTGAAGTAGAGTCACTGTTAGCCAGGAGATGGATCCTGGCGATTGTCACTCCAGATGTGACTCCAGGCTCCCCCAGCTGGTGAGTGCTCGTTGATGGGAGGGTGCAGTCTCTGCTGTGCTGGCCACCTACAGCTGGCCAGGTCATTGTGTTCACATTACAGTCGTGCCTGGCTTCCATTCTGGACAGAAAACTCAAGGGAGAAGGGGCTCTGCTTCATTTTTGGTTATCTGGGTGTAGAGATGGTGCAAAATAACCTCTGTATGAGATCGTGCCTTGTTCTGCCTCTGTGGCTGTTGGTGGTTCATACAGCCTCATCTGTATCTGGCACCTGTTTTGGGAGGGAATACATATGGTAAAGTATAAATGCAGGTGTGGATTTTATGAACAGCTGACAAAAATGAACAAATTCACAGATCAAAGTAAAACTCTTTCCACAAGCATGCAGTTTATGTATTTTATTAGGCTTAATTTGTATAATCGTGGAATCTCAGATACCACATGTGTTGATGAACATGTTTTTCCCTTTCAATACTTCCCCTAAATGATTTATCAAAATAGCTATATTTATAAATCCTAAATCTTAAACCTTTTTCACTTAAAGCCATGACTGAAGCTTCCTAATTGTCTAGTTTGAAATGGTATAAAATATATAATTTTCTTCTCTTTGGAATTTCTGTAATTTTTTTTTTCAATTTGAGAGTATACCTCCATAGAGATGTGTTTTAGGGTTTTTTTTACAATTTTAAATAAAAGTTTATTTTGGGGATTATTCAACAAGCCCTTTGGCTTGTTTTAGGCTGATGATAACCCTCAGCTTCCTTAGTGAAAAGCAAGCCCTGTCAGAATTAGTTTGAATTTTGCTTTAACTGTACTAGGTTCCAGTTTAATCACCTACTAAGAGTCCTGGGCACAATGCTGTCCTCAGAGAGCTGAGGTCAGGAGTGATTGAAGTTCAGATTAATGATTTAAGAGCACCTTCTGGTGACTAATCAGAGGCCAAAAAAAAAAAAGTTTGACTGTGGGATGAACATTTAGAGATGTACATAGAAGTATGTCCTCAAAACAGCTTTGATTCATTTTACAGCTGAATATGCCTGAATATTAGCCTTCCTGCTCTTGAAGCTTCCCCCCCTCCTCCCTCAGCTCTTAATCTCTTTTTAAGCATTGCTGAACAGATGCTTTTGCAGGATAAGATCTAACAAAAGAGTAGCACCAACCAGAAACTCTGTTAGAAACTGGGGTTCAGCTGTCGTCTTAGGTAATGCGGATTTTCACTTGCTCTTGTTTTGATTTCTACCATCTTTGATTCTGGCAAGACCTTGGTGTAGAAATAGTCACATGTTGAAAGAAGACTATTTATTGCAACAGTGCTGAAAGGAAATGGAAAGTTTAAGGAAATTTGTTTCCTTTTCTGTGACTTGTTGGTATTAAGCTGTTAATATTGCAGGAATTTATTTTTTGAAAACATTTTCTTTACAAGAGAAATTGTTCTTTGTATTGAGAAGCATAAAATCAGTTTTGAATGATGGAAACTTTAGAGCCATGCATTATCTGAGATCATAGCACAAATGCCAAATTTAAAGTCCACAAAGTGAGAACTGAGTAAAAGTAATATTAAGACTTTTAATATTGTGAGAGGTTTCTTTTGATCTGGATTCTAAACCAGCTTTGAAATCCTTGATGAATAGTGCTTTCAGACCATGTCAATAACAGAGTCTTTTAAGGAATATTTGATGAGTTTTTTCCAATAAAGATTAAGAATTTATTGCAGTTTCTTGGTTTTCTAGGATTTAGGAGGAGAATTGCTTTTGGTAGTTTTCATATCTACTTACTTACTTTTACCTGTAGTAAAACTTTCTGAAAAGCAAAACCAAGCATCCAAAACTTTTAAAAGTAAACAATCTTTGTTCACAATTAAAAACAAACAAATGAAAATCTTTATGATTGAATTATAGACGATATAGAAGGCTCTGCTTGTGTCAGTGCATGCCTGTTATTTGGAATAGTGGACTGGAAAGGTAATCATGGAACTGTCCAGTAGAGCAGGTAAGGTCATGTAGGCAAGGAAAGTAAATTTTATTTTTAAACAGGATTAGTTTTAATTGGCATCCTTGCAATAGTAATCTTCCTTCAGCTGAGTAATATCCTTTCAGATGTCGGTCTCTTCTGTATGTGAACCAGTGCACTCCTTTCTGAATTTGCTAGGTTTTCCAGTTTTGTTTAAGCCTATCAATAAAGCAATAATTACTCTATATTTGTTGTATCTTTCAAAGGTCTTTTTGTAAGAATTCCACCATTGCCAGGAAATTAACTCTACATTGACTGATGGATAGCTTGTGGAGTGAGATGACTGAGCCATTTAGATTTCTGGTTTGATACATTCCAAAAAAACAACTAAATTATACTTGAGGCAGTGAAATGCCGACAGGAATACTCGATGGCATGTTTGTAAACTGGCATATTAAATAACAGAAATATCTGTTTGAATGCTTCTTTATCTGTCTATAGTTGCGAGGAACTGGGAAGGCTTGTCCACAGCATGGCCCATGGAAGGTGTACTGCTTGTGCTATTTTGGCACATGATCCATGGAATCTGAGAAGGGGCAGCACGACTCAACCCATCCTTGTCATTCTCCCTGACTGTGCAGCTGTGTTGGAACAATTCCCTGCTCTAGTGCATTTGGCTACCTTAATCATCACTTTTTCTCTAAGCCTTAGGGTCACTGCTTTTTCCTGACCCTATTCCAGAGTGATTGGTTGCCTTGTTTCTTTTCCTCTACTTGTTTCTTCCAACAGCCTAATTTACTGACTTCAGAATTCAGTGTATGGCTTTGTTGAATCCTGCTGGCTTTTGAGCACTAAGCTGTGTACTGGTGGAATTTCTGTTTATACTGGCTTGGTGAAGAGTGGGTCCTTGCTTCCAATCCATTCTGTTTGTGTTGGACCTGAGAGGGAATAGATCAGCAGCAACTTTGGGAACTTCCCCTAAGTGAAGTTAGATCATCAGCCTATGAGAGCCTGTTGTCCTGGGAGCAGTCAGAAGAATTCCTGCTCATCAGTGATGGTCCTGCACTTCCTGTAGCCTCTCACTGACAGGGCAGGCTGGCTGTGTGTCCCACAGGCTTTGCTCTGTCCCTGTTCAGGGTTCTGGGTTTGTAGGTGTGTGGTGCTGTTTACTCTGTTAAAGTGGGGCATTCCCATGACCTGTATTCTCCTGGGGGGCAACAGTCCTGTGATAAATTTTTGTATGTTCTGTTTCCCCATTATTATATTTTGCTAAAATTGAGAAAAGCTTTGGTTTGCCATTTTAAACATGACATCAGTATTTCTTTCATTCTGGTTTTGTATTTAAATACAGAACAAATTACAGGCCAGAGATATCCTCCCACTGCCCCCCAGAAACCCCAAAACCAAAAATCCCACCCATGCAAACAGAAACATCCCCAAAGCCCTCTACCAATATATGAAATGATTGATTCTGGGAAACTTGGAGCTGTCATAGTTAAAACTGAAAATATCATAGTCTCTCTTTCTTATACCTCTTCATCCACTTCTAGAGAGAGTGTTGGAAGTTGCTAACAGTGTTGTGACATACCCATAAATTATAAAGTCAGGCATAAAATATGAGTGAAATGACACCTGCCACATGAGTGAAATGTATTCTGAAATGATGCTATTTTATGACTAGGTAAGAATCTTTCATATCCCCAAACAAAAATGCTTTGTAATACCCTAGAGACATGAATGCCATTGTTCCATTTCTTTACAGCAAACAGAGGGATGTCCTTTATAGTGTAATGTCCTGATAATTACTAAAGCCAGAGAAGTTGGAAGTAAGTAATTATCTATATAATTATCTGAAAGAGAGTACTTGAAATCTACTCAGTAACCAGCCTTTTGAATTTATTAATCAATTAAGTTTTTAAAATAACTATTATCTCTTCTTATCTCAACATTTGTACTGAGGTTGTGTTCAGGGACTGGGAACCTCTTATGAAGGTGTATGTGTGCTGATGGGAAAGGGAAGAGAGGAAGGAGTTGCTGGTTTGATTTTTTTTTTTAATATATCTATATAAATGGATTTTAAAAAGTCTTGAAAAGTCATAGGATGGGATGCTAAGAGAAAATGATACTTTTTTTCCTTTGGAAAGTGCCTGTGTGTCAAATTTTACTGCATTTTTATATTTTCAAAACTAATATAGGTTTTGGGAGCTGGTGCTTGCAGCCTTCTGATATGAGATAGTTTTCTGCCATGGGAATTCTGTCCTTAACAGACATGAAATCTGATGGTTAGATGTCAATCACTCTAAATGATTGATAGGTAGAAATAGGTGCCTCTTGCTGAGCATAGAAACTTGATTTAAATAGTCAAGGAGAAATTTAGGAGTTGGTGACACACTGGATTTAGAGCATTTGCCTGTTACCTCAGGAAGCTTAAGTTAAAACCCTGAACTAGGTCACAAGTGAAAATGAGATTTATGGTGATGTACAGTGAAAAATTGGCACAGTGCATTACCTTGTTGCCAAGTGCCTCAGCCTGCCTTGCCCATATGTTTTTTGCTCCACATTTTAAGGTACTGTAGCATGTTTGATTAATTGTAGAAGTCTTATAAAGTACATATATATATATGGCTCAGTATATAAATGTATACATACATATGTTTAAAGTTTATACACAAATGGATAAAAAGATCATAAATAACTTTATCCTTCACTCATGTTAATCCTGTGATTAGATCAAAACCTGTAGCCAATATTACTTTAATGTAGGCACTACTGAGATTGAATTCTATTTAAAGGTATGGGAAGTAGGTGGAACAAGAGACCTCCTTGGCTTAAGTGTGAGCTTCTGACTCTGCTGAAATGAGAACTGTACCAGAGATGGAAAAGCAGAGAAATACCTGGTGAGGACTACAAGGGCATTCCCAGGCTGTGTAGAGATGCAGTCAGGAAAGCAGAAGCTCAGCTTAAATTGAAATTGACCAGAGGTAGTGAAAACCACAACAAAAACGTTCTTCAGGTATGGGAGCAGGCAGAAACAGAACACAACATTGCCTGTTGTTAAACAGCAGGTGTGAGTTAGTCACCAACAATATGAAAAGACAGAGATTTTCAGCACTTGGTTCACATCTCTCTTTGCTGCCACTCTTGAGCCCCAGGCCCTGGGGGAAAAAATCCAGGTTAATGCAAACACAGATCCACTGTCAGTGAAGGAGTTGGTATGGAAACTATTACAGGAATTTGACCCCTATAAATCAATGGGCCCTGACAAAATCCACCTGAGGCTGAGCAGAAAGCTGGTTTATGTTGTGAGAGTGCTCTGTCATCTCTGAGAAGTTGTAGAGATTGGGGGATGTTCCAGAAGACTGGAGGAAAGCTCATGACAACCCCATCTACAAAGAGGGCTGAAAGGAGGGTCCAGGAAATTATAAACCCATCACTTTTACTTTTCTTTTTTGGGAAAATTATGAAATGAGCTCTCCTGAGGCTGTTACAAGTCAGATGAAGAACATGAGTGGGAAGAGTCAGCAGAGATTCACCAAGGTCAGAATGCACTTGACACACCTGATTGCTTTCTATGACAAAGCAACCTGCTTGTTGATGTGGGCTGAGATATTATCTACCTCAATTTCTCCAAGGCTTTGGATATGGGTTCCCACACCCTGCTGGTACAGAAGTGGATTTGTTGAGGTCTAGATAACAGATCTGTGCAGTGGGTGGGGAGCTGGCTGCCTGGTCATGTGTAAAGAGCTCCTGCCACAAGTGGGATAGTGAGATCTCCCTGGGGTCCATATTGGTCCAACAAGTGGTGACCTGGAAGATGGGATGAAGTGTACCCTGACAGAGTATAGAGATGTTAACAGAATAATGCCAGAACATACACTTAACCACTTTTGGAAATGGAAGCTGCCTTGTGGGAAATAAAGCCTAGAAAAGAAAAATCTCTTGCTGTTGAAGAAACCTAAAGTGTAACGTACTTTTGTTTGTTTTCAGCAAGAGGAACAACATAAGGATAATGTGTTACTCCAAGTGATCTTAAAGTAACACAATCTATAAAGATACAGAACTTTTCTAAATGAAATAATAACATTGTTAATGTGGTAGGAAAAAGTAAGTAATAGCAATTCAGTCTGCTGGAGTGTGTTCTTTTCATTTTTTTTTTTTTTTTTTTTTTTTTAATTAATTTCTTCATTATCTTGGCAACATTTGGCCATAAAAATAAATCTTGGCTGAAGCGAACATTGTAAAATGTTAGAGCAATGGGGTGTCTCCTTGCTTCCTGGCAGATTCTTTTCTAATTCCTATTTTCTTCTAATAGTAACTATGTGCGTACATGAGAAACCTTTGGGATTAATGTGAATCAAGACTGAATTGTCAGAACTTTGCATATTTCAAACCTTGCTTTTTTTTTGAGAAAATGAGTAACCATGACAGGAAATAGAGTGCAAGAAGTTCAGCCAGTGGATTGGGTAGGTGGTCTGCCTCTTACTCAAAACAGGAATTATTTTTATACAGCTTTTTGACCTTTGGGATTTTATATCTGGAGTATATTTACAGCCATACTGAGATGAGATAGAGATATAGGATATTATATAATGTTTTGGTTTTGTATCAAATGCCAACTTGATTTTCTATCAATTTTTAATTTTGAGCATGATGCTAGGCCTATTTATAGGCAGAATTTTGGATGTCATGTATGAACTAGCCTGAGCATTTGTAATAGAATATGTGCTTGCCTCATACGATTTTGTCCAACCATGATATTAAAATAGGAAATATGAAATGTCTGTAGTATTCCAAATAAGAGACATGAAGCTACATTTCTTTCACTTCATTTCTTTTCACTAAGTTTTTTCCAGGTCAGTGGAGGATATTGTGCTATTTGCAGTATCTTTTAAAAGGCACTGATCTCTAAGTTGAGATGGAGGACCACTGCCACCTGGCAAATATTGGCAAGATTTGAACTGTTAATTGGTGTAGTGGTTCTGTAGAAAACTTGGAGTTTGCAGTTGAACTCTGTAGATTGACTCAACTCGACTCAATTTTATAGGAAGTTTTTGTAAATATTATGTATAGGTCCATCTGTGTAAAACTAAGTAGCATAAAAACTTTTTGTTGTTAACTTGTGAAGTTGTTAACTTGTGGATGGTTAGGAGTGACACAGTGCTTAGTAGTGGTGTATTTCTTTGCATGGATTCAAGGCAATCAGCATTTGGATTTTTTTTTTGATAGTTGTGGCTTATACTCACATATTTTAAGAAATATATATGCATGTAATCTGAAGGAAAATCTGAAGACAAAAGTCAGAATGGCTTTTTTCAGGGTCCATTCTATGCAGATATACTTTCAATAGAATTATTTTCTCCCTTTCTTTATCAAGCTCTTAAATGAAAATACTCCAATCATTTGTGCAGGTGCCTGTTATTCACCTTATCTCTTGGACTCTATTAATCTATAATTCTGTGAATCATTATTGTCAAAAAAACTTGAAATGGATAATTCTGATGTACTATTACTGGAAACTAAAGGGGAACATTTCTTTATGTGAAGGAAAAGTAGAAGGCTCTTTATTCATTAGTACTTTGGACTTAATATTTAGAACCATGAGGAGGAAGAAAACTGCTTTAGTGCCTCTAATTCACAGTGCTGGTATTTGGCAACTGCTTAGTTTTAACCAACACAAAAAATTGTGCCATGTTGTAAATACTTGAATGACTTGCATTATAGTATACAAAATTAATGCAACTGTCATGATGGAGACCATGGGTGCACGGGAGTTTTTATTTTTACTAGTACTGCCTTTATGCTAGTGGTGTGCTGTGCTTTGTAAGGTGAATGAATAATGAATATGAATATTCAGAAGCTGTTGTGTAGTTGAGTAATAGAAAAAGGGCTGATATGAAAGATGCAGGAGTTTTTTTGAAGACCTTTATCACAAATATACACAAATAGATTTTTTTCTGTTGTTGTGGAGTTCATTGCTGTTTAAGTAGGGTTCCTCACTATGCAGTGTGACCAGAAGTTACTATCTTTTAAGTAAAAGCTCATATCAGAGAAAGAAAACTAGGCTTTCCTACTGAGGAAGTGATTATAAATGACATTTTCCATGCAGCAATTTCCAGCTGATGTGAGCTGCATTGATCCCATATAATAGAGCCTGATACGGGCAGAATTGGATTTGAATTTCTACGCTTGAGCAGGTGTGATGAACCTCGGAAAGGTGAGCTACATTAATGCCATTTAGTTCTTCCTGTGGAGGAAGTTGGCAATCTTGGGAATTACTGGTTGTACACAAATCAGCATAAAAGCTGTTCTACTACTACTTGCATTCAGGAGAACTGGCCACATTATGTATATTAAATAATTCTCTGGTTGCCCTGCTGGTCACACTACAGCTGGAGAAGTAGGTGCCATTTTGAGGTGCAGATGACATGGAAACATTCTAGAAGAAGGAAGTCTAGAAAACGATTTATGAGGATTGCTAGATTAAATTGCTTTATTCAGAGAAGAAAAGGCTGCAGGCAGATGATTGTAAAAGATGAACAGAAAGAGGAAGATTTTTTGATTTCCACATCTACATTCAGGAACTATGTGTAAGTAAGAATAAAAGGTGAATTAGATATTTAGAAATACTTTCTAATAATAAGTAATTACTAAAATAGATTGCCTAGGAAGATTGTAGACTTCTGTCATTGAAATTATTAAAATCAGATGACACAAATAACTGAAAAAGATTTCATTATAATCTGAATTATAAAAATATAATAATATAGTTGGGATAGGTGTTAGGGCACGTTCTAACTGAAATGGCAATTTATGGGGTTTTTGGTAAAAAAAAAAAGTCAAGTACCACTTTGTGAGGAGGTGGAAGAAAATTCTTGAGTAGTTAATGCAGTATTTTCACATTTTATTTTAAAAGAGAATAAATATTACATTTAATATTATAATACTACTTTTATTTTCTGCATCTGATTTTTTTACCAGGTCTTTATAAAACTGTGCCTACATTTCAAGTCACTTTGTGGATTCCCTCTGAGTCACATATTCAGATATCCTATTCTAAACAACCTGTCCTGGTCTGTGTTCTGTGAGTTTATATAGTGTTGTGCAGCCTAAGCAAGGCAACAGATTACATTACAAGATACATTGCATAGGTAAGATGCCATATAAGTTTAGACTTTGAAAGCAACATCTACTCCTATGCAGAATCCTTTGTTGTTTTGGGGACTATTGCAAAAGTGCACTATTGAACAGCAACCCTTTTCAGAAACAGAACACCTGCCAGAGTAAACCTTAAATTAATGTTTTGCACCAATCAGAGTTTATATCCCAGCTAATTGAGTTTTGGTTTGTATTTTTTTTTAATTCAAGTGTTAAGCTTCTTGAAATACAAGTTATCTCCTAATGGGGAAAATTGTTTATGAGTTCTAATCTTGATTTTACTTTTCTGGGATTTTTGGATGGTTTTGGAGCACGGTTTTGTTTAAAATAATGTAGAAAGATGGACTCGGGATGAACTGAATTATTCTCTAGGGTTTTCACTTTGCAACAGAAACTGCTACTTTGTCAATGAATAAACTGAAACTTCTTTAAGAGCAGGCCTGTGATTACTTGGCATGTGAGAAGTTGTTGTGAGTGTCCTTTGTGTTTCTAAATATAACTTCTATTACTGTAAAGCAGTATGTAACAAGTAGAGGAGTGTGATTGGCATATGCAAATATTTCCTTAATGTATTGAATATTTATTCCTCTTGATAAGTCATTGAAGAAAAATTAGGGCAACAGTATGTTCAGTATATCCTTTTTTCATATGTGAAAAAAAAATAACCAGCAGCAAGTTATACAATAAATGTAAAAATGCAGGAAAATCAAATGCAAATTCTTTGAATTTTTGTTAGGTGCTAGTCAATGCTTTATGCCTGGAACAGAAAAATCAGCCTTTGTGGGTTTTTCAGAACATACTGTTTTTCGGATATTCCTTTGAAAAAATACTGGAAAATCTTCTTAGTCTGTCATTCAATATTGTGGTATGAGAAATGGCCTCTTGATCACTTCTGCATTTCTTTCTCACTGATTCAGGCTTGTACTGTCAGGTGGTCTGAATTTTTTTCCACTTCTTTATTAATATATTCAGCTGATCTCAGATCTGTGCAGTCTCTTCCCCTGCTGTAAATGTAGGCATGAGGTCTCAACTAGAAAGTTTGCCAGTACTTCTGTTTATGAAGAACTTGATCTTTTAACTTTGAAGCACGGTTATTGATTTTTATTTCTTTTTAATAAAACATATTTTCATAAAAGATGAAAAGGAGATGGAGCAAAATTTTTCAGCAATGGAGAGAAGACCTCTTGACTGACACACCAGAACTGATATTGAGATGGATCTGTGAAACGAAATATGCTCTATATTGTATATTCAGATAGATCTGAAGTAGGAATTGCAGAGTAATTCAACATTTCTTAAAATTATCAGTACAAATGTGACACTAAATGATATAGACATAAATTAGTTTTTTTCTAGCTATTTAATAGTGAATATTTGTAATATTATGAATGTAGCTTATGCTTTGTTTCTCCTAAAGCACAAATATTATAAATCAGACCTCTCCATCTACCAGCAGTTTTGTGGATCTTCATGTTCTGCTGGTGACAGAAAATAGCCAATGACTTTTCTGGTTTAAATTAGTGTCCCTCTCTAAAAGATTTGCTGGTATTATTTTCTGCAGGAAGATGCAGGAGATGACAAGACTGCGTTTTTCACAGCTCTATAAATATTACAGCAGGAAGGGCCATTTTAATAACCTGCTCTGACGTCTTATGTATTGCAGGCGTAGATTTCATCTGACTGCTCCTTCACTTTGGACCAATAATTTCTGACTGAACTAGAATGTACTTTTTTCCTTGAAATGCATCAGTCTTGGTTTAAAGTCTCTGCAGTGGTAAATATTGCCACTGTACATTATGTATTTGCCATTATTTTATAGCAGTGGTAATATTCCAGGTGAATGTGGATATCCCTTTGGTTGTCCTGTGTTGGCTTTAGCCCTTGCATTTCTGGTGTGTCTGTCTGCTAGGTGAAACCCTGTAGTGTCACATACTTCATGGAATTGCTGACTGCTGACTGATCACCCTGGTGAGTGACTGATCTGTCACTGGTGCTTCTGAATGCTTTTAAATGTGCAGCACCCTGACATCTTTCTGTTGTTTGGTAGATCTGTTTTACAGTATTTTGAGATGGGAAATGTTCTCTTGGCATGCACCCTCTAATTCTTTATAGGCTTTGATTATAACCCTGCCAACTAGGAAAAAATATTGTTGAGAATACTATGAAAGCTGATGTGCAATTTCAAATGACAATGCACAGCATCAGCTGCTCCCCTGTGTGTTCTGTTTAGGAGGTTGGAGTCTGGATGTGATAAACCTGTGGTGCCTGGGCAGGCCACACAAATTGTTCTGGCTTCCTCTCACCACTGAGGCTTTCTCAGTGGTGAGCAAGGAGTGGGGTGCAATGCAGGCACCTCTGTGACTCATGAGTGCATAGTCAGGGTGACTCATCTGGATTGTGGTTATTTGACAGAATCACTGGTGGCCACAAAGGAAAACTGCTGATGAATACCTGGCTTCATATGAAAGAGAATATTGCCCTTGACTGGGCCTGGGGTTACCTGAAAGTGGTACTGCTTATCTTTGTGAGTTATGGGATTTGGTATTCGATAACACTTGGAAAAAAAATAATACAGAAAAATTCTTGGTGTGACTCAAGAAACTTATAGTAATTTCCATCTTTCTTGCTATGTATTTATTTTAAATAGAACAAGCCTTATCTTACCATTTTCTGCAAACATTATTGCGAAGCAATGCTGTGCTCCTATTTATTTACTTTCTTTTCCAACAAAATGAAATGGCTGTTTCAAAGGCTATCTGCTCTTCCAAAAGAAACTACTTATCAAAAATGACCATCCTAGGAGACAAGGGAAATTATTTGTACTTTACTGGTACCAAAGGGCTGATCTAATAAAAACAACTCTTTTAAGTCACCTCCATTGCACTATACAACTACTAAGAAGGCAATGGTCATGACTGCAAATGAGTACTTGTAGTATTCCATGCTTCTTCCAGAAAAGATATGTTCTGTGGATTGCTAAATAAGACTTTACTTCTGTATATAAATCATATGACAGCTCTGAAAAGATTTTGATTGGAATATTATGTATTATTGCCTTTTATTAAAAAAAAGGAAAAAAACAGATGAAAGCTTTTCTTATTTAGTGATACTTATTCTTAATGATTTTCTTTCTACAATATAGTGAAAAATGAGTGTTTCTGAGGATGCTTTTTTATATTTGTTGTTATTTTTTATTAAAGAGTTGGCTGGTCTGTTTCCTCAGTGGAGTAGGCCACTAGAGATGTGTGTTAAGGCCTAAACATAATCATAAAGGATGCAGAAAACAGAATGGGTTAGTGAAGATACAATGTGCTGAAGATACCAGGCTCTTTCAGAAACCTTTTATGTTAATAGATTACTGAATTTCATCTCCTGTTTTATCACTGCATAGATTAATACAAAGTAATATATATGAATGGCTGAAAAAGGTTCTCTTTCTATATAAAAGGAACTTCTATATATGATGAATATTGGGCTGTTATCACTCAGAAAAAAGTTACAGCAGATATTTCTGTTTCAAATGTCGGAATGGTAGTTGTTAGAAGAGCAAATAAAATCTTAAATAGGAATAGAGAATAAAATGGAAATAATATTGCTACTGTAATAATAGGCTACTGTACAGATTCATGGTTCACTTGCATCTTGAGTACAATATGCTGATCTCTGTTGCATCTCAGCAGGCTCTAGGAGAATACAAAAAATTATTAAAGGCAGTGAGCAAGGAATTCTCAGGTTGGAAAAGGGGCAGAGGAGGGAAAGAAGGGAAATAAAACACAGATCATTACATTTTGAGTGGTATAAAGCATGAACCCAGAGGCACAGCTGTGGACTGAAAGTGTCCCTGAGCTGCAAGTCATTGAAGGTGGTGTGATGCTGTGTGGAGAATCTGCAGGGATTTATTCCTTCTGGATAATCACTGGGGAGCACTGTGCAGAGACAGGGCACTGAGAAGGAATAACAGAGCAGCAGGCTGACGGATGTGCTTATTCAAATTTATATCTTAATTTGTCTTGATCTAGGAGAGTTTTCGTATGGCTGGTGTTTAATTTCAGAAGTAAGTTGTAATGCAATGGCAAAGCAAATAAGCAAAGCAAACCAAAATGCTCTTAAACAAACCCCCCTTAGATTGGCTTGGATCCATTTCGGGTAAAGGATAATTTCAATTATTTGCTATTGAACTAGAAAAAATACAAGTGAATGCCTGGGGGAAGGAAAAAAAAAAATCAATGATATTAGAACAATCAGAATTCAAGTTTTTATGAACAGAAATAGTGTGATGAGAAATATGAAGAGAGGCTTGACTGTTTTCCCCATCCCAATTTCCTTTTCATCAAGAAAGCTTCTATTGGCATGTCGATGATTCATGTTCGCTTTTCTCTGGTTTATTTCAGCCCTGTTTTTCCTCTTGTAGGTTAACAGAACCTTCTGGATATTTAACAGATGGACCTATAAATTACAAATATAAAACTAAATGCACATGGTTAATTGAAGGATAGTAAGTATCTATTTTCATAGCCTACATTTTCTAAATAGTTTGCTACTATGTGTTGTAGGGATCAAAAGAACTCCTGGCATAGAGACTGCATGAGGGTATAATAAGAACAGTTTGGTGATTTGTTACTTGGCTTATGTTTTGTTTAAATATTACACAGAATTTTAAGAAAAAGGTATTAGGATTTTCAGGATTGCTTAGAGTTGGCCAAATTCCATTCCCATTCAAATTGCTGGCAAAAATTAGGCTGACATTGATATTTGGCTGGTGCTGCAGGCCCTCAAAACCCTGTGATAAATTTGTTGTATATTTGAGTACTTTTACATAAGTTCCAAAAGTATTTACAGAATCCCTCTATTTAACTCATTACCTGGCTTATCTTATTTAACTCACATCAGTGATAAATCAGCAATGGCCTCATGTACAGAATGCTTATTCAATTATGTGTTCCTCAAAAGTTAGTGGTTCTATAAAGTATTTTCTTTGCATTCTGCAGTTCCTCATGTACTTAGTTTTGAAACAGTTTTGTGCCTACAGTTTAGGTTCCTCATGCCTGTTGCTAATTTTCCAGTTTATGCAGCACAGAAACAGGCATGCCTGAAGAAATAACGAGACACATAAATTAGTATGGCTAAGAGTTAATGGCACAAATTGGTTACATTTCAGGAGGATTCCACCCCCCAGGATATGGGTTGGGATTTTGCTGACTCTAGTTCACAATTCTAGAATAAAATTAACTCCTTCTGTATTTCCACACAAATTTCAGGAGGATTCCACCCCCCAGGATATGGGTTGGGATTTTGCTGACTCTAGTTCACAATTCTAGAATAAAATTAACTCCTTCTGTATTTCCATGTTGTTATAATCTCAGTTACCTTGGCTATCTGCTCTGCTGCTGCAGTTCAGAAATGATGTGTCTGATCTCACTTTGGTCTGCTTATATGCAGACAGTAATTTAAACAAAGCAACAGCGAGTGTTTGCAAAATCATTTAAATGGGATCTTTATTATCTAGAAGACCAAGCTATAGCTGAATATGTGCCTGACCTAGCTAGGCTTCGCTTTTTGCTCAGGAATATTTGCACTGCACTGCACTAAAATGGAAACACACCTCAGCACCACAGGCAAACTGTGCTTTGAAGCTGTTCCCCACTCCATTCCTCCTGCTCTCAGGGGACGGCAGAGTGGGAAGCTGGAGGAATCAATGTGCTGCACAGTTTGGGGAGGAGTAAAGCAACCAAATGTCCAAATGTCAGTACACAAGGAAGTCACATGTGTACAATACTATGTCTTAACAAATGAACAAAGAGCTCTCTCTAAAGGATCTGTCACAAAACCCCACATGTTTTCCAAACTGACAAATTGCACTCAAGCCTGTCAGTAGCAAGGAGAACTACAAGAAAATAATAATTATGTTTCATGGAATATATATATATATATGCCTGGTAATTCTGTGATATGTGAAAATTCCCCTTTCAAAAAGTTACAGATTGATTTGGACCGCAGCAAAAATCTGGTGATATTTCCCACATGTTAGTAGAGGGGAGGAAGCAGACACTTTCACTAATGCTGGTTGCAAATTTGGATTTGTGTTTTAAGATTTTTATTTTCAATAATTAGTGTAATACTGGGGAGAGGATGTGTAGGTGATTTTATCTTGAAAGATTCTTTAAAGTTCATAGTCTTGACGTTGTAAAGTAAATTTAATGTATTGAGATATTTTAGTTGCTCTAAATTTGTGGTTCTGAACAATAAATAAAATCTGGTGAACTTATGCCTCTTATTAACTTTAGGGATCATTAGCTGTGGACTGAATATGTTATTTTAAAATTTTCTAAGATAAAGGGTAATATTTGCTTGCCCTGGCTTTTGTTATTTAATACTTTGAAATATTTAATTACTACTCAAAGTGTTTTAATGGAGTTATGTTGGCATGATCAGTTCTATTGTGAGCTCTTGATCTTATGATCTCAATAATTCTTTAAATGTGTTACATCAGTGTTCTTTTTTTTTCAGCCCAAATGCAATACTAAGATTAAGATTTAATCACTTTGCCACAGAATGTAGCTGGGACCATATGTATGTATATGATGGAGATTCAATATATGCACCTTTAATAGCTGTATTTAGGTGAGTATTTACTAATCTTTCTGTCCATGTAGTCATGTACGACATTTTCAATTATTGGGGGAAAAGGTAGGATTAGAGGCTTTAATATGTTAACTAGATTGCTTTCTTATCTTAATATTATGGGAACATGTGTGTAAAGTTGTATTAGAATGCATTCCAAAATGTTACAATTTTGGTTATATAATCATAGCAGAAATCCGTTATTTAGATACTTACTGCTTGCATTGAATGGAATGTTAATGCTTATACACAGGAACTTTCCTGGAAACCCCTGACTTACCTTGCAGATACATGGACAAGTGTTTTATACCTTGTATTCCTTTTATTAAAAAAAAAGTTTTAAAATTATGAGTCATCTTGTTTATATTTAACCAGCAGAATACCACACTCCCTTTTCCCCCTAAATATACCGAAGATTGGTTAAAAACATTTTTGTCCTTCTCTTTTCCAGTGGTTTAATAGTCCCTGAAGTGCGTGGAAATGAAACTGTTCCTGAAGTGGTTACTACATCTGGCTATGCATTGCTACACTTCTTTAGTGATGCTGCTTATAACCTCACAGGATTTAATATTTTCTATTCGTAAGTATTTTTGTCCTAAGTAATTACCTTTGTTTTTCTTCAATAGCCTAAGTGTCACACTCATTGCTAAGAGTCTAAAACAAGTGTCTAATAGTCTAAAACTATTACAGGCTGGGCTTGTAATAAGTTCTTAAGGAATGAGTTAGGGAAAAAACTCCTACAGACAGAGTATGGTTTTTTTGAGTGAAGTCACATGGCCATTCCCAGAGCATGTTTCTCCTGTGCCATATGGAACTAGAATGTATCCCCTCCAGTGTTTATCCAACACATATAGTTGTCATATGGACTAGAAGGGAGATTATATCTGCTGTCATATAAATTCCCTTCTCTTGAACTGGAATAATCTGTTGCTTGATTTTTCTTGCTGAATATACTGTGGCTTTTGAAACCTTCCAAGCAGTTCCACTTGGAATTTTGTGCCAGCCACAAAGATTTTATTCCATTTCTTTTCCTCTTGGGTATTTCCCCTCCTGTTTTCCATCTCAGTGTACAGTCTGCCTTTGTAGATCTTACCTGCACTGTGAGTCTTTTAGTTTCTGTGATGGCAAAATCTAATCTGATATGACCATGATTGCTTTTGTCCAGCCTCCTTTTCTGTGTCAGCAGCTCCAAAGATGCATCCAGCAGACCAGAGCTTTTTCCTTTTTATATGTACCAGTTGTTTACAAATTCTGTCTCATTTGGGATGTGCATGTGAGACAGTGCAACATCTCTTTATATTGCTTGCCTTGGTTCAAGAGGGAATTGCTTGGTCCTGTTGGACCTGTTTCTTCATGGGACAGTTTTTCCATGATTGAAGATATGCCTGTTCCTTTCTCTCAATCCCTTCAGATTCTGAAATAGCAGTTATTGGGATGTGGTGGCCAGCACTGCATTTCTTATGTTGAAGTGCATGCAATATTTCTGTCATATTCTTTATTAGTTTAAAATTCCTATTTGTGTTTCTGACCATAGCTTTGCTCTTGGCACAATACTTGGTACATTGTCTGTGGGAAGAATATTACTGTAATTTGAAGCACATTGCCCACCTTTGGCTAGATAATAAATAGCTATTCAAAGTTTTGGAAACCTCACTATATATATTGCATTGGAAATAACAGCCTAGAACACTGGGTATTTTTAATTTTTGTCAGTTGACATCAGTAGAATGCAATCACCTGGCAGATTTTCTATTGTAATTAGTTACATTTTTCAGTTATCCCTGAAGCTTTTATTACACATTTTTATTTGTCTTGGGAGCAAATGGCAGTTAGACTTGGCATTCTTAAGAAATGAGTGTATGTGCATTCTTTCATTACTTGGTAATGTGGTGCATGCTGCATATCATTACCTAATTTTATTTTTTTTTTTGTAGCTTTAAAATGAACGAAAAAACTTGTTGGTTTTTAATTCCATTACATATACAACTCATGAAATTCTATGTACTCTGTTCTTCTGTGTCTTTTATTGCAATGGATACTTTTAAAACATTTTTTTAGTGAGCCAACAGTTACATTTTTATGATAAAGAAGTATCTACAATTACTTTTTATGGCTGCATTAACTTTGCTTCTGTCACTGGTCTATTGCACTCTGCTTCCTTACTTTTTCACTTCATCTTGATGGACCACTTGTATTCCTTAATATTGGGGAAGATAGAAACACAAAATCTGTGACCAAAGTGCCATTTCAGTAGCAAACTGTAATTACTTCAGAACAGTCTGAGTAAATTTTCTGTTCCTTGGAGTCAGGCAACTTTCTTCCAGTTCTGCTGATGCAGTTTTTCGCATTTTGTTTGAATCCTTAATGAACCAGTTGGTGTGGGAGATGGTCTGCTTTCCAACTAATATCTCCTGATGGAAAAACTTTACTATTCACCTTCCTGCAGAACACTCCCTGCGAGGTTGGGGAGAGGTTCCTCACAGCTGTAGCATACAGCTGTTAATGCCATCAATGGTTTTAATGCCATGTGTTATCAGGTAAAACCCTCAGGAGATTCAGAATGATGGTCAGATGTGGCATTTTCTATTTTAGCAGTGCAATAGAATCAGCCCTTTGAGAAGTGAGTCTCCAGAAGACAAAGATGTGTCTCCTCAGTGTCCTACCACAACTACATCTTTTCAAAGGCCAACCTTGAACAATTCTTTGCTAACTTTTAACAGCTCTTTTTTCATTCAGTTAGAGCTTCATTCAGTAAGGAAGACTGTGAACAGTATCCATCTCACATCTGCAGGGAGTGGTCTGTATTATCATCAGAGGATTGTAGTAACGCTTTATTCTGAGTTTGCTGTGAGTCATCGAAAAGAGTTTCAAATCCTGTTTGGATTTCATCAGGCCCATCCTGCCTGAGTTCATGGAAACTCTTGGACCCACATATTCCATGTACTCCATCTTCCCTCATTTCAAGGAATTGCCTGCAGTTCTGGAACCACTTTGCTTCATTTTGCACTCCAGTTGCCTGTGATCTCAGTGTTTGGTAGGGTGTATCACAGGAATGCTAACTCCCAGAACAGTCACAGACTTCTTTCAGGCTCTTCTGGTTTTGCGTCTTGGACTGCAGAGTTAAGGTGGCTCTTTTATTAAGGATTCAAAGTATGAGGTGCTACCTGTAAGTAGTTTCAGGATATTAGCCATCTTGTATTTTTCCTTACTTGTTCTTCCCTCTTTTATTCTCTCCAGATGTTAGGCACACTGTTTATAGTATGGACCAAAGCTACTTAGGAAAACCCTTCAACTGTATGCCTGTGTGGAGAGTTTAAGCTCAATTACTTCCAGTGTGGCTGTTTCTAGAGATAACAAGCATTTGAAGGGACTGATGCTTATACTGCAATATAGGACAAAAATAGGGGGTGATCTGTCCAAGCAGGGCCTGTCCTTCTGCTTAATGCCAATATTTGTTACCGTGCAAGGTGTTTGTGATCCTGAGTACATCAAAGACTTGGTATGTAAGATTGGATCAACACCTTTTGAGCTCATTTGCCTGTAAAATCATCATTAAACTTGTGTTTTATCAGTAAATAGTAATTTTTCATGGTAAAACATACTTTATCTGACAAATACTGCTGGAGTACTGTCAGATATCTTACATATTTATTTTTTTCAGAATTAACTCTTGCCCTAATAACTGCTCAGAACATGGCAAGTGCACAACCAGTTTGTCTGTACCAAGCCGGGTGTACTGTGAGTGTGACAAGTACTGGAAAGGAGAGGCCTGTGACATTCCCTATTGCAAAGCCAACTGTGGGAGTCCAGATCATGGCTACTGTGACCTGACAGGAGAGAAGCTCTGTGTCTGCAATGACAGCTGGCAAGGTAAGGTTTGCTTAGTTTAGTCTCTAGGTAATTTGATTTTCTCCCTGCTCTCCTTTTAATGTCATATCATTGCATCATATTTTTAGTGTTTCCTGAAGTAGCCACTGTCTGCTTTTTGTTGGGTATAATTTGTAGCAGCCTCTCAATGAAAAAGGAAGGTGAACTGCTTTGTTACAATGGTGCAAGACTGTCTGTGGGCTAATGGATGTACTGTAAGCATGTGGTGCAGTTTTACTCCCAGTACCATAGATCATTGTTTCTCATTACAGATAAATTATTTAGGATCCTAAATGTTTAATTCACTTACTATAATTATGCTAGATGCTTGTGGATTTTTGTTTTTATTGTTTACCACTTCTGTTGCAAGTCTCGATTGGCTTATCTGGCTATGCTTAGAAATTGCCATTCTCTTAACAGAAATATTAAAATCCCTCCAGATTACTTAGCTGATGTGCCCTCTTCCCATGACTTCCTGCTTCTGCTCTGTTTTATTGCTGTTTCTTTTGGCATGTCAAAGGAAATGACTTTTTAACTCCTATTAGCTGTCACACCTATTACTCCACAGTCATGAGATCTAATACATTTCACTTCTTAATAATTAATGAGTTGATCATTCAAAGGCAGTCTGGCACCCACAGAAAGGAAGTGGTTTAGCAATATGGTCATTGAATGGAAATAGTGTAGACTTGTTACTGAGTCCTTTAAAACCTTCCAGGACCATAGGGCACAAAAAGATCCTGAAAGCTTAATCTCTGTCCAGAAGTTCTGAGTAGAATTTGCAGCAAGACTATCACCCTTTTAGTTTTGCATGGATTCCTTGCAATGTCAAATTGCTGAGTACAAAAGACGGAAATGTCACAAATCTTTGGAAATGCTTTTTAGGCTATACTTTCAGATATACTGCTATGAACTTAGAAGTTTTAAGCATAAAATAAAATTAGAAATCTTACTACCACTGCTACTACCTTCCTTTCACCTGGAATTTCGGTACATACTACCTTCTCAGTCTTTCCTGCAGATCATATAAAGAGAATTTGCTTCATAATTTCTTGGATTTTCACTGACTCTACATAGATTTCAATTAATTTTTTGAAAAATTCTGTCACAGATGAGCTGGCTTGGATATATAATTATTTTTCCTTACTAAACTTCCCTTAAGCTCTGGGAGATGACTTTCTTCTCTTGATTTATTTATACCTGTATATTCTGTACATTCTGTACTGATGCTATCTTCTGTGCAGATCATTTGCAATGATGGAATCATAAATTTTTCTTGTGCTGTCTGACAAGTTTTTCTTGTGTTTGGTAATTCAAACGAAGTGGCTGAAGGGTCTTGATTTGAATGCTTTAGGAGAGAATCTCCTGTTTCATTTTTTATTACGATTTTCTTTTTATCTTATTTTGAGTAAATTCAGTGCCTGTATTAAAAAAAATAATTGAAGTGCATTGATTTGAATGTATAATAATTAGAATCCCCTATTCAGAATATAAATCCCAGAATTTCCTATTCTATTGCATGGAGTTTCTTTTACAATGGTGACATCTTGTGGGTGTTGTTGAAGGAGCAGCTCTGAAGAACACTGCACATTTAAAACAAGGATTCTGAGAAAAGAGAATACTTTAGGGTATTCTTGGGATGGAAGTTCAGCCTCCCTGAAGGAGTATTTCCTTTGAGTTCTGTACCATATTACACTGTCCCATTCCTGGCTGATCTGCCTTGATATTATCTAACAGAATGTGTTGATGCCTGCTGGTAAAAGGCTGTGGATGTAGTTCAGGGAGGAGGAAAAAAAAGCCTTAAAACTACTGACTTGGTCTCTCTTTCTTTGAGGCATCTCTCTTTGGCTGAGACCAAAGTGGTGGCTCTTGCACAATTTGACCTATTTAAGAATTTTATAGAAAGATGCTTCTGCTGAATATATTTTCACAGCCAGAAGATTCTATTTGATACCAGGAACACCATGTCTTGGATTGTTTTAAGCTGTAAAGGAGCAGAGAGATTTCCAAACAGTTAAAAACTTCTGTGACAGGTGAAAAAATTCGGGATGACTGGAAGGATAGCAAACAGTTACACATTTTAAAGAGTATTAAGTGGACTGTCTTTAAAATTGCTTAAAAAATTGCTGACTCCTGGGTGTAAACAGAGGAAAAAAAAATAATTTGAAGGCTCTTGAAGTTAAGAGAAACTTTATTGATATTTCGATCATTGAACATCAGCACTGTAAGCAAAAGAGGAATCTATTAGAGAGGAATGACATGGTGTGTTTAAATTAGTCTTTAAGAGGATGAATAGGATACATTCAAAGCAAATTTGATCTTTCAAATTTATTGTGTTCTGGATTGCATTGTGAGATGGTTTGGAAACAGAGGAAGTACATTCCTTTTATAAGGAACTACACCAAAAATGGGCTCTAGGGTTGCACATAGTGCACACCAGCCCTAAAGAGGCATTCAGCCCTAATGCAAAGTTAAAACACCAATAAAATTTCTGGAACGTGTATAGTTAGTTGGTTCTCCCTACAGAGCTGCTCCTAGCAGATAGAGATGTAGCAGAAGACCAGATTCTGAAATTAAACTAATTAACTTTGAAATAAGTCCATTAGCAATTCAGGCAGCTTGAATTTTATAACATCTCTCTAGGGAAAAATGAGTCTTTCTGTAAGGACAAGAGTAAACAACGAAAGAATAAAAGGAGCTATGACTACTGCAGTGTAAGTCAGTGTGTTGCTTGCTTGGTACTATGGCATTTATTCTAACAGCATCTTGAGTGTGGCCTGAACAACTCTGCCAAAGTCTGTCTAACTCAGGTTATCATGAAAGAACTCATGACTACTGCAGTGTAAGTCAGTGTGTTGCTTGCTTGGTACTATGTCATTTATTCTAACAGCATCTTGACTGTGGCCTGAACAACTCTGCCAAAGTCTAACTCAGGTTATCATGAAAGAACTCACTGGATTTGGGTTTGTTCCCACTTTTCAGCAGAAGGCTTTGATGTTTCACTCTCTTGTTTGGCCTGCCTTATTCCCCAACACTGAGATTTAGCAAAGCTGTGCTTTTGTGGTGCTGGGTTACTGAAACTGGTGGGGAAGGTTTGAGATGGGGACTCAGGCAGCAGCAGGTGAAATGCAGCACTGGGAAGAGCTTGTGCCAAATGCCTGGAGATCTGAAATCTGAGATCTTGGCCTGTTGGGCCTGGATGTTCTTGAACAGAAAGCAAACAAGTCTGCCTTCAGAGATGAGGACCTGTGATGTAACATTTGCTTGGGACAAACCTGTTTTTGGAAGGAAAAAGAAAATAGAAGGAGGTTTCTTATAACTCTTCTGCCCTGTGATAATGCCCTCTTTGTCTCAGTTGTACTTGTCTTGTAATGGATGGTTATTTCATATGTACTGGAAATATTCTTCAGATTTATCTTCAGGCAGAATTTAACAATTTGATAAGAGTCCTTGGAAGACTGTGCAGTTTGTAAACAAAATATAGCTATTGTAATTAGAAATTTAATGTCTGAAAATTCTGTGAGAAAAGTCAAGCGTCCTTATTGCAAGAGAAAGAACATCACAGGTAAATGAAGAGCTAGTTTCAGTTTTAAATACCTTTATGGTGTCATTTGACAATTAGTGGAAGCAAATTTAGCAGAATTTATTTGATTTGTTTCACTAAATGACTGCATTAATGGGGTTGGTAATGCTCTCTGTGTCTAATTAGGATGATATTTAGGAAGGGAGTCCCCTGCCATTTGTGAGTTTTAATGAAAAATGTAATCCATTTAGAATAAATCTATGAAATAAATATTTATTTAAAAGGCATACACTTAAATGTATTAAAATAGAACTTGATTAAAACAATGATCCCAAGCAATACTTTGTCCTCAATACAGGAAGTAGATAGTGCTGATCTCCTTGATAAGGTAAGAAACGAAATTTATTATCTGCAGCACCTTCATTTAAGATTAGGAAGTGATTAATGCAGCTCAAAACCTGTTAGCTTAATTTCAGCACTGTGTAGAGTTCTAGACCATAACTTGAGGAAAGTTATAATGAAACATATATTGTGATTAATAACAAAACAGTTGAAATCTGAATTTATCAGTGTAGTTCATACAAAGATAGTCTGAAAGAAAATTGACATGAAAATGCAATATATTTTATCTGAACCTCAGTGTTTGATGACAGGAAATCATTGAAAATGAAGAGTGCATACACAAGGAAACAGTAAGGGGAACTCAGCTGCTTCATCATGAAATGTGAGTGGGTGTGCTGAACATATCTGGAAAGGTATCAGTGCTCCTTGAGGCTGATCTTGGGACTGATAATGTTACATAATTTTTGTAATCTGCCTATAAGGCTGCTAATGAAATCTGGTAATACAGAGGTGGAAGGTACTTTAAATATGAAGGAGAACCAGAATATCCTGCAAAAAGGTCTGCAAATAATGTGTAGGACTTAATTACTTCAGCATAAATAGTAAATTAATACATTTAGAGACTAAGAGCATTAAGAATTTGTTTTATAGTCTTGGATTGAAATGTAGAAAGTGACATGGGAAAAAACTTGCTTGTCTATTTCAATTAGAACATGAACTAATTAACATTATTACTTTTATATGCTCTACAAACTCCAAGGTGCCAAGTGCACTGGTAGGATGATCACTCATAGAAGTTCCAGTTGAATATATGACAGCATTACTAGTATGCTTCGTGTTTTGTTACTACAGTTTTATGAATACAAGTAGAAACAGACTCAGAGGGAGAAGCATTAGGATGGACAGGGCTGTGGAAGGCACTAACAGCATGGTTTGTTTAAACAATTCAGTTAAGGCTGGGAGGGAAGAGTGTTGCTGTTTATAAACATTTGTGGGGTGTATACACAGGCCAGGTCTTTTTAGGTACAGTGATAGCAGCACTGGTAGAAGAAAAACTAGGATAAACTGGTCATCAATACCTCATTTGGGAATTGGGAGGAGGCTTTTGTCTTAGAGCTGTGAAGTTTTCTAGAAGTTGTTAGCAGAGATACTGGAGCTTGGTACCTTGCTGCCATTAAGATGGAGTCTCAGAATCTCTAGTCAAATGCTACAGCTGGTCTGGAAGTCCCTGCTTCTTTTAGAGCCTGAGGAGCAAAACCTGGTTTTGTTTAAGATGACAAATCTTGTGTGATGTCTACCAGGGACTCTACTTGTTCTCAGTCATGGAAGACTAGGAGGGCTTTCCCTGCTTCTAGTCGACAGTGCAGTGACATCTGGCCTTATCTTCTGTGCCAGCCTAGTTAATCTTGAGTGTGGGATCTGGAGCTGAGCAGTTAAAGATGGAGCTGTACCCATCCATGTCAGGCCCTTCAGCTCTTCTGGCTCCCCTGCTCAGACTGAGCCTGGGCATCCTCCATGGCCAGGTCACCCTTGGGTGATCCACTCTTCCTGAGGAGACAAACAGGGCTGAGGAACAGCACCCAGGAGCTGCATCAGCTCATGTGCATTAGGATTTCTGTGTCATTCCCGACCAGCACAGCTTGCTGCCCTGCTGCTTCAGCTGGACACCTCACCAGGATCTCTCTCCCTGCCATTGAGTCTCATTTTCAGCAAGGCTATTTACAGGATAGAGAAATACTTACATCCAGTATGGGTATTGCTGGGGCAGTGTAGGGATGTGTGGGTACACCTACTGTAAAATGCCTAGAAGGAATTACTAAGCCATTGTAGCACAACTGGTCTGACTGTAGGACTGGTATCAACCATTGAGTTGTGGTGATTGAAAAATTACAATAATGTAATAATTTTCAATTCAAATTGTCAGACAAACAAAACCAGAATAAACAACAAATACTTTTAAAATTGCTTTGAGTAGATTGCATGAAGAACACTGTGAAATTTATGTTCAACACATCAACACTTCTGCTTTTTTCTTCTGTGCTCCCAAAGGAAAAGATTTGGTTTGAAGACAGTAGATGATGTTTAGTCATTTAGGTGGAAATTGATCTTATGACTTAAACTACTGCAACAGATTGTTACTTCGGCTTTTCATGAAACTCCTCAATAAATAGAAATTAGATTATTTCTTCTGTGTGGTGGGGATAAATCACTTTTTTAAACCTATAGAGTTTTATCCTACCTTAGAGGATAACATAATTGACTTCCAGTTCAGGTTTATAAAGTTGTTTGCTGTTTTTAAAGCATTCCACCCCCCTGCCCCCCAGTGGATTGACTGACACATTAGGAAGATAAGAAAGAAACTCAATTTTAAATGAATGGAGAAAAATCATATTTGCATAAAACATAACAAACCATATTTTTCATTATCTTTGTTCTGCAGCTGTAGTGCTCTTTGTTGCACAGAAAGCACGTATTTAGCGAATGTAATGTTTCTGAAGAGAATATGTATTTTTGCTGAAATAATGGTGTATACATTCAAGTAGGAAAATCTATAAATGATATTCATAAGTCCTACATTTACCTTGTTTTTATAAAGCAATAGCTATACAAAAGAATTTGCTTTTTAAATGACGTTTTGATAGAGGCCAATTCTATTCTATTTTTGCATTTTTGCAACTATATATTCCATTTTTGTCCCGATTGACAGATAACATGGTCAGCCCTTGCCTCTGTCAGAGGGGTTGGAGCTAGATGATCCTTCAGGCTCCCTCCAGCCCGAGGCTTTCTGTGACTCTGTGGCACAGTGGTGTTTCTGCTGTTCCTCTCACCTTTCCTGTCGTTCAGGTCTGACGGAGCACTGAGGCTAGAAGAGGGCTGTCTGTGACGTTCTTCCATCACTCATCTGGCTAAGATTTTTGCATTCTTAACTGAGTATGCGGCCGTTTTCTTGCGTTCACTTTATTGCAGTCGGTGCCAGGTATCCGTCTGGATGTGCCGCAGGAATTCTGGCTCCGCTCGCCGCTCGCCACCAGGGGTCCCTGCTGGCCGCGACATCCCGGAGCCCGGTGACAACCGGCAGAGATCCGGCTTCCCTCCTGACCTGCAGGCACCGTTTCCATCATTTTAAGCTCTTTCCTGATCGAAGAATACTTAATCAATTGTTTATTTTAAAGCCCTTTTATATTTAAATTGTTTCCTCCAGTGATTTACCAAAATCACGATTTTGCTGAGGTTACAACTCTATTATAGTATCAATTATTAATGCTTAATAATTATATAATAAGAAATAATATGCTGAATTGTTCATGCTGTCATTAGACCTCATTCAGATACCATTAATCTTTTCTGAGGAGAAGGTATAATGAACTATGGGAACTGAGTGTCTCCATTGTTTAGTGAATGGAAGGTAATTTGGATACAAGTGGACATCATTCTTCCATAGTATGCTAGGAAAAGTTGACACCTGGTTATGTACACCTTGGATGCCTGGCTGTTGTATATATTACAAGTTGCCCCTAAAAGAACAATAAACATTGTAAAACCATGATCTCCCTGTGCTCCCATTCCCTCAAGTAATGTTTTAAAATTATTGTAAACTTGCTGTACATTACTTATTTAGCCTACTTAGTAAACTTCAGCAGCTCTCTTCTAAAATTCTCTGTTCTGTCCTTGACACATGTGAATCTTTGCATCTGGAGCACCCTTGGCCAGGGGAGTATCCTTGCCAGAGAGATGTGATAGTTTTTACATGAAGAGCTGTCTCCTCTTGTTTGCTTTGAATATGGCTTCTTCAAGCTGCATTTCATAAAACTCAGCTCTTTATATTCAGAGAGACTGTGAGCTCTTCGTATTCACCCTCTCTTTGTCACTTATTTTATAAACATTTATAATTCACTTCTAAATTTTTTTTCCAAGTGAAAAAGTCAGTAGTTCAAAGAAATTCAGTGGTTTCTGTAATTGGAACATACTTATTACTCTTCTGTAAAGAATCTCCAGCACTAATCTCTTCTTTTTAAGTAGGACACAGTTTTCTAAGGTTACACAATCCACAGATTTATGCAGTGGGGTAACAGGATTCTTGATTCTGACATGATTCTTTATTTTGACCATTGCTGAGTGGTGATGTAATATTTTAATGAGCTATCCCGAGATGATCCTAAAATGTACCTTACTTAATTTTCAATTTAACTATGTTGAATTTTGTTTATTGTTTTATTGTTCAGTCACGTGGTCAAACAGGAACTTGTTCTGTGGTTCTTCAAAGGCCCTGAATTTATAGCCTTTATCAGCAATATCTTTATATATATATACACACACACATATACATATATATTCAGGTTTTAAATAAGATCTAGAGCATAAACTGATGATGAAGAGATCATATTTTTGTTATTTTGTTTTTGTGGAACAAATAAAAAAATTTATTTTTCTGTTCATAATTGTAATAGTCCTATGGCTAAAAAAATGGTGCATTTTTCTGACTTTTCTTACTTTGACAAAAATGATCGGCTGAAATACATTTGAAAATCATATGTAGTAGTTGTGGGTTTGGTGGCTTTGTATAAAGGTCTATAAAATGTTACAAAACTTAATTATTCAAATAATTATTTTGATAAAGCACATTTTCCTCTTGAAAAAGGATGCAGAATGGCATTTGCAAAAGGCAAATTTTTACTTCTAAGATTTAATATAGTATAATGCATGTTATAACTTAATTTACTGTAATATTATTTGCTTTGATAAACACTTATTCTGGTTCAGATCCAGTGTAGTTTTTCTCCAAAGGTAACATGCAGTGCTAAAAGTTTTAGACCTATATGATAGGTCATTTAAAAATGTGACACTTTGTGCCTTTCTTTCAATTTGTGACTCACAGTCTCTTTTCTGAGAAGAATGTGGAAATGAATTGTTATTATTTGAGCTAATCTAATGCTTTCAATTAGATTGACATCCCATGTTGTCAATTTTTTCATTGAGCATCTGTTAAACATAAAAGTGTACACCATATTTTATCAGAATGAGCAATCCTGACATCTGTAATTAAGCCTCCCCTGTTTCTGCTTTATTGGCTTTAACATCCCCATCTAACAGATTGCACAAATTGCACATTTGTTTACAAAACAGGCCCAGATTGTTCTCTGAACGTCCCCTCCACGGAGTCCTACTGGATCCTGCCCAACGTGAAGCCCTTCAGCCCCTCTGTGGGCCGTGCTTCCCACAAGGCTGTCCTGCACGGGAAGTTCATGTGGGTGATTGGTGGCTACACCTTCAACTACAGCTCCTTCCAAATGGTGTTGAAGTGAGTGATTTCTCCTTTCTGATGGGGCTTAGGGAAAACAGATCTTACCAGGGAGGGAGCTTCTATCTTCTCATTAAGCTGAAAGGTTTATGTCTCTTTTAGATTCTTTATTAATATGCTAGTGATTTTGTTATGATTATAGAAAGTGAAAATATGGGCAACATTAAACTGTAGGTGATATTTATATGTACTTCAGTTTGAAAAACTGCAAAACATAAGGAGCTTTGTGGTGATAAAATAGTGAAGGAAATTCACTGCTGATATTTTCACACTGTACATTTTGAAAGCCATGTACATTATTGATGTTAATTTATGGTTACAGAACTTTTGTATTTAGTGCTTGCACTTTGCCTGCTGGTGCCACGCCAGAAGGGTCAAGCAGGTCACCTGTATTACACTTTTTTATACTTATGGCAGTTTGTGTATTTGACCACTAGTGAAAACAAAGTTGAAGCAGCTGTAAATAGGACTCAGGTGATGTGGATGGTAACTTCATATGTAGAGGCCCTAAATGTGGCAAACGCAAGTGTTAGGTTCTATTTATTAGCATATAATTAGCATGTTTACTTCTCCTGTTGTTGTCTAGCTGTTGCTTTCTTCCACACATTTGCAATCATCCAAAACAAATCCCATAATCTTTTGGATTTTTATTTTCTACCTTTGTAATTTATTTTTTTACCTCCCTTATCTAATGTTGTGCATTGATTAATTAGTTAAAATATAATAGGAATTAAAATCAACCATATATATAAGAAGGTTCCCAACAGTAAATCTTCAGAGTAGTGCAAAACATGGGGCATGAGCAGTTTGGTGGGGTGGGTTTTTTATGTGACTGATTGCAGAACAAATCTTGTGATTTTTGTTAGTTAATCCTGTTTTCTGAGGTTGTTGATGAGTCCCTTAAAGAGCTGCTCCTGTTCTGCTAGAGGAATATTTCATGCACTGTTGTAATAGTTCAAAGGATCTTGTATCCTCACTAACGAATGTCAGAGTTCGAGTTAGTTTGAACATGCAAGCACTTCTATTTCCTCTGCAGGTTCAAAATGTTTCTTTTCCTATTTCTCTTCCAGCTACAATTTGGAAAGCAGTATTTGGAATGTAGTGCCTGTATCCAAAGGGCCACTTCAGAGATATGGACACACTCTTGCTTTGTATCAGGTTTGGACTCTTCATTGTTCTGTATAATAAATTTATATGTCTGTGCTGTTAGTGATCTTAAAATGAGTTACCATGAACCGAGACTTTTGAGGATAATTTGATGTCTAAATATTTTGTATTAATGTTTTCTTTTTCAGTACTCAGGTGTATTGCATGGTTTTTGGAACAGAGATTGTGCAATACTTCTCAACCACTTTCCTGACTATAAACCTTCTGAGCTAAAGCTGCCAATAAGAGGCAGAGGTGTGTGTGTCAGATATAATTGGGGCTGTGGGCAGTGCTCTTGCTCACCAGGCACCATCCCCAGGGCTGAGCCCCACAGGCAGAGCCAATTGCTGGTGGCAGGGTCCTTTGGCAGAGCCATGGCAAGCGATGGCCCAGGTGTGGGGACTGCTCAGGGAATCCAGGAGCACAAGGAGACAGGACTGAGAGAAGGCTCCAACTTATGCCTGAGGGGGCAATCAGGGAGACAAGCTACAGAGGGTGACAGGCTTGTTAACTGTGACAGAGAAATACAGAATTGCTGTCACAAATTTTCCTTTGTTTGCATAAGGCACCGCCAGCAGGGCAGGACAAGCAGGATTGTATCAAGTCAGACCAACGTGTTCATCTTGCCTGGTAACACCTCTTGAATAATGGGTAACAGTGAGTGCCTAGGGAAGAATATAAGACAAAATGACAGGAACTTACAGAAGCTTCCTCAGAATACTGTCCTACTTTGCAGCTGGGACTTCGTAACATATGGTAGTATTTTTATGGAAAAATTATGAATTTCTGTTGTTTGCTGGTTGTTTTTTTTTTTTTTCAATTTTTGTACCATGTATTTATTTTAGCATTGACATCATCCTGTGCCTAAGAATTCCAGAATATTTTTTTTTTAAGAAATAAAGCCTTTTCAGGAACTGGTACTAGCTGGTTTAATTTTGATAATCCCTACTTCTTATTCTCCATTTATTTCCTCATAATACTCATGATTTTCTGTAAGACCATCACACATGCCACCATTTCTTTTTCATACTGAAAATGGCTTGTGTTTTTAATAATCCTCTATAAGGAAGATATTTGATAGGTTGGGTAGGGTTGTACCTTTGCCTTTACCTCTTCTAATTCTGTTATTTCCCTTTTGAAATAGGAGGAACCACAGTCTTTAGTGTGTTCTTACCTCAGAGATTGAGGTCATAGGGAATTCAGGGTCTAATTTTTTTACTCTTAATTCTTTAGGGTACTTTAGCATTTTAAAAATCTGCTGTTGGCTTGGAACTGGTATTTTTGTAGAACTGTCAGTTACATCCTCAGGATATCATTCTGGGCAATTCAAAACCCATCCCTATATGTTTAGATTTTAAATTGTTTTTTCACATAGGCATCTTTTCATCCTTATGCATATGAGCATTTATTTACTCTTGAGTTTTTTCTTGTATTGCACATGCTGTATTAGGAGATTGCTCTGCGATTATTTGCCTTCAACCATTGTCTCAGCTATTTTAAATAACATAGTAGAGTCAAAAAGTATTTCTGTCTTTCCACTCATCCCCATGCCAGCTTGTTTTTTTAACACATTGAATAAACAAATCCCAGCTGCACATGTCTGTGGAACACCACTAATGATCTTTATTCATTTAAGAAGTGATTATTTTTTCCCCCAAACTTTACTTTATAGTCTTAATTAGCCTTGTGTTGTCTGCTTTCCTTGTTCCAGAACATCTTAGTTCCTTTAGGGCATGAGGAATATTATCAAGCACCTTGTTGAAATTTCGGATACATGTATCATCTGGACCTTTGATTTCTTCAGAAGAAGCCAACGCTTTATTTGCAAGATAAAACTTCCCTTTTCAAAACTTCATAGAATTTTTTTTCACCTGTTTGTCTGTTTTAGAAAGGAATTCTGTCCTTTCTGTCTCTCCCTTACCAGGCTTTTGGTATAGACATGCTTTAAAGCAGGAATTTACATACTACAGACAGGGGTTAGGTCTCTGATTTCTTCAGAACTGATTCCACAGACTTTCTCTGACAGGTTGTTTGTTTTTTTGGCTTTTTTCCCTACATTAACTTTGTTTTTAGTTTTTGCTATGGAAATACCTGTAAAGTCTACCATGAAGAGACAGTTAACCTCATTTTATTGCTATGGCTTTCACTTCTCAGAATACTCCTTCAGACATTATGTTGGCACCACAAAGTATCTAGATAGGTGTGTTGCTAATGCATTTGAACAGTGATGTCTTACTACTTCATATATAAATTCTGTAGGCATCTCGTTAAGGTGTTTCCTTCTTGCCTTGGTGTGAGTCTCTGTTTTAATCTGGTGGAATTTCTGAACTTAGTTTTGAACTCTGCTTTTTCTTCAAAGTTTCCATTATCCTTCTGTTAAGTTAAACTTTATTTTGTTATTTTTAATGGGAAGTTTAGTTTTCTTTTTCAAATAGAGAGTTTGTTCTTGTAATCTGAGCAAAAATGTCTTACAGTGACTTACATTTAATTTTTTCACATTTTTTGTATTTTTCTTTTAAAGATTTTACCCTTTTAGCTGTGCATTTTAGTTTATTATTATGTTTGGGCTCCTTTTATATAGTGAGTTCTTCCTCCAAGTTAAGAGGAATTTGGGGCATGGGCTGATATTTTGTTTTGTCTTGTTTTCCTGGCATCTGTTCTTACAGAGATGTTGAATTTGTATGTGGCATGGTGGATATTGTAGAGGTGTTTCCAGTAGTAATATAAACTAGGCTTTGTGCATGCCCTAACATCAGCTCCAAGCTTGCTTTTCTTCCTGTCAGTTCCCTGATTCATTACTAATGTATTATCTGTTCTTTGAAAGGTCACATCTTTTTGACCAGTGACTTTGATCATTATTACAGTTCCTGTAGAATGTGGACTTTGTAGTCAAGAAACATTTGAGTAATGTATCAATTAGCACTTCAGAATAAAGACTTAAAATATAATTTAACCTTTTTATTTGATGGTGCTAATATTTTCTTGAGACATTCCAAACTAAAGGGTAACTGTGTTAGAAGTCCTTTCACCAGCAAATATTAAATGTGATCTGTGTTAATTCAGAAATCTCTTTGGATCTCAGTGAAGTGCAACTCATGTTAATAATAATGAAAGCTACAAGCAAAGTTATAGTGAAGAGGCTGGGGCTGTTGTTGAAGAAATATGTTAATTAGCAATTCGGATTCACTAATAATGAACCTATGTGAAATAATTAACTACTATGCTGCTTGTACTAGTGATTATGTCAAATGTCAGATGTTACATGGGCGAAAAGAAGCTGATCATGCAAGTCAAAGAAATTCCAAGGGGAAAAAGTATTCCTTTCTGAAGTAATTTCTTACATTAACTTGTTAAGATAAAGTTCTGATTTTTTTTCTTTTAGATATACAGTCTCTTGAAAAAAACAGAAAAAGTAATTTAAAGTGAAGAGCAGTAGAACATAATACCTAGAGATGGCAGCTTTGAGCTGTGTTTTCAGCTCTGTACCAGTAATTGTGTAATGTTTCCTTTATGGTTGAGAGGAAAAAAATATCCACAGAGAAGAAATTGGATTAAGTTTTTGACTTGAGCTTTTGAGATTTCAAAGCCTAGTGCTAGGCTGGAGTGAGAGCGCGGAGCCAGCATTGCCCGATTGTGGTGCAAGATAAATTGCAGCTGTGTGATTGACTTTGTGGAGAATGAAGTAAGTTACTGTGCCCATTTCCCTCAGAAAGCTCCTTTGGTAAAATCTGAAGTACTGTTCTTCCTTATTCTGAAGAAAAAAAGATCTGAGGAGTCCCACTGATGTATAGTTATAACAAATCCTCACAACTTTTTATGCATTTATAGAGGAGAGAGCATAAAAGAGCTCTTGCTTTTAAACCAGCTAAACTGTTAAATAGTTTTCAAGCTGATTACTGGAAAGGTGCTGTTAGCAAGTGGTTCTGCTGCATCTCATAAATTGTATGTAGTTTCTGGCACCTTAAAACTGAAAATATCAATGTACTTTGAAATAATTTATATAAGAGATAGGTGTATAAAGAGACTGGAGGAAATGACTTGAGGTTTTTGGAGTAGGTACAAATAGCTTTGATAAACATTACTAGGTAGGGAGTTAGAGTAAATTCCAAAATACTAGATTCCAATAGTGTTCCAAAATGTTCCTGGAATTAAGGAGAAAGGGAGTTGCCTGCAAGGTGTATATGTGGTCACCTCTGGGACTTAGTTTTTGGTAGTACCACCAAAATTGTTTACATTTAGCCTTGTAATTGAGCTGTTGGTGCTGGTCCCAGGACATTGGAGCATGGCTGAGCTTGGAGGTTTGTTTTCTTTGAGACTGGCAATAGAGATGAAGCAAGCAAGCTGATGTAGTAGTAACCATAAAGTACACAGACCATTTTATATATAGTCAAATTTAATTTAGCTCATTTGAGTTTTATGAATGTTACTTCCACTTCCAAAACTTTCTTAATAAAGGGTAATTGTTTTGATTCTTTTTGCAAATTAATTAGGGTTGATGTTGAGTCTGTATATATCTTGTGGTATTTTTATTAGTCTTATTGAAAGCTAGTGTTAACAAAGCAAAAAAGAGTAAAAACTTTTATTATGAACTAGATAACGTCTTTCACCAGTTGGTTTATTGTTATTCTTTTAATGCCTATTTTTGTTGGCTATTGTAATATAATTTGAATAGCTCTGGAAATATAAAAGTGCTTTCTAACTATTCTATTAAGTAGCTATAGGTAGGTTGTACCAGCAATTTTTCTTGTTTTATTGTTCTGAGACTTTGAATTACTTCTTATGTACAACTTGCTCTCTTATTCTGATTTTCAGATCTCAGAAGTGTGAGAAGTAGGTGAGATGAGCTGCCCTACACTTTTAGCATGTAGTCTTGAGAAAAGCCTCTTCAGAGTTCCCTTCTATGAAGTGGCCCTAATTCATCAAGAGATTGGTTCTTTTTCTAGAAGTGTCATATTTTTCATTCCTCATTTCAATCTTCTATTCCAGTTGGTTTGAAAGTGAAGTCCAAGTAAGGTCACCTTCATTAATACCTTTGACTAAACCCAGCAACCACTGGAAAGCTGCAAATAATGAAGAAATAAATTGACAGCACTCCTTGATTAGGTTGACCTCCTGACCTACAATGTGCTGCAGTATTGCACCTTGAATTTGGTCCAGTTGGGAACATAAGTTAAAATGTTCCTCTCCAGTAACTTATTCAGGTTCTTTTCAGAGAGGATATAGTCCCACAACAAAGTAAGAATTAATAAATGAGGCTTCAGGAGGAAGAGTTATGTGAAGACTGCTTTCCAGTCTGTCAGATATGGTCTAATGGGAGGATTACTGGATCAAGTAGAAATGTAACTAATTTTTAATTTTGATATAACACATAGAATGTTCTTGTTACTGTTAACCATATTTAAGGAGATAACAGTTTGTGGAAGGGAAGAGGAGATATTAGACAGTCCTACACCAGGTGGTGCATGTTGAATGAAAAAAACAGGCTTGTGGTGTTATTGCCAGATGACATTTTGTGAGACTTGTATTTTCCTTGGGGACAAAAAAAAGGAGAATTTATTTAATGATGTACCAATTTGACTAACCTTTTAGAAATTTTGGGTAGAAGTACATAGAACAAAAATCCTAATAAATGCTAGAGTTCTATTAGTTTACATAAAGTTAATTTAAATATTGAAGCATGGATACAGTCTAGGGGAGAAAAAAGATTGATCTTGTTTCAAGAAAATAGAGGATGACTGTTCATGTGGTTTGTGAGTAGTATTTCTTTGGCCAGTTTTTCAGGAACAGTTTAGATTTATATAGGGATTAAGGCAGAAAACTAATTTCTGAAAGAGAAACTTTTCTGTGTAGCCATGATATAGTTCAGACATACAAAATGAAATTTATGTGGTTATTTTAATGTGATTAAATTCCTCCCAATTCTTTAGAAATGGATTATAAATTAGCCCTTTGTTGCATGGTTTTATTTTTTTCCCCCCATTTTTTTAGTGGTGTCTGCCAGATAAGATTCTTTTGGAATGCAGGCAGGATTTGCATAATGTGTCATTCCAAGGTACAGCCTGAGCAGCTAAGTATTGTTCCTTTAGGAAAAGAAAAATTGTGAAGTCTTAGGAATAACAAAAGATAAGTTTTAGAAGTCTTGAATTACTGAATTTATATGAAATATAAAATCAATATTAACACTGAGATAAGGTGTAGTGAATAGAACATGTCCAAGGTCAATCGAACAAATGATTTTTGGCTGTTTGTTCAGGATTCAGTGTGGAGAGTGTGCAAGTGTTACTCTGCTCTGGTGTACAGTCTGTTGATGGGGACTTAAAGGACAAGTGAGTGCTCCTGTTTTTTTGGTGATCTTTTAAAATACCCTTCTTGATCTGTTTCATTTTTCCTCACTGTAGAATGCTCCTCTGTCAAGGATTTTTGCTCAAGACTGGAAGAGGTTGCTCATTCTCAATGAGAAAAGAGAAATGTTTATTCTTATACTGAAACTGAATTTGTTGTAATCCAAATTGTGTGCGTCACATCTGATTTATTTGCTGGATTACCTTGGGAAGAGTCTGGCTCCCTCTTTTTTAATCTCTCCCACCAGGCATTTAATTTGAATTATCTGGTTATTCAACAAAGATGATAATAATGATATCAATAGGACAAAGAAATAAAGAGGAATTTTATGGCTGTAAGTTGTATTGATTCTTCCAACATTTAAATTATGACAGTTTACTTTTTCTCCTATATTTGAGTTATTCTGTTGATCTTATTTTGGTGATACTACCAAAAAATGTGCTTGTCATTCATTACTCTATAAGAGAAATCCCAGATTAAACGAATTATTCCTTCTCTTGAGAAATGTGATTTAACTATTTTGTTCAAATCCTGGTTCGGTCTTATCATTTCTGCCTTCTGCTGTCATCTTCTCCGTCCAATATGCACACTCAACTATTTACAGATCATATGCCTTTTTTCATCTTTTTTATCATTATGGTTCATCAAAATTCTCCATTGAAGTAATTTTCTCAGGGGAAAAAAAGTGATTTGAGAAAATGGAAACATTTATTGGAAAGTTTTGGTTCCATTGAAGCAAACAGGAGCTGCACTGGCTGTTTTGTTGGCTTGAACCTGAACACCTGCCAAGAAACCAACTGATGGGATCTGTAGGTGGGAATGTCATGATTGAGTGAGCTGTCGACCTGCTCTGTTTACAGGAAAAAATTTCTTGCTTTTCCTGTAATTCCCTACTGAGCAGGAGCTCTGAAGTTCAATAAACAGTGTACTTTTCTATACTTGAATTTGCATAAAGTAGTAGTTGTATGAAATTTTGGTTTAAAAACCACAAGGTCTTTCAAGGTTTCTGTAACTTCTCAGAGATTGTTACTCATATGATAAAATCTATCTAATATGGCCAAGGTTAATTTATTGAGTAAATGCTCAACTTTTCTATCTCATACTGTAATTGAAGGTGTTTGTTTTGATACCTGGTATCAGAACTTTAAAATATGAATGTGTTGGAGGCCTTCTATCTTCTTGGTGCTTATCTACCTGTTTTTTTATCTCTTCCATGGAAAAATCTGCTTCTTGTTCTACTCTCTCCTTTAGACTGAGGACAGTTTTTAAGATCCTTAATTTGGGCCACTTCACACTTTTTTGCACTAATTTCACAAAGACTCTCAATTTTATATTTTTTGTTGCCTTTTAAAAAATATATTATTTTACTTTACAGTCCTGCTTGGTGTGATATCTTATAAACACATATCTACTATGCTTAATTCAGGTAAAGGTCAGCAGTATTTGTGCACTAGCATAGTTTAAACTCTGTATCTTATGTGTTGTGTGTTCCAGAAAGCATCACCATTAGCGTATACCTTGACTTATATTTAGTATATAAGTAATTTATAAAGGTCGTATAACATTTATAAAGGGATTCCTTCTATTCTGTCACAATTTTTATGCTGCATAGGACCACTTGCAGTCGTACCATTCCTACAATCAATTCCTGTTAAGGCTTTCCAAATAAATGTCTATCTTCATGTGCTTAGGAGGTTGGTTTTTGCCATGTATAGGTATGCATGTAACATTTTTTAATTTCAGTTCTGTATTTCTCCCATAGACTTTGAACTCAGCTTGTTTTTCTCTGTGTTCAGCTGATCATCACTTATTTTAAAGCATTTTTCACCAGCGCTAGGAGCTTCTTAATCTCAGAAATAGCCCTTAGCAAAGCTTAGTTAAATCTGGTTTTGTGGCTGATAAAGCAGTTGTCATGACCTTCTTGTCTTTTTCTCTGTGAATATTCTTGTATACAGGATCTGCTGTGTCACCTAAAAGATTGCTCCTCACAGAAGTGTTGTTTTATCTGAACTTTGAATCATTTAAGCAGAACTGTAAGGAGGACTTTGCTATTGTCAGCTGTCTGAGAAATAATTTCAAAGTTCATGTAGCTCTTTAGGTCACCTTTTTTATTTTTTTAAAGTGTCTTTCCTCAGTGTCGGAAATGTTTTTTTTCAAATACTATTGTGCAGCCCCTGCAGCTCCCTAATTAGCTTTCTCTTTATGCTATAGTCTGTTATCAGCATTTGAAAATAAGTAGTTCACAATTTTAGTGATGCTGATTGGACTTTGGAGATCTATGTGGTATTGTAAGGAATGAGCCATATAGGATCTTTTCAAGAACAATACTTGCTCAAACCGTTCCTTTGGATCAGTGCTCATCCTTCTTCAGTTTTTGTGGGTCTTTACCAAGCTCCTTGAAATGTTTTATCTCCTAGGAAAAGAATGGGTTCAGATACATATCTCTCTAATCCTACCGCAAATTCCTTCTGTGAACATCTTTTGTTCAAACACCACCAGTAGCATAGGGAAGATTTAAATTCCAAATCAAGAAATGTTCACCTGCCTCAAATGAAAAAAAAAAGTTGAAAATTTTGCAGAAATTTCGAGTGTAAGTGCATCAGACAGTTTGATCTTTAAAAGACCAGTTTGGCTAGTCATCCAGCCCCTTTTTCTGAGTATTTCATGCCAAGTCAAACTTTGCCAAATGTGCTAAACCTGCAGCTTCCTTTTTTTTTTTTTTTTTTACATTCTAATTTAAACCTGATAAGGCTAAGTTTAGGGTGAGCCCTAAACATTACGTTGCAGAATGCAGAAGACAACTGCTAACTATGCAGTATGCAAATGGCATGCAGAGTATATGGGGTGGTTATGTACTAGCAAAGACTGAATATCAATCTCAAACCAAAGGAAGTTTTTTCCACCCAGTATAAACTGTCCTTGAGCACGTTTGTGAAGCCAAAAATCTGGAATTTGTTTTGTGACTTTGCATACCTTGGTTTACAAATCCAGATGAAGTGAAATTCAGTATGATTTGCTTTCAAGCAACATTTAAATAAATCACTCATTCCTTACCAGAACAGATGGCCCTGCTGTTTAAGGTGTGTGGTTCATGATGGCTGGAATCTCTGTTTTGCATTCCTTAAAAAGAGCTCAAAATACTCCCCTACGGGATTTGATTTTAGTAAATGTGCTCGGGAGGAGCCAGCCACATCCTGGGCTGCATCAAAAGCAGCACAACCAGCAGGGTGGGGGAAGTGATTCTGTCCCCCTGCTCTGCTCTCATGGAGCCTTGTGTCCAGCTCTGGGACACCCAGCATAAGAAGCAGTGTTGGAGCAAGTCCTGAGGAGGGGCCACCAAGGTGATCAGATGTCTGAAGCACTTCTCCAAGAGGACAGGCTGGAGGAATTGGGGTTGTTCAGCCTGGACAAGAGAAGGCTCTGGTGACGCCTTATAGCACCTTAAAGGGGCTACAAGATAGGTGGAGGGTGATGTTTTACAAGGGCATAGAGTGGCAGGATGAGGGGAGATGGTTGCAAACTGTGTGAGGGCAGGTTTGGTTTAGGTTTTGGTTTGGTTTAGGTACTGGTAGTTGTTCAGAGTGAGGGTGGTGGGGCCCTTGCACAGGCTGTCCAGAGAAACTGTGGCTGCCCCATCCTGGAAGTGTCCAACATAAGGTTGGACAACCTGGGATAGTGGAAGGTTTCCCTGCCCGTGGTGGTGGGAGTGGGAGAAGATGATCTTTAAGGCATCTTCCAACCCTTCTATGATTCTATATATGCATTTTCCCTTTTCTTTGGGTTTTGGTGACTGGATTTTCTCAGAACTTAAATTACATTGCTAGTAGGAGAGAATATGCTTTCTTGTGCATGTGCTGAGTGAAATCCCCCTAGACAGAGTGTGTGGAAAATTACATTTTAATTCTGTGAACTGTTCCTTAAGAAAACAATAGAATATCCTTTCTGTTTAGCTTTTTTAAAATAGAATGCTGCCGTATAGATTAGAAGTGCCATGTAATTACAGGTTTTCTGGATGAAATAATCTCTTTGAGATTCATTTTGGTGTAATTTTCATGGCTAGGTTTATTTTTCAGAGAAATAGACTCCTTATCATTGTTGGTTTAGTTTAAGTATCATTGTCTGGGATTAGTATCTGATATTGAGCTGGTTAATGTAAGATTAAATGTGAAGATTTAAATCAGATTGCTCAGTTATGAAATGGTGCTCAGCAGAAGAGTATGCAGTTCAGATGTTATCTTTCTGTAATCCATTATTTGCTTTCTCCTCTCTCCATTCCCATTTTTACAGGAAGACATCTACATGTACGGGGGCAAAATTGAAACAAGTTCTGGCAATGTCACTGATGAGCTGTGGGTTTTCAACATACCCAGTCAAACGTGGAGTACCAGAATTCCTGCAGTCCTTGTCCATGGACAGCAATACGCTGTGGAAGGTCATTCAGCACACATAGTAGAGCTGGACAGCAGAGACGTGGTTATGATTGTCATTTTTGGATATTCTTCCATATACGGTTACACAAGCATTGTGCAAGAATACTACATCAGTAAGTCACTTTCAAATCATTTTGATCACAAACTGATACAAAAAATGCTGGTTTTTTTAAGTGAAAAAAATTTGATTTTTCTCTTTTCAGAACGAAAAATGTGTGTTTTCCAATTTAAATAAAGCCTCACCTTTTTTCCTTCAGGTTATGTACATAAGATTTCTTGTCAAATAATAGCGTGTCATGTGTGTTTGGAACATCATGACATTTTCCATTTTTGTAGGTGGTTGTGGTACCCTGAAGAGGATAAAAATTGAAACCAGAAATTTTTCACTGTGGTAATTGTGATGAAACATAGTTTTCCAACACAGACTTGCTGTTTTTACCACACAGTAGAAGAGCAAAACCAACAGTAATTTAGTTATTTTTAAGGTTCTTTAATGCCGATGTATTATTTTCCTTCTGTTGTATTGTTTTTCAATGTAATAACTTAGCTCATCATTATATATAGGGTTCTCTCTTAAAGATATATATGTTGCTGTTAGAGATAATAATTGAAAATGAGCTCTAATTTTCTCTAAATAAGCTACCATATCTGTCTGGTTTTCCCCTTGTGAACTGCAAGCTGTTCCTGGGGTGATTTTTAATGCTGAAATTAAATAACTAAGATAAATATTTTTATCATACACATGATACAGTTAAGATACCATTTCAATTGAATAATATTGAAAATCTACACCTGATAAATTCTTAGGTATATTTATATGCCTACTAGTTAAATTTATAGTCTTCTACTTTTGTTTAATTCTCTTTTTATGTTGTGTTTATCTGAGTCTCTCAGTTATTTATGCAATTGCAGAAGGCATAATACAAAATTTCAAAGTAATACCTACATGCCAAGGGATGGTAATTGTTTTTAATTGTTCCATTTATTTTTTTTTTCCATGTATGCATATTTATATAATCACTGTTTAAACAGATTTATAGGTTCAGGAAATCCCTTCGAAACTCAGATGGTTCTTATGCTCTCTGGCATTATCTCTGATGGCAGTTTCAAAATTATATAACAGTGTTGAAAAAGGATAAAAGTGAATGGCAGTAAGAGGAAGAGCACCATAATGTTCTTTATTCACACTGAAAAATTCCAATTTAACTGCATAAAAGCTACCATGAAACTCTGGTCTTAAAATGATGTTTTACAACAGTATTCTAATATTTGTTAAGAATTAAAGGCCATTTTTTAGAAAAACTGACTTTCAGAAAGTTAGATTTTGACCTATTGGAGATGTTTTTTTTATGTGAAGGAAATAATATGTTCTATCTTTCTGCATGCTCATTCACGGTAATGTTTATTGGAAAACTTTAAACTATTTGCTTCTCCTGTTGAAACTTTAAGTTATTTGCTTCTTCACATGCTGCTAATTTAATGTGGACTAGAAGTACCAATTTTATTCTCACCTATTATTGTTGTTACTTTAATTAGGAAGAAGGGAACATGATTTGTATTGTAAAATTTTCTGCCTGGCTGATTATTGATGGCCTTATGGTTGAAATGGACAGCTTGTTCCTATTTTTTTTTAATGTTAGAAGGAGCAACATAACACTGCTTTTGGCTTTTATTTCAGCTGTGTTTGTGGAGGATTAATAAAACAGTGTAGTTAAGCATATATAACACACAGAAACAAAAAAAAAAACCTCAAACCTTCCCTACCATGGGGATAAGCTTGGAGTAAGAGAAAGCAGCTCTCTGTCAAATGTCTGTCAATTATTCTCAATTTTTAATGTCTTCTTTTTGAGAGTATATTTTCGTTGTATTCTAGTGAAAGATTTAGTTTATTAGAGAAAATGTGCTTCACTTGCATCAAACATAAAGAAAAGTTGTAACAGTCTAGGGTATTAGTGTGGAAAGTCATTGCCTTCAGTGAGTCTCCTCATCTGATGAAGGATTGATTGCTGGGGCTCCCAGCACTGTACAGAACCTGGGGTACCTGAACCATTGCTGCCACAGAGAGTTCTCATGTTCCATTTCACCTCACTGCATCTCCCTCCTCTCCCTCCCCTCTAAGTTAAGTGAATTTTGTGGTAAATTTTCCTGAATTCTCTGTTGGCCGTGGCATTTATCTACAGTTTTGCAGCTGTAGGAACACATTTTTAACCATGAAATTCCAGCTGGTGGTTTGAATTAAGAATTGCTGTTCTTTGGGAGGGCTTTAGCAGTTCAGGATCCAAAGTTAAAAAACATAGGAAGTGAAAAGTATTCCTGTGAATTCACCTGAATGGAAAGGAAATTTCATAAAAATAAGGGCTTCTGATGTTATGGAAAGAAAAATAAGAACCTGATTTTTTCTTTCTGCTTGCTTTTAAAGCATATTACTGTAACACTTCAAATTGTACTGTTATTGTTTCTACATGTTATCAATTATGGCTTTTAGTCCTAATGAAGACTTTTTAAGCATTTACCATATACCTACTGAAAGAAAGAGACAAAGAGGCAGTTTGTCCTTTGGTTCATATGTACTGAAACCTTTAGGATCCAGTACTTTGATGAACGTGGTACATGGATTTCTGGTGCTTATTTAGTTGCTGTGACCATGATTTCTGTGAGGTCTGGGTTAAGAAACACCTGAAGAGGTTTTAAATAATTGCGGAAATTGCTAGTTTTTCATGTAGGCATGTAGTTCTTGTTAATAAAACATGCCAATCAAAGCTGTAGCCAATCTCAAAATGTCTCTGGCACTGTCGGATTAGGGGAGAAAGTAATTTCTATGAGAGTAAAGTAAATTCTGGAATAATTGGACAGGGTTTGCAGGCAGATTTTCATCAAGCAAAGACACATGAATTTATTTCTACTCCAAAGGTGTGGTGGTTGCTGCAAGAAGAAAAGAGCTTCCTGTTGTCCTTTCTTGCTGCACCCAGACTTACGACTTCTGAGGAGCCAGTAAATCCTGATATGGGAATTATGTGAATGATTTTACTAACTTGAACCATAAAGCTTTTCTGGGTTACTCCCCAGGGAAATTTATTTCCCTTTAGGTTAGCAATACCTCATAAACCTTCTAAGAATCTCAATGTGAGTCTCAAGGTGAATATAATAATGTTGTTTTGTTTTAGCTGAGGTTTATAAAGGCTCCTTATATATTAAGAAACTTCTGAATAAGTCTTCTTTGCTTTTATTTCTTTTACAAGACAGAGATTTCTTTGGATTAACATAATATCACAGTATTTTAGGCTGATTTTTTAATGGCTTTAGAATTATGTTATAGATTGCTTTTGATTAAAAGTATTTATTTGAAATAATGTAAAAAAAAAAGTGGCCCCATGATGTAACATGCATCGTCTTTTTGTTAAAGTTAACATAAGCTTCCTGGTTGCTTGTAAAATTTTCAAGTTTTTCACTGTGATAAAATGGACATGGCACACCAAGATGCTTCTTAAACATTTTGTTCTTTTTACCGTATCTGTCTGAAGGTTGTATTATGATAAGGACAGGTTGGACCCATGTATCTTCCTTATTTTTACATTGTGTGCTAGACTTGAAATTTAAATGTGGAAAAAAAAAAATTAAAAACCTCCTATTTCCATATTTCTAACATGTTTATTCATGAAATTTCCTCTGCATTTGACTTTTTAAGCGGTTGAGAATGCAATTTCAATGACTAGTTTGGTCAATCAGGTACTTCTTATTCTGTTCTATATTCTTATGATATAATGATAGAAAGAGGGGGATGTCTGAGTATGAGAAGGGTTATGTAAACACCTCAATAAAAATTGAAATTTTGTTGAAAAAAAAGTAGGTGAAGATTCATATCAATAAGCTGCTTAAAAAGTCAGATCATATGTATAGTAATGTCTTGAAATATAGACAGGATTGTATTTTTGTATGAATGATGCAATACTCAAGATACTGAAGCATGAATGATATCAAAACTGTATGTACACATTTCAGTATTTGAAATTCAGGCAACTCAGCTAATTTTTAGAATGGGAAGTAGAAGGAGCACCATAACACTGCTGTTGGCTTTTATTTCAGAAGAATGTTGCTGGTCCTCTTTCCTTGAATTTCTGTAGTTATTCACAGCACTTTTTTTTTAATTCAAGAAGGAACAGGTTTTCATATTTCTGCCCAAGTCATGTAAGTGATACAATATGTAATGTTACTGTGACAGTGTTCTAAATGATACACAGAATCATAGAAACATTTAGTCTGGAAAAGACCTCAGAATCATCAAATACAGCATTGCTACCTAAACCATAATGCTTCATAAATGCTACATGAACCAGTCAGATAGAAATGCAAAATATTATATTATGCATTCTGTTATCAACAACGCTGTGCCAATTTATGGGAAAAAGTAGTTATTTTTCCTTGAAAAGCATATATTCCTACATTATGCATTCTATTATCAACAACGTTGTGCCAAATTTATGGGAAAAAGTAGTTATTTTTCCTTGAAAAGCATATATGCCTATCTCTAGGACTGATCATTAAAGAAATAAATGAAGATATTGTTGGCAGTAGAAATGTGTATCTGCAGGCTGACTCCTCACCAGCCCTCTTACAGAAATTGTATCAAGTAAATCTATTAGTTATCAAAATGTACATACAAATATGTATGTAATGTATGGTATTATCAGTACAAATTTGATATTTGTGTTCACTTCTTCATAGCTTGATAATATCCAACATGGGGATTGAAATAAAATACTGCTTACATTACACTACACATAAATAATGTAAATATTCTGTGTCAGTTATAAATAGTGTATTACCACAAATACCACAATACACACAAAAATCATCACAATTCTACCTCAGAATCTATACTTTATAACTTGCCATAAGCACTTGTAACTGAAAAAAATGTAACTTACGGAGGCAATGCCTGGAAACTCTGTAAGGAAAGTATGCTAGCAAAACTAATAACTGAAAATCATGAGCCTTTTCATGAGAATCTAGAAGAAAAAGAGTTAATCTAATCTACCTACATAATATCAGATAAAAAATTAGAATGGGATTTAGCCTAACTTTCAGAGGAAGTGAGGTGTATGGTGGTGTGTGCTAGCCTTGGATAAATAACTTTATAATGGTAGCTGGTTGAGGTTAAGAACTGGGAAACTGCTCCACTTGGGGTGTCCTTGTCCAGGCTCTCTGTTCTGACAATCTCCACGAGGCTGGAAGTGCATTATTTCTGTTTCACATCTGTAGCACTGACTCCCAATCATCACAGGCCCTTCTGTATAGGCTGCCTTGTGCAGGAAATACCTTTTGACTTGCTTTTTTTGTGACTTACATCATCAGCTGGGAAGATGGAGGGGGGAAAGAAGACATTTTGGGGCTACAGCGTGCAGGAACTTAACAGGTGTCTTTTTTTTTTTTTCCTATGGTAAAATATTTTCCAGTTGTATTCTCTTCTTCAGTCATAACAGCTATTGTGGCTGGTTTTATTTGGTGTCTCTTTGCAGTTATTAATCATGTGATGTAAAACATGGATTTAAATGCCAATTGAATGAGCTGCTCTCAAATTATTCTTTTGTGGGTCTTTTGCAACTGACCGGGTATATTTGCAGTTAAGGAACTAAGAAACAGTGGTTGGAAATGGATTTTAGCTCAATAATTTTACAGTTACTCCCAAAGTGTCAGCCCATATCCATGCACAATGGAGCTGCCTTATGTTATGTGCTTCTCACGACTCACTGCAGCTCAGTCTCTGCCAGGCTCCTCAGACTCCCCGTGACTGAGCACAGGTGTTCCTAATGAATCTGAAGGAGCTGGAGCACTGAATTCTCATCAGCCATCTCTGGTGAGAATTAATCATAACTCCTAATTTCATATTTTCAAAAAGCTTTGGGCTCTTTGTTTGTTTGTGCGAGTGCTGAAGTCACATGTGGGAGAGGATGAGATACTGCCTGGCAGCTGTAACAATGATGTATTTTTGATTTCATTAAGAATAGCAGGTAGTAGTCTGACAACATTATCTAATTGCAGATATTTTATACATTGGTATAAAACTCCTTCTTAAAATAAATCCTAATAGTTATTGCTGTATTTGGAATTATACTGGAAATTACTTTATATCCTTAAAACTCCAAGTATTGTGATTTAGCAGTAGTAAGCCTTTAAATTATGAGTTTTTTTAATGTCTCTTCAAGGGTCTAACTCTTGGCTCGTACCAGAAACAAAAGGAGCAATTGTTCAAGGTGGATATGGCCATACCAGTGTCTATGATGAACTGACAAAATCTGTTTATGTCCATGGTGGATACAAAGCATTGCCTGGCAATAAATATGGACTGGTGGATGACCTTTACAGATATGAAGTTAATACTCGGACATGGTAAGTTTGATTTATTATGTAGGAAACCAAGTTGCAAGTTCCTGAAGAAAACAGAAGTGTAGAGTAAGGTTCTAGCAAAGTCATGCAGGTACCTCTATATCCTTTGCACATTTAAGAACAACACATTCTCTGCAACAAAATGGAAGAATTGTGGTGAGGGACTAGCCTTGAGTCAATGGATTAGTGGATCTATTCATTGAAAGGATGGCAGGGAGAAAGCTTTGTGCATGTGCTACAAATTAGGAAAAGGTTCTCCTTTCCAGTCACAAGCACTGTGCAGAAATAGCACATGTGAACTGTTTCCTCAAGTGTGACTATACTGCTGGTGTACATTACAGTGGCTGTTACTTCAAGATGGAGAAAACCCTAAGAACTATGGAAGATTATTTTTCACAAAACTATCAGAAATAAGAGAGAAGACCTCTGGTGTCATGTAGGAATCCTTAGCTATGACTGCTCTTAGTGTTTTTATTTCTATCGGTTCCTTATTCCTCAAGTTTATTGTATTTTATGAAGGCTACTTGTATGTTATGTACAGAAAGTGACCTTGAATATTTTTTCTTACTTAGAGATGATTTGAGATCAAGAACTATTTCTTTGAACATTTTATTCCTGTGATTTAATATTTGTTTAGAGTTCTAATGGCTTCACTTTGAGCACCCAAAACTTGCTCTCAGATGTTGGAAACACAGGTTTCATCTCACTGAGGTTCTTAATACCATTAACTCATGGCATTTGAAAATATTAATACAAGAATTTTTTTTCTTTTAATATATTTATAAGTTCCTGGAATTTTAATGCTTTCTTATTCTATTTTTGGAACAAAGTGATGTTTTTTCCTTTGATGGTCTGTTCGACAATAAAATAATAATAATAATTGCTGTAAAATTTTTATGCATTATTCATATAAAAACTAATAAAGAATTGACTCTATACTAATGTATCAGCATTCTCTGCAGCTTGTAGAGAACTCAGGTTTGTTTTGTGAGATTTACACTGGGAGTGCATTTTACTATGGCACTGAAAATGGGCTCAGAGGATGGAGTAATGACTTGTAGAAATAAAATCTGAATCTTTGTTTACTGTATTTGTGATGCCTTATGATTAGCATTCAAAGCACTTGGTGAGGTGAGAGGCTGAATGTGGCACTGCATAGGTGTGGTATGAGGAAGAGTTGGAATTTTGATGGCTCTCTCATGCCCATTTGCTGGTCCTCACTGTTTGTCCCTGGCACTCATTCCATTTCTGTGGCTGATCTGGCAGAGGCTCATAGGCTTCAGTTATTTGAGGTATACAAATCTGATTACCTGTTCAACTCAGTTCCACGTAGGTTTTAATTTCTTAATATCAATTAAACAAGCTTTATGTTTCTTGGAATGTGAGAGGGAAGTATATTAATTCCTAGTGTGAACTGTATTCCTAATACACAATGTGATATTACAGTGCTGGCAATACTTGCATTACTTTGCATTACTGCCCTGTGCTGCAGCTGGGGCACAACGTGGGGCTGGGCTTGGATAATGGCCTGAGGCAGTGGCAGCACCTGCTGGCTTCTGGGTGTTTCTGCTGCCATTCCAGAGTGGTGCTGCTGCCTGCAGCACTTGGCACTGGCAGTTAACAAGGAGTAATGTTTGCAGATACACGAATATGTGCATAAATAATGGATTCAGGCGAAACCTGCTGAGACTCTCACAGAATTTCCATGGGGTTGATATGTGCTGGAGAGTTCTCTAGATTGCCCTCATTAGTGATGCTAATGAATAGTGAAAATCATGGCCAAATTAACAAACTTCCAGTTCTGCTGAATCTTGAGGAAAAGTTGCTGTTACTGGGAGGGATGAAATTCAGCACACAGTATGCAAAAATTACAGGAAAAAAAATCCCCACACTATGGTAGGGACCAGGAGTGGGGCAACGCAGTTGGGTCACAAGTAGAAAAGTGAACAGCCCAAAAAAGAAACCTGTGGAGATTTTTTTTTTATATCCACTATGTAGAGGAGAATCCTTAGTTATCCCCAGAACAGTGTATGTCTCTTCAGGCCTTTAGTGATCAACACAACTATTTGTAGACAGCTGCGAGGCAGATCATCAAGGCAGAGCCTAGTGTATAGCAATTAGTGTAAATTAGGCAATAGGGGCTGTAGAAAACTGGAGAAGCAAAAGACAGAAAGGTCTCTGTAGTCCAAATGGACAAACATAACATGTTGTTAGGATATTATCATTCTTTCAAGTCATAGCAGCAGAATTCTTCCACTGCCAGTTGAAAACAACTTAAAAATAATGTCTTGTTCTACTTCCATGTAATTCTGATTTTCCATGTTGCTAACTGATGAGTTGAACCCAAATACCATGTTTATCTGGGGGTAGCATAAGTATCCTGTATCAAGCCAATTTGTGGTTAGAAAAACACACTTATGTGGTGCTCTGTTTTCAAAGTATGTTAATCAGAAATACACAAGAGAAAAGCAAGTCACTTAATAGGAAAGAAAAAAAAAGGGGTCAAAAGCAGAACCACGTGCATGGGTATGTAAGTGGATTGAAGGAATTGTCATATTTTTAAGCAATAAAAAAGCTCATTTATTTTCATTTAGTCTTTGATATTTCTTTTGATGTTACTTTCCAGGGCTGGGGGGAATTTGTTTCAGTAATAATATGAGAATTCAGGTTTGATGCTTTCCTTTCAACTTGTTTAAACATGCAATCTTTTATCACTTAAAATATTTCAAGTTTGTTCATTATGTTATTATGTAAGAAAAATGAGATATACTTTAAACCTTTTCCCTCAAACATGATGATGTAAAAATACTGAACTAATACGAGATTGGTTCAAGAGAGACAGTATTATTCAATCATAAGGAAAGATTCTTGAGTCGGTTTCTTACAGGAAACGAATGACTAAGTTTAATTGTAGATTTGAGCAGTGTGTAGTAACATAAATGAAAATGAGAGTCTAAGCTGTTGAGTTGGTTTCTTACAGGAAACGAATGACTAACAGTTTAATTGTAGATTTGAGCAGTGTGTAGTAACATAAATGAAAATGAGAGTCTAAGCTTGTAAACTTAGATTACTGAAACAATGAAAGGTTATTAGGAGAATGTAAAAGGTATTTTGTACTGGTGATCTAATCAGCTCTTCACAAACATGTCTACAGCTGGTCTGCTTAACTAATTCATCTGGCAAAACCACAGATGGTTACTCTCTTCCTTGGTAAGATTTATTTGCTGGAATTGAATCAAGTTTGTATTCTGTTCTTTCTGCTGGCCCCACATCTGCCCCTTTCAGACCGTGGCATTGATAGCTCTTGGCTACTTTTGGGGCTGTGCCATTGCTCTGGCACAAAGCAGACCACACATGCAGAGGCTGAAGTGAATAAAGACAGAGATCAAAGCCCCAATTGCCTGGACAGTTGTGTTTTTTAGCACTGAAGTTTGCAGTGTTTGTTTACCAGTCTGAATAAGTTTATGAAGCAGTGCAAATGTTTAAAATGTACCTAGAATGCCTTCTACCGTTTCTTTTTTGGGTTTGAGTGTTCAAGTAATTAGGAAAAAAAAAATTATTTTCGTTGTGCAATTTTAAGGATGGTGTAAAGATTACTGTAGCCTTCTAAGGAATTTTTGTTGCATTTCTTGAGCAAAAAACTAACATGACTAAGGATATATAAGAATAGGAATTAATGCTATGAATGAGTTTTCATTCAGTTTTGAGTAAAATTTACTATATCAGTAATAATTTCGAAGAATGCAAACATGTTAAAACTAATTTCAGCTCTATTATTTGGCAAACTATTGTATTTTAACTAAAAGTGTGATATTTTAAACAAATATATATTTTTTGTATGATGAGAAAACAATCTGATTAAATGGCATTGTATTTACTGAGCTATAGTTTACTATTTTTCTTGTTTTCTGTTGCTTTCAGGTACAAATTTTCTTGATGCCCATATCCAGTTTCTCATGTGTTACTATGTATTTGTTCTTATGTTTTGTAGGACTATTTTGAAAGAGAGTGGCTTTGCAAGATACCTTCATTCAGCTGTCTTAATCAATGGAGCTATGCTCATTTTTGGTGGAAACACTCATAATGATACTTCCCTGAGCAATGGTGCAAAGTGTTTTTCTGCTGACTTTCTTTCATATGATATAGGTACGTATTGTACTGTTTTTTGTTTTTTTCATTTTGGTTTTAAATACCACAATTTTGCTTTCTCAAGTCCAGCTACTGTGTTTCTTTATAGTTTTGATCCCAAACACCTTCTAGTTCTTTATAAATTTTACAGATTTTTGTTCCATTTTGTCTAAAGATTTTAGTTTGTGGGGAAAGGCATAGCAGCATCCATGGATCTCGAGGCCCTGGATATTTTTGTTGCCAAAATACTACTATTTTTGTAGTATTTTGGCAACATGCTTTTAAAGAAGACAAACTGAAAAAAGCCTCTACATGGCAAGTGGTATTAGGGCTGAGTGAAGCATGAGGAGCCTTTAGGAGATGATAAAAGGATGTGGTATTTATAATTGTACAAGACTGTGGCTGAGAGCAAAAAAGATTGTTGTTTGTAAACATATGATAAGAATGCAGTTGGGAGGAAAACTGTGATAAGACAGGACTAGGTGGGTGTCAGCTTTCATTCTGGTGAGTGGTTCCAACCCTTTGAGCTGTGCACTTATGGAAAAGCCTCCCTATAGGATTGTGGAGGCTATAAATAGAAGAGAATTTAATGAATCCATAATATTTTTCCTAACTTGTGCCACTGCTGTTCTTACCATAAATAGTTTTTCCCTTCCCTGATGTTCATGTCCATATTTTATGCATAGGCTTTAAATATAAACATATAATTTGTATTTGGACTTTAAATATAATCATACAGCACACATTGGGGCCAAAAAGCACAGTCTCTTGTCCTGGGAGCCAAAAAAAGGGAAATGTGTCAGAGCAGCCTGGGAAATGAACTCATGCATGCTCCTGGTGAGAATAACCTGTGGTTATTGCCTGGATCTACTTTTGGCAAGCATTTATCAGCTGCCTACAGTGGTAGATGAGGCTGAGACATGATCCTTCTTTCAGGACTAGTTAATGGTTTTTATGGCATGCATTCACTGTAGATATCAATGCAATGTCTTTGCTTTAATACAAAAATAATGACTAATTTCAGTACATGGAATATATATGGGTTATTTCCTGCTAGTTTTAATGGGTGTGCAAATAATACCTTAGCTGAAAATAAAATAAATAAAACAGCTGGGTTTTTTTACTGTAACCCTCTGTTGCATATTCCGTAACTTCTTATAGGCATCTGATAGTGTAAGCTATTGATTTTGTTCTCACTTCAGTTTACATGTGGATTTAATTTTTAATGAAACAGGGCTCCTTTCTCATTTTGGAGCATGGTGTTATTTATTGGTCTACATTTATTTGTAAATGTGCACTTACAGATCAATAGTGTGAGTCATATCTGAATTAATGTAACTTTCTGACTTTCACACATTGATAGTTTTTTATCATCTTTCATGAAAATGCTTTATAGTATTTTTTTCTTAAGTAGAACAATATTATGGTTTGGCTAGTTGGTTATATTTAATTTGGTATTTGTATTCTCTTGCAAGTCACATTCTCCATGTATTATGAAGCTGATGAAGTACAAAAGAAGTGGATGTAGTAATCACTGTTTGGATGTAGTAATTAATCTGAAAAATGGACTATGTGAAGATTGATTTGATTCAGACTTACTCTTCTGTAATATTAATTTTACCAACTTAGTAACAAATCTCACAGCACACATTTGATAAAGACATATTTTTTCAGAAAACTTGAAATATTTTATGAAGAATTAAATAATTATGCAATAGGTATATTTCAGAATCTTATTTACTTTGTATCATGAGTTTTTGAACAATGCTTGGAAGAAAAAAATATACGATGCTATCAGCATCACATTTCCTAGATACCTTGCAAGTGATGGAGTGTTAGCTTTGTCTTGTAAAAAATGGGTGCTGTCTGGAAACCAGCTGAACCCTGGAGATAGAGCCTATGCTATTTATGTTCGAGTTGGGCTACAGAGTACTTTTGATTATCTCTCTTATTATATGTGACATAGTCCTCTGGATAGATTGCTTTGGCTTTTTATTACCCATGAAAACTGTGCTTTTCATATTAATGTGGAATAACTGTTTGTGTGGCTTCATCTCAGCCAAGCTCAGCCTTCTGAAAGGTTGGTAATCCACACTCCTCCTCTAGTCCAGGCACAGAGAGAAATATCTCCAGAGAGTAATTCATTTTACCAAGCTTAGGACAGAGTTACCTTTTCCCCCTCTGCTTTTCTGAGTCAGTCATTGCTCTCTAAGTTCTGAGCTTAGCCTGTAACAAGTTTTAGACATTTAAATGTGTCGTGAGTCAAGAGCTCAGTTCAGTAATTTGACATACTTACTGTGTATTTGTTAAAGGTGAAGACACAGAGATGGGAAGACGTAATAAAAACTGCTATGGTGCCATAATTTTAATAGTTTAATGTTGCTTGATGTATTCACTTATATAGCAGTAAATACACACTGAGAAGACTGCTGCATTAAGAAAAAGAGCAGTAGAAATCTGGTCTTGGTATACTTCTGTTCTGCTTTGATTTTTTTTACCACCAGGTTGCTCCTGGGTTGCTCTGGAAGCCCCTTAAACATCCACAGAGGGTCATTCTTGTAGAGGTCAGGTATTTTCCAACTGTGCTGTTATTGCTTCATTAATCTGAAAGAGAAAGCTTGGCAGTGGGGACAATCTTGACTGCTGGGGTTGACCTGCAGTTTTCTGAATGATGTTGTTTATGGCTTTCTTTACAAGCTTAAAACTTACATTTCTGTTCCAATCACATCTTATAAAACTAATTTAGATTATATTTTATGAGTATTCACATGCAAAATTTGCAGCTAAAAATAGATTATTGGACATACATAATGAGAGTTTAAAACAGAGTCTAACTACTGATACAAGTATTAAAATACAATTAAATAAAAGCTCTTATTAAAGACTAAGGATATTAATTTTAGTTTCTCACCAAAATGGTTACCGCAGTTAGTAAATATACCTCTGCATGCCTAAGTTCCTTAAGTTTGAGTTTATGAAGTATTCAGTCTCAGTCCTTTTGTTCCAAATCTGACAGTTGCTAAGGTGTCTGGGTACCCTTGATATGTACAGAGAATTATGGTCAGGGAATCTCTAGAAAACCAAAACCTGAAATCCTGGGAACATGGCAACTGTTTCTGTCCTTTCTCTTAGTGGTAGTTGGAGTTCTGCATTGTTTGGATCTGTGGGAGAAGTGCAATAACCCATATGTTTACACTAATAATATACTCCATAATATTTCTTTGTTACTATCTGGATTTCACTTTATTATTATGGATTAAATAGTATGCAAATTCAATTGCTTATGAAAGACAATATTGCATGTGAAGTATTAAGTTTCTTCTAGAGTATTCAAACAAAGCTTAGAAACATTCTCCTATTTTGAAAAAAAATTCAAAATTATTTCATGAGATTGACTTTAGTTCCACTTGTAATCAAACATATTGCTTGTATTTTGTAATAAAAATGAATTGTTTATTCATAAATTGTTTGTTTGTAAAGTAAATTGTTTCACCTCTAGTCTTTGCCATTAACAAAATGAAGTAGTTTAGATATCTGTGGGGTTTTTTTCCCAATGTGAACACATGTATTTTTGCAGTTCTCCCTGTTTCTGGAGTTACAAATGGATATCAGTGTGCCATCACAAAGAAAATGTAAATCAGTGCCTGTGAAAGATTAAGTTTTATGTGTTCCTAAACACTTAAGTTATAAACGCAGTTTTGGTGCAGTCTGTAAGAGCAATTACCTCCATATTGTTGTGCTATTAGAAGAGCAAAGCCATAATAATGTAATGCACTAATTGCTCCCTTTAATAGCAAAGAGTGAGGCTGTTGATTTCTTTTTACTGCTTGGGGAGTCACTGTTATGTGTGTAGACTCTGTTGTAGATGGTAGTTCTAGAGTTTAAATTCGATTCATGCTGTTTTGAACATACTTGCTATTGTGTTTTCCTGAGAGTAAAGAGATTTTTATTATCTGATTAAAGAAAAATATTTATGAAGTGTGGAAAGACTCAGAAAATAAGTTTTCTGCTAGTACATAACTTTCACGATGTTTTAGCTGTTTATGTTCAGTGTTTAGCCATCCAGAGTCATAAATGAGAACCAGACAGAGGTATAATGGTGTCCATATGTTGTGAACCAGCATTACTACTTTTACAAAAGAAAAATGAACTTATTAATTATTAGAAATATGTAAAGAGAAAGTAGAAGCATAAGCTGGCATTGGATTCTATGTAGCACATAAAGCTGAACTGCATTGTTGCAGAGTGTGATGGAGCAGAATAAATACACTGGCATTTCAAACCTATTTAAATAGTTTGAAATTTAGAAATGGTTTGATAAATGTAAGCATAAAGTAGTGGTTTCATATACCTTCTCTTAAAGCAGAGCTCCGAATGCAGTAAGAGGTTGTCACTAAATCAGTCTGCCCGTGCCAAAATAAAAATGTGATCCTGGAGGTGAAGTATGGAACATAGGTTGCCCCTTTTTTAAAGACTGTCCTAGCAACTTTTGCTTCCTATTTTTAACAATACTATTTTTTTCTATTTTTTTTCTCTGTTCAGTCACATTTTGGTAAGCCTAATTAGTTAAATTTTTGCAATCAAATTCTGTCTTCAAATATTTTACTGATACTACAAGGTTGATTAGAAATTATTTGGTTGGTTTTTTTTTGTTTTTTTTTTTAATAAAATCATACTGGGAAACTTTCTAGTAGTGTATGAATATTGTTGCAGCATTGACAACTTTCCTGTGAAATATCCAGGTCATGCTTTCTGATATCAGTAATGCAGTGTTGCCAGTAGGTTGTAGATGAGATGTGCTGAGGCCTGACCTCTTGGAGTGAGGGCTCTGGAGAGCAATACCCTGTGCAAAGTTCAAGTGGGGATTTTCTCTGCTGGATTGCTTCAAATCTAGTGCATTTCTGTGGTGCTTCATCACAGAAAGGTGTGTGACTGGCCATTCACTGTCAGAGCCACTTCTGTATCATCTGGTAACCATTCAATCTACACCAGGGAGGAGGATGAAGCTTATTCTTTTAATGTTATAATGTGGTAGAGCTTATTCTTAAAGCAGAAATCTTCGTAATAGAAAGGAAAAAAACCCCTTTATTTCTCCTTGTACTTTTCAGTGGCTAAAAATTCTGCAAATAAGTTTGGAATGAATAGTACTGTTTCTTGATCTGCTTAGTAAGTGGTGCAGAGTGCGCTTCCATGTGCTATACCTGGTTACAGATATAACAGATACAACTATCTTCCACTTTCTATCAGTAAAATGCCTTGAGGGCATAACATTTTATGGAGGAAAATATTTTATTCTTTGCTGCACAGTTTACCATCATTACTAGACTTAGTTCATACAACACACTGAATGCTGTAATATTGGTAAATCATGTTGTAAATCATATTACATTTGCCATTTGTCACTTTTTTATTGGAATGGTACACTGAAGCCTGGAAATTTGGGTGCTTGGAGTTGTTCAAAAGGAGTTTGAAGATGATGGGCAGGGATGAATTCTATTTGATTCTTTACTGAAAAACACCAGGAATCAGTTGGCTTGCTAACTGTATTTTGTGTTAATCAACTATACAGAGAAACTCGCATCAGGAATTGAAAGCTGAGCGAAAGTATTTTTCTTGCACAGTGCTCTGTTTAGTGTTCAGTAGTCATTGAGAAGTCTAGGAGGAGATAAGAGGGGAGGCTATTTGTAATAAGCTTCCCTCCCTCTTTTTTTTTCTTGTACTCTATTGAAAAGACCTGCCAGTTTGAAAAATACCATCAGTAAGAAAGGAATTATTATATCTCCAGCCCTCAGGGGTTCCTCTTCTGAAAATCAGCCTTTAATATGGTTTTATGGTCTTCCCTTGGTGTTAAATCCCACTTCTTCTAAAATAAATTTCTAGGTACAGGAAAGACTATATATTTATGTTCATAATGTATATGTTTGTAAAAATACAAAATTAATGTCAACACTTCCCTAAATTGTTTCCTTTACCATCAAAGGAACACAAGCTCATGAGTGCTGTGTCTGTTAATGTGCAGTGACTTAAGAGCAGCAAGAACTTGATTTTAAAGTGTAACAGTAAGATTTTGCTGGTCAATTGTTAAAATGCTTGTCTTTTGCTTGAAACTGTTTCAGAAATATCTCTCTGGCATTGTGCATGTTTTTGCCACGGTCAATTGTTAAAATGCTTGAAACTGTTTTGCTTGAAACTGTTTCAGAAATATCTCTCTGGCATTGTGCATGTTTTTGCCACTGTTTAAATAGAGAAAATAAAAAAGAACAACTGTGAAAGATGAAGTGTATTAGTAATTCCATAGTGTTATGATAATATAATGTTAACAATGGTAGTGATAGAAGGTAGGAGTTGAGAAAGAAGTAAGAATTTTGGGACGTATTGCTCCCATAAGACTGCGTGAAACTTCCTATACTTCCTTCACCTTGCTAATTCCATGGAGTCCACCACCTGATGTCAAAATTATTGCTGTTTGAGCCATCTGCATTACTCTGGTAATAATATGCTTTGAGTTTCAGTTTCCAGTCTATAAAGAGGTGCAATTATTTATTTATCACAGCCATGATCTCACATTGCCTCTCTTTATGGGCTCTGGCTGTGGTTGGTAGAAGCCCGAGCTGACTTAGGGGTGTTGCTGCCATAGCTGTGCCATGCCATCCCCTCCTGGGTGCCGAGTCCATTCTCATGTGACCTTGCACCAGGGTGTTCCAGCGGGCTTTGCTAACAGGATGCTGACTGCACAAGGTGCTGCTGTCAATAATTTTCTGCTGTGAATAATTTTCTGCATTAGAAGTGCCAGAATAGCAGCCGTGGTGGAGTTGAGCTGTTCTGACAATGGGAATGAGACCAGCTTGAATTCCTCCTGATTTTATCAATTTCTGGTTTTTTATGCTGGGGAGTGAGATGTTATGATCCGACTACTGAGTGACTACTCTACCCAAATTAAGGTGCTAAAACCCTGTACTTTCCTTGAAGTTTCAATCTGTAGGTGCTCCCTATTTCTATTACTGTGGGATTTTAATATATGAAGTCAGTAAAGTTTAAATAGGAAATAATGAAGAAAGGAGTAATTGTTCTAAAGAACTAAAACTCTCGTCAGGAAAGAAAAATTAAACCACACTGAAACCACATTTGTGTACAGCAGTTCCAAAAGAAATGTGCTTGGATAATTAATTTGACATGGAGATCCTGATTCAGCATTCCTCTCAAGTATGTGGAAAGTAATTAGTAGCATACTTAAATCAAGATACCAAAAGTAAAACAGTAATGAGATGGGTTGCACATCTGGAAGAGTGATAGTTTATCTTTAAACACTTAAGAAAAGAGGTAAGTTCACTGCTGTAGAAATTCCATGAAATACTTATAAATTGAAACCCTTTAGCTAATTTGAAAGAGTGTAAACATGAGAGCAATATTACTGATCCCTTGATAACAACAATGGCCAGGGCTTGTTCCTGTGGGTGTTGAAACTGGCTGTGAAGGCAGACAACTATATGTGTAATAGTGACTCTTCTGTGAATGTCCTGTAGTCTTGGTAAATGTTAGGATAGATCAGTGTTGCTGACAGGTCCTTGAAGCATCTACTCACAAATGCATCTAAAAGGAGTTGAGTTGATTTATCCTTGAGTGGTTAAAATATACTTCACATGTATTTTGCTGAAAACTTTTCAAATTATTTGATATATGCTTGGTGATTTGTTTTTCAGCTTGTGATGAATGGAAGATTTTACCAAAACCTAATCTGCATCGAGATGTCAACAGATTTGGTCACACTGCTGTTGTCAGTAATGGGTAAATGAAGTGTCTCTTAAATTTTCCTTGCCATTTTTCTGAAGGAAAAGACTGTAGCAGAAATCACACTTAAGTGAAGTATGGTTCAATAACAGAACTGATGTAACATTAAAAAGGAAAGTAGTGCTCATCAGGTAATCAGTACAGCTAATCCCCAGTCTGCTGGGGATCTGTTCAGTGACTTTTTAGGTGAACATTCCAGGGTACCGAGGTGTTTTCTCAGCATTGAGGGCTACACTGAATTTCATATTTGGTACCAACAATAACCCTCACTTAGGTGTGATAGGAGAAATCTTTTTCTCTTTGCAGTATACTATAATTCTTCATTCCTCTACAGTTATCAAGTAACCATGTAACTAAAATTTGGTGGGAAAAAGGGAAGATTTTGATGATACTGATACAGTTATCATTTCTACCACCTGAAGGAGGAAAAGCCTGCCAGCAGCTAGACTATATTAAGTTGGAAAAGTTGTAGAAAACAATAGTCAGGTTTAAAGAAACGTATATTGTTATCTTGTCTCAGCTTTTGTTTTGATGGTTGCCAGCTGGCCTAGTATCTGAAGTTGCAGTACTACAGATCATTGTACCTCTTCTACATTATTCATCACAATAATAAAGTCAGTACTGAAGTATTTGTGGGCAACTTATGGATCCTCTATATAAGGATCCTGTATAGGTCAGAAATGAGGTAATGAGTAATGCTACAAATAGGAGTGTGACTGCTTTTAACAAAAATAGCACTAAATTGTAAGTATGTACACAGAGCACTTGACATTAATCAATGAACAGATTTATTTATTAAGACAAAATTACTTGGAATTGGAATTAATGAATTCAGCAACTGATAGTTTTTCATTATGATTTGTGTGTTTTATGCCATCTAAGCCATGCCTGATACTTTGAGAACTGTCACTTTCTATTAATTACATTAAAAATCCTTTTTTTTTTTTTTTTTTTTTTAAGAACTAGTGGTATTTTTGATAGGGTTTTTGGTACCAAAACAGTGCAACAAGACACTCGCCAGAATTCTGCTACTGGTAACTCTTGTGATTAATTCTGTTTTAGGAGTATATCATACAACAGATACAGAGGTTTTCTATGACTGTCTTTTACCTGAGACAGTTGGTTTTAATGAGAACGGTGAGGACTCAGGTTTAGTCTTTTGGTTCCTGTTTCAGCATGTACTACACCAGAAATGTTACCAAAAAGAAATACCCATCTTGCCAATTGCTGCTGCCTGTCTTGCAAAGAATATTCTTGTTTTCAGCAGACCAGCATTTCATGCTCTGTTCTCAATATCTAACTGCAAATATGAGTGCATTCTTCCAAAGCTTTTAATTCTTTTTTTCAGATATTTGGATATGCCACTCCATAATACATACAGCAGAGGGAGCTTTCAGCAATTTTTATTTATTACTCTCAACTTCCATGGAGAAATAAATTGAAAAAGTAATCAGTAACGGAACCACTGATAGATTCTTTATTAGAGAAAGAACAAGATTTTTTTAAAATGATAATATGTGGGTTTTTAATGGTACATCAAGAGAGATAAGAAATGACGAAAAAGTGTCTACAGTAACAGTTAAATTTCCTTTCTTTTTCCCAATAGGTCTATGTATATATTTGGGGGTTTTTCAAGTGTTCTGTTGAATGACATCCTCGTGTACAAGCCTCCCAACTGTGAAGCATTCAGGGATGAAGAGCTGTGCAAAAATGCTCGTCCAGGAATAAGGTGTCTGTGGAACAAGAAACATTGTGAATCTTGGGAATCTGGACATGCTAATAATATCCTTAGAGCAAAATGTCCCAAGAAGACAGGTAAGTGAATTCTAGTCAGGTTTGTAATGCAATGTAGGAGATGGGGATGGGCAACCATCAAAGAAGTAACCACATGAAAGTGGTGACTGGAATGTTAAGAGTGTTCCCCTGTGAGAATACCCAGTGCAAGAGATACAGAGACTATTTTTAAAAAAAAAATAAATTCAGTTGTGGAATCCTTTTGTATTTTACATGCAGAGAAGTAGATTCAAAAGAGCATAAGTTTAAGGTGCTAAGGCAGAGCAGAACAGTGAGACCACAAATGGGCAATGCAAGTGATACCTGGTGTTATGGACATATGGCACTCCCATACCTGTGTGCCAGTAAGAGAGGAAAGAATCACTGCTTCAAGCAGATTATCTATGAAACAGAAGCATTTGTACAGAAGAAAATAGTGCAGGCACAGCTGGGAAAAAACCTGAGGCAAACAAGCCCTTTGCAGTGTGTCAGATGAGTTCAAGTTTGTCATATGAATTTCTCTGTGGCATTGTGATGGCTGTATTGTTTGAAACAGCAATTTACTGTTATGAATAACTGTTCCAACCTATTCCTAAGCATTTTGGCTTGTCACAAATAAATTGCTTGTGAAAGTGTTGTTCTTATATGTCACATGAACAGAATATTTATCCCTATGACACGCACCTACTATTTTTTCTGTGCATCGTTCCTTTCAGCACAGTGTAAAATTGCTTCCCAGACTTTGGCTGTGTGCTGTGTGTACAAACTGCTATACAATTAAACTGCCAGTCTGTGTTTAATGTTTGTTGAAAAGTTACTAGTACTGCTATTAATCAACACTTCAAGACATTTTATTTTTCTGATAGCTTTTACTTGTTTCTAGACTGGCTATAACATCTCAAACTCAGAAAAAAAAAGGTATGTGATATAACATAAACATTATCCAGGTACAGTTTTCTGGAAAATGGCTTTTGTACAGTTTCAGAACTTTTAGAGGTCTACAGAATAGAAAGTTTCATCTATATAGAAAAAGAACCCTTGTGGCATTAAATTCAAAAGTAATACAGATAAAAAAGGATTTCATAAAAAGTTGATCATAGCAACAGGTGTTTATAAAAACCAAACAAAACAAAGCACAGATGGGCTGAAGGAAAATAAAAAAGTTAGAGTAGTTTCTCAAGTACAGGTGCTGCAGTGGAAATAAAGTACAACTCAACTTGGAAGAGATGAGGTCTGTATAATTCCAGTTCTGAACTTGTGCGAGCAGCACTATTTCACTGCTGTCAAATTCTTCCAGTTTCAGGTGGTAATTTTTTGCCAAAAGCCAATTTTTCATATATTCTTTTACATTACTTGGCTCAGTTGTTACCTGGTTGAGAGTATCATCTGAGAAACTGCTGATGGTCAATATTAAAGGATAAGCAGAAATTTTAGTGGTTTTCAAAAGATCGATTCTTGGATGACAAGACTTCTCTGGCAAGAGAATCTTTTAAGCTTGCATGAACTTGAAAGTAAAGGAGCTAAACCAAACAGGAATTAAACACAGTAATCAGCATAGGAGATGATACAAAGTCTTCTATTTTGCATCATGGTGATTTTTAAAACCAACTATTTTTAAATAGAAGTAATATTTTGTGTCCTAAATAATTTTACATAACCTTTGCCTCCTTTAAATAGAAGTAATATTTTGTGTCCTAAATAATTTTACATAACCTAAATTTTAGTCCAAGTCCCATATTAAGAATATAACATTAAGTCTTTTTCAAATACTTTTTGTAGCTAAAGGACAGAACTTTAACTAACCAGTCATTATTAGGTTTATAAATTAATTTGCAAAGATTTAAAATGTCCATGTGGTGCTCATATCTGTGTTAGTTTGTTTATTTACTACTTTGATCTCATCTTCTTGCATAGCCATCTAATATTTTTATAGAATCCTACATTTGAAGAAAATTTTTCTTCCATGTTAAAAGAGTGAAGGAAAAATACTTGAAAAAAGTTTTTCATACTCTTAATTTTTGCATTGTGCTGAGAGCTTTCATGCTGTAAATCAGTGAATATTCCATTAGTTGATATAAGACTTACAAACCTTCAAATAAAGTAGTTACTGAAGGAATTTTTAAAGGAGTAAATCCTATTAACTGAATAGAATGAATTTCCTACAGTAACTTAAGCCCTTATGAATGGCTAGAGTTCAAATGAAGGCTGTAACAGAAAAAGCTCCGAGGAAGTGTCAGGAACGTGGCGTTATTCTGCTTCTGTGGGACTTTTGTGTTTGGTTTGTGTGGCAGCTGCTGCAGACGACAGATGTTACCGGTACGCGGATTGCGCCAGCTGCACCGCCAACACCAACGGCTGCCAGTGGTGCGACGACAAGAAGTGCATTTCAGCAAACAGCAACTGCAGCATGGTGAGTCCTCGCAAATCTGAGCATGCTAGCAGTGCTTCTCCTTTCCTAGCTCTAGTAGACTAGTAGTTGCTTGTTTTCAGCACAAACAAACTTGTTTTCCAGGCTTTTGAGCTGAAAATGTTGCAGAAGGCAGAGTTGGACTGCAGCAAAAAAATCTATTTCAGGGTCAAACAAGTATTCTTCAGGGTTGTGTTGCCTACTATATATTTCTTAAGTCAAATATTTTTATCCCCTAATTAATGACATTCAAAAAGTCAGAGTCATTATTAACTTGGATTTTGTGCATATGTGGTGTACAGTAGACAGGCAGAAACCATGGAATCCTATCAAGGGTGCTGTTTGGTTTTTTCCCTTCAAGCAGGACCACGCTTGTCTCATTAGTCATGGTCTTCTGATCAATGATCATCATAGAAATGGTTTTCTTTGTCATGGAGTCACTTGTCATCTCATTAAAGGAATATGAGCTTCTGTAACCATGAGGTCCGCTGGCTAGTGATAATTTAGTTCTGATATTTTAAATACAAGCCATCAGATCACATAAATTCATGCAAGTTTATAGCTTTCTCTTTTTAATATTGCCTAGTGCCATGTTGTTGTTCACCAGCTGCTGCATCTCTTGCTTGTTCATTTGAATTTTGTCAAGCTTATAATAGTGTTTTAGCATTATAAATTTTGCCTCCTTACACTTTTCAGCTATCCATAGACACCTGGCTGTACTTGAGTTCAAAATCCTTTCTTGACACACTTTCATTAGTAAAAGTATCTTGCTCTCTGGCTTGAACTTGATGCAAATCAATCTTGTTCTCCAGACAAATTAAGGTGTGAGTTGGATTGATTGTGACTCACATCTTTCCTGTTCAGAGTGAGCACAGCCAGCTCTAATCACTGGCATTTGTAGGTAGTCACTACTAATAAAAGCAATGCAGACACAAATTCATCAGTAGTCAGGTTATAAGTCTGTCAGAGGGATTTCACATTCCAGGCACTAATGGTTAGTTTCCTTTGTGATCTTCAAGGGTCCTTCTTTTCCTGACACATTGTTCTCCATTAGGTGCTAATTTTCTAACCGTGGTTTTCAGCTCTTGAACAAGGAATAGTTGCTAAGGAGCTGACCATCTTCATTCCTAATAAATGATCTCTAATAAATGTGGAGCACTAAGTGTTTTAGCACAAACTTCTTGGTTCAGTGTCCTTCTTTGACAACCTTTCATGAGTAAGATTGTCATCTTAATTAGCAAATGAGCACCAGTCTGCTCAGTATCATTTCCTGTCCTTTATTGAGGGTTTGAAGTGAATAGCAAAGGCTGTTAGTGTAGTTACTGAGGAATGGGGTAGCAAAAATTCATCAAAATGATTTCTGGGAAGAGGTGCTGTCATAAATGGGAGGTGGCTGTTGTAAAATTAGTCTATTGGCCGTGAGATGATGGAGGCAGAATTTTGCAGCTTCGATAAAACCCACGAAAATAGCATCAACAGAATGGCACCATGTGGAAAACCAGAATGTATCAGGTTGATTATCCATTTTCATAGACTGCTACTTCTGGACAAGGCCCACAAATGTTGTGACAGAACTGTGACGGTAATATGGGATAACAAGCTTTAGGCTTAGGAACATCACAAGGAGCCTTTGCAGCTGTACAAAGGCCGTGATTTATGACTTAGATCATAGAGCTCTAGATGAGAATGACAATAATGTTTTATAATCTGCTGCTGTTGCCTCATGGAGACTGGCCAGTTTACTAAAGATGTGCTGTCAGCCAGTTTGGCATTGGCCTCATGGTCACAGATATCTGCAAAGCAGATACTGCAAAGTGTGGCTGCTCTGCTGATTGGAAGGCCTGTTAAATATGGGCATTTCCCTGGAATAACTCTAGCTGGACAGATGGACTTCATGAGTAGTGCTAATGCATTGATGCACTTTCACCTGCCTGTGCTCACCCTCTGATGTAAGGCAGCACATTAGCAGGACACTGTATTCCCCTGCTGTGCAGATTCATGCATCATCAAGGTATAGATCATACAGATCATGTCTATCACACTCATAGCTGATGTCATTGCAAGCAGAGGCTTGCAATGCCTAGTTGATCTGGATCTGCTTAATATGTTTATGAAACTGTATTCACCCTCTATGTCTGCACATAAAATGCTTTATCTTGCATCCTATGAAAATGATACTCCCTTGCTGCTGACCACGTTGTACAGAAAATCGACTGTATTTTATAAAGGAAGCAAGTTTTTACCAAAAAAAAAAAAAAAGATAAAAAAAGAAAAGGCTTTGTGGGAGAGATTAATTTCATTTTATATTGCTGCTCCTTTACAAGATGTCATTTTTCATGAAGTAGTACCATGGAAGAGTAAGTCCTTCCATGAAGGCAAAATCTTCTTGTACTTTACCAAATAAAATGGTAAATTGCTGGAGAGGGCTGACTGATTGCAATAAAATTCAGTTTTCTAAAATTCAGTTTTCTTTATTGTGGAAGACCAAGAGAGATTGAATTTCAGAGTAAAACAATTTACTTTATCAATTTTGTTTAATTTCTGAAGAGAAAAAAAGAATTGCTTAAGTAGCCTTAAAGAGAGCCTTAGTATGTTGGGGCATAGCTGAATTATTTTATTTCTGCCCCCACCCAGTATTGCATTTTGGAAAATGTCATTGCCTTCAGAAGCTCCAAGGTGGCACATTACTACTGGGGGGGCACGTTTCCTCTCTGACTGGAATTCTTGTGTGTTGGTTCATGTGGGGACACGTGCAATACAGTAAAGCCCCAGTTGGTGACAGTTACCTAAACACAGCCCAGAATGGTGTGTGATTTAAGAGTTCTTTATCTGAGTGTGGCAACGTAAAATAAACATTGTCAAATCCATGAAGGGGATGATAAAGAGCATTTTGCCAAGGAAATGTGATATTAGAGGAAGCTTCAAAGTGACCTATAGTCCTGCATTGTTAAATATTTTTACACAGTGCCATAAAGACAAGAATCCTGTTTTTTGGTAATCGCTTCCAGAAATCTCTTTTCACAATGGGAGTCCTTGAATGATACCCTAATACCAATAATAGTAATCATGGCAATCTGCCTACATTTGAGGAATTGAAAGAATAGTCAAGAGGAAATATATCAAGTAGTAGAAGGAAATAATTAATAAAACCCAATTTATCTTGGAGGAAACAAAGAAAATTTATGAGTAAGAAATACCCAATAGCAAGTTTTGGGAGTAGCTTCAGGGAAATAATAGTGAATCTATAAGTTAATAATTTACATTTACACTAGGCAAACTAGACAGGGTTATACTGTTAACCTGAAAAAATCCAGGAGGAGGAGAGAGGTACATAATTTAATAGTGATTTCTGAAATTCTAAGATAAACTACTCTAGTCTTTTCATTCTCCAGTAAATATTCAGAAAATCACTGCAGTTCATAAGTCTGTCTATATACTACCATATCAGGATCAGTACTTTAAAAAATCTAAGTAAATCAGACATGAGGGAGGCTTTATACATAACATGATTTACTCATGCTTTGGTGTGTAAACATTATAAATATCCTACAGCAATATAGAAGTTCTGTAACAGATGGACTGTCATCTTTCTGAATTTCATTGGGTTTGGTAGTTTAAGTTATAACCTTAATATTGTGTTAATATGAATTACCTATTGGATTCACATCTACATTGAACTAATGAGATTTTCAGGCAAGCAGTGTTTAAATTGGATTTAAGGGAAATAAATGCTGGGAATAAGGGAATACAACAAAGAATATTATTATAGAACAGTCACTAGTACTTTGAATTTTATTTTAAACATTAAATAACCAGTGCACAACAAGCTTCATGATTAGAAAGTAATAGAACAAATATCTCAGCTTAGGTGGAAAGTTGTAATCTGTATGTAATACCACTGAAGAGTATATAATTTAAAAAAGAAATCTGAATGCTTAAGGGTATGTCAAAATGAAATGTTAAAAGTGAGTATTAGTTGAGCTATTGTAAATGAGCAGACGGTGGTTACTTGTGCTCTAAAATTCATTTTAAAGCATCTCCCAGGAAGTTTTGTGAGTATGTTTCATGACTGAGGGAATCTAAATGTGGGTTTGTACCAAAGATTTTTTTTTGTGCTTTACTGTTGTGTGCATTTTTGGCCTAGATAGTAACAAGTCTGTTACTTGCTGGCATTGCCTTTGTCTCTGTTTTGTGTTGTGGTGCAGATGCCTGCATCTAGACCTGCTTCTCTGGTCCTTTTTGCTTCACAGTAGCCTTTCCTATAGAACAGAAGAAGTTAGGACCTCTTAAAATAAACTTACTGGTAGGCATCTGATCAATTAAAGGCGAAAAATAAAAATAAAATAAAAAGCCTCAACCACAGTGTTGTTCAGCTGCAATGAAGCTGAAAAGTTAGGACCTCTTAAAATAAACTTATTGGTAGGCATCTGATCAATTAAAGGCAAAAAATAAAAATAAAAAGCCTCAACCACAGTGTTGTTCAGCTGCAATGAAGCTGATTCTCTGTGAGATTGAGAATTCACTTTCAGAAATGCATTATTTCAGGACTTGAAAAAAACAGAAATAAAAGGAGACAGCTTTTCTCTTCTTTGCCCTATCACTGCTGTATTCCAGTACCACCCACTGTGTACCTTATTGTCATGCAGTCCCTTTATAAGTTGTTAAATCATACTCCTGGAGACTAGTAGAAAGGAAAGTAACCAACATTTTCAATAAATCATGCATTTGCTATCCAAGTGCAATCCATTATTGCTGCCACGTATTATTTTAATCTTGTGTTAAGAGAGACAAGAGTTGTTAGGGTTTGACAAGAGGGACTCCCAGAGGTCCCTTCCAATCTCAACTGTTCTGTGAGTATAAAGCTGTCTTGCATTAGGACTTACTTTTAATTATTACCTTGAAATTAAGTTGGTAGAGAGAGCCTTATAGGTGAGCTGATGAATTGGGTGAGGATTTAGGGCAGTTCATTAAATAAGGTATCAATACAATGCCTTAATTAAAAGTACTATTCAGAGGGAAGAAAGATTTGTATTCAAAATGTCTAACTTGGAAGACCTCAGTTTTCGAGGAAAAAAAACTAAACACTGACCAAATCCAATAAAGGCCCCCAGGTAATAATTCCTTCAGTGTTTACTGCTTTTCTTGTGTACTAAAGTACCAAAGGAATAAAATTATCCCCAGCTTTATGTCATGTGTGGAGCATATTCTTGCACCTTCAGTCAGTTTTATGTAATTATTTTGTACCTTGTGCCATTTTTTATGATCTGTTTCACTATTTTTCTTGCTTTAACCTGCACAGGATGAAATAATTTAGTAAAAGTATCACACTAACCTATCTAAGAAATAAATATTTAGTTTAGTTTTTAAAGCACTTCCTGCTCTCTGTACAGGGAATTGGCCTCTTTAATTTGACACTCTTATTGTGTAGAACAAGTGGGGTGATTTGTGCTCCAGTGTTGCATTCTGCATGTGGTAAAGGATTCTCGATAAGGAGTTAAGTTCTGCCTAGCTTTTAGGTGGCCACGACTTTCTGGGAGGGAGCTACCTGCTCTGTATTTCCATTTTGACTTCTGTTCTTTTAATAGATGTCTGCTTGAGATGCTGCTTTGTCTGTTTGTTTTTACAGTCGGTTAAAAACTACACGAAATGTCACGTGAGGAATGAGCAGATCTGCAATAAACTGACGAGCTGCAAGAGCTGCTCCCTGCACCTGAACTGCCAGTGGGACCAGCGGCAGCAGGAGTGCCAGGCACTGCCTGGTAAGGGGACACTGCTGCTCACAGCTGGCTTCAAACCTGAGAAAACCTCCTCTGTCCTTGCTAGAGAATGTTCATGGGCAGACATGGGTTTGTTTTATTCGTGCTCACTCCTCTTGCCTGCCTGTGCCTGTGCAGGTGGACCCAGATGTGATTTCAGCCCTGATTGGGATGTCAGTGCCACCTTTAATGGTGTTAGGGCAGATAATGGCATTAGTGAAGGCACAATGATGTGTGTCTCTGCACAGACCAGAGATGAGCTCTGGCCTGCAGGGAGCACTGAGCACAGAGCTGAATGGCCATTGCAGGGCTTTTACTGCTCCATGGACACTGACATTGTTCCTTTTGCTAGCTGGGGTTTTACCTTAAAAATTATATTCAATTATACTTCAATTTTCCTGTGCAGATACGGCCCAAGATCTGGTTTCTTGATTGTCTAATATTGGTACTACTATGAAAGCAGTGAATATTAAAATGCTAATATGAAATATTCTCAGAAGGTGACTGTTAACATCTGAAATAGTATTTATTTTGTATTCATAATTACATATATGGAGTTGGATGTCAGAACCTTTTCCATTTGATTCTTATGTCCAGATGAAGTTAATGAACACTTTTTTTTTTTACAGAGATGATTCATTAAATAACTAAATTTATTCTCTTCAGTTCAAAACTCTATTTATGTAATCTTTTTAGATTGGCTATAACAGTTGATCTTACTTATCTTTTAATAGTTATCTGAGTCTGAGTAATGCTGTAAAATATTGAAGAGAAATTTTTTCTGAGATATTATCTGAATTTTCTGTAATTTGGATTGCATTGGTATTAAGGCAAATATAAATGCAAAGGTATGATAAAACAAAGATAGTGTAAAGTTGTGATTTCATAATTCTAGGACAGCTATTAGATTTTGGAATTTACATAACACTTAAAAGGAGTGGTTAAAACGATTAATTATGTACATAATCTTACCTTAATATTTAGTTGTACTCAATTCTGAATACAGGGAAGAAATAATGGCATAAAAATATGCTGAAATTTAGCATATCTCTTATAATTATTTTTAAAATTCTTAGAAGCTTCTTTCCGTAGCAATACAGTATTCTGTGTGATGATACTTGGTATTTCAGAATTTATGTGATGTGAGAAGGGAAATTGAGTGTGGGATGCATTTTGATATACGATCTCGGGAAGATAAAATTCAGACTCCCTTGGGGTTTTTTTAAGTTTTTTGAATCAGCTTTAATTGTATCTTTTTTGCACCAGCTCACCTGTGTGGAGAAAGATGGAATCACATTGGAGATGCCTGCCTCCACATAAATTCCAGTCGGGAAAGCTATGACAATGCCAAACTGTATTGCTACAATTTGAGTGGAAATCTCGCCTCATTAACAACCTCAAAAGAAGTGGAATTTGTTCTGGATGAAATACAGAAGTATACACTTCAGGTAACTTGAGGAACTGTAATTGGTTCTTATGTGAAACAAATTGGCTTTGAGAAATCTTTTCTAGGGTTTTGTCCAAACAGAGGGAAGTTTATGCCTCCAAAGAAATGTGCTAAAGACTGGTCTAAGTCATGTGTAGCATATTAAGGTTTAAAATAACCTTCAGATTTAAAACAAATCACACAGCAGCTCCCAAAGTTTCCCCTTACCAGATTTAAATGCTAAAAGTTACTACGTACTTGGAAGAGAGTGTTTGCTCAAGAGAATGGCTGGAATGCTCAACACTGATTTTGTGTCCTGGTTTCAGCTGTGATAGAATTAATCCATAAATTGAACACAGGCAAGGGCAGGATGCAGCAACAGGGATGCATAACCCCCATGCACCAGTACAGGTGTAACTTGTCCAGAAGAGGCACTTTGCTCTGTAACTGGTTTGTGGGATCAAAGGGTCACAGAGAATCTGCACTCCTGTGTAAAACATGTAGTAATTCCCTGCACAGCAGCACTGGAATTAGCTGGAGCTAATTGGCTTTCTCTAATAATGGTGGGGAGAGAGAGGGAGCTGAAAACTCTTCCATGCCTCTGGCAAATACAGCAAGCTGCCACCAGAATATTCCTTAGAAAAGTGATCCATATTACTTTTTTTTAACTGTGGAACAAGAGAAGGGAAGAAAAATCAACTGTCCCTGGGTGGTCAGGTTAAATTTTTTGGCAGTTAAATATTCAAATGCTTATTGTTGTGTTTAAACATCGTTGATTAAAGTGTATGAAATGTAAGAATGCTCAGAAATATGAAACCCAGCAGTGCATAATCAGATGGGATGTCTTAGCAGAATATGATTCTGATTTTACAAGCAAATCAGTTGTTCTTAGCAAGGGGTATTTTTGGGAGTTTGTATTTAATTTTGTAGAACATGCAGCACTCTGTTCATATAAAATCCTCAAAATTTTAAGTAGTTTAGGATTTTAAAGTTACAGGAAAATGAAAGATAATTGCGGATAATAATTAAAGCTTATATCAAACTAGTATTCGATTTACAAAGTTGTTATGCTGCAGATGAATTGAGATCATTCAAAAGAAACAATCACTTAAGGATTGACTTTATGTTATTATTGAATCTGAGAGCAAGAGGTTAGGGACATATATTGTGGACAAAAATGGCCTATTATCCTTTTTAGCATTCTGCTGCAAAATGCAGATTCAAACATAGGTTATGTACTTGAGATTTTGTGGGTTTTTTCCCAAGTAAATATAGGAACTGGACAGAGAAAGTATTTTTTACTAGAACTACACTTTTTTCTATTTCTTTTGCTAATGAAGGAGAGAAATCATTCTGTGTCAGAAGTTCTTCCCTGTTACTGTATTTAATGCAGCCTTGAGACACATTTTGTCTGTCCACTCTTTGATGAGTTAATGTTGAAAATGTAATTGAAACAAAAACAACAACAGAATGATGTTGGCAACATGATTGCTGTGGTTATTTATTTTACCACCTTTTTTTCCTTTTTGCTTTCCTTTCCCCTGATTCCTATTAAAATACTGCACAGGATGCCTTCAAATCTAATAAAGTGTGATAGACTATTGATATGACTGATTTTGGCTGACTGGCTTGAGGTGTAGATGAGAAATAGCTTTTTTTAGTGTTTGGAAGCAAGATATTTCTTACATTTCAGAGCTTAGAACTTCTGCAAGGTGACATCCTACTGAGCATATCTTTATTTAAATGAAGTACATCCTGAGCCAATGTGGTGATGTAAATTTGAGATACCTCAAATACAGTTTAAGCAATTGTAGACAAATTTATCCACTTTAGAAAACCTATCTTGGATTAAACAATCATTTAGCTGTCAGAACCTCTAATGAAATTCTGCCATGAATTATCCTGGTGTTTTCAGTGGCACTTGGAAAAGAAAAGATTTTTTTCATTCATATCTATCTGTCCAGCTGCATTTACTCAGTGTGATACATCCTAAATGTGTTATCAGGTGTGACAGAGGCTCTCTGAAACTTCTTGATTTTCTTTGCCTGCCTTTCCCTCTCAAACTGCAATCATAATGATTTAAAGAGTGAGATTTCATTTTAGATGGCTTTTTTCTGTAACAGGTACTGGTGGGGAGTTCACAAATGGAGTTAGAGCTGCTGTAAGGTGAACACCGTGGTTTTAATCTCTATTATCTGCAGTAGAGTTTGACATGGGTGGTTAAATGTTGAAGGCTTTAAAATCATTAGCCTGGGAAAGAAAAAGTTTCAGTTTCACCTGAAAACAAAAAAAAAAAAAACAAAAAACCACCCATTTCAGGATTAATGAATGTGTCAGAGCAGCATTTGTAAATAAGAATATGATTCTGACTTTATCTCCTTGTTATTTGCTATTCTTATGCTGAGAAAAGGAAAGTAACTTAGGTAGCTGTTGTGTATTTTACAAGCTCAAACAGTATCAATAAATCTACAGCCTGGAAGGACTTCAGCATTCTTTATTGTTAACAGAAATATCATGTGATTTGGTAGATTGTTTCCTAATACACAAAGTCCCTCTTCTGGGACAAATTTAGGACAATTACTTTATCATGTTTAGAATAACACATTGATGTGTTGGGAAGATTCAGAGGGAGGGGACTGCCATTGTCTCCATACCCTCTCCAGACCTCATTGTGTATAAATAATTTCTCCTAATACCAATATTAAACTGGAAATCAATAGGTTGCCTCCTTTTAAACAATAAGGAGAATGTTCATTTGGTACTAAAGAAAGGGACAAAACAAATATCTGTGTGGTATGAACTCAAAATACTGTTGAATTTGCAAACGTATTTTAAAATTATCACCAGCAGTTTAAAGTGAAGTTTGTATTGTTCATGAAAAATAAATTAAATTCTGTCAAAGAATGCCAAAGTAAACACAATGGATAGGCTGCAGATTCCCACACTAAAGAAAAATTACACTTAATATTTTTTTCTTACATGCTTTTATTGACCTAGTAAGCAAAATATTATGAAAGGGAAGATTTGAATTTCTCTGAAAAATAGATTAAACAGCAATATGAGGTTAATTTATTGTTTCTGCTAATATTCAAATGTTGTATATTCATTTAAAAGTGCAATTAGCTCTCTTGGGAGTTGCTTGCTACTGTGGGATTTGACTAAAAATAATAATTTTCTTGTTAGCATGCCATAAATTCTGAGAAGATTTAGTTTTGGTGTAGTAAGCACAAAGGAAGAAGAGAACACTTATACACAAAGCCTTTCATTATATAAACTATTTGCAACTTTTCCTTTGACTCACGGCTCACAAGGCTAAGCATCTTTTTTATAAATTACACTTGAGTGTAGGTTGCAGTTAATTAGTGAGCTTTGCATAGCAATGTTATTCCTTGTTAGCTCCAAGTATTCTCTGAGGGCTCTATGTTTCTGTGGTTTTATAATGTGTGTGATTGTGGTGAAGTTGACATCTACTCTTGGTTTCTCAATTACTCCCTTTAGAACTGTTTCTACCAGTCCCACTTTCCTATTGTGGTTTTAGAAGTCTAATAAGTTATTTTAGCACTTTGGCTCCATTTTACAGTTGTTGCATTGACTGTCCATTAGCTCATCTCTAGGTTAACTGTCTTCCTACAGTCAGGATTAGGGGAGCTCAGCTCGCTTTGGATGCCTGAGAATGCAAATTTTGCCCCAAAATTGTCCCCTATAAAGAAGAAATTACAATAAGAAACCAAAGTCTCAGTGAAATACTAGCTAGAATCTCTGTAGATGGAAATTGGGGAATTTCTATTTTTTCAGTTTGCCAGATTGTACGTTTTTTTAAAACTAATTGGACTATAGAAAAGTTTAAAAAGAGTAGGAGAATTAGGTGTTCTCATGACCTAACACACGACTCCTACTGTTAATTGCATCATATGTGTCTAATAGATCCAGAGACGCATAAAACTCATAAATCTTGCTGCCACTGCTTAAAATGTGTCAGTCACTGGGTAAATATTTACAAAACATGGAATATGCTGGTATCTGGCATAGTCAGAATTGCTGCAGTTAAGGAGTGGAAAACCCTGCATAGAACACATTGTTTCTTTTCACAGAGCTGCTTTTTGAGGAAGTACGTTTTTTGTTCAGAATGGTGCAGAAAAGAGTCAAATTAACTGCAAGCAATTTCTCCAAATTGTGAATGTTGTGGAAATATGGGCACTGGGAAGCCACGGTATTTTCAAAGTTTAATTATATGTTTCATCCTGGAGCAACAAATCAAGGAGTTGAAACAATTCCTGAGAAGTTTGTTGAATTTTGTTCATAAGGTGTTGTGGTGCACGTAATAGAAAATGAGATGTTAGTGTGTTATGCACTTTCAGGACAATTTGAGATCCAAAATAAAAAATAAAGGTTCAGATAAAATTTTTGAAAGAGATATACACTTCCTCAGTAATTTGCATAATTAAGGAACAAGGGAGATTTTTGAGCCTCAGTGGTAGTTGGCTATTCAGTAAAGGTAATCTTGCTCACTTCACTCATCTGCAAATTATTCAGCCCTCATTAGTTTAGTGCTGATTCAGCAGTAGTACCTGAAAAAATCTGTCATCAGTATAAATGATCCCTTTCACTTTAGGTCTGAAAGCAACTTAATCTGATTTAAATTCTCTGAGTAAACAGTGGATTTAACATGAACTACCAGCTTTCTAGTTAAGGTTACACAATTTTCCTTTCTAACATAGTTCCTTAAAAACAAATTAAAATTGTCTGATTTACAATAAGAGAAGAGCATATTTTTTAACTTATTAGTGATCAGCTTTTTATAGATTCCTGTTATGGCCAATTCCCATTAGTTCTTAAGCCTGAAGAAGAAACTGGATTGGCGTTTTCAGTCAACATGTTTGAAGTCCCTTGGTTACTTCAAGTACTTTGAGATTCCCAGCTATTCTGACTAAACCTTTCATCAGTTTGAGAGATAATCTATAATAGATTTATGCCTTTTTTTTTTTTTTTTTTTTTAAGAAATTAGTTTGCTAGCCACAGGGCCCTGGTGGCTACAGGTATTTCACGTGGAACTTCCTGAATGCTCTTGTTGTGATTTGATTTTTCCTGTTGGCTTCCATGCAATGCAGCAACAATCATTTTTGGTGATAAACTTTGATATCCACACACACTCTCTGCTATTGCCAACAGTCTTCACCTGTGGCCCACCACATGATGGAACTGATGCCACATAATTGAATATGCATGTTAAGCACATCACTGGAACATTTGGGAGGCCTTGCTTGGATAATCTGTGCTTGGCATCCTACCAGCATGGCCTGAGTGGCTCTGCAAGGTCACAGCTTCCATGGTGTGCCTTTGATAACGTGCTCATCAGCATTTGGGTCTGTGTTTTGATGGTTTATCCTAGCAGAGAGCCAGAGATGGTACATATGGAATTTGAGTTGCCTGACATGATGACTGTAAGCTGTCTAGATAGTCCAGCTATTAAGAATGATTATGACTGGGATATGTATTGCTTTTGCTGGAAGTCTTTTGTTTCAGGGATGTTGCTTACATTTCCTATGGCTGCTTTGGCTTTCATGAGTCTCCCTGAGACTTTGTCATCATTAAAGAGGGTTCCAAGACAGTCTCCTACTCAAATGGAAGAATTTATTTCCAAATATCACTGCTGCACTGTCAGTTTTCATTATTGGCTCACATACTTTTTCACCATAGCTGGAATATGATCCCTGTTTTTTTTAATATACTGATGCTGAAGCCAAATTATTTGGCAGTGCAATTGAAACAGTCAGTAATATGTTAAAGATTCTCTTGGCTGGAATCCTTCAATCCCAAAGTAGGCATGTAGGGTTGGTTTATGCGTGTGTTTGTCAGCAATTTATCCTGCCTAAGCCCTTGACATTATTTCATATGTGCTTGGTGTGCACACTCAGCATCTACAGGGACCTCTGTAGATATATGTGTAGGTATCTAAGGTTTTCTGATCCCTGTGGACCACATAGTAAAACAGGAATTCAGGCAACTAAACAACAAATAAGACAACAGATGTATTATCTACCATTTTCCAGATGCCCAAGTTCCACTTTTACTGCTTGCATCATGTTCTTTCTGGTGTCCAGGACATGTGAGTCCTCACAGACACCGGAATGTTGGTCACCTGGGGTAGCAATGGAATTAGGAAGTAAATACAGAAGTAAGAGACAAAGTGGACAGTGGTAAAGTTGCTGAATATTCTTGTTGTTCAGGAGTCTCCCAGAACACGTCTTATGGAGTGGAACATTTCTTAGTAATTTTCTGTTTTATTTAAAATTGTGTCCCCAAGTGTTAGTAGGTAAAGCGATTTTTGTTTGGTTGTGATCTCAACTGAGAGTACAGAAGCAGAAGAGAGCATAGGGAGTGCATATTAGGGAGGTCAGGAATACTGACTATCTACCCTTACTGAATATCTACCTACTGATTGTTTTAAAATATATTTACCACTGGTATTTTTGAAACAAAATTAATAATCCTTCATATTTCAATTTGCACTAACAAGACGCGAAAAAAGAAAGAATGCTCTGATTGTGTGCAGAATGAAGAGTACTGAAAGATTTTCTTTTCAGCCATGGGTTAAACCTGTGTGGCCAGAGAAAATATGAGATCAAAGGTGAAAGATCAGAGATAGAGAATGGCAGTAACTCTTGGTTCACTTGTGGAACACATAGCTTTTTAACAGTGGCAGGTTCCCTTTAGATGTATTATAGTGTTTTACTTACCTTGTAAATTACCTTTACTTACCTTGTAAATCAGTTGTGAACCTAATTCACAATCAGATCAATATCTCTGCTTTGGAGCTGACAATGTGTATCCTCTGCCTGGGCAGGCAGCTGGGTTTGGTATTCTGGCATCCACCTGCCATCATGTACCTGTCACAGCCCAGTTGTCTCTCTGTATCTCTCTTCTGTGTGTTTAAACTGGGCTTAATGAAAACTGCCTGCACAGAAATTACGTGTGGAAATGTGTTTGCTTTGGGTGTCGTGAGATTTTTACACCAATGGTGGCAAGTAATGCTTGTAGATTTATCCTGGAACAAGCAAATGGCTTTTTTCCTTAAAATCTGCTTTTTCACTTGCTAAGTGTGTAAAGATGAAATGATAAAAATCAGTAGAATTTGTGATATAGTTTTACTGATATATCCTAAATATGTTTTAAAAATGTGTGGTTTTAGTTTTTTCTAGACTATGTTTTATAACTTACAAATCAATAATGAAAGTCTATTCAATGTGTATTCAACAGCATTGGAAATGTAAATGTGCCACTTTTATCTCTGTCTCTGAATTGCCTGAAGTTGATCAGTATCAGCACTATATACTTTAGAGGATGGAGTATTGATCCTGCTTTTTCCTGAAATTTGATTTCTCTGATTTGCTGTTAACATATGTGTATTTCATTATCCACAGTGGCCTAGCAATTAGTAATCATACAGTACCACTGGGAAAAAATCGAACTATTTCATTATGACCAATAATAGAAATCAGAATTGTCTTTGAACAGAATGCAGGTTTTTAGTAGAAGAGAAATACTCCATATAAGGAGTGGAGTTTTTGTTGGGGTCTTTGGGGATGTTCAGGAAGGTAGAACAATTAAGATAAAAACTGTGTAGACAGTGATTGATGAGATGATAAAGTGAGATAGGAACATGGTGAATTTTGAGAATGTGAAGCTGTTGCTGTTGAACTATTTTTTTGAAATGTTTTATCAAGACAGAAAGCATTTTAAATGGTTCTCTTTCTTTTGTTTCATTTCCATCCACAGAAGATTTCCCCCTGGGTGGGTTTGCGCAAGATCAACATCTCCTACTGGGGCTGGGATGACATGTCCCCTTTCACAAACACCACCCTGCAGTGGCTCCCTGGAGAGCCCAACGACTCTGGCTTCTGTGCCTACCTGGAGAGAGCAGAGGTGGCAGGGCTGAAGGCAAATCCCTGCACTGCCATGGCAGATGGCCTTGTGTGTGAAAAACCTGTTGGTAAGGAGCCTCTTACTCCCAGGAACTGATGGCGTGGTGAATAACAAGCTCTTTGGGGTTTAGTTTGCCTAAGAGGGATTTGGGGACAATTTGGATTAAATAATTACAAAAATATATATATTTTTTTAGGTTTTTTTTTTTTTTTGTTAATAGCTGTAATCTATTAATATTCCTAAAGCAGCAGATATTTATTTGAGAATTAGTTCAGGTGGCCTTTTGCATTACACCAGAAATCTTATAGTTTGCCTCTAAATCAGAAATAGTCAATGGTAACAGTAGCTATAACGAAATGTGGAGATATTCAGCAATGCTGATGTGTTCTTTCTGAATCTTGCTCAACATTAGTGAATATCTTAAAGTTGTAAAAGAAGGACATATCCAAAATTCTGGTTTCTGTCTTTTAGGTTTGTTTGTAAAGTTAACTTGTACAGTCAAGTGACTGTCACAGTAAACATCCACTAAAATGGACTCTGTGAGCTGTCGTATGTTTTGCATATTAAATTTTTGCAGTTATTATTAAATTTCAGTTTTGCATATTAAATTTTGATTTTAAATATAAATAAAATAAATGATGATTTTTTTAATATACAGAAATGTAAATTTGGACCAAAAATATTTGTAGCTAGTTTAGGAAGCAGCCACTTCAACAGGGATTTTTCTAATGGAAAAAATGGTGAAAGACAATGGAGATTGAACTTGTGTTTGAAATGATAAAATATTTTTGATCTTTTTCCAGTCAGTCCCAACCAGAATGCCAGGCCCTGCAAAAAGCCCTGCTCCCTGAGGACAACCTGTTCCAACTGCACGAGCAATGGCATGGAATGCATGTGGTGCAGCAGCACCAAACGATGCGTGGACTCCAATGCCTACATCATCTCCTTCCCATATGGACAGTGTCTGGAGTGGCAAACTGCCACCTGCTCCCGTGAGTGTCTTAGTGAATGTTCACCTTACTAAATATATTCTTAGATTTATTTTCCACTCAAAAGGGCTGGAGGGATTCAGCGCATTCTCTAGAGATAAAAAGATTTTCAAGCGAGTGACCTCATATAGCTACTAACATGAGAAAAAGGGCTGTATGTACCAGGCCACTACATATCTGTGTTAAAGGGAAATAAAGCAAAGGAGAGCTTTTCCTTCAGGCTAAACTGGCCAAGAGCCCACATTCCTCTAATTGAGGTTCCTTCCTCATCTTTCATAATCATAGAATGTAATGAACCAGGACCATGTTAAGTTTTCTGGTAAACTTTTTGGCTAAGTTAGTAAATTTCAGATATTAATCCAGGTTCTAGTGCCCAGGTTCAGTGTAACAGGTAATAGGAATGTTTAATCTCTTGTCAATATCTTTGGAATAATAATTCTGTTGTTACATAAAAGTTTCTCTCTTGTAACCATTCACAGAACTTTTTTTCCTCTCCTGTATAGAAATCAATTTTTTAACTTATAAAATATTGATAGCGAGTTGTGGCAGGACTTAAATAGATTGAAAATCTGGAGATAAAATTGACAGAATACCACATAAATGATGCTTATGTTTTTGAACTAGTAGATATCATGTCAGCCTGAACTTTCAGTTCAGTTTTTCTCTTCGTGTAGTGTTTGCATATCATGCTGATTCAGTTTGTTTGGGGAACATAAGAAATTGTTTTTAATTTGATTGTCATTTTTGTCAGGTCTGTAAAATTTTATATTAAATAAGGCAAAAGGGATTTTCTCTATACCAGTTCAACATTATATAAAGGTAATTTTGTATGAAAATGTACTTTTTATTCAACAAATTAGAAAAAAACAAGATTCTGTGGCTGTAAGCAGTTTTCCCAGAGTTTTATAGCATCAGATATTTTGCATTTAAACAAGAAAATGCATGTTCAAATGAAGCATGGTTCAGATATTATGTTAGTCTAAAATGACTTGAAAATTTTATTAGGTAAATATATCATTATTGCTGCTGAAGTAATGAATTATTAAGTGGATTCCCTTATCAAGGGATAGTGTTTCTACTTGAAGAACAGTCTGGAACTATACCTTTAAAAAATCCTCCTTGTTTTTAAAATTTTATTTTTATTTTGAATGACTAATTTCTGAGCTTATGGGTGTTTTGCTCTGAATGAAAAAAAAAATTCAGACAAGCATGTATGATTTAAAATATATGTATAAAAAAACAACTGAGAATTTCACATTTATTTTCACAACTTGGAATTAAAAATGAAGAATGCTGTTTTATTGGTGACATATTGTCATTTTAATGCCTACTTGCCAAAAACTTGCATTTCCACTCTTCCCTACATCTTCCATCCATTATGATTTTTGATTGAATAGCTGACAGTTGAACAATCTTGGACCACCTCTAGAATTTCAAAGAAAACAAAATTGCTGCTTGAATATCCCCTTCTTCCATCAACAATTGCTTCTCAGCTCTCTTCAGTTTTTCAGCTGAATGCCACTACAGATAATAGCTGAGGATTTTCACTTTTGGTTCTGCTTTAGCCTCTGTAAAGATAGTGCAGCTGATACTTCAGGGCTTTATAAATAGCAGCATGAGTATAAATAGCAGCATGAGATTTATTTGGATTGTTTAGTGTGCATCTCTGAAAGGGCAAGCCAGCCAGTGCAGAATGATGGTCTTTATTTTTCTGCTGATCTTCTAATGTATTCAAAAGCCCAAATTTGTATCATTCAGCTTCAGCTCTGATGGTTTAAAACTGATTTTTCACGTTTGACAATTTGCAACAACAGTTGTCCTTTTCCCATCCCTGCTATTTTCCATATTTGGGAAACTTGAAACATTTCCTCCTGTTTGGATTCTTTCAAGTCTATTGAAGAGCTCTTGCTTCAGCTTTCATGTGCTGTTAAAATCCTTTTGAGATTCTCTCAGACTCTTCACTGCCTGTTTTCCTGATATCTGCAGGTATCTTTAGACTGTGCAGTATTTTTTCTTTTTACAGCTTTCATTACTTTAAAACAATTTTAATAGTTGCTGAAGGCAGAGGAGCTAGCTTTATTCTGCTCTCATTTAATTTGGTTAGCAATGAAATCATTCTGTTTAGTATTCCTTTTGTGGACCAGAGGAGCCCAGGTAGCTCTGAGCATTATTTGGATGCAGTGTTCTGGCTGCAGCTGAGCCAAATTGAGAAATGTAGAAACCATTTGTGTCCTTCAAAATAACTCTGGGACTCTTTAAATTACTTTCTTCTTTTTAAAAAGAAACTTGGATAATTTTGGCTTCACAGCAGGAGCTTACCTTCATGTGTGCTTTTAAAATTTAATTTTGAAAGCCTATAAAGTTATTGTGAGGAGCGACAGCAACCCATAGTGATCAATGTTTGAATGAGTCTGATGTTAATTTGATCCAGTGTTACAGCAGTAATTAAAAAAACTAATATGTGTCAGAAAAAGCTTAAAGAAGCTTGGGAACTTTAATGGTGTTCATGAAGTTACTAAAATATTAATTTCTTATTAATAAAAAATTACAGTAACTTCAGAATAAGAGTTTTATTTGGTTCTAAACAGATTTGAAATATGAGGAAGACCGTTTAATAATTTTAAAGAATAGAGTCTAAAAGGTCTAAAGGGATATTTGGATTTTAGAATGCAATTTTAAAAATGAAACCTGACTAACTGATGAGAAACTTAAGATACAGTTAATTTAAATGGGGCTGAATCATGACTTGTTGCTTGAGATGTGTGGTTTGCTAGCTTGTTTCAAAAGCTGTATGTCAGGAGACTAAGCCATATCTGTAGGTGAATACTCAGGTGACATCCAGGGATACTTGTGCCCAAAATAATTTTTGATTTGAATTGGAATGATCCTGTGGCTTTTTCTATTTATAAGTATTATCAGTCTTACTTGGTTTATTGACATTGAATTCTAGTTTTCCCTTTGGAAGGGCTGTTTATCTCAGTAAAATTTGGAATAAATGCATTATATACTACTAATAAGGAAAGAATATACATTTTCTTCTGCGTGTAATGAAGATGTGCAATATTCTTGTTCTGCTTCATTTTCTTTGTTGATTTGAAGTTTTTATTGTTGCACTGTGATATAACAAACACCTGCTGCATATTTTGTGATCTTTAAGGCTGTCCAGCTTTTAATGAAAACTGAGATATTCTTACTAGTATAACTGAATTTTTTTTTTAAATTTGCACAAGAAAATTTAATTCTCCGTCTTCTGTTGTAAAATTCAAGCATCTTATTTAAAAAACAATACATTAATATTGTATTCCGTGTACTAAAGCTCAAAACTGCTCTGGGCTGAGGACCTGTGGACAGTGTTTGGAGCAGCCAGGGTGTGGATGGTGCAATGATCCCAGTAACACTGGCAAAGGACAGTGCTTGGAAGGCTCCTCCAGAGGCCCAATGAAACCTGTCAGTGTCCACTCCAATGAAATGGTGCTTGATGCTACTCTTTGCCCAAAAGAAAAAAATTATGAGTGGTCTTTTATCCAGTGTCCAGGTAAGGTTTGCTTCCATTCTTTCTTACATATGAAATAAGAGTTTAAGCACACCAAAATAATGTGATTGTTCTAAGTAATGCAAATAGCATTTTCATGAAAACTTGTTTTTTACAAAAGATTTCCTAAATATAGAGTTTGTTTGTGTACTGAAAACAAGTGTAGGTTGATTTGTGAAATGCAGTGCAAGTAGTTTAGCCAAAATGCCATTTATTTGTAAATAAGTTTTCACCTTTCACCTGCCCTATCCCTCCACATTTAGAAATCAATGTGAATTTTCTTCAGCTCTTACTTTCTTCTGGCTTCTGTATCCATCAAGGAGTGGAACAGAGGAAAAATTATCCATAGGGGAAGACTGATAGACACAAAATTCCCTCCTGCTCTCGCCAAGTCCAGCTGACTGTCAGAATGGGGGGCTGCCAAAACCTGAGCTGTGCTTCCAGCTGACCTTTTAGACACAGACTGAATAGAATGTGTGCTTGTGTAGCCTTAAAGAGAATGCCTGAACTCTCAATTTAAGCCACACCAGTCTGATTAGAGTATTAATTTTTGAGTTCATTGGAAAAGTAAGGAAGATATCAGGTGCTGTAAGACAGTGAAAGCTGTGCTGGTGCAGCCTCCTGTGTGGAAATCCTCCAACCCTGACAGCCGAGTGTGGAAGCAGCTGTGGAGGACTGCAGGCAAATGAAAAGCACACTAGGGACTTTGACAGCCCTCCAGAAGTAATTTACAATAAATAATACAGTTTAAAAGACAGCTTGAAAACTTTGTGGTGATTTTTTTTTTTAAAGAATAAATGGTGTAACTGTGCTAAAGTTACTTTTTCAGGAAATGTTCTAGTGCTGCTAATCCTGGAAGCTGGAGCTTCTGTAGGATCAATAATTTTATGGATATATGCAGCTGTGTTTCCCTTCTTGTCTGCTTTTTTCCTCAGTTCATTCTCTCTGTTGTTGCATATATATATAGAGTGAGGGTTTTTTGAAGTCTTAGAAAAATGAAATTAAATATAAACTCCAGTGAACATTGTTGCATATTTTCAGTTAAAACCAAAGAAACCTTTCACATCATCTAAATACTACTTCCTGAATAAAGAAGCCTCTAGTATGTTTCTGGAGACAATAGAATGACATTCTGTTGTTGTATAGAAATTTCATTACTTAGTCTCTATATTGATATTGAAGGATTGTTAACCCTTCACTGGAATGCATAAATTATGCCACTAGTGAAATTGTAACAGGTGAATATATTGCTTGTCTAAACAGCTGGGTTTAATATTTATTCTTGATGGATAAAATTCTGTGTTCATTGTATGTTCATACAATGAACACAGAATTTTATCCATCAAGAATAAATATTAATATTTATAAATATATATATAAATATTCTCTTATAGAGAATTTACTAAAGTTCCTCTTCAGTTTAACATTCCCTAGCTTTATGAGTTTAAGGGACAAATAGTACAGAAGTCATAGAATTAAAACTTCAATTGATGTGAAATTTCTTTTTTATCTGTTTAGGCTGGAGGTTTTGTTCTTAAGATTTTTGTTTTCATTTTTGTAGAATATTTTCTGTAGTGGATTATACTAACACAGTTTATTCTTAGCACAGCAATCATTTGATGCACTTGAAACAAAATAGAATTAGACTAAGTCTATGGAAGCCTACTGAACAGTTTGCAGTTAGGATGAAATATAAATAGTTTATACCATGCAGTTTGGAGATTATTCTGCCACATTGATGAATAGTTGGCTGAACCATTCATGGTCATTCAGGCATGAACTTATTTTTCCTTGTAGTCCATATCCATCCTCCTTATAGCACTTCTGGGCAATTGTGCTGATGATAAAAATTTAAAATTCCTTCTCATTTTCTGTTTGTTCCAAACTTCAAGATTACTATTCATCAGGCAGTATAGAAGATGTTTATTTTTGTGATTGGTCACTTTCAAATTCATGGGCTTCAATTAAGCTGTCATAGTATTTCTTTTGATAGGAATACAATTTTATTTTCATTGAATTCTTAGTTTAACAGAACTGTTGTTATAAATTAGTTTGCAAATAACATATATATATATGAAGAAAAGAAAAATAGCTTTGACATTCACCTCATGAGAAGAAAGGTTTAGGTAGAATGTAAGCCCAAATTTTTCTTTTAAGTCTAAATTTCTCCTCTGAAAAGAAGTGTGAGTAGATTCTAACTAGTTTGTTTAAAACTAGATGAAGTATCTTTACACTAGATCCAGATTGCAATGAAGACACCCTGATCGTAAATTTTCCTGCTTTCAACTATTTTCTTAAAACTATAATTACCAACAATTGTCAGCTTCATCAGCTATTTCAACACAGAGGTCCAAAGCAAATTAGACATAAAATTGCTTCTCTCCAGGGCAGTCTGACTGAGGATTCAGCTGAAGCACATTTTTGTGTGTGAGGAAAATGACTTTGTTGCTGCCAGTGATGTACATTAAAAGGACTTAAGGAAAAAAGAACTTTTACAAATTTAACTCCTAATTCTTACTTAATTGCTCATTACTGTGTCTCATTAATTTAATGGCTTTTTAAATTATTTAATACTGATGTCTCCAGTTTGATTGCACTGTACCGACTTTGAAATTTATTGAACTTTCACTTCTGACTTTTTCCAATGAGATGCATATTTTTAGGGAAATCAGCAAATACATAACGTAATTTTTCTATGGTGTGTCATGTCAGTTGTTGATGGCATTACTTCTTATTGTGTATATGTTTTTTGAATTTGTTTTAAAATCTCTTCCGTTTACTTTGACCAACAAAATAAAAGAATTCAGATCTGTCAGGTATGACCAGATAATATTATGACTTGCAGAAAACTAAACTTTACAATTAAGGATGCTTTCATCACCCTGTATAACACAAAAATTAAGAAATACAAAAGTAAGTATAAGCAAGAATAGAAAATCTATAAACCAATGGCCCACTAGTTAGAGAATATTAGTATTAAGCATTTGTCCTACACAATTATGTACTCTTAATTAGACAGACTTACTTTAATAGAACATCTCTTTAATGTACTCTCTGTTTTTACTTCAGGCTTATTGGGTCATATTTTTTTTATGTTTGCTTTAAGTAATTTAAGGGTTAAAGTATGAATACAACCCCCAAAATGGATCTGCAGCCAATGGTACTTTTGTGTAGCTTTTCCTGAGAATGGCTACAAACTGCAAAAGAGGGAGACACCATAAAGGTGTCTAAAATTCAAGTGTTCTTGGGAAGAATAAGGCTTGTGATTTCTAGAGCTGTAGTCAAGATAGTGAGAAAACCTAATGGTACAGAAATGTTTAATACTTGTTTGGAAGATTGTCTAGGCATAGTTACAGAAGAAAGAAGAGATTGTCAACTTGGGAGGTTTTAATGGTTTATGAGCCAAGTCTGGAAATGGCTATAAATATATTAAGTTACTAAATTATAAAACAGCTCTAAAAACTTTTAAATCATGCAGTGAGAATCCCTTTTTTCCCCTAGCCAAGACACCAATCACTGTGACATTTAAATTAAAAATCCAAATTTAAAAAAAAAATACAGTCTTACTGTGATAGCTGTCCTCTTCCAAATCTTCCACCCACTTTGGCACTGAGGAATCGACAGGTCTGACATGGTTTGACATTTGACAAGCTGCTATAATTGACAGATTACTAATCTGCTGGACACCATGAGCTCTGAAAGCTCCACTCTATAGAGAGGTCATCCTTCAAAACCTGGCAGCAGGATCAATGATGCTGGCAGGATTCACATTGTGATTTTGCTGCAGGAGTGATCAGTGCTTTCTGAGTTTCCCCAAAATGTGAAGCTCTGGAGTGGAGCTCTGGTACAAGATCAGTGGCTTATAGTGATGTTATTTGACAAAAAGCAATTTTATGCTTTCAAGTTCAGGTGTGAAAAAAACATGTCAATAGGAATCCAGTTTTTTCAGTTTCACCAAAATCGACTGTAGTGAGGACAGACTGAAGCTGTTTGATGTGGTCCTGTTGTCTTTAGAACTGCTTTGTATGCCAAAAGTAATGAGGGTCAGGACAATTAAAAATAAGGTAATATTTAGTTAATTTATTTTGGAATTCTCTCTGCCCACTAGATATGCTTAGCTGTGAGTTCATGTTCTGCATCACAGTAGGTTTTCAAATGCTTCACGTTTGCGTGTAGGTATTGGGGTTTTCATGGAGTCTCAGTTAGTGACTTGCTACCTCTTCAAAGCTTTCTGAAATGCCTAGACAGCAGTTTAAAGCTGTAAGGATTAATTCCAATGGTAAAAAAAAACCAAAAAACCTTTTCTCATAAAACCCTCCTTACAACTGGTGTGTCACAACACAGGCAGTTTTTGTGTGAGTCCGTCTTGTATTGCAATGCTGTTTTGAAGAGGTTCTATGTCAAAGTGCAAATATATTTATGCTGGTTATTAGTCAGGACTAAATTTCTCCGAATCACATTGTACTACAATTTCATAATCACATAGAGATCATTTTGTTCAAAGAGAAATTTAGTAATGAAGCTTTTAAAATGTTGTATTCCAGCTTGCCAGTGTAATGGCCACAGCACCTGCATCAACAGCAATGTCTGTGATCAGTGTAGAAACCTAACAACAGGAAAACAGTGTGAGACCTGCATGCCAGGATATTATGGGGATCCCACAAATGGAGGACAATGTACAGGTAAGTTCTTCTATTGGAAGGAAAAAGAAAAATAGCAAAATGACATTTTATGTAATATGAATTTAATGTTTTTAATGTATCGTGAAATTAACTTTTCTTTAAAGGTTAGAAGTTTATTTTATAGTACAGAGGAGCTGATCAGCTAAACTAATGATTCAAGATCAGATTAATGTATTTAAAGAGAAACTCATTCAGAGTAATTATTTTGCAATTGCTGCTCTCTCAGGAGGAGGAAGAAACTTCCTCGTTGGAGCAACACCTCAAATTATTTCAGAGACATGTCATTAAATTCCATGCGAACAATCCTGTTAGAGACAGTGAGAAGGTACTTATAAATAAACTTCAGTATTTGCCAGAATATCTGGTAACACTGATTTGTATAAATACATGGTGCTAGTGGAGGAATTATGCATTTAACAGACTAACAGGTCTTACTCTTGTATAGATGAAACAAAAAGTCCTGGTGTGCTGAGGATGGCAAGGCACCCAGACCCATTCAAAGTTTAATTTTTAAACTGCTGCACTGGAGGATTCTTCTTGGAATGAACGAGAGAATGAAGTCAAATACTCCAAGTAGTTTTTGTATATTGCTGTAGGGCTACAGGAACTCCTTCCCTTAAAACTGAATAGTGGAAGGAGGAACATATTCAATATGGAACCTCAATAACATTGGCTTTGAATCTAGGAGGGTGCTGGAAAGTTTTGTCCCATGACAAAACTTCATTTTCCTTCTCAATTACTGATGTTTCTTTAACCAGACATTTGCTTCTCAAGGAGTATTTCTTCATTTAAAAGGTTTGTTGGTTCCTCAGCACTCTAATGTGCAGTAGGCAATGCATAAAGATTCACATCTGGTACACTCAAGCATGATATGTAAAAATTGTGTTCAAGGGGATAGAAAGATTAATGTCTGCCTTTATTGACAATTGAACATTTTGCTGAGGCTTTATGATGCTTTAAATAATTCTTAATAGTTCAGTTTTTCTCCTGAAGTTGACAAAATGTTCTTTTGCTGTCTGTATCACCTTTATGGCAAAATGATATATTCATACAGCTTTTATTCTTCAGGGATACATTAGCTATCAACCAAATAAGCATTCCATCACCTTTAGTGAAATATGCATGGTGCAATAATGGCTGAAATCAATTTATAAGACCAGTAAAATTATAAATTTTACAACTTGTTTTTTCAAACCTAGTCTGTAAAAATGCATATTTTTATTGGTAGACGTGATTTTAACAGGAGCTATGTTGACTAGAGAATGCTTTAAAAAATAAAAATGATCATTATTTCAATGCTTTATCTGCTATGGTTTGTTGTATTTTTAGTATAGAGTGTATAATAAATGTTTACATCCTTAGGATATTTTGAAGGATGTAGTAATTGTGAACTGTTAGATTTTCTACAGTATCATGAGTACTGTGATAGAGGTGCCCAAAGTGTGGGCCAGGGATTTCTGCAGGAAAAAATACCAGTGATCCATAGATAAGTCAAATCAATGTTACTGGGAATTAAGAGGATCTTGGAACCATAGCTAGGATCAAGCACAGTGCAAACATAAAGAAAAAAAGTAATGGTTCTGTTTCTTTTCTCCTTCATTCTTCTAATGCTATTGGTAATGCAGAAAAAAATTAAAGTTGGCTGGAAATTAAAACCATAATTAAAATAGAAATATGCGGAGAAAAATATGAGTCGAAGAAAGGGAAACCTTCAAAGAAGCTGAGCTAAGTGTGATTGAAATAAGGAGAAAATAAGGCAGGAAATTATATGAAAAAGCCAATCAAAGGACAAAAGAATCACAAGGAACTTAAAAATCAGTCATCTTTAGAATTGCATCTTGTGTCATTTTCTGGCTGGACCCCACCTGCCTTTTCCACCAAGACTCAGCCTTTGGTTCCATGGCTGCCTGAGCACATGGTGTGTTTTTCCCTTGGAGCTCCTGAGTAACTGAGGATGCAGGTTGAAAACTTTTTAAAGGCATGACAAGATGATGACTGTAACTCTGAAAGTACCTCTGTAATACTGTAATATTCTTCATGGATCAAGTTGCTATAGTTACAAGGGCACAGCTTGCTTCTAATTGGAGAGCAGTCAAAGCTGGGGACAGAGAGGATGTACTTAATCTCTGCAGTGCAGAGGTGAAGTTATGTGCTCTGGGACAAAATCTGCAGGTCATTTCCCTAGCACTCATGACATAAAATAACTTTTTTCCAGTGTCCTGATGAAAGTACTTATGTGTTCAGTGCACACATTAGGTTTCCTGCTGTCATGATTTATGTACTTGTAGGTAAAATCGGAGCTCTTAGTTTGACTGTTGGTGATACAGACTGAAATGATTTGCAAGAAAACCTTCCTTTTTTATATAGATTCCATTAGCCCTCAGGAAAGAGGAGGACTTGCATAGCAAGCCTTGAAGTCCTTGGAAAGCTTTTATCTTTTCTCCCTAACTATGCCAATAGTTTCCTAAACGCTTTCTGTTTATACTCCAAGGAGGTAATTCAGAAAGCTCTAAAAGAAATGACTGTCCACCTCTGAGTGATCAATTCTGTTCTGACCTTTGTCTAAGGATGGCAAATTCTGTTAAAATAAAATTATTTTTTTCCACTCTGGTACTAATGGTGGCTTTACAACTGTCATCAGATAACTGATACATTTATAGTGGTATTGCATATTGTTATGGTATTAAATTACTATGAAATGAGTAACAGTTGTTATAGAAGAAAGATATAATTCAGATTTCACAAGTTTTTGAATGGTTATGATTAAAGAATGGGTAAAAGAATTGACTTTTTGGGATTTTCACTCACTATAATTGCTGACATTTCAATAGCTTTAAAACAGATCTGAGGACCTGTTTTGCATCCTGATATGATGCAGGCTTAGTAAATGTGACAAACCTTGCAGAAGGACAAAGAAAAGATGGAGGCATAATAGCAGGCTTCAGATGCATGAAGGGAAGCTGAAAAGAGAGGGAGATGATAAAGTGCCTTCCCCCATGTCCCCATTTTGGTTGAGGAGGAAGTAATGGGATTAGGTTGCAACAAGAAAGATTAAGGTGGAATACAAAGAAAAATTTCTACTGGTTAAACTGTGAAAGATTACCTAAATATGCTATGAAATCTGCATTACCACTTGTACTATCCCTTTTAAATTTTCAAACGTCTCAAGCTTTGGAAATGGGTAGGGAACTAGCTGATTCCACACATTTTTCTCCAGCCCTAATATTCTGTAGTGTCTTGGAGAATGAGATCTAGAAAGCAGGGAGATATTGGGTGAGAATAAAGTATTCTGATTATATAGGAAAATGAGCTGTGTATAGCCCTATAGCTGTGGATATGTACCATATTTTGGGTCCTTAATGTTACTAAGATATCACTAATTTGTATACTACTTATTTTTGAATCTGTAGCATTTTAGTTACTGTGCAGTTAAAAAGCTTTCCACCCTATGCAGGTTTCCCCTGTAGCTGAGACTCTGGTTTAGTTGTGTCAGAAGTGTGGTATTTTGGCTGCTGATGGGCAATAGTTTGGCAAGAGTCATATTTTTAAGAAGTCATTACTGTTCTTTTTCTTGAAATAACCATACCTAATACCAATTACTCATTTAAATTCTGTCACTTGAAGTCTCTTTTCAATACAGAGAATGAGAGTTAGAATTTGTATTCTTGGTGTAAAAATGAGTTTTATATTCAGTTGTCCTAAGATGTGGCTTGCAGTGAAGATATATGTGCTCCTTCAGTTCTTTTTGACATTTCATTGTACAAATATATAGTTTGAATTATTTTATATTTGATTCATTGCTGTATTCTGTACAAAAATCAGTAATAAATTGCAGGGGTCTTTTATGATAAGGGGAGTTCTGTGGCTGTAATCTATTAGTTATCTGTTCTTATACTAATTAAAATGGTTTCACATAGTCTGTGGTGTCAAATAGGTAGCCACAATAGAAAATTAAATTGATTTCTTACCTTAAATTATGAAATATTTTAAGTTGTACAAAAAGATCTGCATTCCTTCTTGGAAATAAATGGTAGTGCTCAAATTAGTAAGTTCAGACCCCCTGTGCACATGCTTAAGATTCGTCATCCAAACCCCCTGTCTAGCAAAGAAAGCATGAAGAGAGGGTACCACCCAAGTTACCAGGTGAAGTTACAGCATCCTTTTGAAGAGTTATCTCAATGTGTAAGAAAATAAGAGGGAAGGCAGAGGTGAATTCTGAGCATGAGGGAATAGGGTGCTCTGGGAAGAGACAGGTTTGGGTTTCCAGGCTAAGCAAATCCATGGGAAGTCCTTGGAGTTCTAATTCAGTGCTGTCAGCCTGTGCCAGAAATATTTAAGTAATCTGTCTTGTGCAGAATAAGGCACATTCTTTTCTGTGGTAAATATTAGATGAGAGAATCACAGCTCAGCCTGGGCAGCCTTTCAGTCTGAGGTGCTGAAGAACTTGAAAGCAGATATTCCAAATCACTTTTTAAATTTTTTTCTAGATTTGTGGTAAAGATTAGATGAGAGAATCACAGCTCAGCCTTGTCTGTTCCTGGGACACCTGGGCAGCCTTTCAGGCTGAGGTGCTGAAGAGCTTGAAAGCAGATATTCCAAATCACTTTTTAAATTTTTTTCTAGATTTTGCTCAAGTCCCATTTGAGGGATGATTTTGAAGGTATGAATATTGAAATTTAGTAACAGAAAATTCGCCATTGAATATTATTGGATTTTCAAAATAAAGCAGCTTTGACTGTAGGTGGGAAGAGGTCCTGGCTTGTTGTATTGGTGGTTTCTCTTTGTGTTTTGTATTCTTCTGAGTCTTGCTCTGTTATGTGCTGCACTTCTGGGAAATACGCAGTTTTTAAATAGAAATTCTAGAAAAAAATAGAATTGTATGTGTACTACAGACTTCACATAAAGTACCAAAAAAACCTCTCAGTGGGAGATTGCTTGGAACAATTTTGTTTCATCTTAGTGATTTTTTTTAGTATTATTTTCAAACTTATTAATCATCTACTTAGTTGTCAGTGTTAAAAAAATTGCTCTAGCTGCTTATCACCTTGTCATTTTCCTTCTGCGTGGTATTTTTAAAAATTATCATTACAATTTATGAGATGCCAGTAAAAAAATTCTTTACAGTAACTAATGACACACACAATGAATGTATAATACATTTAATAATAATAAGATAACATAAGCATTTTTCTGTATTGTCATTTTCTTTAATAACGGGATAACACTCCAAGCAGCATTCAGTTTTCCCAGAATTGTGTTGCCATTGTTGCTTTTGCAGGAGAAGGAGAGTGTGAGTCACAGCACAGCAGGAGCATTGTGTCTTAACTTGCACTGATTGTTCTCTAAGCAGCCCTTACAGGCACCCGAGACACTGATGACCATCCTGTAAAAGCTTCCAACCACACAGGCTGTTGGGGTGATGTTTTTTAAGCAAGTTTGCAGAATTTCTGTTGCTTTTATAGATCTTTTCCTTTTCCTGTTATCACACATTGGACACTTGCAATACCAAAGGCAGCAGCTTCCCCCCACGTTTGGTTTGTAATAATTCTGTTTGGAAAGGCGAAGTTCATCTTTTACTGGAAACATCTGATTTTTTATGAGATCTTCAAACCATTATCAAAAGTCAGTATGTTTTTAGCTAATGTACACAATGTGTGTATCACCTGTATTTGTGCACCTATGTGTATACATCTACACCTGCTGCTGCTTGAACGCATTCCACATAAACTTTGGCATCTAGACATGAGCCACCCAACTGGCATGTAACTAGAGGAAATGCCTCAAGACATTAAAAAAAGTAAATCAGACAAGTATCAATAAAAGACTAACTTGTCAGAGTTACTTTAAAGTACCTTAGGTTGAAGGACTTTGGTGAAATTTAACCCAGCAGTAGATTAGTTGTATAGAACATATTTGTAATTATTAGTGTTGGTTAAAAGAATGAAAACTAAAACTTGTTAGTGATGTGTTCTCAGCGAAGTTACATCTGAAGAATGCTCTTCCATGGAGTTCAAATCTTGTTCTTCAGAAAATGTGATTAGTCTGTTGAGTTACTGACAGCTGAGATGTGGGGTTTGGAGAGAAGAGGCCAAGGGTGCCACAAGCCATTACTATAAGTGTCTGTGAAGGAGAGACATGAGAAAGATGTTAAACTCATCCTGGCAGCAGATTGATAATGTTCTCCTTGGATTTTAAGTTCTATCTAACTTTTAAAGGTGCCTAATGGGTGACTTTACAAATTGTTTTCTCTGGCACTATTTCCGTCATTTGTACCTATTCAGCAGTGGCAACCTTCATAATGTGTTTTCATCATGACCTTCTGTGGAGGAGTTGATTCTGATTTCCTTCCTTTCTTCTCCAAAAGAAAGACTGTTAAAAGCTGCCATGGGCACCCTCAAGAACAGACAGAGCTCTGTTTCTGTAGAGCACAGAGGGTAATCAGTGTATTAGATATTTAGAAAAAGAATCCAGTTTGATTACCTTAAAATAATTGTGGAGCTCCTTAGATGGGATGCCTGCAGTAAAACCCACTCTAATACACATACTTTTAAGTAATATGCATTCTGATTTTTAGCAACAAAACCATCAATTTTAATTAGGTTGTCTATGGAAAAATAGGAGAAATGTGATAAGGAAAACCAATAGAAATAGATCCCAGGAAAATTAGCCCATGGAGCCCAGGATGATATCAACAGGATGCCTTTGTTTGCTCCCCAGCCATATTCTTAGAATATAATTACACATGTATATATGAATATGTACACAGCATTTGTATATAAAATTTGATGGACAGCAGATTACATAATTTCAAGCATTACCAAAAGCAACCTGTCTTTCCTAAAGGAAAAAGTTGATAACATGACAAGGAAAACAGTTTTTATTCACTTCTTTTTTTTTTAACAAATTGTTGTGTATGTTGTTCATAGAAAGGTACCTGTAATTTACATTTAGACTTATTTTTCAAGGTTTCAAAAAATTATTTAAGAAATGAGTGAACAGAAAGCAGAAGTCTTATTTTTTCACTTTAATACTATTGCTATGTAGCTTTAGAATTACCTGTAGTTTGGGGTTGCGTAGGGCAGGTAGAGAAGCATCAAATATAAAGCATCTGAATATAAATTTGTATGACTTCATTTAAGACAGTAAACTTAAATATGGAATTGTTTCCTTACGAATAGTTTTATTTAGTAAATATCAAATATGCTACCTTTTTCTATGATTTTTGGTCTTAAAACACCTGGAGATTAACAGCTTTAGGAATTGATGGATGATGCTATTTCAACAGGAAAAGTTGGGCATGTGCTTTTGGCCTGAGAAGTGGTTTTTTGGAGTCCAAAAATGAGAAAGTCTTGCATTAGGACACAGCTGTAAACTTGGATTTTTTCCTTCTACAACATGCAGTTCTGTTTCAAAAAGGTTTCTGGTCCAAAATTTTATATTCTAGGGCTATGAGTCCTGTTTAAGGTAGGACTAAGAATGAAGGTGATGAACTTTTAACTGACATCTGCTGGAAAAAAACAGAAATGTAGGAAGCCTAAATATCCTCAATTAGTAGTATAAACACCAGCAAAGGCATTTACTTCTGCATCTTCCTAAAGTAGAACAAATATTCAAATGGGAGTTTTGTCTCTCTTGGAGTTTGAAATGGCAATTTGGTATACAGAGGTTTTATATAGTTTTTCTGCTTAGCTGTTATAATGTCTAGCACGTAGGGAGTTGTATTTGTGGAATTCACTGGTGCAAGATCATACATTTGGCATTCCATCATTAGCTCTCTGAAATTTACAGGAAACTTTGTATTAGGTTAAATATTGTATTCTAGAAGCTCTCTTTTCACAGTGACTAAGTATGAAATTGAAAAATCACAAGTTTCTTTTAGTCCAGGCACTTTAAGGTTAGTCACAGAAAAAAGGATTTTTAGTAGATTGGATGCTTATGACACAAGACCACAGGAGCCTATGTGAATAAAGACATTTTATATAGAAACAGGTAAATGTTGGAAGTCAGTGGAAGAAAGAGTATAGTGTGCTCTGTACTGTCTTCAGGTACTAGAATATGGAGCTAAATTAGAAAAACCTGTTTACTTGTACCTTGATTTGTAAGAAACAGTATGTCACAAGTTCACAGCAAAACTCTGTGGTAAGAAGCTGTAATTTAAGATTATTGAGACAAAGAAAATCTTACATGCTAAGTTCTGGCAGATAACATGATTTTGTTCATGCTGTACAAACAAAATATCAGAAGGCTTTGATGGATGAGGGGACTGTCAAGAAATCCCATTTTGCAGTAGTAGTGGTGTTTTGTTTTGTTTTCCCTAATTTATTTTTTACCTTTCAGTATTGAATAGAGATGACACCAGTTCCTTGGTTTTTCAAAACAAAATACCTTATCATAGAATAAACGCATTTAATATTAACTAAAATGCTGGAATTTGGTTTTAGTAGAAGGAAAAGGGCTTCTTGGTTCACGTGAAACACAAAGAAAATGGATTCTAGCACAATAAGCTATTAAAAAAAAGCCTCATGTTGCTTTTTGCAGAGTTTGAATAGTCAGAATAAACACTCTTTTAAGAAGACCTTTTTCCCCAAAGGTGATTTGAAAATTTATTTTCCTTCCTTTTATGAATGCTGTTTATTGAACAGTATCCAAGATAGTCTGAACACTGAGTGAAACCTGTTTTGGGGCTTAGTTATGAATTTAAATTGCGTTCACTTCAATCAGAATGTATTCAAAATCAGTTCTGTGCTACTAAACAAAAAGTGGCTTGCCACAGGAAAAACTTTGTTGAGGAACTTGGAAAAAGACATCTTTAAAATTACTGTTCCAGTTTTTTTTTGACTGCCAAGCAAAATGTGCTAAGCAAACTTCTCAGTATGCAGCTAACTCTTGTGTACACAGAAAATTTTCTTTTTGATTTTTTTTTGTAGATTAGAGCTATATTATTCAGTATGATTTCTAGCACAATTAATATTAAGTTCAAACAAAAACTCAAACTAAAATTAGGAAACTTTTTATAGATGCATTTGTATTCTATAACCTACTTAGAATAATGTTAAGTGAAGGACCTGGAGTTACACTTCAAGGAAAGTATCATTGTCAAGTATCAATAGACATTCAGGTGCTCATAATTTTATGAGAGAAAAAAAGAAGAAAACTGTTGAATGTATCATGATTATCTCCAGAGAGAGTTTATTTGTGTAGCTGTGGGATTTCAAAAGGTTTTGACAGGATGCCTGCTTAACATGTTTAACATTTTTAATGTATTTTCCTTGACTGCATGCAGAAGATTTTTATAAACTTTCTGCCAAGTACAACTGTTTTAAGCTACCTCTTGTTTCTCTAAATTTGCCTTTACTTCCTAAACCAGGATGCGTGTGCTCTCTGCAGAATGATGTGATTTTAGGAATAGTCAGCATGGCAAAGAACTGGTTCAGGCATCACCTTAGAATTGCTGTTGGAATGGTTGATTATGGAGAACCACTGACATTTTTTCTTACCTAAGAAAGTTTTCTTTCCATTCATGAACAATCACAGTGTAATTGTGAAGTTAAATCACTAGTAAGCAATTTTATCAACCACAGTTTTGTTCCTTAAGCCTGATCGCTGCACTAGGCTGCTTTGTGTAACTTTTCCATCCAGCAAAGCTGATTCTAATTTACTCAAGTGGAGTTGGAACAAGGCAATGTTTTTAAAAATAAAAATAAAAAAAACCTTAATTTAAACTGTTTCTGAGGTCTACTGTGCAACAAAAATATCTGAAATAGTAAAAAGAATAAGAATAACTTGTGCTATCTTAATCTGTGTAAGTAGCAGGCATTTTGTGCTTGTTCAGCATCTTATCCTGAGAACTTTGAATTCAGGCATCCTTTAATTGATCACCACTTATAGCTTTTACAGATATTGAAGAGATACAGCAGTTTGATTTATATTATATTCCTTTATCTCTGTACTTATTTAATCTACTTGCAATGATTAATGACAATTCTCTTGCTCTCACTGATGTTAGTGATCAAGTCCTCTTGTATGCTCTTGTGGAGCATAGTTTCTGACAATGATGAACCAGTTGCTCTGCATTCTTATTTTTGTGGGTGTATTTTTAAAAATAAAAATGAAAAAAACCTAAATTTAAACTTTTCTGAGGTCTACTATGGAACAAAAATATCTGAAATAGTAAAAAGAATAAGCATAACTTGTGCTATCTTAATCTGTGTAAGTAGCAGGCATTTTGTGCTTGTTCAGCATCTTATCCTGAGAACTTTGAATTCAGGCATCCTTTAATTGATCACCACTTATAGCTTTTACAGATATTGAAGAGATACAGCAGTTTGATTTATATTATATTCCTTTATCTCTGTACTTATTTAATCTACTTGCAATGATTAATGACAATTCTCTTGCTCTCACTGATGTTAGTGATCAAGTCCTCTTGTATGCTCTTGTGGAGCATAGTTTCTGACAATGATGAACCAGTTGCTCTGCATTCTTATTTTTGTAGGTTTTTTCAGGTTTGCATGCTATAAATTTATTTTATGTGGTAAGGAATACTTAGAAAATGTATTTCTGATGTGCTGTCTGAGCTTTATATCAGTATGTTCACCTTCCTAATGAAATGTGTAAATCCATTGGTTTCCAAATGATGTTCCTAGAGGAGGTAGGCAGGACATGATTTAGAAACTTTCAGCTGTCTAGAAATGTACTGATTTTGTCAGCCTCTGATAAACAAACATATTTTACCCTGTACTGAAGGAGATGTCAAGAGCTCACGGAGATGCTGTGTCTGGCTCAGGGGGCACTGGGGGCAGGCAGCTGCAAGCTGAAGATGACATTTTCTTAAATCACTGTTACTTGATCCTCAAATAAGCCTTTGACTAAAGCCAGTCTTCTCATCCCAAATGCAATAGAAAAAGCAGGAATTTTGCTTGTTTCTAATTTCTGTATCTCCCCTTCTATGTGTGTTTTGGATTGAAATGGTTGCCCCTTTCCCTAGGGGGGCTTGGGAACCCCCGTGAGCTGGTGAGAAAATAGATTTTGAGGCATTGTGCAGCTCATTCCTCAACTGATCAAAGGAAGATCCTCAGAAAAACTTGTAATGGCATTTCAGTTTGATTGCAGTTGATTCTGTCTTCATTTTCTGAGTGCTAAATGAAGTACATTATAATGCCAAACCACATTAGTTATTTAAAGAAAAAAAAAGCCTCCCTTGCAATGGAATACATTAAAAATCAGTTGTATTTTGTACGTCCTAATGGCCAAGGGAGGGAAATGATTTGCTGACTTCTTTACATTTCGTGGCATTTTTGCTTGATAAATTGTAGAAATAATTTCTTTTCTTTGGGCTTTTACTCTGAATGACCAAATACACTCAAATAGTTGCAATCACCAGTTGTTGACTTCAGATGTTTTTCACCTTAGATTGGAAATTTTTCTTACCTTTAAGGCTGCTATGAATAACTTTTGAATGCTTTTAAATAGTTTTGCATTTCATACTGCCTTGTAATAAACTTTCTAATTTTTTTTGTTAGAACTTCCAAAGTGTTCTCTTTAGAGAGAATGGGGAGAAAACAGCCTTTCGATGAAAGGAGCTTTTTGACCAAAATTTCCATAATAGTACAGAAGCTGCTGTCTTAAGAAAATTAAAAAAGACATAATAGCAACAACAACAACAATATTAATAGTAGGTACTAGGCCTTCCATTGTCTGAAAAAGTCTTAAAAACATTTCAGTATGAACATTGGGCCATGAAGGTATCCAAAATCTTCACTTTATATTTCTGCTTTGAAAACAACTACGAAGACTCACTGTTTTAGTTTTTACTAAATCTGGTAAAAGTTTGTCTGTCAGATCTGAAATTACTTATTTTTTAAAATAATCCTAGTTTTCTCCTGTGTTTTCATGTGAGAAATCTCTTCACAACTGAGAAAACTGAGTCATTTAAGGAATAATATTTTGAATCTTGTGAAAGGTCTCTTTAAATGCTTGGATATGTAAAAAACTGTCCAATGCATCAGATACGGAGTTCAGTTTTGAGTTGAACTCATAAAATCTGCAGGTTAGCCTAGTCTAAAATGTCTAGGCAATTTAGTTTTTGGTAACTAATATTAATATTATGTTTAGAAATGAAATGTATAAGTGGAAGGAATGAAAAGGAAGCTGATAAGTATGGCATGTTAAACTTATCTCCAAATAAAGTTAATAATTTCACTTGGAATTTTTCAGTTTTCTATGTTCAAAGCTAGTGTAAAAGTTTTAGTTTTTCAAACAGATTAACATGGAAAACATGAAATTGCTGCTACTGTATTTTGTGAGTTCATGTGGCAATGTTTTGGTTCAGCATGTTTTTTGATAGAAAATGCATATTATTCCAACAGCAAGCTATAAAAATGCTGTACCGTGGCTCAGTATTGGCATGAGAGATTCAGGCACAGCATTACTCTTGTTAATTGTTTAAGATTCTGCTCAGTTCCTAACAAGAAGAAGGATCCTGTCTTTCTTTCAGTGTTAATCTCGTGTGTTGCATTTTCATTATCTACTTGTATAAAGCGAAATTATGGTTTTCCAAGCTGTCTTTATACTGTTAGTTGCTGATGATTAAAGACAGCTTTACTGTGATTGCTTGATAGGTATTTATTACAAATAAACAAAAGAAATCAATTCACTTTTCAGGATGAATGCTTTGAACAGAAGGAATAATGAAATAGAAACTATTTTGCCGGAGCAAAAATGGCTAAAGAAAAACACAAGCCTATAATTGATGAAGGTGGTTTTTAAGTTTAACCAAACTAAATTTTGATTTCTGCCACAGATAATCAGTCTGTTTGTTGTTTTTGGGTTTATTAGGATAAATATCCCTCTTCTGGAATGCATATTTAGTCCTGAAAGCTAAGGAGGTGACACCTGTGATTCCCAGATTGTTGACTGTTACTTTTCAGGAAAAAATAATTGCTTTACCAGTGGTCACATGATCTCAGTAGTGTCATTTCAAGCTTGAGTGAAGTTGTCTGTGTTTTAATATGACTTTAAGTTCCATATCTGAGTGACAGAAATCCAAAATATTTGTCTATTCTGTTTATTTTTTCTCTGTCTCACAGTCTTTAGCATTGTGTTAGTCCACCTGTGTCTTTTCTGTGCTATTAGGCTACTATAAAAATAAATTAATTTGAGACCAAAGAAATATAAATCACAAGGTAAAACAAGAAAAAGGAAAATGAAATTAGTTATGTGTGTGCTAATTATTCTATTAAGACTGATTTATTTTGGGGGATAATCATGTCACTGTAAAATGACAGTTCCATTACTGCACGTACAGTAGTATGTTCTAATAGCAGCTTTTTCCTTTTTCTTTTTTTTTATTTGGTACTCCTTTTATTGGTCATTGCTTCACAGAAGTTCTTTAGCTTAATTGTAGCGCTACTCAATTAATGATATTACAGCAATGTTATTGGGCACATCTTTTTGCTGTTACATTTCCTGTCTCAAAAGCTGAATGGATGTAATACCTACAAAAGCAATTCTTGAGTGCCGAAAGGGTATCAGGGGCTTCTAGCTAAGTACACATTTCTAGAGAATTAAATGACTAGACAGTTTGGCCATATTACTAGTGTAGAAAATAGTCTCTGTAGGGCAGTTGCCATATGAGTAGACTAATAGATTACATAGGTGAACATTTACAGGGAAACTGGGCATTAAAATTTTAGATCTAATAGAAGTTTATACTTACTGTTTCTTACTTAGCCTAGTCTAAGTGAAACACTGTATCTCCTTTTGATTTAACTTATGCCTTGAATGTTAGCAAAATTAACAAAATAGCACTGCTCTATTTAAAGCATTGTCATAGCTTTCCTTTAAAAAACATCAGCAAGGTATCTTATAGTAATTATCCATGTGCAGCTCTGGTTTAGCAACCTTTCATGTAAGCAAACATATTTACTTAAATCACCATCTGCAGTGAGCTCCATTTGAGAGAAAAATGCTCTTGCAGCTGTATGTTGGAGATGGGGGCTAAGCAATAAGTGTTTTTAAATTCAATTGTTTAAAATGCACACTGCATGGAAATAGTGATGGGTATTCTTTTGTTGTCAGCAAGAACATTTATATGCTGAGCTAGCAACTTGGAGTCAATCATACAGTGGATTTATTATTTAATAAATTCTATAGAGTTCTGATTTTGCAGCATGGATTTGCTCTACTGGATTATATTGTTTTCATATAATCTTTCTGTTCCACTTAGAATCTGCATGTTGTACAAAAGAGTATTTTGAGCTGCTATTTCCCTAAAAATAGAGTAGATATTGCAAGGATGAGTTTTTTCCTTGTTGTTATTAAAGCTCTAATGCCATAATTTCACTTAATATGTAAAAAATAACAAAACAAAAGTTTAAAGTCTATATTTTAAGTAGGTTTTTATTGTGAGCCATAGATATTTTATTTAAAATATTTAATTATTGGTAAAAAACATGGTAATCAAGTATTTAAAATAGCTGTTTAAACAAAAGCAGGTGTGCAGAGTTATTATGGGAAGGTTGGGCTGAACTCACTGTTTCTGTCCGAGGGTGCAGCACAAAGTACACAGAATCATGGAATCATTTAGTTTGGGAAAAACCTCTAAGCTCACCCACTCCAGCCATTACCCCAGGAGTTCCAAGCCCATCACAAACCCCCATCCCCAGGTGCCACATCCACACCTTAAATCCCTCCAGGAACAGTGAATTCACCACTTCCCCGGGCAACCTGTTCCAGTTCTTGACATTCCTTTCAGGGAATGAACTCAAGTGTTGGACTCAAAGTATGGAAAATATAAATTGAATCTCTTTTCATGATTTCTGACCACTTACAATGATTGGTATAAAATATGATTTTAAAACTGATCCCAAGACTTCGTGAATTTCAAGGTAGCAAAACTAGTAGCATTAGGCTGGGAAAGATCCTACCTTAGCTGCAGTTTTAACTATTGGCTACATTATTATCCCAAGAGAAACCATTCACTGACAGTGGTTAAGCAAAGAGAAACATATAGAAAATATTAAAGAAAATACATAGTGTGGAGTACAAATATTGGGGTAGTGGCAGAATGTCAGTCTTCCAAATGTCCAATAATGTCCTGCTTCTGCTATTGCATTTCTTTTATCATATACACTCACATTTGCTTCACTAACAGCAGTGATGGCTAAAATGAATTGGTTTTGGGTTACCCCTGCATAGAGATCTACAGATTGGTATGAATCCATTTTTCATCACACACTTGCAAGCCTGAGATAATTAACTGCATATAAAAAGCATATTAAAATATGCTTTCATGGCTGTGAAACTGATTTTTTTCTAGATTTAAAAAGTGGAAATGCAAAGATGTTGTCTTTTTCCATGGTATTATCCAGGAACAGTGAGGTTAATAGGAACTTGCTGAATGAGAGTAATAAATGTTCACTGAAGTGCTGCTACTATATAATCACTTACGTTTTCCACTTCCACATTTGTGATCTACTTCCTATTAAATGAACAATAATTGTGGGAGCAATCAATTAAGGTTAGTTGGCAATAGCTTTTATATTTGTCAAAACACTGAGAGCTTTTGGAATGTGCTTCAGAATTCTTTTAGCTCCTTTATAAGTTTTGTACTATCTTGTAATGGAGCATCATTGTTAAGAGCACTTAACTATGAACAGAATAAACTGCTAAGAATATATTTCTGTATTTTTCACTGAAAGCATTGCAAAGATTTACACAATTAAAATTAACTTTTGTGAAGAGGCTTTTCCAGCTTAAAGTGCCTAAATAATAATTCCATAAGTGTAAAGTGGAAAACATAAATGGATTTGGGAACACATAACTGATAATGTAGTGGCAACACTTCAATGAACATTTAATGTAGAGTGTCAAGAGGATAGCAGAATTACAACATGTAGGATTTTGTGGTAACTGCAGGTATTTTTCAGAAGTGCTGTGTTATGAAACAGAGAAAAACATCACACATCACTATGTGCAGCTTAGACATTTCTGGTGTTTCTCGCAGACAGATTGAATGCCTGGCACCTCCTTAGTAAGAATTCTTTAAGTTCAGGTGGCTATTTAATGAGCCCTCTGAGGGCTGAACAAACCACTGAAGTCCTGAAATGGACATGTGATTTCAATAATATCTTACATTTAATTAGGTTTTTACATGTCTAGTACCTTTTATTCTATTTGTCTCAGGCTGAGGCAGAGAGGTGAGAGTGTGTATGGGATGGGGCGCTGTCAAAGAAGGATTTATTGTGTGTTATTCCTTATCAGTATAAGGGAAGTTTAAAACTCAGTCTGTGACAGGAATTCAATATGAGATTATAAAGTAGAGAATAAACTTTTATCTTATACAGGTCACCACTTTGTACCATATCTGTTTCCAAGCAGGACCTCATATATTAAATCCTTTATCTTACTCATAATTAAAACTTCAGTGAAAGCCTAATATGAACATCATGGTAGGTTCAGAGTTACTTTGGATGAAAGAAGGACTTCAAATGTGGTGTGAATATTATATATAAATATTGATATCATATATAAATATTGACATATATATATATATCAATATATATATCAATTGATATTATAATATCAATTCCATTGATGCAGGAATGTATTGACACATTTACCAGGGAGAGATTAGTAAATTTGGTACACTTGGTTAGGAATAAAAAATGGCTGCCTAAACGAGGTAGTAATACAAATAAAGATGGAAAGGAAAAGAAAGAAGAGAGCTCAAGAACTGGGAATAGGAAAATGTTTTTGAGGTGAGAATCTAGCAGGCAGCAAGAGTGGCAGTGAGCAGACCCCAGTGGAGAGGATTGCTTTGGCCTTAAAGTGGAGAGGAGGGTTGATGTTGTTCCTGTGATTCTCCTTCAGAATCCAGGAGCTTTTCAAGTTGCCTGTTTCCTGCTTCTAGAAAACTCTTCTTGTGGGCTATATCTGTAGTGTTTGCTCTGCCTTTGTTCAAATGGTTTCAGAGACTTACTTTTGTTCAGTTTTGTCCATAGCAAGAATTCCAATTATATTAGATCTTTTACCAAACATCTGCAATAATACTTTAATTAGATTTCAAACTAAATGGATTTTGTCATTGGTCAGGATTTCACCTTGTGTAGCAAAGATGAATTATGAATAATTTTCTGTGTTGCACATTGAAATGGTAGGTTTTAATGGCTTTTCTCAAACTGCTGTTACTTAAGGTGTGGAGGACAGCCTCTAATGACACAGGAATAGTTTTTAACTGCAGAAAATAATATAAATGATATGCTAGTGATTTTTTCTGAAAAAGATAATAATTGAAGTAGTAATAGATATATATTTCAATACAGCTTGTAGGAAATGTGTTTGGGATGAAGTATTAAAATCTATAAATATTCACTTAATTTTCAAATTAAGTATGAATGAGGAAATCTCATTTTTCCTTTTTGATTTTACAGCTTGCACATGCAGTGGACATGCAAATATCTGTCACATGCAAACAGGAAAATGTTTTTGCACAACCAAGGGAATCAAAGGAGATCAGTGTCAACTGTGAGTACAAGTCAATGTAGCCTAAAATTATTGCAATCCTTGATGAGTGAATAATCACTCTTTTTCCCATTTCACATCCTTGTTTTGGTACTGGGTTTTGTAATTAATCTGCTAATGTTTTAGTGGTGGATATAGTCTTCCCTACATTTCTCAGGAAATTTCACTATTACTTAGACTTTAGTTAAAGAATTACATCACAAATATTAGTAATGTTTTGAAGGCACGAAAGGCTTTTAAAAATTCATTTTGTTTCCAGGAACAAACTGGAGAATTCTGTTAGTCTTCCTTTCTCTTAAGTTTTTAAAATACAATAGTGTAAGAAAAAAATACGTATGAGTTGGTAATTACATTTGTCACTTATTTTGATGGGAATCTACAGTGATTCAATTTCTAGGGTTTTGGAATCTTATTAAGGTGTTTGAGACATTTTCCCACATCGTAAAATCGAGACCATAGGAATGTGTAGACCTCTCATGGAAAGTACTCTTTTTTTTTTGCACTGGAATAGCTTCTTGTGTTCAGAGGAAGACTTTGCACCTTCACAACAAATGGAGTCCTAAGAACAATCAAGTGCTGAAGTGAAGTAACATATCAAATGGGATAAATAACACATGGAAGTTAATTGTGAATAGCCTTTTATTTAAAGATGTTTCTTTCAGTCTGTTCTAGCAGGTGCACATGTTATTTAGTAGGAACTTTATTAATTTTGCAGTTATAATTATTTTAATAGTGTCTGGCAACAAACTTGCCTTAGCAGTGTTTGGAACTGGGGACAAGGTACATGAATCGAGCTGACTCCTCCCCAGCAGGGAGAGCTGCCAGGAGCTTCTGCTCTGCCTGCCACAGGACATCCACTTGCACTGGATTTGTGAATTTGTCTTTGATACACTCAGTGAACTGGCTTGGATCCTACCTGTAACACTTTGCTTGATAAATTGTAAAGAAACAAAAATTTCTGATGCAGAGGATCTGTGTATATCCGTGAGAAAGAGCTGTGCTGGCAGCTCTGCTGTTCCCCTGCTACCTCTGGGACTTTGTGTCCAGCTAATTGAAGACTCAGGATGAGATGGGAAATCAAGATTAGGACTAAGTGATGAAATTTTATCATGACAAAAGCCGAAATGATGATATCTTTAAGCTCTGAAATTAAGTCTTCACTGAGAAGTCTTTTTTCCCTCTTTTTGTGCCCATAGAATTAATCAGTTCTAGGTGTTAATGAGTGATCTGATTATCAGCTACCAGCTCTGGACTTGTATTGATGCCATTCTGACTATACAAAGAACAGGAAGAAAAAAACAACAATTTCTCCTCTGTCCTTTGTAACACCTGAACCACAGAAAACAGTTTCTGTGCTGAAATGCCAGTTCTTTACTGACTGCCTTCCACACAGGGCACCCTCTTCAGGCCTTCACCCCAGCCTTTCCTGTATCTCTGTGGTTGTTGGTGTCCTTTGTCCTGTGTCTGTTTCATCACTGTTTTTTCCACTCTGATGTGGAACTTTTATTTCATGTGATTGGTTGTGCTGCTCAGCTGTATCAGTCTGCTGTCCTGAGTTTGTGTATCCTAAAAGGTTCTTTTACCCCACTTACTGAACTAGAAGGGAAAATGTTTTCCTAGTTGTGGACTTGCCTTGGCAGAAGTTACAGCAATTTCATAACACAGATGAAACAGAAATTTGAATTTTGACTTATCAAGAGTGAACTTAAAATTGCAGTTTCAGACTGAAAATCTCTTTTTTAGTCACATGTAACACATCCCCATTCTAGATTCATACACAAACCAAAGGCTTGTCCAGGGCAAGCTGTGGTGTTAAAACATTTGATATTTTTAAGTGTTGGTGAAGTTTTTTTTGGTGAATAAAACCAGCAGCCCTTTTAATCTTTTTTGTTTTTGGCTGTGATGACATTTCAGATTGTGAGGTTAACATCTGTTGGGTTCATAGGCACTCAATCAAATAACCACACATTTTTAGTTGGAGGACGTATCATCAAATGCTACATTTAGAATTTGTCATTTTACTCTTGGGGTTGTTTTTAGAGAGTGATCCTCTCATGTATGGAAGTTTCAATCAAATGGTTTTTTTAAATATTTCCCTTAGAACATCAGGGGATGAAGAACATAAAAAAAATTCCAAAAATCAATCACTAATGAATGCAGTCCCATACTCATTCTAAAATTAGTATGAAGAATATGAACTTAATTTATTTTGTATTATGTATTAAAAAAATTTGTATTTTTTTAAAAAAATTAGAAAATCTATTTCCTCTTTAAAAATAATTTGTACACTCACAACCACTCTTGAATGTATCATAAGATATATGCAGTCATTATCTAGAGGATAAGGAGAAATCAAAATCAGCTCAATGCTTTCCTTGTATTTATTACTTTATTATATTCTTTATAAATAATCTGAAACTTGATTCTAAGTGGGAACACTGTTCTCCATTGCTCTGGATGAACGTTTTGGGGTTATTTTGCTGATGACTAGTTAGGCTAAAAACCTACAACCTCAGCAGTGAACCTACAGCCTTGTGGTTTGCTAAAATAAGTATTTCAATGAAAATTCCAAACTCTGGCTGTTCAGTGAGAAAGTTAGATTGATATTTCTGTCAAGAATCCTATTGATTGAGAAGTCATAGCTGCAGGGCTCTGTTGTGTACACACCATGCCTTGTGGGCAGAGGTTTTATGAAATCTGGGAAAGTTTACAGCACTTTTATTTTTCTTTTATTTTTCCTTCCCTATTTTATCAACTCTGTGCTTTTATGGAAGATCCTATTTATTTTTTATTTATTTGTGTATTTTTTAGCATACCCATCTCTCAGTTGCATTCATTTCTTGATTGTGCTGTTGGATGGCATGAAGCACAGTGCCATTTGAAATGAAAATTAGTGTTGTAAAGCAGCTTGGAGCACACATTTGCATTCTGGTTTACAATGTTTCTTACATGGCCATATATGATCATGACCATATGATCATATCACATGGTCACATGTTCATATATTTGTCAAATGTTAATATTTTTGTTTCTGTTAAGTTGGTAGTTTCAGTTGGTAAAAACTTTTAGTAATCTCCTGATCTCAAGGGAATTATTGGAATGGTTTGATTATTCTAAGTAACTAGACTGTAAAGATTAAAACCAGATACAAATAAAAATACTTGATTTCTTGGTTTTCCCCTTAATTTTTTGAAAATGAAATATTCAATTGGTAGTAACAGGAAAATCATGGTGACTTAAACCATATTTTTAGAGGAAAACTATTGAGTCTAGGCAGTTATTTTATTTAATTTTCTCTCACATTTGATTTACTAGCTGCTGATTTTATTTTCTCATAGAATTCTGTTGACAGTGATTTTCAAACTTCCATATGTTTTGGTGTATCCATATGCAGGATTGTGCACAGGGAACTTTTCGGGGAATAGGGATGTAGGAATGTGCAGAATATACAAAGGGGTTGTTTCAAAGTTCAAGTTTTGATATTAAATGAGAGAAATTTTGCTGGAGACAAGGAAGAAAAATATGAAAGTGATGGGATCAAGTGAGTAATTAAATAATTCTTTGAGAAGTTTCAGTAAGTCTGGGCTCTTGCAAATGAAAGCCTTCACTTAGCAATGTGTCTGCAGCTTTTGTCATCACCATGGCTAAAATTGAGCTTCAAAACCTCTGTAATGAAGAACTACTTGGAAGGAAAATACTGGGGCAAAAGTATTATTTTAACTCTCACATTTCATAGTATATTTTATATAGTTGTAGGAAGGATAAATTCAAAATTATAAAATGTATTGCTCTTTTTAGTTCTAATAAATGTCCAGACCATTAATTTCTTAGACATATCTTTCCTGTAAAAGTGGAAGAAATACTATTTTATTTATTTAAATATGTGGTATTTATTTGGTAAAAATCTTTCCTGTATGTAAGTTTTAAATAGCTTTTTAATAATGTAAGGATCTGTGCATAAAAATAAGAACTTATTGATAGTCTGCTGTATATAAGAACAAGATTTTAAAATATCCAGCCATACTATTCTGTATAATTTCCCTCCACAGAATGTACAATTCATCTTACAGGTAAAAAATATACTGGGTTAAGAGTCAAATTCACCATTCTGTTGATATCACTGCAGCTTTATTTGCAGATAGCAGAGTAAACATTTTCCCAATTATTTCCCCACAGAGCTTCTCTTGGTGCTTTCCAGTACGGGAAGAATTGGCAGCCATCATATAATAAATTCAGTTGATTTGAACTTTCTTTATCAGAGACACACACACAAATCCCAAAACCAAATAGATAAAAAGGAATTCTTATTGCTGGAAATTTAATAAAAACCCCCTTATTCTATTGAGAAAGTATCTTTTCTTGATTGAGGGTATAATTAATTTAATATTGTTACCATGACAGTTGGTTGTTTTCTAAAGTAACATTAAAAAGTTTAATATTTAGTGGTTTAAATTACTACAGGAACAGCATTTTGGTTTTTTGGGTTTTTTTTGTTCCTAATTTCAACACTTCCCCCCTGCCTTTTCTGTCATCTGATAATATTTCACCATTAGTTTAACATATTTGATTGTGTTTGATAGGAGGTGTTTTCTACCTGTTCCTGCTGAGTCCAGTCCTTGATTTTTTCATTTAAGAGAAAACTTTGACATGCTAATGCATGTTACTCCATTACATATGACATTTGGAGGAGAATTACAGCAAAATCTGTCATGTAGCTGCTGGTGAGTTTAGCAATATTGGTGGGTTTAGCAACTGCCTCTCTTCTTATTTAACTGCCTGAAAATTTCAGCTTGCCTCTGTAAGGACAGGTTCATGCCCTCAGCTAGTTCTCACAGTGCTGGATCATTAGGTTTCTAAGGAGAACAATAAAATAAAACTCCTACTTCAACATTTATGAGTACATTTATGTTTTAAATGTACTCATTTTCTGCTCTACATGTAGTAATTATTGTCAGATCTTTCAAGGATTTGAGCTGTTTTTTTTCTTTTAATTCATGTTTCTTGTATCAATCATTTTTTCTTAAATTGCAGCTTTCATTTAAAAAATGTGTCTAATATCAAAGCTTCAGAACATGACCCAAATGCACTCTAATGGCTCAAACCCTCAGAAGGCACTTGAAACATTTGAGATCTAAAATTTGAAGAAAAGTAAAATACAGGTTTTGGTAGTATTGTATGTCACTCTTGCCCTTTCTGTTGATTTTTTTTTGGTCTGCAGTAGGGTCACTTTGTCTGCTTTGGTATATTCAGTATATTATATGTAAAGTTCATGAGGCTCTCTGGGATCTTTCAGAGTTGCAGGCTCTCTGTAAGTGAAACTACACTTTGTTAAGCATTGTTACATCCAAACATTACATTTTATTCAGGAAATTGTCCAGTTTTGCAGAAATGAAGAACGAGAGCTGGAATGTCAGGGATCATTCCTAGAAGACAGTGCTCTTAGAGCAGAAATGAGGATGAGGCAGTGGCCGAGGGAGAAGCTGCAAAGCACCTTGCAGAAGGCTTTGTACCTTGGGGCTTCATTATGTTCTGTCCCTATGAAATATGCCTTTTATTCTTCTGAGTTTAGTACTAATTGTCTGGAAAATGGGGAGCAGTTTGGGCATGAGAGTTTCCCTTTCATGAGAATAAAGTAATTTTGCTTTGGCTTCTAAGTTCTTCCATAACTGACTATATGCACATATATAAAAATGTGCTTTGGTTTGGCAAGTTCAACAGAGGAGAATCCTCTCACCACTGGGCTTTAGTTGTTTTCTAAGATATTTCGTAGTCATTACTTCCTCTTCAGGCTACCTCTAAAAATGCTAAGTGCAGAGCAAAACAGGTATTTTTTTACAATTGTTCAAACACTTCTGGCTAAAGAAGGAATGCAAGCAGTGTCCTTGTCTCTTGTGCCCAATTGGTTTACATTTGTATGCAATGCTGGACAGAGATTTAGTTAATATCTTTTTGGCTTCTTATTTGAAAAATATATGGTGCTGGATTTTCTTTCAAAAAAAGTGAATCTCTTTTTCTGAACAATTGTTCCTCCAATGCCATGGCCATGTCATTCAGTGACTGGCATGTGAATAATCTGTTTTGCTCAGTGCGGGTTATATCAGTGAAGCAGTGGAACAGGGCAGGCTGCCCAAGCCTTTCACAGATCCCATGCCAGTGAGATCTGTTTTGAATTCCAGTGCTCAGGGTGCATTCGTTGTAAGGCAAACCTCTTTATATAAAATACTAGTAATTTTTGGTGCCAAGTGTCAATGGTCTAGGGGTGTACAGTTAAGGCAATGCTTCTGTGTGCTTTTTTTATTAAAATAGAATAGCACAGCTGAAAAGAACAGACAAGTTTGCATTTTTTAATGTCTGAAATAGACTCATAAAGATTTAAATCTAAATATAAGGTGAAGACATTTCTTCTGTCTTTAATTGGTTAGGTACTGAGTTCAGACAGAGATGAAATCAGGAGTGGGAGTGATGCTGATGTTTACTCATACAGGAAAAAGAGAAACAAGCGTAGACCGTGCCCCATGGAAGAGTTATTGGGAGCAGGAGAGAAAGGGAGGTTATGGCTGCCATAAAATTGCTTTATTATTGAGTCTGATGTTTTTCTTGCCCAGCAAAGTTGTAGCTTTAGTTTCTGTGCTTGTTTTTGGAAAGGAAGAGGTCAAAGGGCTTTGTGGATTGGGCTGGCTTTACATCTTGCCTAGGGTTAACTTTAAAGCAGAATTGCACATATCTGCATAGCCAGTGCTTTTTCTTAGTCTCAGGGTCAGAGTAGGTTGCAAAGACTTACAATTTGAGGTTGTCTTTTTTAACCCCAGTTCAAGCAGTTGAAAATGATAGGGCTCTGCTGCATTGCATCTCTCAAGGTGTGCACTGGAGGCACCTGGGAATGCTGCTCTGTGGCCAGGACTGGAACCCAGTTAAGAGTTAGGGATGCTGAGTAGCATCAGTCACATAAGCCAGAACTCAGTATGAGCAGCTCTTGTGAAGTACCAGACCTGTGGGAGAGGTGTTTGGAGTTACAGCATCTCCTGACGTTTCTCCTTTGAGAACATGAAAAAGGAGACAGGAGAATTTCTTATAAGACAGCCAATAAAGTGTTTAGATTCCAGAAAACACTTCCAGGAGGCTGCTGACAGTGAAGACAATCTTCTTTTCAACATGTGGCTCCACCAGGCATTTGTCTTTCCTCACCCACGTGAACAAAATACCCCCAATACTACAGTTGGTTCTTTCTGCCAGGTGTAGTGCTGGGGTCTCCACAAAACATAAAAATACATGCAGCTTGATTATCTTGGTTACTACCTCTAGTAACCATTATTATGTTCTTTCATGTTGCTGGGGTGGGATTATAAACTCCCATTTTTCGTGGGAGCCATAATTAATCTCACAAATCTGAAATTGCCACGTGTAAGATAGGATAGGAATTACTCTGCAGGCAGGGGGGAGAAAGAGCAGATTTCCAGTAGAGTATGAGTTTGGTTTACCCTTCCTACTGCTTTGGTTAAAGATAAGTTGTTCACTTTAGAGAAGGAAAAGAAAATAACTGATGGCTTTTCTGGCTACTCATCCTGCTGTCATCAGAAAAAATCCATCAGCTGAGTTGTGACTGACAAAACCAGATAGTTCAGGGAATTCTTTAAAAAAATTCTGTTATATATTGCTCTGTTGTAACTGATTAAATTCAATGTGTGCTGTGTTATAGTAACAACCCTCTACATCACTATTATTATTGCTGGCTACTGCTACTGCAGTCAGCTTTGGACAATTAACTATGGAGCAGAAGGGAGGAAAGTGATATCTCCTTTGTGGAAGGCAAATGTTTAAAGAGATTTTAAAAAAACAACATTGAGAGTAAACAGTCCTACAAAACTTTATGGAGGACAAAACCTTTTCAAGGTGATCATCTTCCAGAAAACAAATGTTGGTAGTACAGTTTTTAATAGACTTGGTATCTAGAACTAAGAATTTGACATATTTTATTATTTTTGCCTTCATGGCACACAAACAGTGGTCAGTTTCAGTGCATGTAAACATCTGAGAAATCAATGTTCTCAGAGTTCTCAATGTTCTCTTAAATTTTTGGTGTTTTTTTAGGGGATCTTGGCTACTATAGAAGATACAGATAATATTAAAAAATGGATTATCAAAATGTTATGTATCATTATTGGTCCTTTATGTTGGAAAAGAGCTGAGGAGGAAAACCAAAGGATTCTGACATGCCCCCATCCATGCTGATCATTGTAGCATCACAGACAGAGGCAGTTTGTCAATTCTCTGGAAAGGAGAGAATGGAAATAACTGAAGAAAAGGACTTAGAGCAATATTATTGTGCCCTTCATCAAACCCTTTTATAAAAAAAATGGTTTTGCTATATAAAGCCATGAATTTTCAGTTGTTTCATAAGAAAGTAGGCTCTTTAATTAGTTTTCAGTTTAGGGTAAGATCAATCAATCTATACTGATTGACTATTGGATTGCTACATCGGGAGGTGTATTAATTGTTTGAGCTTCTTTGTACAGCTTCCACTTTCTCCTGTGGTTTCCGCCAAGGATAAAATAGATATTTAACCTTCTCTGATAGAAGCACTTAAATATATTCTAGTACAATGAAATTCTTTCCAAGTCATTCATGGTAGCACTGCATTAAGTAAATAGTAACATTTTTCTACAGTATTTTATTGGAGAGAAAGGAGAATTGGTTCGTTTTCCTTAACTGATTATCTGAACAAATGAGGTTTGGCTGGCTGAAGTTTAGAGAGAATGGAGTTATATTGTAAAGACAATTATGCTTTAGTTACAGACATTGATTTCAATACACAAAACTGGTGTTTCATTGAGTGCTGCTAGACTTTAAGTACTCAGTAATGGAAACTCCACTTGTGAGAAAAAACAGTAAAAATTGTTGTGGGCCACAGATATATTGAGTTTTGAGACAGATAATATTGTTTCTTCTCATTTGAAAGTGATCTGTAAAATTGAGATTATCTCAAAGGAACTCCAGCTGTTTCTGAAAATAGTATATTTTGCATGTTCATGTAAATTCTGACCTTTTTTGAGATTTATGACAGGAAAGATTCTATGGTGAACTTATTTAATAGTATTGGCTGTCTCCCAAAACTCACCTTTCCCCTTTTTTTTTGGGTTTGCCTTTTTTTTCCCTGTTTTTAAATTAAGTTGTACCCTCCTGAAATGACACCAATTAGTGGGGCACAAAGCATCAGTTCTTAGTAAATGATGAATAGTACTTATTAGAACTTATGCCTTTTAAATGACTGAAAATATTTTTTTTCTGTTTTAATTTAAGAAAAATCCTTTTAGATAGAAATGAGTGATTATTTGATCTGATCTATACTTAATATGTTTGAATATTATTAATATCCATAATTTTCTGAGATACTTGATTGAATGTAGTCTGAACTTTATTAAAATGGATTTTTTTGAAAGCTATGAAATAACTGTAACTAAATCCAGTGGGAAGTATATGTAGAGGAATTATTTCAGAATAGTTTTCTCTTGTATTATCAGGACTCTATGCAAATAAAATACAGCATTAGGATATTGCCTGTCAAGATAACTATTTCCCTTACTATTTCACTGTGTGGAAAATTCAAAATATATATGGAATGGGAGGTGATTTGGAATTTAACCAACTATTTCTTTCCTGAGTTGATTTGAACTGATGTAACAAAGTCCTCTTGCACTCCAGGCTTTCATTTTTTTTTCCTTTTTTAGCTGGGCAGAAAAAGTGTGCAAGGAGAATTTACAATGAAAATAGATTTTTCAATAGAATCAGTGTTAAGTTTGTAATTAAAAAAAAATCAGGTTGAATGATTTGAAGGTGATACTGATTTTATTGACAGTTAACTGAAAATATTCTCGTTTCTCTATTGTAGAGTTTTTTTCTGTTGAAATCCAGGTTTGCAATAGTACAGTGAGTGTTGAGTGGCTCTGAAATGGTTGTGCTGCTTTTTGCAGCCAATTGATGATGGGATTTTGATGAGGACTGAGCGAAGGCTGAAGTCCTCTCTCTGTCTGCTGTCAGGGCTTGTGCTATCCAAGTCAATACATTGTGGAGGACATAGTTTCTATTTGAAGGAAAAGCAGATTTCTAAGGTAGAGCCATCCAAAATACTCATGTTTTCTTTATTGTCAGTGCACAAGTTCAATGTATATAGTAATCCAAACATTTAATTTATTTTAAATTTTGAATTTAAAAAAGACCAGGTTTTTTGAATCTCAAATTCTTCTCAGTAGAACTACAGTTTTTGTCATTTTTCAAACTGCTGAAAATGTCTTCGTTATTCTCAATTCTTAACTCAGATAAAATAATACCCATTGTGCAGCATAGATCTGTGCTTATAATTTACATCTGATAGGCCATTAGTATGGTAATTAGTAATTGGTACAAGAGTTGTTAAAGTTGAAATAGACATCTGGTTTAATCAATTTGTCATTAAGGAATTGCAGGTGTAGAGGTAGTAATGGGAAAAGAAAATACCAGTGTGAGAGCTCAGAGCTCTCTCTGAGCTATCAACCCAAAGGTAGGTTTGAAATTGGAATAATACTTCTTTCTCTTGCTTCATATGGGTTGCTCAGTGCTCAACTTGCTAAAATACCACACCCTGTTTTTATTTTAAAATCTATTTTCAAAACCTTACAAATAGCTGAAAGAAATGAAGCTACTTTGTGATGAAAACTCATTGATAGGTATATCCATCAACTTCACCTTGTGATATTCATATATTTTATTTACTGAGAAAGGGAAGAAAAGAATTTTTTATAGGGAAATAAGGAAAGGCTAGGTCAGGTGGGTACTAAAGACACAATTTGATAAAAATCTCCTGGTGATGGAAAGATTGTTTTTCTTTTACTCTTATGGTCTCTAATAGATGAAATATGAATCTTCCTATGGCCATTTTCATTTTCTGTTTCCTCTTTCAGCCAAATTGCATACCTTTACATATAGATGAAAATTTAGCTGGAATAGTTTTATTTCTGGTTTCAATTTTTGTTTAAAACTTAAAACATTTTTGCCAGTTATTAGTTTTAAATTGCTTCAGTAGTTGCCAAGAGTATTAGAAGAATGCACACAAAAGATTAAAGCTGTGCACAGAGAGAGCTAAGAAATGTGTTTTGGTATTAAGACATGGGAGTGAGAAATGCATTAGTCCTCTTTTTTTTTTTCCAATGAAGCTTCTGATAATTATGTAGACTGTGCACATCAATTACACAGTGCTAAATTGTGCTTAAGAAGTCCTCATCCTGAAGAGCCTGCCAACAAACTTGCATTCTGCTGCAGCTGCATGTGCAGACATCTGGCGGTCAAGCAGATTTCTTACACATTGAATCCTCTTTCCATCCCAACCCTGGCTGTGCCCTTGCTGCAGGAGAGCCCATGTTCTCATGCTTCCCCAGGGCCCAAGTGCACTGGTCAAATACTGGAATCATCTGCCCAGGGAGGTGGTGGAGTCACCATCCCTGGATGTGTTTAAAAAAAGACTGGATGTGGCATTTGGTGCCATGACCTAGTTGAGGTGTTAGAACATGGGTTGGACTCGATGATCTTAAAGGTCTCTTCCAAGCTAGAAATTCTGTGATTCTGTGCTATAGAGGCTTTCTGTGCCACTCCTGCATTAAAGACGGATACCTGAAATGAAATAAAAATTCCATTCTTGGAATGGTTGGATAGATGAGGGGACTGCGTGCAATAGTGCTTAGAAAAGTGTAGGTATCTGAGTTGTACTTTAACAATTAACGTAATTAAAAGGCGGCTGTGAAAACTATGCTGCTTCAGAAATGTGATTGAAGTCCTGTCCTTCATTTGGTCACTGAAATCTGTTGTGATTCCCTGTACTGATATTCTTTCTTGCTAAAGCTTTGTCTATTTAAGGGGAATATTTTGTTCAGTCCTGTTTAAAAATCAGGAGATGGGCTACCTGGGATAAGGAATTCTGCAGGCAGAACATATATAAGCACATGTGCCTGCATAAACATCCTTTTTTCTTAGCTTGCATTATCATGTGAATGACATGAAATAATCTAAACTTGAAAAGACAGCATGTTACAATAAACATTACTGAAAAACATATGTAATATTTTACCTCTTGTAAGGTAAACTCACTATATTCGATACAAAAAGTAAATTCTCCATCACATGCAAGGTATTTACAGAGAATGATAACTGATAAGGCAAGAAGAAATAACACAGGAGCAATTCTATCTGTATTCACCAGCTGAAAGATTAGAATGTCTTAATATTAGAAATACTCCCTTATTCTTTTCTTCTTCTGTACTGAATAATCACCACTAGAAAGTATAAAATATAAATTAAGCTGCACAACCTTTGCATGCTTTGAGCTTTCTATTTTTTTTTCTTGTGGATGTATTGAAAATAAGTGGTATTTGTCAGCTGACTAGATAATGGGGCTGGGGAGCTTGATTACAAGGCCATAAATCAATCCAAGAACCTGATGATATTCTAAACTTCAACAGTGGAGCCTGAGTGGTTTAGATTATCACTTCAGAAGAATTGGCTTAAAGATTTAGTTCTCCATCTCTATCTATTATTTCGATATTACAAAAAGGATTTTTTCCAGCCATTTAAGAAAAGAACAAAGTACTAGAAGGCTGAGTAAAAACTTAGCTAGGAAAGCTGTTTTAAATACTGTCAGGAGTCTGATTTAGAATCAAAGCAAACTTATAATCACATTTGAAAATTTGATCTGCCACAGCACTTTTTTTTTCAGTGTTGCACAGAACAAAGATAAATTTAGGAATACTGGGTTACAGCAGGAGGCCAAAGGGAGAGCAGCAAGATTAGCAAAGCAGAATACAGAATGTGTCAAAAAAGGCTCATTGTCCTGCAAGAAAAGATTTTGGGCTGCTCACAGAGAAGTGATAAGAATTAAAGGGTAAAGGAACAGTCAGGCTGAAAGAGATTTAATAAATCAGATTTCATAAAGAAGACTTAAAATAAAATATTTGTCCTGGAAATGAGTTCTTACAAGATCCGTAAGGAGATAAGGGCAGCAATTACTTTCTAACAGCTGCTACAAAATCTAATCTTGTTCTCCTTTAGGTCATTTTATCCTCTCTTACGTAGAGTCTTGATTTAATCACAGATTTGGGCCCTGATTCAGATAAATATTTTAATACATGATAACACCTTGTTGTTTAGGTTTAAGAGGGGATTTTCCCTTGGTTTGGTGAGAATTGGGAACATATGGTTTACTTTTTTCTCCCCTGCTCTTGGAAGGCTAATTGTAAGATGTCACTATGGAATAGCAGCTGGAGTTTCACAAAACAAGTCCACAAAGTTTTTTTTTGCTCCTAATACTTTGCTTCTCTTCATGCATTCATTTTCCTTCATTATGTTTTTAGGTGTTTTCTGTACTTGGTAAATAAAAGGGTTTTTTTAAGAGGAAAAGTGAAGTTGAAGGTTATAGATGGTAATTGTAAGAAATGAAAAATATATAAATCAATGCTTCATGTTGAACAGAAGAATTGCCTCCTCTATAGTTATGAATAAAAGAGGTAGTAGCACATCTAAACAGATGAACAGCTTCACTGCTGTTCAGTGCCCACCATGTGTAAGTTAAATAACTCTGGGATTCATAGGTGGGAATTACATAAACACATTATTTGTGAAAGATTTTTTTAAAGAAAATGCATTGTTGAATTGTACTGTAGGGTTTTTTTTCCCATTTTATTTTGTGTTTTATTTATACCACCCTGATGTGAATAAAATTATGCATTTTCCTCCCTGTTTTTAGGGTAGGAAAAAAACCATCAGGATGTTTTTGTTTTCTTAATTCTCTTTTCGTTTTGTCATTGCTTTCCTGAAACCTTTCTTGTACCATTACTTTTTTGTTTTTGCTCTTACATTTTTGGAAAACAGCTAAATATGTGACTTCATAAGTGGTTAGATATTTGCCCTTCAGAAGCTTTTGTTCGAGCTTTGTCTGTGCTCAGTTTTGTATTGTTGCATTGGCTTGTTTTTCATTGTCTACTCAATGCTCTTAGAATATTTCCATGTAGTTAAAGTTCTGCTGTCATTACAGGCTGGTTTTAGACTTAGTTATTATGCCAGAGGAGGTTGATTCTTTTAATTGAAATATTTGAACTCATGCATACTCCCTATGTGTCCTCAGCCTTTGACAATTTCCTCAGCCTAAGAATCTCTTGTGTCTTGTTTTAATTAAGTTTGTAACAAATGAAATTTTCTGCAACAGGTGTCTTTTAAATACTGGCCTTAAAATAAGCTACAATGAATATTCAGCAAACAGTACTTATTCCATTCATAAAGAATGGAAGAAATGGTGACCAATGTAGCCTTTTTATAAACATGGTAGAAGTTCTATTCCAGTTATATACAGGCCTAGAAATGGAAAAGAAACATTCAATAGTACCGCCCAAAGATTATTCTAATACATCATCTTCCTTCATAGTGGTTTATTGACCTTTATTCCAGATATATCCAGCTTTCTGTGTTTCTAAATAGTGTATCATATTTGTTATTCTGCATGCTCATAATACAGTAAATTGTCATACATTCTGTTATCACACTGTAGTAAAAAGTGTCAGGTAACATTTTGTATGAACGTTGTTTTCTGCAGATTTAGCAGTCATAGCTAAATTTTGTGAATATTCCTTACAGAAAATTCTAGAATTCAAACCTATCAAAAATTTCTTCTCTATGGCAGGAGATCATATTGTGCACATGTTGTTTTTAAGACAGAACATTTCACTATAGTGCTTGTCTGTTTCTTAGGAGATCTTTGTTAATTTAATATTTTGTCTTTTGAATGTGTGCTCATTCTTACTAATAATGTGAATATTATGAATCAATGAATTCAAGATAGCTTATAAATATTCTGTGATTTCAAAACTGCTGTGGTGCTCAAAACACTTCTCTAGAGTCACTCCTGGAGTAGAACTTTGAAATCAGAGGGGCATTCCATTTTCTTTAAAAACAAAAATCCAGAAGAGAAATTCAGAATGATCAGAGAATAAATTAGTTGGATTTTTTTTCTACCCTGATAGTCCCAAAAGAGGATTCACCTCAGAGTGCATCTCTCCACTGTGTTCTCAGTTGATTTCTTTCTCTTATTTATGGAATATCTGACAAGTACTTTGTTTTTCTGACATGATGGACCATTTCAGTCACCACAATTCTTTTTCAATTGACATTAAAATATTTTGCATTTCTAAGTTATGGTTAATGTTGCAGATTATAGCATAACTTCTGCATAACTTAGAAACCCACTCAGAAAACAAGTGAGAAAAAAGGCATTAGGGATGTGAAAACAACCAAGGAAAGGATAGTTTTTAAATATTTTAGAAATCACTCTCTATAATGCAAAATATATACACATAACTGATAAATATTGTAACTGAATCTTTTCTCTTAAATACTAATTTTGATACTATCTCTCAGTTTAAAAATATTTCATAATATAAAACCATTGGCTAAATTATTGGACTGAGGGAGTTTATTATTCTTTGACTTAAGCAAAATGACTGGGGACAGATTTTCATGCTGGCACGCAGAACAAATTTAATTCAAACTGAGATGAAAGGCGGTTAATGTAATTGTAGCCTATTATCCTATGCAGGCTTGAGTTAAGAAGCAAACCAACAGACAGTCAGAAAATGATGGATAGAAAATAGAAATGCTCAAGGCTGGTGAAATAGAGACTTGTGAAGGGATTATGCCATAACTGTTCCCACATAATCTCTGCATCAGTAATATCCCACCTCTACTGTATGTTTGGATTACTAAACAGGATTTTTATATGCCTTCTGCATTCTCTTTATTTCTCTCTGACGTCAAAAAAAGTCCTGGTTTAGTAAATTTCATTACTTTGTAATTAGGATTTTTTCCCCCTTAATCTACCACCTTCATCAGTCCTGGGCACGCCGTAAAGCATTCAGTTTTCTTTTCTTTCTAAGCATTTATTTGTTATCACATAGAGTGATTGGAAAGTAGTTGGCCATATAACTAGTTAGTTTTGATCCTAAGTCCATCTAAGGCACTAGCACAAACTGTTATTTTTATTACTGTATTGAGTTAAAAAGTAATAAATAGTCAGCTCCCAGGTTTTTCAACAGTAAGAGTGTCTGCTTTTTTTGTATAGCCCTTTGAATGTAGTTTTTCATATTTTAGGTGATCAGATGGTGTTTTTTAGGACTGTGTTCTGGCAGATTACCTCGTTTTTATTATTCCATTTCATTGTTCATTAAGAGGAATATTTTTTTAATACCTACATATTTCACACTGCAATATTTTAAAAATTGAAAACACATGTCTTGGTCTCCTCAGAATACATAGGGAAAGGCGCTAAATTGTAGTTGAAAGCATGTTAATTACAAAAATAATTCAATAGGTTTGTCACCCTTGTTATAGCCCATAAAGCAAAGAAAGAACATGTTTTTCTCTAAAGAAACTGATTGTACCCAGTGTAATACATATGTCTGAGGTAATTCCAGCAATAACTAGTTCAAGCATTGAGTGTGATGGTTACAAAATGCAGGAGGTCGATTACTGATCAGAAGTCCCACTAAAGCTGCTGTCTTATGGCCCCTTTGCTGAGGAACTGAGTCTTTGAGGTACCTGGGATGGAATGATGAAATAGCTTTTAGGGGAGTGTTGGAGTTTGATTTGCCAGTCACTCCCAGCTGGAATGCCAGATTTCTCTCATCCACTGCGAGTAGTTTCACCAGAGCTCTTACAGTAGCTAAAAAATTGATTTTCTTTTCTCTTTCTGACATTGTTTAGGATAAAACTTTGTGCATTTGAAAAATGCTCAGTTCTGTGAATTGCCCTTTGGTAAGTCTTTGGGATTACTTAAAGACTCTCTTTGGTGCTGTACTCACACAGGAGCAAGCGCTCCTTTCTGTGGCAGTCCTGTGCAGCCTGCCCATCAAACTCCATATAAACATAGTCTGAACGGATCAGGGCTGACAGAGCAAAACTCCAGTTATGAAATACTTCACAGTCCCCTGCCGTGAGGCTGTGGACTCATCGTGGTCAGCTTTTTTTCCTTTTATAGCCGTTCCTTTTAAGTTTTCTTCTTATGCATCCAGTAACTTCGAGGCGAGCTGGCCAAGACTGGAAGTGTTGACAGTTTCAGTATTGCTGCTGCACCACAGACAGAAACACTTATTTACACTTCTTTGGCACTTCATAAAGAACTATCAGTGTCATCTCTGCTCCAGGAAATTCATGAGGTTATGTGCTATAATGGGCTAATGGGAATTTGGGCTCTTCATAGGCAAGAGGCCAGGGAAAAGCAGATGTGTGTATCTCACTTGATCCTTTCTCCAACCACCCAGACATTATTCTGTGTTCTATTCTTAATAGATATTTCTCTATCCCTTGGATTGATATCTTTTTTTTTAATAAAGTCAAATAGAAGATGGTGCAGGTTAGATGGAATGATATCCTAGATATTAAAAAGGACTTGATAAAAAATCCTGGATATGCCCATAACGGAACAGTGATAGGCAGTAACACATGGATTTGATAGACTGCTGTAGAGGGGTAGGGTAAAGAAAATTCTTTTACGCAGGAGGAGAACTTACCAGAACAACATATTGAATAGATGTATAGATATTGGAATGATCTGATGGACAAAAAAATGGTGTTAAAGACCTGCAGGTCAAGAAGGAAGCTACAAGTCTGGAAACTGTGATGCCTCCACGTTTGGTTTCTAGTGATTCTCTGGGGTATTCTCTTGATGCCGTAGGAAACACCCGTGGGAAGTAAAAGTTCTTAATATCTCATCAGAAACACCTAAGTCATCCAGGAGTAATGAAAGTTACTTGAAAATATAATGCTAGAGTTTTGGCTTCCTAAAGGTAAGGATGACAGCTTGCCCATTGCAGTATGCATTGTACATAAACATCTGTGTTATTTGTACATTCACATTTATATTATAACTTGTCATTAACTGTAGAAGTTGTTGCAAGTAGAGCAATAATTCAGATAATATGACTGTTTTCTAAAATTCTCTTATACTGTGTAGCTGACAGCCTAGAGAAAGCCATGACATTCTGATTTATTCATGCCTTTGTCTTCATTTTGCTTTTAGTATTCTTGAACATCCACATATAAACAGCATTTGGCCATTGCTGAGATGCAATGTCCACTCCAAAATATGTGATATGCTTTGCTTCTGAATTGTCATTTTTGTCTTGGCTTAGTCAAAATTTCCCATATTTTTGGAGATATTAATTGCCGTATTGTGCTAAATTGTTGTCTTAAATGACAAGAAAATTACCAAAGTAACCATACGTAATTTGAAGTAGAAAGACAAAAAGTAACTTGCCTTTGTACCATTTTCTGGAAATTATAGTGTCTGTATGGCATCCTGAAATACATATTTCTGAAATTGCCTTTTCCTTAAATTGCCTTGAAATTATAGTCTTATATAAATAGTGATTTTGTTAAAAATCCCCAGCACAACAAAAACAAACAAACAAAACCCATCCCAGAATCTTGAAAACAAAGTGAAATGAATGCAGGGAAGATCAAATGCAAACAGCTGAGAACTCTGTAGCACTCTGTAGTACCACAGCATTGAACTTTCTGCACGAGGATTGTAACTGAGTAGTTCTTTGCAATAATTTCCCTCAGAGACTGACCATAGATTAAATTCAACAGTAATAAAATAGTCCTATTATAAATCATTGATTAAATTCAATAATAATAAAAGAATAAGGTTATAATGCACATTTTTTAAAAACAAGCCAGGAACTGTTTAATAGTTAAATATACTTACTACAAACACACTTAGTAATAGTAAAATTTTACAATTCAGTAATGACTAATGAAAATGCAGTAAACCACTTGGGATTTAGTGTGTGTATATTTATTTCTTTTTCATGTAGTCTACTTGATGAAGCCATTTACGATGCATTTACTCTGACTGTCAAGGCCTGTTAAAATATTTAATGTTCTGATGTGCTGCCTCTCCTGCTCTTTTTGGCAAATGGTTTCTAAACAAGATCAATATACAAACACTCTTGGAAAGTGCCAGAACAGGCGGTGAATAACTGATCACAGAATCACAGAATGGAGCCATCCCAGAGCACGTGGACAGGGTTGTGTCCAGATGGTTCTGGAATATCTCCAGTGAGGGAAAATCCACAACCTCTCTGGGCAGCGTATTCCAGTGCACAGTGACTTACATATATTTATTTCATATGCTCTCTAAAATCCTTTCCAAACCATTCTATGATCCTGTGAATATTCTTTTGTTGATATTAAGTTAACATTTAACACATTTCATCAATATTTATCTTCTGAAAGGATTAAACATGTGGATTTTATGAACTGTTCACTGGTTTTTGAAAAGTAAACATTTAGGAGGGGCTGCCGTTCAGTTTAAGCAGTAATAAGTTTTCACAGTTATTTTGCCATTGCTTCTTATCTAATTCTTCCCTCTAAAAGGAAAGAAGTAGTTGAGAAACCCATACTAATATTTCTCTGAGTTGTGGTTCAGTTCAGTGTAAACAGAGCCTCTTATTTTTGAATTATGGGATATTCTAACATTTACTTTCTAAGGGCTGGATGAAGTGTCTGATGCAGGTCAAAATGTGAGAGAAGAAATGTGGGTATTGGGTATTTCTCTTCCATGACTTTGAAAGAACAGTGACTGATAAGAGGGAACTCTGCTTGTCCAAGTTCACCTTTTTGCATATATTCAAGTTTGGGCATCACTGCCAAAAACATTGCCATTTGTGGAGAAAGGAGTGCCAGAGGTAAAGGGTAAGGCCATGGACATGAGATTTTTCTTGTTCAGAGTAAGCAGCATAAAATAATTTGCATATAAAATCCATTTAGTGCCTTATTCAATAAGATTAACAGGAATTTATCCAGCTATTCCAAATTGGCTGTAGGTCACTTTATTCATGTATAGAAGAACTAAATAGAATCCAGACTTTATTAGAAAAGTCTTATTTTACATATTAACCTTTATTTTCTCTTAATTATATAATTACATGATAAGTGACACCTCATTGAAAACTTATTTTGTCCTGAGTGCAATGGGTTTTGTGATTTGAAATATTATTACTTCAAAGAGTATATAAGAACTCTATAATATTAATTATTCTTGATCTTGCAGGGAAGAAGGATTTGAATAGCATGAGGGGTCTGGATATGGAAAACTTTCTTATGGCATTTGAATGTTTTACTTTTTTCTTTTGGTGAGATCAGCCTAGATTAAAAAAAAAAAGTATTGCTGGCCTAGGCCTTTTTCATGAATTATATGAGGAAGAGACAAATTGATCTACAGAAGAAACATTGTCTTGAGACATTGTTATGTGCACTTACAAGAAAAAAAAAACAAATAAATCATTTCCCCACATTATTAAAAAGTTCTAACTGGAAACATAAATCCCGGTACCTTTTACCCTTTTAGGTTATCATTATCTTAAGAGGTAGGCTGATAATTCTTTATATCTGAAGTTACTCAGATAGACTGGAAGGATCTTGGCAATGTGAGAAGTGAAAGTGTCCAATTTTTACATTAGAACCAAAGATCTGAGAAGTCTGTTCATCTGAATATATGCAGTATTAATGGATAGCTTTGGGACAATGTAGTAGAGAGTACAATGTCAATGCAGTCAAAAAGCAGACCTTTATCTGTAAGGTGGATAAATTTACATTTATGGATTATGAAGTTTGTCTATTTCACATATTTCACTTCAGCAAAAGAAAAATTATATTGCAGGATAAAAAAATGCAATAATAATTAGCAAATGATCCCATTCTCTGAAAATCACAAAGCAGTCATTAACATTACTTACAATACCTCCTTTTTCATTAAATATGTCATCTGACCTCAACTATTGCACCTAAATCTTAACACTTCTGTAGAAGGATGCTGCTGTTTCTGGATCTTTTAAATGTACTTGAACTCCCAAAACATGACACTGGCTGCTGTATTGTAGGTGCTGGTTGTGAGGTTCCTCACTTTCCTTGCTGCTGACCATGTGGATGGTCAGAAGATGTGGTTGTTCTTGGGCATTTCTGTGTCAAAGGTATGGATGCCAGGCAGGTTTAAATCAAGACCTAAGTCTAAGTGTGAATTGGGCTTTCAGGAGTCAGTCACTCACTGCTCTGGACTAGTTACAACCTCAGCTGTTCTTGGGTTATTGCTTTCAGCCACAAGTCACCACTCCTGAGCTGAAAATCAGCAGTTTCTGTGGAATCACTTCCAAAATGTTATGAATTACAGCCAGTTGCATCTATTGACTGTAGTTAAGCACATACCTCAGCTTATTTTCTCATTGCTGGAGATGTACTGTAAGAGTAGCATGTCTTTCAAGAAGAGATAATCAACAGGCAGAATAAAAAACTTTGTGTGATCTGAACTAAATGTTCATCAACTGCCCCGTAATTACCTGCAAAAGCTGCAGTCAACAGCATGGAGGTATTTTCAATGCTGAGGATGTAGTATTACATAGTAGTATGGAGTAATTCTTCATATCCACTTATGACGCCACAGGGCTTATCATGGGACTAGAGAAATATTAGGTTTAGCCTTACAAACACTGTTTGAACTTCAGTTGCAAGGTGTCCAAATACCAGATTTTTGTTATGTGCATAGTATTTTATTATTCAAAACCCCCATAGCATCATACCACTGTGGAACCAGGAAAGTAGAATAAAACCAAGAGCCAGCTGGGCAAGATTAGGAGCTGGGTGCAAAGGGATCAGAAGCAGATAGTGATGAAGGACAGCAGCAGCAAGACCACAGGTAGAAAGGGACCAGCATGAGGAGTAAAGGCTAGGACACAGGTGAGCAGTAGTCCTGGAAGCTGTTCTGACTGAATCAAAAGCTGGGACAAGTAATCAGTCTGGGACTAAGAATTCTCTGCTAAAGCAGACAGTTAGTCTTAATTTCTTGTGAGCCTTCTATAGGCACAATTCTGGGAACCTGGGCAAAATCCCAAACCTGTTTATGACCAGCTATAGATCAGCCAGGTGACAGTTCTTCCCCAGGCACTGTGGAAGTGGTCTGTTAATTTGCAAGGACAAAATATGAGGTAAGGGTCATAAATATCTATATTATATAATATGCTGTATCTGTATCATTGACAAGTCTTGGTCTGGGCCAGAAATAGATAAAACTGTGTCAGCAAGGAACCAGTTGAATAAAATAACTCCCTGTTGGAGTGGCCTTCCCTGAGAATTTGGTATTAAAAACACACTCAGCTAAAGGAAAGTCCAGCTGTACTTAGGTTTGTTTTCTCCTCTTATTTTCTTCCTCTTATTTTGCTTCACTTTTAATTGAAAGAAAAGATTTAACAATTAGTGGCAGCAGCAGTACTGCAGAAACTTCTGCCTTCACCATGAAAGGTTGAATGAACTGTTATAAGGAGGTTTTCATGTGATCAAATCTCTTGTCTAGAAAGCTGTCAATCTAAGTTGGTGTTATATTGATAGTTTTCCTCAAATGAGAAGCTTGAAGGTTTGCCCTTCCTTAAGGGCCATAACAGTAAGAACAATAAAATTAGGCATATAAATTTATATATCCCTCTGCTGTCAGTTCCTTTGCTTTCTTAAGCCTGCAAGGTACAGAGCACAGGAGCATACATATTGCTAAGCTTCAACAAAAGGTTGTTTGTAAACTCTCTCTTACAAAGAAGCTTTTCATTCATTAAAAAAAAAAAACAAAACAAACCCAAATCTGCCAGTCTTACTGTAAACATGTACTCGTTTACATACATTTATTGTATTTAAAGAGAAAGCGAGACATTATCTTGGTCAGAAACATGAGAACAATTATTTTTTAAATGCATTTGTCAGTAGCTTCTGTTTTGGACTTCTAGAAAACCCAGGGAGATAAAAGAAAGTGAAAGAAAGTGGTTCAGTTTTGAAAGGATAATTGAGGGAGAAGTTGGGAAATAAGTGCTAATGGCAGGCCATCCAAAGGTCAGTGAGCTTGATGAATTGAATACTTTTGTATTGGAACAAACCATAGAACTTGTACATAACCTAATAGGAGCCTTCCTCCATTTGTCCTTGTAAATGGGAGCTGTGTCTTTGGAGTCCTGCCAGAGTGGAACTGCTCATTCATTATGACCACTTAAAGCAAATGATCATGGCCCTATGGCACATAAAATAATGAGTGTAGCTCCCATTTCTCAGATATGAGGCATATATTATGCTTCACATATGGTCCAATATGTGCTGGCTTTTGGAAAAAGTACAAAAATTACTACAATGAGTAAAGCTCATAAGGAAACAATTCAGCAAATAGGAAATTTTGTAATTGGAACCATAATCAGTGACTAATGCAGAGCAATATGTATGCTAATAAAATAGGAGAGGATTAAAAGACAAAACTAAATTTAATCGAAACCCACCATACATGCTCGTGTGAATAATTTCAGATATATTCTTAATCCTATTAGTTTCATTTTTTCCCTCCACTGAAAACCAAGTGTTTAAGTAGTATCTTCCATTTAAATTAAAACAGGCTTCCCTAACTAGTAAAATCTCCACCTCATCTTATTCCTAATATACATTATGGAAGTGTTCTGCATGAAAGGCCTGGCTACAAATGGTGTAATAAACCAGCTGTTTTCATGAGAGGGCATAAAAAGAACACAGATAACAGGTAAATCTCATGCCCCTTCAGTTCCTGGGGTTCCTGTGTGCCTGCAGCACTGGATGAACCTGGATTTTCCCTCTGTGCTGTACACGGAGATGTTCCTCCTCCCTCACATCCCATGGTGCCTTCTATCCTGTGCCCAGGCAGAGCCGTGTGTCTGCTCCTGTCAGGCTGGGAACTTCTCTAGGATAGCAACCACCAGGGCTCTCTTCTGCCCAAAATCATTCCCTCCTTCAGAACTTCCATGAGGTTCCCAACACAGAGAGTACAATATCTATGATAATACATCAAAATACTCTGCTGTGGTGTAATTCACTGGTCTTTTTTTATTGTGCATATTTTATCATTCCATCGCACATGATGCTGAAACAACTGAAATGGCTGTAGAATTGCACTGCTTTTTTGTTTTGAAGGTCACTTCTGTAATTGTCAGGAAATTGCTAATTATTTGGATTTGAGTGAAAACCTAGTAATTTTTGTATTAACCATTCCATTGTATGTTCTTGTAAGTTGTGAGTTCTGTCTTATATTAGATGGAGTTTATAGATATTTTTATTTCATGTATTCATGTTTGGGGTTTTTTTCTGTGATATAAATAGAAATTAAAATGTAAGGAAGGTATATGTGATGCTGGAAACCCCTGGGTTCTGGCACTTATTGATCCACAGGAGATGGTTGCATCTGATTAGAAGGGCAGCTGAATGGAGAAGGGAAGCTGTATGGAAACAGCTGTCTTTTTCCATTAAGATTTTCAAGATTAAAAAAAACCAAACCTGAACCTTTATTCTCAGGGTCAAAGCACCACAGGTGAGTGTTTTGACTGGGCAAGAGTTCAGAGAGGAATTTATTCTCTCCCCATGGAGAAGTTATTGTTGTTGGGAGTTGGATATTGCTCTTCCATGTCATACACAGATCAGTGCCATTAGCAGTGAGCAGCAGGGGAAGTTTCTGGTACAGAGGGTGTTTTTGTGTTTGTTTTTTTTTTTTTTCCTTCAGGTATATATTTCTCCAGCATATTCTAAATACTGGCTACATTTAATCTACTTTGAGTTTGAAACAATTCAAGTGGAAAAATAGTCCTCTTACAATATTATTATAATTTTCTATGTGATACACTGTCTCATTTATGTGGCAGTCTTACATAAAGAAAAGCGAATTCTTTTAAACCCTTGATACAAAAATGGTCCCTTTCCCATAGCTCTCTTTCAGAATTCCAAACCTAAAGGCCCTTTCAGACATGAATATATTTTTTATTGTTTCAGTAGCAAGCTGTTCTTTGTAGAATGTTTGTAATGTTTAGAAAAAAAAGTGTTTCAGGCAGACCTATGTTACTACTTGAGAGATTTTCTCCTTTCCAAGTACATGCAAGAGAGTCAGGATTGGACTCTGTTCTAAATTCTGTGCAAAGGATTGTAGGGTGAGAGTGTCTTTGTCAACAAGATCACAAATTGTGTTCTGCAGTTAGACTTGAAGCATGGGAGGGTTTGTTTTCTTGGAGATGAATCATTAAAGTTATTCTATTTAAAAAGTGTTGAATTTCTGTATAATTGACCCTGCAAAGAGTTCTCATGCTAACATGGGATCAGGAGTGCACAAGGGGCAGAGTCCAGAACATCTTTTTCCTGCTTTTTGATTTTATTGCTACTGCTGATTATTTTCTTTATGGTATTGTAACAAAGGGTCAAGGAGATTCTCTCCAAATTTTTTAATAAAATGGAGTATGTTAGGAATCACCAGTTAGAAACTATTGAGGAAACCAGCAGAAATACAAACATCAAAATATTTTCAAGTCTCAAACTTGTTAAATGATATGACATCCAAGTTAGAATAGATTTTTAATATCAATCACAAATAAAATAACAGCAAAAATATCTCCTTCCAAATTAAGTTTGTTAGGATAAAGTAATGAAAAGTTATTCCAAGATACTAAATGATTCAGATTACTTCTGGAAAAATATTTGTATGAAATTTAATAGACAGTGATTAGCTTTCTCTTTGTTTTGTGACTATTTCTGTATATTTAAGAGAAAACTGTAATCTTGCTGGAGACTTCTGTGAAATAGCCAAGGAAACCTGAAGCAGATTAATCATTTTCTATTAAGATATTTGGCATTTTTAGAGTAATGTTATATAACTGAATTTCTGTAGGATATTTCATGTCTCTGAAAATAGCTATATATCTTATCTTATTCAATAAGAAAGCTATTTCTCCAGCCCTTATCATGTGCACGTCTTGTCAGCAGCATCAGTACATCATACTCAGTTTTATTTTCACCTGGTGCCCTGGGTGGTCAGTGAAGAGGAGCAATTGCCACTGGAGTTCATGGAAGTGAAGCAGCTGAGATGCTGCTGTGCCAGATCAAAACCAGGGAGGGAATCAGCTGTGACTGGACAGGGATAAGGAGATGCAGTGTGTGGGGTGGCTGCCTGGCTCTCCTTTGCTCATTAGAGTGCAGAGAGCCCAGAATTCCTGCCCTGAGTCCCACAGCAGGCACTGACTTCAGGCAGGGGGCTGAAGCTCTTTATTCAAGAGCCTGCTCGCTCTGGTTTTCTTATGGTACAGAGAGCTGCCTCCAGATAGTAACACACCCTCATTAAGAACTGTATTAAATACTTCTTATTTGCATGAATTTGTGTTGGTAGTACTGAAAGTCAAGCTATTTGAATAAATATTCTAGCTGCGTTTTTATTAAAGCTGTACTGTGTTTAATGGGAATGTTTGGTTTTGTCTTTTTTTTCCCCCTGCAGCTGTGACTCTGAAAATAGGTATCTTGGAAATCCACTTAGGGGAACATGCTACTGTGAGTACTTGTATTTTTAATGCTACATACTGAAATGTTGATTACATATTATATGATAATTTTATTTCCTTGGAAAAACAAAATAAGTTTGTGGAGATTTTCCAAAATTGAGCACATTGATATTTTGACTGAAAAATAAAATGCCCTACTGGTCTTCTCTTACTTTGTCCACAAGAACACAAAGTCTGCTAAAAGTTGATTCCTTACATCTGGCTTAGAGGGACTGACCAAGCCACAGGGTCATTCTCTGTATCTCATCATATATGAATGAAAGGAATAGTAATTGTGTCAGTGTTTTAAAGACAGAATTTGTGGTGGAGAAATGCAAATAGTGCAAACAGCACTCTTCCCTGGAACATTCTGAATGGTTTAGCCAGTCTGCCTCCCAGGGACATGAGACACAGCTGCTCTCCACAGTGTCATAAAAGGAGGCTGTGTGTTGTCTCCATGTTCTTAATGTCGTAGAAAAGTTGCCTCTGGCAAATTTACTCTGAAGCATTGCAGTTTTGATAGTCTTAGTGAAGGACCTGAAGGGATGAGAATGCCTATTACCCATGTGCAGAAATCCCTTAGTGAGCTGTGCCAATTTTACTATGCCAATATCAAGTTCAATAGTAATTTTAATCATCATAAAAACAGATGGGATGTTGGAGAACACTATTTTAACTTTTGTGACTTTTGCACGTACCTGCTCTGTGTCAGACAATTGGATCCATTTGTCTGTTGTTTCTAACATCGTCCCTACTTCAAACTTGAATTTATACATAAAGACAGATGTCTGAACATACTTATAACCTCTCTTCTGATTTTTGGCCTTGTTTCTTAGCATTTTATTTTACAACATACACAAAAGCTTTATTTTAGAGTCTCTTTAAGGCATAATTTACCTAATAAAGGAATGTTTATTTTCTTTGCTAATCTGTCTTTTTTACCTTAAGTGGTTTGCATCTGGAAGGTATGTTTTACAGAACAAAATAGTAAATTGCATACTGCATTACAGATGTTGATGTATCTCTAGGCCTAAAACATTTATTCTTCCTGCCAGCTATTAAAGAACATTCATGTGGGGTTTTTTTGATTTTTTTTTTCTCTCAGACAACATAAGTTTGAATGTAATAGTTTGAGCTGGAACATAAATTTTAAATGTTGTAGACCAAGTTGAAAATTCTCCCTAAATCTGTGTCTTTAAGATACTCTTGATCAATAAATTCAAATCCATTTGTTGGTTTTTGACATAAGAAAAGCATCTTACTTTAAAACAGAAATATGAGTATTTAGAAGAATAATTTTTTGTATCTATACAACAATTAAATATTTTTTTTTTAGGTTTAGACTGAGTATATGAGCAGTTCATACTTTGACCACAGTTATATATAGGCTATTTTGGATATGTGTGTCAATGTTTGTTTTGTCCTTTTAAAATAAATGTTATTAAATTTAAGAGATTGAAAAGAAATGACAGTAATGAGATTTGTAGACCTCAGGCACCTCCATGAAAAAAACTTATTTTTTTGCTATCATGTTTCAGGCTGGGTCTATAAATCATGTTGGAGACAAATTGTACTATATTCAAGATGCCCTTTCACCTTTAACTCACTACTGCTATTTGTCTTCTGTCAGATTTCAAAATATTTTAAGCATCTTGTTGTTTTGAAATTATACATTTTCTTTTAATACTTCTAGCCATTCAAGGTATCCCTTATAAGCAATTCTCAGAGTTATTTCATTGTAGAAATAGGGAGACTGCACTGGGAAATAATAAGGAATTCTGCATTTGCTAGATGGTGCATCATAATGGGAAATAATAGTTAATTTGTGGATAACTGACTGGCCTAAGATTTCAATGACAGTTTCTTAGCAGCACAGTCCATATCCTGCTAAATCATGTATTAAAAATATATATACACACACACCATGAAGATATTATCTAATTTGTTATCTATATTCTAAAGTATGGCCATACCATGTTTTGGTTTTATACAAGACAGGCATTTGGACGGTGTTTTTCCTATGCTTCATTTCACTCCTCATTAAGAAACTTTCTCTTTAGACCCTTGAAATGTCACTTTACTTTTCCTTGAAGTGTATTTTTTACAACACATGAATGTTATTGCTCAAGAGGAGGGAAAAAGAAATTGTATGTATTTATGAGCAGCATAAGATTGTGAGAAATTAAAATTCTAGGCACATCTGTTTCTATTACTTAGAATCAAAATCAGTGAATGCAGATAATAATTTGCTGTGTGGTTAGGATCTTCATCAAGAAAACTTTTAGTCACATGCTTGAGTTTACCATCTTCAAAAATGACCAGTTTTAAGTATTTAAATTTTGCCCTTTTTTCACTTGTGGAAATACTGCCCTAAATTAGAATGCTCCTCTGAGCAAAACTTCAGGATTTAATCCCAAGTGTCTAGATAACTTTCTTGTGATACTGGATGACCTGGATTTCTCTTTAGCAGCAGGATGTGGATTGAGGAATGCTTGTTGCTTTAGACAACTTTGTGTGGCTTGGGATCCTGTGAATATTTGCTGCCCTGTAGAATCTTGCCTGGTTTCATCTCCTCCAGCTCTCTGCCCATCCTACCTGGTCCTTGCCTATTCCTCTGCTCCTTCATGCCTGTCATTGTCATCCTCGAGCCTAGGAAGGGGGAACAGGCTGGTGTTGGTGCAGGTGTTGACATCAATGGACTGATCAAGAGGGTAAATGAAAACAGAGTTTGCCACTGAGAGAGCACAGGTTGTTTTAGTCTCTTCATTATTTGTTTCCTTTTATAATGGTGTAGGAGAGTAAACAGAATTTTAATTCTGTGCATGGATGGTGTTGTGGTTGAAGAAGTGATCTGAGCACGGATAAAAATACAGGAAAATTATGGATGGGTCTGGCATGATGGAAAAGAATGGAATTTATATAGGAGGTAACACACTGAAACATTGTACGGACTTCATCTAAATACAGATACTATGCCAAAAGCATAAGCAAGAGAGAGCAGCAGCGCCATCAAATCCTAGAGATCAGAGGAACAGTGCTTTAAGCATCAGATTTCATTCTCATATAGCAATTCCAAACATGGCAGCCCTGGACAAGAGTAATTCTTCTGCTTTAAATGATGAAAACTTCATAGGAATGGAATAAGAAATGTGTAATGGGGTATGCAGTAGTGTATTGTCCATATTGTGTGAAAATCACTGTACATGGCTTTTTAAAAATTATTTCAATATCATTCTTTGTGATTGAATTGTGTTATTGAAAAAGCACAACTTCTTTGAGAGCAAGAGAATGAGAACAAGCCTCACAGATATAGAAAGTAGAAAAGTACAGAGTGTATAAGAATGTGTGAGCAGCTGCATGATGATCTATCTATTCTAGCACCCTGTTGTTAGGAGTGGCTGAACACAAATGCCACGGGAAGAATATAGCAAATAGACAAACATACAGTGGTAATTCTCTCTTTTTATCCAACAATTTAAATCTTAGAACTTCATGAGAGGAAGGATTTTTTTGAGCTGAAAATGTCCAGTGTGCCATGGCTTAGGAATATCAGAGGAGACCTTATCAAAGATTTCTTATACAAAATAAAAACGGTATTAAGGCAAAAGAAAGCTTTGTGATTTTAGAAGGTACAGTTTTGTTTGGCCATGTAAACATCCTTGTTAGCTGGGGACAGCTCTGCTTCTGGATTGTCTCTGTAGAGGCTCTGTATCCCTAGGCCTTTCTGTTGGGAGCCAGTCTTGCTGTGAATGATCAGAAGCTGATTCAATCCATAGAAATGAATCCTGAGTGGAGGCCAGAGATGGTTGTGCAGCTGACTTATGCATGTACACAAACCATAAATACAACATTTTGTCGTGATACATTTGTATTGGCTGTTGTTTTTGCTCCGTGGTGCCTGGGCCAGCGTGATGGATGGCAGTGACACCTCGATAGCAAAGTGTGCATCCAAATGGCTGCATTAGTTCTTCACACATCAGCATAAGGAATGCATTGCTGTCAGAGTCAGAGCTCCTGGGTGCAAGGGAACACGCAGCAAAACCAGATGGTTTTAGACAGATTGGGAGGAATCACTGGGACAAATGCCACTTCTGTGATCTTCACTTGGGTTGTGTACAGACACAAAGCTTTAAATCATAAATGGAGAAATGGTTAATCCAGTGTTCCAGAGAAAATGAAAGTTTACATTTACAATTCATGATGTGTTACAATGCAAGGTTTGAATTATAGGCGTGCTAACAATCACTTGTTTTGAGAGGATGTGATACTTTCTACCATAAACCTCTCTTAGCCATAATTCTAAGGTCAAAAACTTTCCAAAATATGTGGCTTATGTACATTATTTTGAGTTCCAATGCAACATATCAAACAAGAAGTACAACTGTTTCTAATACTGCTACATGCAGAAGCATAAAAGCTTACAACAAATCAGTCCTGCCAGTGTAAATCACATTGTTTGCCTGCATATAGTTAGAATTTTCATGAGCTGAGCACTCGAGATTTTCCTGTTTGTCCACTAAGAAAATTCCTAGCTAAGACAATGAAGTTGAAAAAATGCACATGGATTTAGATACTTTAACTTTTTTCCCCTTTTATCCATTTAAAGAAAAGGTTGAGAAGCTTTTTTGGATTATTTCTGGGTACCACCATTGACAGTGAAGAGCTTTTCCATTTGCTCCTGCAGACTGGTTGCTGTTTTAAAACAGGCAGCAATAGTGAATTACAAGGCAGCACATTTGGAGTTAGAAACTTTCAGGCATTCCAGAAGATTTCCTCAGCAATGTATAGCCAGAGTGTTGTCACAGTAGAATAAAATTCCTATAAATGAACAGTTTTAATTTTAATTAATCTAGTGCTCATCTTTTGGCTAGACAAAGTTTTGTGGGCCTGTGACTATCTGTGAATGAAAAAAAAATCAGTTGAAGCTTACCTTTGCATTATATATATATATATTTGTATATATTATAGATGCAGTGTAACACTGTAGAGTTTCCCATGCTGCAGAGCAGGCCTGCTTTTAGAGATTAGAACCTGACCTTTGAGAAGGATTAGAGAACCCAAAACTTAAGAGGTCATGAGGGATGGGTCATTTGCGAAGAGAATTAAATTGGGGAGGGACTGAACAACTTGCAGCTTTTTATGGAATTAAAACCTATTTATTGATCATATGCCCCTGATCCAGATATTTGTTGGATTTCTAGCCTTTAAAAAAAGATGAGGCCTTAATATCTATATATGAAAAGGTTAAATGAATGTACAAATTTTATTTTAACTGTTTTCTAGGTGTTTCTTTCTAGAGCTTTTCCTTTTTTCTCATACCATATGAGATGCCATTTGTGGGTGGCTTCACACAGTGACTGACTACCACTGTCAGCTGTTCTTCTGGGATGAAACATGCAGGGAAGGAAGGTGCTGGGCCCATGTGCAGGAGCCTTAGGGGTCAGGTGTACACATTCCACTGGCTCCTCTTGAGTTTTCCACTCAGTCTCTTGGACATACAGGGAGGAAATAGAAAGCCAGAGAGCACACTGCAAAGTTTAGTTTATATATAAAAACCCCCAGGATTATTACATGCAGGAAAACTGTAGTCAGTTTTTTGTTTGTTTGTTTGATTCTTAATGGCTCAATTTTATTAGCTGCTTTCTCTACCTAAAGTAAACCACAGGAAAGAATATGTGATCTACTAAACATTTTGCAATGACTTTTTTGGGATTGACCTGAATAATTGGTTTATGGCTTTGCTCTGCCATTCTAAATTCTGAGCCATAAAATCATTATAGCTTATAAGACTATTGCTTCTTTCCTTGGTATAAATACAGACAGGATAGCAATAAGCAATTCCCTCAGTATGTCAGCAGCTCACAAAGATGAAGAATGATACTTTCATGTGCAAAATTGGTGAGAAACTATGAAATGTACATTCAGTAAAAACTCTCAAGATAATATCTGGTGTCTGTGCAGGGAGCTGGGGACAAAAAAGCAAATTTTGCTTCTGCTGAAGAGCCTCATAAGGATTCTAGTCCAGTCCTGAAGTTCTATTAGCCCCACTAGTGCTGACACACCAGGATTTCAAAAAGGGAAGAGTAAAGAAAAGTACTAGTCCATGCCTATTCTCCATACAATTTCTATATAGTAAATTTGTATTTCAATTTAAAACTTTCAAACCACATTTTTATCCAGTGTATGTGGTGCCTGAAAGGAAAAAAACTTCAAGCACTTATTTCTTTTATCTGCTTTATTAAAATTTGTCTTACTTGCTAAAAACTAAGAAGTCTAATTACTTTTTCATATCTGGTCTTTGGACTAAAGACTTTGTTAGTCTTGATTTTTTTTTTTTTGCAATAGTAGCAGTAGCTAAAAAGATTGTTTAATTATTAAATGTAGATAATTTATGACAGCTTCCAGTGAATCATTAGAAATATCAGCTCAATATTGTCTCAGAACAAAAGGATAAGATAATGCACCCTTATTTCCATTGTCAAAATGCAGTTTAAGCTTACTAGACCTATTGACATGGTCTGATAGTTCATCCCACTTGTTTTCCTTATTTTTAGAATGTGGGTTTTTTCTTTCTTTTCTGGGCTTAGTCATAGTCAAAGTTCTAATATAAGCCAATTTTTTTGTAACATTTATTATGTTACCAATGTTATAATTTAATAAATAAGAGAATTAAAATTGTTGAAAGAAGTCTCTTTAAATACTAAAAACATGAATGTTGATGCATTTAGAGACCCTGAACATGACCTCTTTTAGCAATAAAATCGTAAAAAAATAATTTTCAAATAAAATGTATACTGGAGGTTCCATAAAGCACTAGGTGGCAGACTTGTTATACTTTGAGAAAAAATAAACTCAAGAACATTCCAAGGAGAGTGTTTTAGAAGATAAATAGCAGGTAGCACTATAAGTAAAACTGTTAGCAGGGATTTTCCAGATATTTAAAAATTATGTCGGAACTTAAAGGGCATAAACAATAAATTTTAGCTCTTGAAAACGTGTTTGCTTTAGCTGAGTTGGGAGATGTTTACTAGCAGCCAACAGCTTCACTACTGACTTGAACAATTCATGTTTCCTTTTGGGACAACATTAATTTCAACTAAATACATATTGTAATTGTAAAACTGTCATGCTTGACTTAAAATAATGAGTTCCACCAATTATATCTAACATTGATTGACTTTGATACAGACTGAAAAAAAATCTATATTATTTATGAATACAGTCAAAGAAATGACTGACATTGTCTTTTGAATATATGGACTTCTTCAAAAAATTCTATTTAAAATGAAATCTTCTTAGTGTTTAAAGAGTCTAGTGGAACGGATTATAGTCTAAATCAGACAATTTTAGGATGGCTTGATAAAAGATTAGCCTCAGCAAGCCTACCAACTCAGAACTTATAAAGAGCAACAGACAAACACAGTCTTTGCCCTGAGCTAAAATAACTGCACAAACCAACTGTCGCCTTGCAGAGAATTAAAACAATAACCACATCTGAAGCTGAAGCTCCTAATAAAGTATTATGATCTCACCCCAGGCTCTGTGTACTCATTTGCCAAATGCTAGGTTGGCTTGCAGTTTTGTTAGGCAGGCTGAGGAAACGGATTGGCTGCCAATCATTTTCAGCTTTCACTTTGAGTTGGAGAATTTTTCCATGTATGTACTTATTTCTCATTTTTGTAATTAATGTTTTTTAACATTGTGGATTTTCTTTGCTTAACAAGCCATGTGTTATTTTTGAAATGAAGATTACTTGCTTTCTCTGGTAGCTTCTGCTTATACGCTAGTGAATTTACCAACTGGCATCCTCTTACAGTTACAATTTAATGCCTTTTGTCAAAGCAAAGTAAATTTAGTGATTATTCATTAAAAATAGCAGATATGGTACCCTATCTCAAAGAAGTAGGACAAACTAACACTGCTGAAACTAACTTTCTAACTGCTAAATAGAAGAAAAACCATACCTTATATTGCATACAGATAAAAGTCTGGATTAGAGGACTGTTCCACAGGTGCCACAATTAATTTCTGTATTATGTTGATAATATTTTTCTTGCTATGTAATATATAGTATTACAGTAAAATAGCTATAGGTATAAAATGTGATTATTTATAGAGCTTGATGAGTCAAGAGTGGGTGAGACCTCATTCAGAAGACATCCTTTGCTTTGTAGGGAACTTCAGCCCATGTGTGAAGCAGTGTTTTAAATGAGAAGGAAACCAGTGCAAGTATCTACAGATCCACAACATTTGATTTTGTTGATATATTGAGCTTGGGTTCATAGGGATATTTCTGAATCCTTGCACTGTGTGTGCTGTGTGTATGGGAGATTCCTGAGCACTTCCCAAGGGACAGGAGCTGTCACTCCTCAGACACCTGGGAGGCCTTGGAGCTCCCTGATCCTGGAGCTGTAAGAAATAAATGCCATGGGAAATGATCCCTCAAGGTCCCTTGGCTGTACCTCTGACAGTCAAGGGAAAACACCTGTGGTGCTTTTGCAGTTGAATTGCTTCCCATGCTGACTGCCCCGGGAAAAGAGAATTCTTGATCAGTAGGGCTTCAAGGGAAGATCTATAGTGAAATCTTGAACCAGCTGAAAAAGGGAAAAAACACACCCTGACTTCAGTAAGTGGCTTGTGATGTGTGGGAGATTTTGAGCTGGTTCTTTTGGGAGTTCTTGGTCAAACAAGTGCATTATTCCAAGTCAGCTGGTGTGTTTTTCTCTGCTGGCAAACATGGAGCACTGGAGGACAGCTGAGCCTCTTCCATTAATGCAAATGTCCTGTACTGTGAGTTGCACTGTTCAGGTGTGGGTCCTGAACCACCTAATCCTGAGCACGTAGCTGTAAAGTCCAGAGAGTAGTCAGAGATGTTTCCAGCTTTAGAATTAGTGCTGTGAAGCCTTTACAGAGTATTTGAGGGATTTTGTGTGATCATTTAAGTAACGTGGGGGTCATTTCTATCTCAAGATGATGGTAAAACCTTGGATTATATAAACTTCAGGAAAACATAAGCAAGGTTAAATGTGGACATTGTCAAATTCACCTTTCTGACTCGATAACTTAGCTTCATTTCGCATGTTGTAAAGTAGCCTCTGAGTCCTTGATATTAATTTATTGTCACTTTTTCTTAGCTTGAATTGTGAATATTATTTTAAAATATGTTCCAGAAATGTAACTCATTGACAGCAAAGTGTAGTTTGGAAGTCACTTGATATAAAGGGTAATGCTGACATGAAATGGAAGAGCAAACTGTGTGAGGTCAAAAAGCAGCAGTGTACGCTAGGAAATAGATACAATAGCAAACTAGACATTAAAGGAAAGTTGAAAAATGTATCTGTCAAAGAGAATGAAGATACACTGGTAAAGAAGTAATATATATGTATTTGATTTGTCTTTTTATGTTATGGGGAAATAAATGTACTTTACTGTGTTAGCCCCTTAAGGAAATGCCACGGCCATCAGAATAATTTTATAAAAATGACAAGCTATGCAAAATGTGGGAAGAAAAGTCTTAAAAGGGCAACAATATCACGCTTGTTTTCATCAATGATATGAGAATTCTAGATTTCTACTTCTATTGAATAGAAATACATACTGCTTCTGTACTTGTTTTTGAAAATGTGGCCAGACAGATTTTAAAGTGCTAGAGCTTTTCTGATGCTGGGAATGGCTAATGAAAGAGAACATGGAGAGGTCATTGCTAGAATGAACAACAGAATACGTGGTGGAAAGAGAAAAATGGAAACATTCTGAGGAAGGCAGTGTATGGCTACATCATGGAAATGTGTCACTTCATGTCTGTTGGCAAGGATTGCCTGCCACAGTCTCTGGTCTGTGAAGGTCAGTTGCAGTGATATGAACAATTACTGCTTTTCAAATACCAAGAACAAACAGTCTGTCAGTATTTGCTACTGTTTGCTGTTCCTTTTTACATGCTAATTCAGTTCTCAGAGAATCCTTGATATGTATCAATGAGTAATGATGTCTCAATTGGTCTGTATTAAGTTAATAACTTGAAAAAAAACACAACCATATCATAACAATAAAAGAAGAGATTTATTCTATTTGCACATTTTGGTTCAGAGTATTTTCTTTCCATGGCCAAATAAAGAAAAAAAGTAATGAATAATGAAAGCACAGCTGTATTTAGTTCCTGGTTTATAGAAAAAAAAATAACACCAGGAAAATATAATATTTCTTTTAATGGCTGGCAGCTGTTTCGGGTGGAAATTGAGTTTTCCAAGTCACTTTCAGAAAGCAGTCAGTGAGCCCTGCCATGGTGGCCAATCTTTCCTCTCTGAGGCAACGAATAAATCTCCTCTGAAGAATGGGTGGCTGCACTGGGGTTGAGGAAAACAGCCTTTGGGGCTCCATTTTTCCTTCCTCCATTATTTCAATTTGTTTATTTTAACCAAACTGTTTATTATTTTATGTACCTGACTGCTAGTCCTACAAATCAAACTTGTAGCAAGTGGGGGGAATGTTTATTTTTTTCTGGAGTTTTTCACTCTGTATTTTATTCCATACTAGGGTTGAGATATTTCCTCCTATCTGTCTTAAAGGCTGTGTAAAATGGATTAGGCAATATTACAGCTATATAATTTCATTTGTTAGTGTTTGGAATTTTAATATTCTATCAATATTTTTTGCTGAATTTGCACTCAGTTCTTAGCATGAACAATGTTATTATTGAGTGAGAATGTTATTAATGAAATCAACAGATTTTACTCTAAAAATACCTAATGGTTTTTTAAAGGAAAAAGTGCTTGTGTTCTTCTTCTTTTCAAAGTTGCAATGCAATGGTGTTTCTACTGCATGGAGATGTAGCATTTTATATTTATTACAGTACAAGTATCTGTTGTAATTTGTGACTTTAAAAGAGAGGACACTGCTCAGGGAGGTATATGACATAATTTCTATCTAGTATGAAGTGCAATTTTCCTTTATTTGCTATGAGAGATTTTACTTCTCAGAACTAACAGTTGAACATGGTTTGAGAAATAGGATAGCATACAGCAAAGTGGAAACATCTCAACTTCAAGTTACATTGTGCAGTTTGTACAAGTCATGTGGAGTCAAGCAGCTTGGGGTGTGTTCTGACATTTGGGTTGTGGATTTAGAATTTCTTAAGCAAAGTTCAACTAAATAATGAGAAAAGGGAAGGAAGAGAATTTTGAAAATGTTGGGATATTGCAGGAGCACCTATTTATCTGTGCATATTTAGAGACAATTTATAAAGTACACACTTTATAAATTGTCAGAGCCTTCTGTCTCCTTGGAAGGCCTGAGTAACAAGAGGTTGTTCTTTATTTGTTAAGATCTGTGTTTGTTATTTGAGAAGCAGGATAAAAGCTCCGCTAATGAAAATGCAGAAGTAATTGTCTGATTAACTTCTGACTGTTCCCAGTTTATAGCAAAGCTTGAGCATCTACATGTATAAGAGCATAAACAATTTAAAAATTGCATTTCTACTTCTGCCATGCTCATATTTTCAGCATTGATCCATGTATAAATAGAAGCTTCTCAAAAATTATTTCTAAAAGGAGTTGTAGTAGACTTTTAGGGATTATACAATAAACTGAAAGTTATGAGAGCAAGATTTAAAATAGCATGAAAATCTGACTGCTTTCATTTACTGCTTTCCTAGACAAGAAACATCCCTCTTTGGCAATAATACATGAAGTCAAACAATAATTTAACGTTGTTGTTTCTTAGAAGTGCCACTTCTGTTGTCAGAAAAAGCAGATCAGAGATCGCCTCAGTGTGTAGAGAGTGTATAACAAAAGCAATAAATTAGAATCCAGTTAGTGGGTATTGATGCTGGTTTATTGAAAAATACATGTTAGAATTGTAATATTAATATGAGTATTACAAAGCTGGTGATGCATTTAGATCAATATGAAAAAAATCGTGGAGAGAGAAATTTGAATTTCTTCGATAATAATTTTAATGATTTTTTTCTTGTTTTTTTATTTCCATTTTCTCTCCTCACTCTTCTAACACTTTATGAATACTGCAAGATTTAAGGGATTAAAAAGATTGTCCAGTGTGACATAACAAAAGTACATTTATTGTGTACTCCTTGCTGTCAGGTAATAACAGACTTCTGACAAGACTGTGCTGTGAGTTCTGAAATGTTCCATCATTGGAGACATCTAGACTTTTTCCTACAACTGACATTTGGATACCTGCTGATGGGTGCACTTATTTTTCTTCATTGCTGCTTCATTTGCTAATATTTTGCTCAGAATTCCCTAGCCATTGCTTTCCACACTTTGTTTATAGACCATGTTCTTGAGCAGAGCTGGAAAAGTCTCTCGAGCTGTTCACAGTAAACCCATCAGTTGTTACAGCATTTTCAGGAAAGAGTTTAATTAAATATTTAGGAAAAACAATTGGCTGTGGTGTGGGGTTTAAAAATTTTAGGAACATCATCTTGAGATTGCACGGTTAAAAGGCTTCAGGTGACTCTATCTGTACCTCAGAGTTTGGATCTATCCAGCCACAAGTCCATGTTTACCATGACATTTTCATACCTACACTTTTACTTCTGTGGCAGCTATGGCGAGATACATCTCACCTGACTAGCCTTGTGAAACTTACATGTCCAGACTTAATGAACCTTCTCTTCTAGGTCTTTCTATTTTCAGTAATGAAAATCAAGTTACCCTTCTGAACATGATGCATTTCTATCATCCACTGAAAGTTTTAGTCAATACAGAGTGGCCTGAGACAATAAGCAAAATTTAGCTGAGTAAAATTCTAATACAGGTAGATTTTTCTGCCTTTCTCTTAGGATCAAAACTGACAGCTTATTAGACCTTTCCAAATAGCAGCTGAGAATTTAATAAGAGAAAAGATTTCTATTTAAAATAAAAATTAGTTACCAAATTTTCTGATTATGACACTAATCCCTCAGTCTTTTTTTGAGCTTTTTAGACCAGAACATTTTTGTAAAGTATAGTAAAAGAAACAATGACTTGCTATTGCTGTATGTTTTTAAAGACTCTGAACTTTTAATGAAATTCATTCTCCCATGCTCTTTCTTGAAATGGAAAAAGGCATATAAATAGTAAATGCTGGGGTTTTTGAAGCTCATTGCGCTCTGATTACATACAATAAAATGCAAGTTCTTAGTAAAGACTTCACAGTAAATGACTTTTTGTTTTATCACAATGGACAAGTAATGTCAGACACAAACATATTCAATATAAAAATGACAATGAGGCAGTGGATGACTGCTAGATACAGACGACAGAGGAATGAATCAGGCAGCTGCTCTGAAAGTTCAAAATAATTATCTTGACAGAAAATAGGTCTGGTGGTAACCCCCAACTTTGATGTAATACAAGGAGAATTTCATTTGGTCACAGATGAATATGATTTATAGCATTTGATAATGGTACTTGGTTTCAAAAGCAGCATTTGTACTGATAGAGAGGAATATTAATAGTTCTGTTCTCAACAAAGTCTTGCTGGAAATAGAGACCAATCACTAGAAAGAGGAGGAGAGAGACAAACTGCCTGTGCAATGAAGAGGTGAGAGTATGAATTTTAGAATCAGCATGAATAGACAGATCCTTAAATAGAAAAGTGTGGGAAGACTGTGATGAGTCTGAAGTTGCAATCATGATGGAGGTTCTTACAACTTTAAGTGATTTCAGGAAGTAGAAATAGAACAGCACTAGATTTTTGAGGGGTTTATTCACAAAATAGAAATTATTAATTATCAGAAAAAATGTGAAAAAACCCCCATTTTAGTCATTGATTGAGTAAAGATCATGTGATCCTTACCTAATATTTTAAACTGGGATAATTAGATTGTAGCTGAGAATGAGATTATCTTGTGGGTGGGTGGGTCTAGTTCCATGCTCCTTTTGTAAACCTGGCTGATATACATTGCAGTACTTTTAGCTTAGAGCTTTTGCTAAACTTGAACTTTTGGACCTAAAATGAATAGACATTTCTCAGAAATTCTGTATATGTATGAAACTGTTTTGCCATTTTGTTCAGCTTTTAAAATGTGTTAAGAAAAGCATGAGGGGAACCATGGGAGAATGGCCAAAGTTAGAAAAGCCGTGAATGTGTCCAGTTAGGAATGTTCTTGATCCCTTTTTGGGAATGTAGGTTCATTCTTCCCTCCTGCTGAGAGATGCAGTGAACTGGGATACTCTCTTGGAATGATTTGTTTAAAGGTAAAGATAGCTCAGAAGTGGTTCTCTAGAATTCACTCCAGCCTGATTCTTAAATTACTTAATAACCCCCCTTTACTGAAATATGCTGCATAGGCAGTCGGTGCAGGATAGTGGAAGAATGAAGGTTGCTGTCACAATAATTTTTTATTTGCTTCTTTATTAGAGCATGATTGCACCGTTTTTAATAATACTGCTATGTACCAGTTCCCAAGGAACTTTCACTCCACAATGCACTGAATGAATTTGTAGGGAACAAATCAGTGATAATGTAATGGAAAGTTGAATGTGTGTTCCTCTCCTGTTTTGTTGAAAAAGTGGAAAGAATTACAATGAATGATGGAAGGAGCTGCCAAATAACAATGTTCACATGTAGTGTTATATAATTCAAAGTATTATGAAAAATCAAAGTACAGGTATTTCAGATTGGCTGCTCGTTTTTAATAGATGGTTTTGTCCTTGGTCTCTTTGTTTCATTTCCTGTCTTATAAAATGGCACTCAAATGCCTTCTCATCTTCAGTAATGTTGTAACAAATTCATTAACTTTTGTGAAGAACTTAGAAAATTATAGTGATGAATACTATAGAAAGCCACATTAGAAATTAATTCCATCTTGAGAAAAGGGCTTGTGTAGCACGTAGTAAATGAGGCATGGGCCCAACACTGAGTACTGAACATGGAACAAAGTGTTAAATAGCTGCCCATTAGGGGAGCACTCACCCAAAAATAATTTACAGGCTCCCTTGATTTGTAGTGGTTCATTTTACAGTCGTAATACTTCCCTGTAACATACCTTTTCAAATATAAATTTGTCACTAATTTATACTAAACATATTCAATCTAATTACTTTTTTTAAAAGTAATTACCATTGTAATTGTATATTCTCACAGAGTATAGAGGTGCTCTCGAAATACTGAAGAACTTCTGTCTGGCCTTTGTTCTTTTGGGAGTATTCTGTTGTTTTAAACATCAGAGTTTTCTTCCAATACAGAAATTTAAGTGTGGGAATTGCTCTGTTCCTTTCTGCATATGAGTACAAAACTTTAATATTAAACCATATGATCCTTATAAGAAGTTGTTGACCTTTATTAATGAAACAGAGAGTTTTCTTGAAAATTAACAGTGATACTAGGGTTAAAGGATTGCTTTAAGATTAATTTTCCTTATTTCATTGAATATCTTTCTTCACTTAATTATTGTTATGTTCTCGCACACGCTCATTACTGGCATTTTGAATTGATTTTAATGACTTCTTTTGACTGTGAAAGTAGTCAAGGGTTTTGAAAAAATCAAAATAGAGATGTGAAAAAAACTCAATAACTGTAAGTCTTTGTAATATTTGACCATTGATGATGTCAGGGTGGTATTGTGGTCCTATCTCCCAACACTTCTTTTCTACTTTAATCAATGATTTCTAAGATAAAGTGAAGCAAAATGCTTGGAAACAGATATTAGACTGTTCTGGGCTGACTCCTGGCTCAAAAAACCCAGCTTGTGAATTCCAAATACTGTGCTGTGCGTTGGGGAATTAAGATTGGAGCTGTGAGCTGGGCTCTGAGTTTGCAGAGAGGTTTCTATGTCCTCACAAACTTTTCCCATGGAACTTTAGATATAAAAGTTTGGGGAATTGTAGAAGTTCAGGAGATTATAGGCTAGAATGTGGTTCTTTACATTCTGTCTGCCTACTGCTTGAGTCACCTGCTTGAGTAGATTTGCTGTGTTTCTGTCTTGGTAAACAGAAACAGGAAAAGTCTCATTTGTTTATGTAAAGGGTAAAATTACTTATGGTGGCTTCTTAAATATTTAAAGTAGAAACAAACCCACATGGAGTAGAATGTTTGGCTTCTTCACATTCCTGATTATAAATATGCACAACATATATATCAACAGGATATACTGAATGTACGTTAAATAGCTATTTCTACATTTAGTTATTATATATTTGGCTACGTATACATTTAGCTGTCTAGAACAGATCATAGTCTTAGAATGCACTTTTAGTTTAAATTTTGCACTGCTTTTGAGGCTAAGCTCTCTAGTTTGAATGGGACTATGAATTGGGAAATATGGTGTGATGTACTGTGTAACTGCTTAGTTTATGTGCACTTTGATGCATTGGCATATATTATGTTCAGGAAGAGGTTTGGCAGTAGGAAGGAAAGCTGTTCTGCCTGCTTCAGTCTGCAGAAGGTGGAGCTTGGGAGGTGATATTTTCCCTGGCAGCTGCTGAATACATGTGGGGGAAGAGTCTCCTAAGTTACAGAATGAAACAGATGGAGAGAGTGAGGAAGGATAGTGACACAGCAGCAGGGTGCAATGGGTAGAGTCTTCTTTATGATCCCTTTTAATTTCTACTCTGAATTTCTTCTTAAATTAGTTCTGCTAATTTATATTATAATAAAATCTAACTTTAGAGACTTTCAAAGATTTGTAATCTTCACCTTAATAATAAGTCCAGACAAATCTTACTTGAAGTTTTGTGAACCTTTCTCCAACCTATGAAATTTCTTCAGCAAACTTCTGCAGTCCTCAGAAAGATGGCAAGGAGCATTTGCTCAGTGTCAGTTCTTTGATTTGCACCTGAGTTGATTTGTGTTGTTGAATCACCCACCTGCACTTAGGCCCTGCTGTCTCTTCATTCAAGTCACCCTGAACACCTTAGGTACCTTCCCTGAGTTGGAATTGTCTCTGAGTGTTTCTGCTTTACGGCACCCAGGCCAAGGCAGGGATTTAATGGTTTGTCCTGTGGCAGGTCTCTGTGGAATTGGAGTAATTTAGAGATCCTTTGGCAACCCTGAAGAATCCCAAGGCGAGTTCTTGTGTTGGCTCTCAGAGCTGCTCTTGAAGCTGTGTTGTTCAAGGCTTTTGAGTGCTACAGAGGGGAAAATGTGTGGGACTTCCTACTGAACTTTGCTGCTATTAATGAAGTATCAAATTGATCAACAATGAAATAATAGATTAATTAATAACACAACAAAAAACTTTGGGAATTTTGGGTAAAAAAGGAGAGCCTCTACACATAATTAACTCTGCTTTTCACAATTTACTCTCAACTGTATTGTATGTAAGAATGCAATAAGAAAAAGTGGAATTAATTTTATGGTTTGTTACAGATGGTAAATTTAAGAGGAACTGTGTAGTTTAACTTCTTTTTTAAGTGTCAGGATTTTTCTTGCATTCCTTAAAACATCAGTGCATACTTTGTTGGCTTTTAACAAGTAAAACATACATTTAAAAATTATTTAAAAGTTAACCAAGAACAAAGAACTGAACAACAACACGACCACCACCAGCAAACCCCAGGGGAAAAAAAAGTCATATTGTTTTAAAAGTAAATTACTTAATTTTTTTTTAACTTGTAGGCAGAAGAGCTGTTCATTCATGACTGGGAGACAAGAGTCCTCTGTCTATTTCCAATGTTATTTTATGTTGGGATATTATTTACATACGACTTCTGGTTTTTCTAGCTGATACTCTGCATTTCTGAGAGGACACAATTTGTGCTTGGAAAAAGACTGTGACATTTTTAAGTGGTAATTTTCCATATCTTATGAGAAAATAAATGATATCCTGCCCAAGCTTGTCAGTGCTGCTTCTTGCATCTTGTAGCCTGAATTTCTGTAGGAGTGCTTTCTGTGGTGCTGATCTACCACACCTTTTACAATAAATCTGTTTGCAAAGATTGATGCTGAACAGTCATCTGTATTTTGATGAGCTCCAAGTTGACCAGATCAGGAGACTGACCATATCTATACATTATTCCTAACCTTTTTGCCTTTCTACTCATGATTATTGAAGGGTTTATTAATTAATTTAATAGGAGTCAAACTTTACTTGCCATCTTTTCCAGTCCTGTTACATTTAAAAATCTTCTGGTACCATGGTCATCTTATTGTGAAGCATGGAGATATGGCACAATAGTCAATGAGATTTATTAATTAGATTTGCATAACTATAGAAGCGTAGAGTACTATTAATAAATTAATGGGGCATTTTAATTTCATATTTATTCATCTTTTGCCTTCATAAACATGCAGAGACCTGGTCAAAATTTGTTAGCTAAGATATGTGGATCAGATTCTTATTTGAATAACAAAACTATGGTGGCTAATAATAGAGAAAGTGAACTTCTCATCTTTGAATGTCATGGTAATTCCTTTCATGTCACTCCTTTTTGCGTTCCTCCACACTCAGGATATTCTATGAACCTTTACTTTCTACTTTTCTTTCCACACTCACTTTTGTTCGATTAAAAAAAAAAAAAAATCCAAAAAACCCTGAACAAAACCAAACCAAAACAATTTTCTTTAACTATTAAGACAATATAGTGGTCTTTTTTCTCTTTCTAAGTCAGCCTTCCCATAGGATACAACAGAGTGTATTTTTTCAGATGATGTGTTGCTGCAGAAAAGGTGATTGTCAGCAGTAAGCAAACTATTAAATCCAACAAAAGGCTGACACAGCTTTTCTTCTGCTTTGACTTAATCTTTCACTCTCTTTGTATTTACTGATTTTGTTTTTATGATCACATATTTTTTATTTGTTACACAGTTTGTGTGGTGTTGGTGACTAGCAGAATGTCAGCAGACCAGGGATCAAAATAATGCTTTACAATTATTCACTTGGTTGTAGCACTAGAGATGACTTGCCATATTTTAACATGCATAAAACAATAATCAGAATGATGTATTCTTATATGTCACCTCCTTATTTTCTGTGAGAGAGGGAAAAATACAAGATTTTGATTCTTGTAGAACTGTAATGGTAAAAAATTTAGAAGATTTTTTTCTGTGCAATCTGAAGATATCTGCCCATGTAACAGAGCATTCAAGATGCATCCACCACACCCACCTCTGGCTCACAGCTGTCTGTTGCACAGGGACTATTTATCTGCTATCACAATTTACATCTCTGAGGGCTGTGTTGATTCTTAACTCTCTGCACTGAACATTTCCTGCTGGGGTTGTAGATGGGTCCCTCTATAAATTTCAACAACAGTGACTCCTGCTAACCTTTTCTTTCTTACATTTTGGAGGTGCTGGAAAGCTGCTTTACCCTGATGAGTCTCCTTCTGCCCCTTCCCCTGTAGAAAAGTTCGTTTTCAGTCATTCCTCAAGCTATGACCCAAGTAAGGGTTAATCTCCTTCCTCTGGTTTTGGAAACACAACAGGATAGTTCAGATAACTTCTGTCTTCTGACTTGTCCCCATCATTTTCTGCTCCTGCCAGGAAGGGCTAGGCACGGGTTGGATCACCTGAAGGTGGCTGTGTCTCTCTTCTGCCCCTCTGCCAGCCCAGCAGATCGTTAGTGAGCAGCGTGTGGAGCTGCCTGGCCGGCTCTGCTCCGTTCACAGGGTGCAAGAAAAACGTGTAGAGCAAAAGCCAATGGGCAGTAAAATAGAATTTTTTTGAGCAATACTAAACAAGTCCTTTTTCCCTTTGTATGAAAATTTATATCACTTGCCACTTAACGAAATATCTTAAAATTCTGTCAGTTTAGAAAGGAAACAATTGATGGTCACATAATTTCTCTTCAAAGTTCCGTTGTGCCATGTAGTTATTAGCAATTTTATTTACTACAATAAATAAGCCTTCATAATATATAATTTTAGTCTAGAAGCAACTTTTCCAGATTTTTTAAACTTAGTAATTAGTTATTTCCGAGTGAAATTAGGAAACTGATAATGCTCTAACAACACAATACATATTTTGGAATAATTATTTCACAAAGAATGGCTATTTCAGGTTATGTCTAATTGCTGCTTTGATCCCATTTTAGAATTTGTTTCTTAATTTAATTATTTTTTCTTAATTAATTTTTTTGTTTAACTTAATTTTAGTTTTAATAATTTCAAGACTTTATAATGCAAACACTTCAGCAGTGAAATGTGTGTGAATAATTCTGACTTGTAGATTTCTCCATGACTTAAAATCCACGTGAATGATAAACTTCCAGGTACTTGCATAATAGAGAACTAATATGTATGCACTTTATTTTATAATTTTAAATTTTTGTTTTGCCCACAGACAGCCTTTTGATTGATTATCAGTTTACCTTCAGCTTATTACAAGAGGACGATCGTCATCACACTGCCATAAACTTTATAGCAAATCCAGAACAGGTAAGAAAATGTTAATAATTTTAGTTAAGTTTTAGAGACTCAGAATTAAGATTTCCATTGTATTTGATGTTGATTAAAGGTTTTCAAAGTGTCTATAAGGTTTTAGAGATAGTTCACATTTTTTTGAGAGCTGCAAAATTAGTCCAGTGCCTTCATTGAGAACTTTTTCTAAATGGTAGCTGTACTTCAGCTTAATCGATACTCTGAGCAATTATCAGTTGGTTTATTTTAATGTTGCTGCCATGAATAACAAGTTTAATATCTTCCTGAGATGAATTGAAGGGGTATACCCTTCTGCTGAGAAAACATTTTTAGTTGCAGAAGGTAATTTTTGGCTTTTGATTAGAATGTAGGCATTTGCCATATATTTTCTTGTTTGAATTTATAAAGACAAATATTTTGTTATGCTTAGGACAAACTACAAGCATAACTTGTGTAGTTATATGTTAAATTGTACCCTGTTCTTACCAAAGCAAAAGAGAGAATTGCCTTTGGCAGTGAATCATTGCCATTTCTAGTTATATTTAAAATGAAAACTGGAAGATAAATAAAAGGCTGTATTTAGTTATGCGTAGTAGAGATACGTGCAATACATTCTGATATGTTTTGTTAACTTTCCTTTTTTTTTCTCCCTAGTCAAATAAAAATTTGGATATATCAATTAATGCATCAAACAACTTTAACCTCAATATTACGTGGTCTATTGGTTCTACAGGTGAGAGTGAATTTTGGTCAGATGAGTTTTTCCCCAAATGATTTCATGATCCTTTGAGTTATTTTAACCTGATTGTCTCTTTGTTGCTAATTTTGATAATAAAACTTTGCCAAATGTGTTCTTTTGCCATTATCATTATGCTGTTATTAATTATATTATTTAAACCTCAGATGATAATTTGCAATCTGAATAAAGCTTCATTAATATGTTGACTTTCTCTCCTATTCAATTAAAATTACATTGGTAGGAAAAGCTTGTAGCGTATTTAAATTTTTTAAATGACAGTGTTATGAAATGCTGTGATTTTAATTAAGATAAATTGCTTCCTTAACTACTGCAGAGACTGAGATTTTATTTCTTTGTTTCAGTGTTCAAGCTAAAAATTTAATTATTAACCTTTACATTGATATCAAACAATAAAGTTCTTCTGTGTATGCTGATAAAAAGAGCTGCTTATCTATTTTTTTCTCCAGCTTTGAACCCCATTACTCTTCTTTGTTTTAATTTAGACAGTTTTTCTGAATTGGTTCTATTGACTTTCTGAAAACACATCCAAGGAGAGGCATGATGCTTAAAATGATATCATTTTAAAAAATCTTTTAAAAGAAGGTTCAGAGTTTCTCTTAAACTCATGAATTTCTTCATCAGTGCATTTCTGAAGTCTTTACCATACCAGTTAGTAAACTCTATTTATTCCTTTGTTTTAACTTAGCTCAGTCACTCGTTTATTTGCAAAAACTAATAAATGTTTATTACTAGTTACGTTATTAACGCTTTCATGAACAATTAAAACTTGACAGCAAAAGTGCAAGATGGAGACAAATTCCCTTACAGATTTTATTGAGCTGTTTATTGAAATGAAACATAAATTATGAAGGAAAGCATATTATCTGTTAAGCTGACCATAATAACTATCTTGCAGAAATTCATGCTACTTCTGTCACTTTTCCAATTTGCATATAGTTTTTAAAACCAAGGTAAAAATTTCTGTGAATTCTCTATATGTATAATAAATATACCTAATGTGCCATGTAAACTATAATAAGAGGTTGTTTTAGAGGAAGACACCAAAAGCAATTAAGGATTTATGTTTCTTGTGCAAATTTACTTTGGCATCTTTAATGATGATTAATATTTTTCTCAAATACGTATACTTACACCTGAGCTTTTAAAAATTTTTAGCTGGAACAATATCTGGAGAAGAGATTCCTGTTGTTTCCAAGGTTAATATTAAGGAATACAGAGACAGCTTTTCCTGTGAAAAATTTAACTTTCGAAGCAACCCAAACATCACTTTCTATGTGTATGTCAGCAATTTCTCCTGGCCAATCAAAATACAGGTTAGTAACTTCTTTGTGCTTTTAGAGACATTTTTATTTCAGCTTTACATTGAATTTCATGATTTCACTCATGCAGTAAGTATACAAATAGAGTTATTTGCACATTGTATTTTCTGTCTATAATAATTATGTTATGATGGCAGTCCTAGTATGATTTTAAGGTTGGGCTGGATGGAGCTCTAAGCACCATGGCCTGGTGGGAGGTGGTGCTGCCCATGTCAGGGGAGTTGAAATGAGGTGGTATTTAAGGTTCCTTCCAGCCCAAACCACTCCAGGATTCTGTGCTTTAGCTTTCAGCAGTGAGTCAGACTTCAGGCTGTCGATTTTAAAATCTGAATTCAAATTGTTGAACATACGTGTTTAATTGTAATATAACTTCAGCATTTAGATGTAAACACAGAAAATGGTATACAAATCTGTATGTACCTGGGTATTTGAATGTTAATAATTGGCTTTTGGAGCCTCTGACTTTTTAAATGTTGAGTGACTGTATCAGATTGCAATATCACAGACTTCAGTTAAGACTAAGTATAGTTTATTAGAATTTATGTTCTTCTTTGACTTCATTGGAATCAATTTCATTCAGTATTTTCTGGAGCACTGAGATACTCTGCAGTAGCAAACTCAAAAAAATCAATGCAATCATGATTCCTCCCTGGCCTGTGGTGTTCCAGCAATATTTATACTAATAATTACTATGGCTGCACTTGTGAACACAGCATCCCCTGCATCAATGAAGGAGATTCTTATGTGGATGAATGGCTTTTGACTGCACCCTTATCGAATTAAGCCTTAAAAATTAAGTTGTTAAAATGATAATTTCATAATTCCTGAAGATTTTCTTCAGGAACAAGTACAAGCTCAAAATACTTTGCAGTTAATAATACAAATACCCTACAAAATTTCCATTTTAGTGGGAAAAATGTTCCATATTTTTCTAAAATACTAAACCTTACTTTATAATCTATGTATAAAAATATGCACACACACATAGATATAAAATAAAAAAATTAATACAAAAATGTATTCTGTATATCTGTCTAGATATATATGATAAAGTGGGATATATATATAATAAAAAAATAAATACAAAAATGTATTCTGTATATCTGTCTAGATATATATGATAAAGTGTTCTGGATTAAAGCAGTCATCTTCTGACTAAAGTGTCAGAGAAATGTTTTTGTTGTGTTAAGTAAAGCTACAGTTGTCTACACATACCTGAACAGTGACTGTAGATATGTGTTAACAGTGTCAAAGGATGAATTTATTCAGCTTACTAACATTTATGATTCTACTAGTTTATTAAAAAATCCAAACAAACCCTTAAGACTAACTGCTTTCTTTTAGTCTTCCTATTAGGGGTGTTTTACACTCTCTCCCATTTCCTAAGGATAGAACAAGTTCAGCTGCCAAACAGACTCCTTAAACAAATCCATGGAGCAATTTCAGCTGTAAATGCATTACACTCTCCTCTCACCTTTACGGCTGCAAGGTGGCTGTATCATCATTGTAAGACAAACATTATTAAGGTGATGCATTCCTGAGATGTGCAGCTCTGTGGCAGATGTTGGCAGATCTCAGCTCCTCCTTGTGCTGTTTCCACTGCAGCATAACACCCTGATGAAGGGAATCCCTGGTCATTGGATACATCTCTTTTTTTTTAAATCAAAATTTTCATTGTCCGCTGTGATTACATAGTTTTTTTTTGGGGTTTTTTTTTGTTTGTTTTTTTTTCTTCTTTTAGAGGCACATTGAAATTCAACAATCTAGACAGTTCTGCCTCAGATGTGGTGGTGCTTGATTATTGCATTCCTGTCCTGTCCTTACTCCATCTAGAAATTAAGTTACTCAATTTGATGCACCAAGAAGGAATACTGAGGTCCAGCTGGGGAAGCTGTTTTGGGATTTTAATTTTGTCCTCTGTATTTGCCTTTCTAAATGAATGAGATTATTATTTAGCTCTCAGCCTTTTTTTTATGCTGTAATTTGTTCTTTTCTGAGAAAATATTTGAAGTCAACGTTACCAGTATATATTTCTTGTGTTTGGTGCACTAGCAGCAGATAAAATCTTCAAATGATAAATGGAGCAGGGAGCTTTCCAGATAAAACAGTTTTTGTTTTGTATGCTAACTTTATAATTCTGCATGTAGTAGAAATTTTAAAAGTATATGAAACCTCCTATGACATTCAGTTAAGAGAAGGAAGTCATGGTTCATTCCCATCCAGGGGCTAAATTTCCAAGGCCAGTACTAAATCAGGTGTAATAGTTATGAGCTTCTACATCTTCATCTCGTAGCATACCAGATTTAACCTTCATAACAGGCAAAAGTGGTTGGTATTTGTCTATTTGCACTGTAGTCCTTTTCACTGCAGTGGCCACACTGCATTGGTCGTACCATACTGGGAAAAACCTGATATTTTGTGTTAACTTGGTACTGAAGGCTTTATTTAATCCTGTTAGACCTAAGGAAACTATTGTGACTTCCTTGAGAGGTATTCTGTTCATTTAATAAGTAAGGTAGCAACATAAAATTTGACACATGCCTTTTACACAATGCTTTTGTAGAGGACTAAGTACTCCAGCACACTGAGCATTTTTCAAGTACAGTCTGAGTACCAGCCTTCCTGTATTTCCATTATTCATCACAACTTGTCAAGAATACATTATATAAAACCTGATTTCCTAAGGAGGCAGAGCTAGTGACCTTACTTCCTTTTAAACTGGTGTTTGAAGTTGTGTTATTGATGTTATTACCACTGGTGTTATTGGTATGCATTTCACCTCTCTGCTCTTGTGTCTCCTGTTATGCTGGCATTGGAGCTAAGATTTCTGGGCTCTTTCATTGGGAGGATTTGGGTGTTGGAGTCACTGCTCTTTTCTTTTTCTGTAGGAAAAGAAACAGCTCTCCTCATTATACAAGACATTTAGGTTCACTTTCCGTTAAAGTCACCTATATTATCTCGGGTTTTGCATTAATTTATCTCCAAGATTTTCATGACTATAAGGAAAATCTGTCCATCCCAGCAGGTGATTGTTTATTGGGATCAATGGCTCACAGCTGCTTCCTCAGATAGTGTTATTATTCATGTTACCTATTCAGCAAGCTGGGATTTTTTTTCCCAAAATGTTAATAAATCCCTGGAGGCTCTTAAACAAAATATCTTCTTAGGAAATATGATTTCTTGGCTTTGAAAAAATGGTATATTGGTGTCAATTAAAACAGTTCTTTAAGGTGTACTGGTCTGTGATAGGCAGTGACCCATTTCATTGTTGTCACTGGTGATCCCAATCACCTCAGAATACAAATTCTTCAGCACTGGATAGCAGTGAATTACTTTGAAAACATAGAAACTATGTAGGAAATTCTGAGTTTCTTTCAGCTGTACTGCTGCTCTCCTCTGAAATGTTCTGCAGGTTTCCATCACCCTCCTGTCCATAGGAACACAGCTGGGTGATCTCTGCAGCCCTCAGAGAGCCCTTTTGACGCTGCATTTAAATTTCCTGATGCTCAAGGCATTTTATTTAGCTGTAAAATCTTCCTTGAGGAAAGAAGCAGAAAAGTGACATAGTTGCATAAGGGGTCATTAGAAAGGTGGTGTTGTGGGATATCTTCAGCTTAGAGCTGTTTCCACAAATAGATCTACTGTCTATTGACCAGGCTGTGAAAGGGGCAGGTGCCAGTTTTTCCTCAGAAGTGTGTAATAGTTATATACTGGCACAAGTGTGGAAATATCCCTGTTGAATTACTCTAACAGGTTATACCACACTTTTTCTCCATTTCCTTTAATTCAGAGTTGCTGGTGAGTAAGAATGGATAAAGACACTTAAATTTAACCAGTGAGACTTTCATAAATAGTAGTTTCTACATCTTTTAAAAGGAAATCTCTATAAATTATCTTTGTTAGCAGATATTAAAAGAAGTGTCCAAGTAAGAGGATGTGATTAGCATGCACACTTATGCTGGACTGTCTTGGACAGTCCCAAACCTTTAGGTGCATTGTGTCTTATATATCAGTTAAAGAGCACTCCATGAGAAAATTCTCTTGCCTTAAAATAAGCTTGTTTTCTGAACAGAATATATGACAAAGCCCCATAACTTGTTTCTGCTCATTTTTATTTTATTTTGAGAGTCAGTGTAATTCAGACTCCACTGGTAATGGAATTTGAAGGCTGTAACATTTATTGAAAAGCTGTAACTCAGACTGTAGCCAGCACCTCAAATAGTGGTCAATGGTCCCTGAAGTAGTAAGCAGTCATAAAGCCTGGGCTTCTGACAGCTATGCAAATATTAATAACAGCAGTCACAACATGTTCTTCAGTCTCAGGAAACTAATTTTATGGCAAGGGATTTTTGTAATTTAAGCTGATGTATTTTCTTTTTTTCCATCATTTTCTCCTATATTCTGGAAAGCAGTGCCTGCATATGAAAAAGCAAATACCCTTAAAATGCTGTCCTGGCTATTGGTCTGATCTTTGTCCCTAAGGACAGCAGTGACCTTCCTGCTTTAGGATCAGCTGCATTCCTGCACCTATATCTCTTTATAACTGTCACACTTGTAAGTCTGATCTCAACTTGTGCCTGAGCAGCAAAATTTTCTACCAATTTTAAAGCTGAATCTGGAGATAATAATAACTGTTCTACTAGTTATTTCCTTTCTTCCCTGAAGTGTAAATGAAAGATTCACAAGTGTCTGAGTTTTAATTGGGAGGGTCAGTTTAAATTGCAAGGTTCAGCCTCAGCAGCAAAGCACTGTCTGGCAAAATTAGGTTTGTGTTTAATGAAAAAAAAAAATCTTGTTATACATTTTTGAACATAGCCTAGTTAAACTAACATGTTTCCACAGCATAAAACAATTACTGTTGCAACAAAGTTAGACAGGATGTTGGTGTACATGTAGAATACCCTGATGTGTTTGAAGAAGTTTAATATTTTTAAGCAAGCCTACTTGGAATTCCAGTTTTTTTCTGCACTGTGCTTTCTGATGAAAACTGTCTTTGGCACCCTGTATTGGTTTGTATACCAGAACAGAATAATGAATTATGGTAAAGATTTACATTTTATTTCTATGTAGCACAACAGATAATTAAAACTACTTCATATGTAAATCTTCAAGTGATTTTTTTTTTAAAGCTGAAACTTGTGTTCTTTCAGTTTACTTGCTCCTGTTTCAGAATTGATTTTTTTTCCTCTCTTAATAGCCTGAGTGTAGCAACTGGAGTGTAATGTAAATCAAGAAGCATATCTACCCTTGTAATAAAATTTACTGTGTAGTATAATTTATTTCAGCTATTTTGGTTTTGTTTTGAACTTCATTTGAATTTTTAACATTCATGAGTGACTTACATGTTATAAAAACTCCAAGAAGTAAAATTTGTCAGTCACTGCCATTAGAAGTTACAACAGTATCACAAACCTAATAACTAAATTAAAAAATAAAAAAATAGGTCAGATCTTTTTTGGGTTTTAAGGCCTTTCTGAAGCTTGCTAAGGTCATAATCGTGGACCGGTCAGATCTTTTTGCGTTTTAAGGCCTTTCTGAAGCTTGCTAAGGTCATAATCGTGGACCCTTTGCTTGGAAAGATGTGTATTTATCCACATGGTGCTGTGTTTGTAGCTGTGCCACCTGTGATTGCATGCCTAAATTTAATCCCTATGATTTATGGTGAACAATTCAATTTCTAAGTGCCTTAATGGTTTTCATAGAGGCTGCTGAGTAACTGCATATAGCAATGTATGGGGACACTGTAATTCCTGAAACACTGAACAGGTATTGATGATGAAGTGGATGCATTAACTTCCAAAACAACTTCGATATTTTCTTACAGTAAATGTAAAATCCCTCTATTAAAATAGGTTTGAAAGTAGTATACTAAGAACAAAAACCTGGGATATCCATTGAACCATCATATAGTGAAAATTCTGTCAGAACAGAAGAAATAACAGGAATAGAAGGCAACCTCTACTACAAGGTGGATTTTTTTAGAGATGACTGTTTAGTATTTTGTCAGCTTTTATGCATTGTATATAGGCATTAAATTATACAGGGAATTAGAATGAAAGAATGTATATCGAACATAAGAATCACAAGGCTGCTCATGATACGTTTGTGCTTCAATATTCTGTCCAAGTGGCTCATTTAATCACCTGTCTGCTCATGGCTTTTAGGCTGTTAGACAGCAAGAAGTCTGGAAATTCAGTTTTATACCTTCCATAGCATTGTTTTTTATATATGATTAAAATGTATTAAATGGAAGTTTTGCTCTATAGTTATTTTCAGAGGGAAAAACCCCCAAATGTAAGTGGAGAAATGTAAAATTATTTTCATATTGAAATCAGGACAGCAGCCTGAAGGTAAAGTTCCATTTGCTTCATTGCTAGTATCAAAAGCTAAACCCAATTCTGTTTTTCAACACATTAATACCATTGTTAAAATTCTCAGTCATAGTTACATTATTACAGGTATATCTGTTACATGTGCAATTATTGCATTTTAGAAAGTACTTGAAAATTACTACCCAAATGGGGACTGCTACAGTGATTATGGGTCCTTTTTTCTTTCTTAGACAATCAAATATAATGCCAGAAGCCTACCAGTTCTTGCCTTGGAAAGTGGACTGTCTATAATATCTATAATTTATTTTCTTGGAATTGTAAAGTCAATTGTATGGAGAATAAATGCCAAGGCTGTATAATATTCCCCAATGGCTTGATGTGCCCAAATCCAATATAGCATTTTCCAAAATGCTTCCCATGAATCCTAAACTATTGCTAAAATGAGAAAGTATTTCCTGATTATTAGATTACACCTTTTTTATTTTAAATAATGCCAAAAGAGTTAACATTAGTCTTAAAATGTACCAGAACAAGGTTGCCATCCATATAATGCAAACTTCCACACCACTCCAATAAATGTAGATATTCATTATTCTTCCTGGTACATTTCTTTTTCCAATCACCTTAGAAAAGGCCTAATATGAGCCACCAGAATATCTGTAAATATTTAGCATAGCTGATGTATTTCTGAGAAAGCAGAAGCCCTGTTAATAGTTCAGCTGATGATTTAAGGGAACCAAAATATGTAATTAAGAGATAATTAGTCCTCAGTGATGCATAGTTTTAATTGGTGTATAATTTGAATGTCTGAGATAAGAACTCATGTAACTGATGTGCCAGTTGTGTAGGGCTTTCTTTTCCAGGCAGGCCAAGGCATCATCTACTGGTGGTTGTATCACACAATAGAGATGTATAGTTACTGTATTTGCTAATAAAAATGATCTCCCTAATATGTTTAGCAAGTAGATATTGGTGGTTTTTTTTTCCCTGTAATGTCCATTTCTCTGATATACTTACTGAAGTAAATTTTAGTTAGAAAATATAGAATGCAATAAGAAAAGTTTGCTTCCAGATAGTTTATGTACTTTTGATTAGCTATAGAAAAAATAAATCAATTCTTCATCTTGGGATTTGGGGTGGGTACAAATGGTGGGATATAAAAACCTTTTGTTCAATAATAAGAAAAAACCACTTTGAAATATTAAGATTCTCCCTGAAGAAAACATCTATGCCTTGCTGAACTGCAGAAGCCTATAAAGGTCATACACAGTGGCTTCAAAATTATTTGAAAGTAAATGTTTGGCTCATAGGGGATCAGAATGGAGATAGGAAGCTGGTGAGAGAGAATAGGTATTTTCAAACTGTTTATCGTGACTGTCAGAAACTCCTTTGTCAGAAGGATTAATACAACCTTAGTTGCCCTCTGTGATCAGGATTGTATAGAAAAATGTGGGCAATGTACAGCATTTGTTTTTCTTATATCTTTGTTTAAATGTGGATTTCTGCCAAATCCAAATTTAATTCAGTTGTTTTTCAACTTTCCTTAGTAAACAAAATGTTAGTGGCCAGAAATCAGGTCAAAAACTTCGGTGTAGGGGCTTTGTCAGGAATACTTCTTGAGAGTCCCACATCTGCTGAGCAGTGATGATGATGATGATGATGATGATGATGATGATGATGAGCATCACTGACATCATGGTGGTCCTGACACGGACAGGAGTCCCAGGATTAGGAGGAGCAGCTCTTGTGTCTCCTAAGCTCCTCTGGTTCAGGTGCTCATGTGCATCCTGGGATTGTTCTCCACCAACAGCATGTGGCACTCACCTGGAGGCTGAGTCTGACCTCTGAGCACTGAGCCAACAAGGTGATGGTCACTCTCTCTGGGCCAGTGAAAGAAGGAAGTGATGCTTTCTGAACCTGGAAAAAGAACTTTCCAGTGCTAGGCAGCCTTGACAACACTGGCTACAAATACAGATCTGGGATTTTGCTTAAAGCTTCAGAGCTTAATTCCTCACACCCTGGAAAAATAGCTAAAAACTGTAGGAATGCTTGCAGCTGAGTTTGCAGGGCTCTCTAAGTCCAGATTTTCCAAAAGCACTGAAACTTCAACAGTTGAGACTGTTTTAAGTGCAGAAGCATTCTCAGGAGTGAGCTCAGGTGTCATCAGCATCCTTAGTGCAATTTAAAAAAAAATATTATTAAGCAGACATTCACACTTAAGAATGGTTATTTTAGTGAACCAGTACTTTTGGTGGCACTCTAATGTGTAAGAGTTATTGCAGTCACAGATGCAAGGAGCTGAACTTCATATCTGCTGCGGGAAACAATCCTTGAGAATGGAAAATAGTTGCTCTATATTGACCTTTAGGAGCTCTCCAAGGTATTTTTCTTGTGGTGATATTTTATTTCTATTATTTTTTAAAGCTTGATATTAATCTCTGAACCATTTGGCCAGTGTAATAATTTCTGTGATGAAATAAAATGAAAATATTACTCAGTGAGACTCCAGGTTTTAAAAAAAACAAAGCCATTCTGTGGTTCCTTGTGGACTAAGTAATGCATAAATGGGTTGAGCTGAGCTAACCAATGTGAACATATGAGGAAGTCACAGTCAACAAATGCTTTTCTTGAGAAAAGCAGAAGGAGCAGCACAAAACTGAGTAGAGTCACAAGCTCTTTATTTATCGAGAAGACAAGCTCAGATCTCCAAACTTGGCTGATAATTGGGAAAATTCTGGGAGGTGCTGTGCTCCCTGTTAGATTATAGTGTGAGTGCTCTCTTCTTCAGACTGGGGAAAAGGATGATAGGGTCACAATTCTGTTCAGTTTCATTATGAAATGCTGATTATTTTATTTTGAAATGCTTTAAGGACCTTTAAATTGTGATAATGATGCCACTTAAAAAAATCTCTTGAATTCTTTATTATCAGAGAATAAAACAAAAAGAACACCCATAAGCTGCTTATTCTATGTTAGACAAACATATTTTGTGCCTTCAGGGAGACAGTACAATTATCAGACACAGATAGCCAGATAAACATATTAAGCAAGAGGGTAGAGAGCTTGCAGGCCATCTGCTTCTTTTAAAAGCTGGCTTTAAGTACATTAGTTACTTGTCATTACTTTTTCATGTAAGCACTTGATTTCATTGCTTCCTAGGTGTTACATCTCATAGATGATAAATCCAGAAGGGGCTGCTTTGGCCGTATAATTTGAAATGAGACATAAACTAAAGCACAGGCTTTCATAAATTAATTGCAGTTTGAAGTAGACCATATACTGGGAAAAAAAAAAATCACTCTTGGCCTAAATGTTTCTAAAAAGGGGATGAGCACTTGACTTCTGCTACATAGTTCTGACTGTCAATTATTGCCACTGTTCAAAAATTTTGATTCCTGGTAAGTGCACCTTTCCAAGGGCTACTCTTGAAATATAATTTGGTGCTAGAAAGGAGAGCTTCCTTCTATAAAGGATATGATGATGTTGCAAATACCATATACTCTATCACCGTTTTTTGGGCTTTTCTCTGAACCCTCCAATGTTTCAGTATCCCTTAGGAGCTGTGGGAGCCAGAATTGGGTGTGCTTTTCCAAGTGTGATTGAATCTGTTTTGGATGCAGAGTTAAGGATGTAGCTGAGGAGGCAGAAAATGGGGGTTTTCAGCAGCTCCCCCTGTAGACACACTGTGCTGCTGAGGGAAGGAGAGCAGCCTTAGCTCCATCTTTCCTACTCTTTCTTCTTGTGACTCCAATCACAATCCTTTTTGCTGCATTCAGTATTTTCCTCTATACACCCACGAGTACCATAGCCCCTTCATCACAGCATTGGGAATTTAATGATTATCTACCACAACCCCAAATGTTCTTTAGTGTCACTGAGTCCAGAATAACATCCTTGAGAATGATCTTCATTCTTTGATTCCACATTTATCCTACCAAATCCAGTTTTACTACTCTTACTTTTCCATATCCTCCTATACATATGGCTTTGTAAATGACCTATTATTTTCATTTTCTTTCCTCAGCATGCCAAATAAAAACATATTAATTATGATATTGTTTTATTGCAATTATTGACAGAAGCTTTAAATAGCACTAGAAAACTAAGATCTAAAAATCAAGCTGTGCCTTGCATTAGAAACAGATTTGTACAAATGTGAATCTCTATTTGCAATTACATTTTACATTAGTTAAAAGTTTAATAAGTGCCATGCTGAATTTTTATTCTAGTTCCTCAAAGTGGGGGTTTTGTCAGAAGCATTAATACAATCTCTCTCAGAAAATATCCAGAATTACTGTAAATTCTGTTACTAATATTTCTGTGGATGTGTTAGGAATGGGTTAGGAGATGTAGACACGAATTGGAGTGCAGCAATCTCCTGTGAAAACATGTAAGATCTGCTGATTGTAGAATCCTTGTTTGGAACACGGATATTCTTAAAACTGATATAATGAATTTTTAGACCAGCATGCTCTACAGATTTTTCTATTCTACTACTACATTATTATTTATCTTATGTGATTTTTGTTCATTGCTCTCATCTTTCATTGCTAGCTTTTCATTAACATCCTTCACAAAAAGCCAGGAGAAGATTAATCTTGTGTCTTTCTTTCCTTCATTTTTTGTTTTTGTTTCATGATGTCCTCATTTTACTTTCTTGTCTTTTCTTTTTATTCTTATTCCTTACAGTGACAAGAAAAATACACAAGACTGACATTGTTACAGATTGCAGTCTTGTTAAAATTGCCATATTAACTACAAGGCCAGGTAGTGAAAACCCATTCAACCTGTCAGATATGCTCAAATGAGTGAAATAAAAGCTGTTTGTATGTGTGTAGAATCATCATTACTCCTTTGTCTCCTAATACCATCTTAGTGCAGGCTTTGAATTGTTTTCATTTAAGGTAATTTTAGTTTTGTTCTGTTCTCAGTGGTAGGGTCTGAGAAATTCTCCACTATGTACATATGAGAGGTTTTCAGAAATGATTTATTTTCATGGATAAAAGTTTTGTTTTAGTTATCTCTAGTGGAAGTGTCAGAATTTCTGACTCTGGGAAACAGAACAGTTTATAGATGAACCTCTCAAGGTCTCGGGTCCAGCTCTCTTCTCAGATCAGGGCAAACTTCAAAGTAACTTCTGATTGCTCAGATCCTTGTCTAGTAATTTTCTTTCCTGCATCTGTTGGAGGTTCTGTTCATTGTGTGTAATCCTCTTTCTGTGCACCTCTGAGAAGACTGAGTCTATTTTCTCTGCAACTTACCCAACCTTTCTTTGCCCTCTCCTTAAAACATTCAAAGTTAATGACTTTGTAGTAAGATGTGAATTCAATGAATTTGCAGAAGATGTTAAGATCCATACCAGGAATTCAGTGCAATTCATTGCATTCTCCTCGAGAGTCCCTCCCACCCCCAGGCTTTAAAAATAATGAAAATAGTATGAAAATAGTTATAAATTTGAGGTAATTGTTTGAAATAATAACTTGTGTAATATAAATGCAAGACAGCTTCTTTTGATAATTTATTCAGCTGTTGGGCATTTTGAGCCAAATATTTATATATGTCTTCAAAAAGAAAAAATATTACTTAAATGACATGTAGATAGTCTCCTTTTTTACCTCCTTTTTGGCATGATTTCTTAAATACACATTCTCAAATTGAAAATTTGACTGTGCTTGTGTCCAGACCAGAGATTGGAAAGAGCAAGGATGGACTACATCTCTTAATGGTTCAAATCAATTATCTTAGAGGTGTTGTCCAACTTGAAACACTCTATGAATATTACTCAGTAGCAGCAAGGATAAAAAAGGGGGAAGAGTGTAAAACTGCACTTAAACTGAAATATAAGGGTAGAAATATACAATTTTTTATTGTACTTTTAGACTTTGCAGCATAGGAGGTGAGATGTCAGTGGAGAAAGAATTCATAAAATGTTTATTCAGAGGTTTAAAAGGAACTTTTTGGCTTTCTCATTGGGGATGCATTATTGTTCCACTGCTGAGCACGAGCCTGGTGTGAATGTGTCACTGCATCCATGCCAAAAGGAAGGCATTCAGTGACATTCTGAAGTGCTTTTGTCAGCTCTTGGGTGAAGATTCAACAACAGACATGCCTAGGTCACAGATGTGTCAGCATTCTTGTGGTTAAGATACACGTGTACCAATAAGAATAGATATTTCCTTTTCTCTTGCCCTCTTTTTAGGCATTAGAAAAGGCAAAAAGCTATTTAATTCATATCATGCCTGTATTCACTACTATAAGCTGATAATGCTTTTTTTGTAAAGTGATTGCAATGGTTTTTTTGGTTTGTTTTGTTTTTTGTTTTTTGGTTTTTTTTAATTGATACTTCGTTTACATTCTGTGGTCATTAAACACAAAACTTGATTTGTTTTGAAAATCTTTTTTAGCTGTATTCATCTGTGGTAAGGCAAGCGGTGGGAAAGAAAAATCAATTGCAGCTGTATTATTTGCAATGTAATCAATTCACTTCTCCATTCTAACTAGAAGAGGCATCCTGAAGAGCTGGGAAAATTACACTAATCTTATATGTTTGGATCTTTGTTTCCTTGTGAAGACTGATACTCATCTCCTTACATCCACTTCCTTTGAATTTTGTTTAAAGTTCACATAGATAAGGGATACTTGAACACATCTTGAACATGGAAAGAATCACCCTGTTCTTTTGACAGTACTATGTCTTTTTTGGTCTTAATTTGGCTTCTTCTTGATTAATTTTCTGTAGTCATTATTTGTACCTGAACAATGTCTAAAATTATGTGTTTAAAATAATTTATGAAAGGGTAGGAAATAGTAACTTCTCAGTCATTGGTTTTCCTGAGTACTTCCTATTGTTCTATCCAATATTTGATTCCATTATTAATATTTTAATGAAAATAAATTTTACTTATTTTTACTAACTTCTGATGTACTTAGTAATTGACCAAAAAATGAAGGGCTGTAAGCTTTATCTGCTGAGCTTCAAGTCTTGCAAATACACATGGAACAATTAAATGTTTTTCTGACATAATACCTATCTAGGCTCAGAGCTGACAGTAATCTTTTCCATTATCAGGATATGTTAAGCCTGAAACTGTTCAAGCAAATGTTTTCATAACCTCATATATCTGTTTAAAAAAAACCAAAACAACCAGATTTCCTTATGCTTTGAACTTAAAATAGTTTCACAATTCCTTTTTTTCCTTATGTAATCATTCTGTTTAGACATGTTTGTTACTGTGCAGCCATTGTCTATGACATCAGTAGCTCTTCATTCTTCCTGGTGTATATTCCCTTTTTTGTGTTTATACATAGCAATCCTATTCCCTGTCAGCCTTTTAGCTGGCTAAGCAAGCTCTCTTCTTTGTGCTTAAAATTCATTTTCTGTCCCCTCCCAGCCACCCTAATGGTTCTTCACCTTCTGCTTGAGTCTTTCAGTAGAATGACAGTGCAGGGTACAGTTATTAATCTGTCAAAACATCCTTTTGCAGTTAGAAGATTAAATTGCACAGCATCATCATTACTGTTACAATTTTGGTTACTCCATTAAGAAGCCTCACATTCTATTTGTATTTTTCTTCATGCTTGGCTTATGTGGTTCAAGGAAGTTTCTTTAGTGCTGTTTATTCTACACCTGTTGCAGCCACATGGAAAAGGAGCAGGATATCTTTTAAAAAATAATAAAAAATTAAAATAATAATAGTAAATAATAATAATAATACCACTTTTAAAATATCATAAAAATTTAACCTGAAATAAGAAACTGATTTTGGTTGAGGTGACAAATTCAAATTATATACAAGTATCATTGAATTTAATCAGTTATGGAAACCAGTGAAATCTGAGTGCCTAATTGCAATGTGTAGATGCTTTGTCTAGCAGTACCAATGTGAATTTATACTCCTGAGTTTGCAAATACTCTATAAGATCATTAACTGATGTTTAATTTGTGGGAAGTTTTTGCATGGTTTATCATTCACAGTGATGAATTGCATGATATCATGGTATTGAAGCAGCAATTTCTGTTCATGTCCACTCACATGCTGTCTCCATTAGCACAAATACTTAGGTAATACAGTTGCATTTACTATGTGCAAAGTACTTTGTGAGTGGTTTTTTATTTTTCTGAACTAACCTATGCTTAAATTCTTGCTCATATTTTTTAACTGTTTTTTGTGGTCTTTTTATGATATTTAAACATTCCCTTTGTTCAGTGTAGTGTAATGAAGCAAATTGTGGTGGAAGGGATTTTTTATTTTAGTATTTTTAGTTAAAACTGATGATTATGGAAGATACAGTAGTGGCAATTTGCTAACAGTATGATATTAGGTGTGCTAAGGTTAATTGTGTTTTTTATCAGAAAGGACTTAATGGGAAATGCTTCATCATTGCAATAACATTTTCAGGGTTTCTAAAGGGAAATATTCAGTTGTTATTGATTATATACAATGCTAATGCTATGGTTTTTAAAGGCTTTTAAAACCTACAACATAGCAAAAGCAAGTTATTTAAATGATCATACTAAAGAATATTATACTTTAAAAATTCTACTGCTAAGCTGACACCTCTAATATTAATAGTGTTCAAAGAGGAACTTGGAATACAAAGAGAACAAAATGAAAAGGCATACAAAGACATAAACCAGGATTTGTTGTCATGAAGAACAGTGTTTTAAATAAAAATTTTTAAGCAGTCTTTTTGCTCTACTCAGCTCTTCCTGGTTTCAGCTTGAGAGTTCAGAGGATAGTAAAAATTGCAAAGAGGTTTAGAAAAAATGACTTGAGACAATTTTGAAGTGAGTTCACTTGTCAAGAAGACTTAAAAGGGTGATACTGCAGCTCAGGTTGTTTGAGTGATGGTGGGGGAAGGAGATGGAGAATAGGAGGAAGAAGAACAAACAGGACTAAATATCAGTGGGAGATGGTTTAGACAAGCTAAAAGGAAAGGTGGCACTGGCAGTTTCTAAAAATCTCTGAAAGCAGACATTTTAAGAAAGGAATTGTATAACCACCTCTCAGGACAGATTTGATTCTCCTTTGGGGAAGCAGATATGTCCCATCTGCTATACTTGATGTGCTTTTGTTATGTTTTCTGTGATATTATTTTCTTCTTTCAATACTCTTTGGTTTTTGGTTTTTGTTGGGTTTTTTTTTCCTTTTTGATGTGAACATATTTGATGTGAACAATTTCTAACAACAAAAGTAAAGTGAATCCACTGGTGACATCTTACTAAATAATTGTAATAATCCTTTTTATGATATGACATGTAGGTGTCCTACAAGCCACCCTGAGGGATTGTGGAGGGAGAACAGTAGTGGGCATGAGGAGTGTTTATAATTATCTCTGACATTGTTATGAAGGAGCAAGAATTGACAATTTAAAAACAGTTTCATAGAAGCAGTGATTACTACAAAGCAGTTAATGGGCTTCAGAAAAGGAGGATTAAACAGGTCCATTTTCAGCTTTGTAAGTTTCCTGTGAACAGTTTAAAAACAAATGAAATTGGTCTTTCACCAATTGACTCTTCTTTCACTGCCAGTTTGTTGACACTTAGAGCCCTTTGCTCCACAAGGAATGAGAATACAATTGGTCTAGTACATGGTCTTTAATTGAATTGACTATTTTGCCCTGCTGCTCAGGGAATTGATAAATTGCTACAACCTTCTGTTCTGAAAGTTATTGGGGGGGAGGGGTTGTCTTTTGTTTTAGGAATAGAAAGAAAGTATGAAAGAATAGTGTTCAGAAGTGGTAAGAGATCACTGAATTTGTTTTGACTAATTATATTATTGCAGTCTTAGTTCTGTGAAATATTTTAGAAATTAATCAGTGGTTACTGTCATTTCTTTTCTTGGTTTAATCATGCAGATAAAATAAACTTTCATATTCAATGTGCCACTTATGGTAAAATATAACTGAGTGTTTTGAACTTTCAATAGCAAAGTTATTTCTTTGATCTGAAAATATTAAAATATTGCTAAGGAGAATCTTTTTCTTGACCACTTAATATGAGCATTAGTACATTAACTTTTAAAAGGCTTTTAAAACCTACAACATAGCAAAAGCAAGTTATTTAAATGATCATCATTAGTACATTAACTGTAAAAGGTGGTTGACCTGCAGACACAAAATGAATGACATTTTGTTATGAAACAGATTAAAGAAAATTCCTAAAGTTGTTATTTAATCAAGAAATTGACAGTAGTTTTTTTTCCCAACCAAATCGATATTTCTGTTGATAATTACTAATGCCCTGCCCTCTTCTTTTTCACAAATATGTTTCCCACTTACCAGATTCTGTAAGTTATAGATCACAGCTGTGTAGCATTTTTAAGTCATCTGAATGTTTGGGTGCTAATTTTCAGAAGAGGTTGGGGCATCTGGGTACTCTCAATGACTTTTGTGATCTCAACCATTATTTGTATTTGATTTAATTTCATAGCCTCTTATGAGTAAATTCTTTAAAGCTATTATAAAGCAGTGGAGAAAATTCAAGGGGTTGCATTGCTTGAAGACATACACTGGGGAAGTGCAGAGGGACCACCCTCATTTGCTTCATGGAATAATCATACAAGTTTCAAGGAGTTCTGTGGGTTTGTGTGTCCTCTGGTGCTGAATCCATGGCAGGTTGTACTGGGGGATTTAGTGCCACACTGCAAAATTTACATACGAACTTACCTTTATGGTTTTTTTCTTTATTTTAATATCAATATGTAAATAATTTCTTAGTTATTAGTCAAAACCTTATAGAAGTTGGCATAAGAACATGATGTAGTAAGTGATGTAAAGGACTCTATTCTCAAAGAAGAGAAGCTATGTTATGCTGCTGAAAATGAAGGAATAGATTTAATTACTTCTCTCAGTTTCTTATGTTTTTTTCCCCATATTATGATGACTATGTAAGTAAACTTCCATCTGTCTTTGCATGAAATAAATATGTTTTCCAGCAAATTTTAAAAAGGGTATTTAATCTGAGGAAAACTGCCCTTGTGCTTTTCTAAGGCACCAGACATTTTGGGGAGTTAAGTGGCAAATAACCAGCTGCTGCAAGGGGTAATATTTGATTAACCTCTGACCAGAAATAACTGTGTCCATCAGGATATACAAAAGCAGTGTTAAACTGTTTCATCATGCCTTGAAAATCTTTGCTTCACGGGGCTTCTGCTGTGCTCTGACAAGATAAGGATGTTGTTGAAGGAGAATCAGAATTGCACACTAGAACTCAAAAGAGAAACAAAAGCTCTCTGAGGTCAAAGCTAAGAGGTTTCAAGAGGAAAACTAGAGTGGAGACTCCTTCAGGTCTTATGCTGAGGTTGCTCTTGTTCTGAAACAACTAATGGAAGAAAAGGAAAGACATGGAAATATGTAGAAGAAATATTACGAGAGTTGATAAGAATTATTATAATTTTATTGACTGCAGTTTTTATAATTGAAATATCTTAAAAGTCAAATTAATTTCAACTATTAAACTTATATATTGGTGAAATTCAGTTTTGGAATTAGTAAAAGGGCAGCTATGAGGAAAATGCATGATAAGTGTTCCTTATCATGCTGTGTTTCTACCAAATGTGACTTTCAAACAGAACATTGTTTTTCTTATGTCCTTGTCTATTTTGGTTTTCATGTATGTTGACAGCTTTGCTGCCTAACAGTGTAAACTGTTGCTCTGTTTCATCCTTTTTCTGCCAAGATAGCTCATATGAAATGCATATAAAATACCTTGTGAAAAGCCTTGAACTGACCCAAAATTTGACATCAAAATCAGAAATAGTACTATTTTTATATACCTGAGTGTAGTATATTAAAACTGTATATTCAAATTTTAAATCCTAATTTAATGAGGTAATTTTATTTTTTGTTTCAGTTTCAGAGGTTCCAAATGTAAGATATTTTTTGTACCATTGGGCTCCATCTTGCACAGTAGTCAGAGTGATCTATTGGCACCTCATAGTCATCAAGGAAATTTTCAAAGCAAAGCTTAAGCACTTAAAATTCCATGTTCTAATTCCAGGTTTCTGTAATAATGTGATCCGATATTTGTGTTCACATTTATTCCCTCACTGAAGCATTCCAATATTCAGGAACAGGAAGAACAAAGGAATTTTCTGTCTTCATCAGTCATCTTGCCTTCCAGAACAGAAGTCTCTTTAATCTTCTGGGCAGTAGTTGTAGATGTTTAGTGTAAAAAACTATCCTTTTTTATTATTTTGTTTCCCTTTGAATAATGTCCTGTCTGTACAAACAGAATATTTGTAGTGGCTCTGGTTTACACATCACTACTGTGTGTAGTTATAGTTACACATCTACTTTTTCTAATCTGAAGTTACATGCTGAAATCTCAAGAAAAAAAGTAGACTTTCTGTTATTGTCCTGCTGTCAAATAAGCCTTTTTCTCTTTCCATCCTATCAATAGTCACACTTACAGCCATTTTCTTTAGAGAGGTCCCCTTTCACACAAGCAAAGGCTGTTACACATGAACATTTTTTTTAGTATATTGTTCCATTGATAAGTAGAACTGTGATGCCCTCTCTGTCCTGAATCAAAACTGCAAATAGTCAGGGAAAGGAAATGATTTCCTCTTTCTCAGCCCTATTCCCTGTTAGGAATCCAAGCTGCCTTTCAGCAGCTGCTGTTCTGGGTGGTGCCCACACGTCAGCAGCGCTGCTCTGCAGGGAGTGCCAGGTACACCATCCACAGCATCTGCTGCTTTGGCTTCAGCTCCAGCACCATTGGAATGCTGGGGTTTTTTTCTGTTTCTCCCCCTTAACTTTTAAAGGGGTTTTTAAATAATATTATTTAAATTTGAGTAGAAATTTTTTCACTTGGGAAATGTGTAATTCAAACCTTTTAACTCAGCTTTTAAAAGCATTATTGTATGTTTTTGTAGAAAATCTAGCTTTAGCATTAGAAATCTGTTAATTCAGGGTAATTTCTTCCTGTCTCTTGAGTATTTTGTTTTCAAACCCATGTTATTGACTTAGTATTCATGTCTCAATGTAACCAAATTCTTCCTGTGGTTGGGGGCTCTGATGAGTAGCCTGAATATTGCATATTGATTACTCACAGATCACTTTATATTGTGAACTCCTTATTTTTGCTTTGTGGTGCTACAGAAGGTCTATTATAAAAGGTTGAGTGCGGTTAATAGAAAAAAATGGTATATGGAATTAGTGTTCTTTTTATTCTCTCAAGAAAAAAGATAGTTGATATTTGTTCAGTTAGGAAAAATGAAACTTTATGGATTTATGAAGCTTACAGGACATTTTGAGGCATTCTCAGAAAATGCTTATCTACTGACCCTGTATGAGACATGTCTGCAGAAAAATTAGATTCATATGACACTAAAAGATAAAGATCTTAAAGTATTTTTCCTCATCACACAACCATAAAAATTGGCTGCAAAGTAGCATCAGTTTTCCACAATAGGAATTTACTAATCCTTCTTTCACCAGAGCCAGATTTCATGTAGTTACAAAACAGATTTAGCTGTAAACCTGACCTAATTTTTTACAAGAACTGCATCAGTATTCAAATAAATTTGTTCAACAATATTAAATCTATATTATTTAATACCTTCCCCTTGCCTATTCTATTGTACTAGAAATAAAATATGTCAGGAAATTGGTGGTAGGCTTAGGAAGATAATGAATTGAGAAGAGATAAACTGAGTGGCAGATACAGATATCTCAATCTGAATGTGGCCTGGTGGTACATTTTCCTGATGGCATTTACTTTTCATTTATATATACGTAAGTATATTTTAATGTAGAAATATATAAGGAATATGTTCCTTTGCATAATTATTTCCATACATTTCCATATCCAAGTCAGAATTCAGTGTCAGAGCAGTAGATTGTAACAGTTCTATTTATCCAAAGGTAAAATTAGGTCTGTCCATTTGGGTTGTTCCTATGGAACACTTCGTTAGTGAAATCATCATCTGTGGAAAAGCATTATGGGGTTTAATGGACTCATCTGGATGATGGGACAGCGAGTTTTTTGTTGACACAAAACCAGGAGGAGGCTGAGCTGTGCCAAGGGGCTGTGCTGTCATCCAGGGGGACCTGGAGGGGCTGGAGAAATGGGCTGACAGGAACCTCATGGAGTTCAGCAAAGGGAACTGTGAAATCCTGCACCTGGGGAGGAAAAGCCATGAGCCAGCAAGGTGCTCTGAGAAGAGAAAGGTGACCTGGGCTGAGTTAGGCAGGGTGCTGCGTGCAGGTCAAGGAGGTGGCCCAGGGGCAAAATTTATAATGTAGCTTGACTGTTTCCATGGCAGTTTTTAATTTTTTAGTGAATATTGCAGCATAAAATTCTAACTAGGTTGCCAGATTAATTATTTTAATCAACCTTTATAGCTTTAGTGTACGTACAGCCATGTAATTAGCAAGTGACAGTTACTGATAGGTTTATCCTGTTTTTTGTCATTCTTTTATTTGTGAAAAATGTGTTAAGTACAGCTTTCTCATAGCTTAGTTTTTACTGTTCACCTGCCTTGAAGTTAAGAGCAGTAAGTACAATATAGCAAAAGTAGGGAATAAAACAGGTGACATTTTGGTGTATGTTTGCATGGTTCTTTAGAGTGTGTCCTTTCATTGTGCTTTCACTCAGTACTGGAAGATCTCAAAAGCAAAAGGATCAGAGAACTCTGTAAGATCTCTGAGTGATAATCACATGATAAAAAAATGTAAATTTCAAACATAAGTGTCCATCACTTCTGAAGGGCAGCAGTTGTAGCCATATCTTTGACAAGGATAAGCCCAAGTCAGTGTGGCCTGGTGTATAAATTATGGAGTGCATTTCTAGTTCAGTTTATTTGCAAAGGGAGAATTATTTTGAATTCTAGAAAATTATGATGTAGAGTTAATTGGCATGGATAGCAGATTTAATTTTATTAACATTTGTTTGAATGGTTCATAATATTGTTCAGTTCTGCCTTTGGGAAAAAAAGCACTCCAAACCGCCCCCAAAAATACTGTAGCTTAAATATTAGTAACTTAAGAAACTTAAATACTTTGTATTCTTATGCAATAGTCTACTAATCAACATTTATATATCACAGCTAAAATTAAATTAAATTAGATTGAAACTAAATTACAAGGTCCTGAGTAAATTGGATTTGGTAATTTACTACTGAGTCAATCTGCAACTGATGTCATAATTTAGATTTGCCTCTTATGTGAGAACGATGCCAAGAATTATTCTTCCTTTTGCAGTTTCAATTTGTGAGTGTGAAGAATAATGATCATGCTTGAAGTACAAAACTAGTAACTGGCCAGATGTTAATAATGAATTTGTAAAGATGCCATTGCAGGTCTGTCAGCTCATCTTTTGAACTTGAGGGACAAAGCTGGAGCTCAGCGACTCTCAAAAATGCTCAAAGTAAGAGGTGTCTTATGGTTTGTGTACATAAATCAGACAGGACTCAAGATGAAAGAGAAGTGTTGCAGATGGCATATTTAGCTGTATTTATAATCACGGGGGATTTTATGCATTGAACACTGCCTTGAGAGCTTTAAGGAATTTTCAGTTTTTGACCACTGACCTGTTTATCATTTGTCACCCTAAATTCTGACAGCTGGCTTGCTTCCAGGATAATTTTTATAGCAGGTATTTGAGGATGAGGTCCATATCAACTTCTTTTTCCATTTTAGTTAGCTTTCAAAATGTATATTTCAATTTTTGAGTCTGAGAAAGGGATGGTTTGACATGATTTCCTACTCTCAGATATAAATCAGGAGACTGTTTTATTACATAATAGTGTGGCTTGCATAAATGTATTCCATTTATGAAACCTCTTACATATTTAGGGAAATTTCATAATATGCCATATTACTGTGAGTTGTTCTTCCCAGCTGGAACAACGGCCTTGGGCATGAAGCCACACAGTTGGGCAAAATAATGGCATCATTTTATGGCTTGATAATGGCACCATTAGCACAAGATATTATCATATCACCTTTTTATGGATACTTATACTTTAAACCAAGCTCGGTTATATGACATAAGTGCAGCATTGGAACAGACTTCAAAAAATAAAGGTGCAATTTTTCTTTCAACAAGTTAAATATTGTAACATTTATGTAGCTATTATCTTTACTCTTTATAAAACAGTGAGCTTCTCCTTTGGCTGTCTAATAGAAAAATATATATAAACCCAGCAATTTTGCATCTGAAATAGGTACTCAGGTGTAAGGTGTTTCTTGATCCATCAAGTGAGACTTTTACTCCCAAACAGATGGATGAGAGCTCTGCTCTTGGCCAAATTGATGCAGTTTCTCATTCTTCCAGTCTGATGGAGCTGCTAGTGCTTTGGAGATTATACAAAGTGCAAATTCAAAAAGTTAAAAATCTGAGTTCTGGAACGCTCAAAATTAACTGTAGTCTCAGTTTGTAATTGTTGATCTGCTTACATACTGAAGCCTCATCTTTGAACTCAGGTTTTGCTCCTCAAAGCACATCTCCAATTAAGATTAAAATGTGCAAGACCTACTGTCTCAGAAAATCAGCTTTTTATGACAGTCCAATCCACAGCAGTAAAGATTTGTGAGATATTTTCTGTTCCTTAGTAGCTCATTTTTGCCTATGGATGAAATACAGGTACTTTGGCATAATAATATTTAGTAGGATAAAAATCTGAATCTGGGCATATCAGTTATCTATGGAAAACATATTAGGTTTTGAGTATTTTGAAAAGTGTATTGTGCAATTTAATCACAATTTATTCAAATATTTTTCTTATCTGTTTGAAGTTTGGGTCCCAAACAATATATTAATTGTCCTTAATTACTTGATCTTGGGATTTGTCAGGCAATTTAAGTTTTAAGTAGGAAACACATTTATGCTAAATTATGTTGAAAAAATTATGGAAAATTAAGATTTTTCCTCATTTTGAGAGCTTTAATTTCCTTTCACTTCCATTGGAATTCTTACATTTCATACCCAATGTCTTTAAGAGGTGTTCAGATGAAATACTGATATAATGACTTTGCCCATGAAACAGATCAAAACCTATCAACCTTCAATAAAGAAGAGGTTGACCTGAAATTGCCCTAGAGTTCTGCTGTCCTATCAGGCTTTTAAATGATGGCACAACAAATATTTGGTGACCTTGAAAAGTCACTAGAACCTGTGGATAGAATTTCAGTAGATAAGATGTAAAGGAAATTAAGGAGAATTTCTTCATAGGAAAAAGGCATTAGGAATGTTATGGTAGAGATTTGATTGAATATTGGCATTAAGATTTTTCATCACAGTAAAGGAAAAGTTAATAAATAGTCAAAAATAAACAAATTAAGAACATAAATACTATAGCAGACAGCAGTTTGTTTTTTATATAGTTCTTAGTGAAAAGGTTATGAAAACAGAGATTTTTTGGTGATACATTTGTTAAGTTTCAATTTCGGATCACTTAAAATCTCTCAGCTGGTTAATTTTGAAAGGATATTAAGCAGATTTGAACAATTGGTTTTGGTTTTTTTTAAGACCAAGATTGGAAATTTAGCAATTAAATTGAATAAAATATTTTTTGAAAGGTCATTTAAAAACTTATTATTGTATTATCTCACAGTGGTTGAGGCTGGAAGGGGTCTCTGGAAGATGAAATGAATGGTATTGTCCAAAAATGGAATAATTGAGTAGATAACACTTCCCAGTGCAATTCTTCAGGCCAATAATGAAAAGGCAGAGAAGTGCTCTTCACCAATGATGAACATTAGACTGGTGCTACTGTAATAGTGTGTTGCAGTAAATATATAGATATTACACATAAATATATGGATATATTACGTCAAAGTATTTGTCGTCATTACCAGAATCAGGGCATTTCTCTCAGGAACTTTTGGTGTAGCAAACTTTGAGTGTCTGTCAGTTGTTACCTTTTTTTCTTGTCTTGTGATATAAACAGACATTTTCAGGATGTATTTTATGCTTCAAAATGAAGAAAATGTATAATACTCTCTGGTACAATACATTAAACTAGATAGCATTTGTTGTTTCAAGTAAGCACTTGTAGTGTGGATGTCTCTGCACTTGCCAGCCTTGGAACAATGGAGGGGAAATTAAATCTTTCAGAAATCCTTTTTCTGTCTTTTCTTCTGTTACTGACACAGAGGCCTAATAACCTGCACTAACACCCATGATAAGGGAAATAATCATGCTTATTCTGGAATCACAGAATGACTGGAGTTGGAAAGGACCATCTGGAGATTGTCTGACCCCTCAAAGCAGGGTCAGCTAGAGCAAGTTGTCCAGGGCTTTGTTGAGTCAGGTTTTGAATATCTCCAAGGACTGAGGATCAATACTCAACCTGTCTGAGCAGCCTGCTGCAGTCTTCGATCCTCCTTGCAGTAAAAAATATTTCTTGTGTTTAAATGGAGTTTCCTGCCTTTCAGTTTGAATGGGTTTAGGTTGAAGTTTAAAAATTGGTACATAAACCACTTGTAACTTAGTGGTTTTTTTTAAAAAAATGTTACTGAGAAAATTTGTATTGAAAGAGTTTTGCAGTATAGAACACCTCATTCGTGGAAATCACTTGTAACCCTTGAATATGGTTGTGTGGTTTCGTTGTACTGTTTCCCACCAGGCTAAGTCAAGATTTCAGTAAACAACATAAATCAGCATTAAGCCCTCTACAGATGCATAAAATAATTGCAAAAATCCCTTACTTGCAGCTAGAAACCAATTAAGCATTCGTTCTCAGAAATAATAAATATACAAATCTATATTCTTTTATACGTATGTTGTCTCAGGGAAAACCATGAGTGTGTTCTCATTTGGAAAAAGGGGTGTTGCAATGGTCTTGGGAATTTCTGTAATCATTGAGGAGAAAAAACAACCCTTCTGTTTCACTGTAGTCATTGCATTTAGTTGAAGACATCTTTCTGCTGTATTTTTATCCCAGAAAATGTACTGAAAATCTTTCCTGGAATACTCTGAGGATATTTCTTACAAATGACTGTTGGCAAAATAGATACCTTTAAAATCTTTATGTGAGAAATTCACCCTGCAGGGAGTAAAGAGTATGATTTTAATTTCTTAACTTCACTTTTTCAACACCTTCCTGCACTTGGAGCCAGATAGTCTGAATTGTCTTTTAAAGTATTTGTTCCTCTGTGCCCTGCTCACAGCTCTCAAAAAAGCCTGGTCAGGCTTGTAGAGTGAAATAATTGGAATTTGTCAAATATGATGATTTTGTGGGAAATTTTTTAGAGAAAAAAATGTTTTCATTTTTAAAACTTTGCAGAAAAAATATTTCAGGGTTAAACTAAGTTTTTGCTTAATTTTTTTTTTGTTTTGTTTTTAAGCAGAACCTTGTTACTTTTTTTTCAAATTTTAGGAAAGTAATTTTTCCTTTAAAGGCTCATCAAACCTATTTTATGGTTTTTTGGGCCAGCTCAGCCAATTTTTGAAAACTGGTAGCTATGGGAGAAATATAGACCTCAAATTTCCTAGCTCTCTGCAGAACAACCCCCCCCCCCCACCCCCCCCATATTCTGTTCTGAAATTTTGGTCTAAAATTATTGTGAATAATTGATGCTTTTATAAGTAATTTCTTCTGCTTCCTTCGGTGATGTCTGATAACATGGGCACGTTTTTATGTCTTTCCCTCAGCTGGACTATTTTGGTATCATCTCCCTTATTCTCTTATTAAAAAATCTTTTGGACACTCTTTTTAAAATCAGTCTTTGAGCCCACGGCTGTCCATGCAGGACATGCAGAGCTACATTCTACAGCTTTTTTTTTTTTAAGAAACAAAGTTTTTGTTAGAGCATTCCTCAAATTTGCCAGATTGCACTTGGAAATGTTTCCTTAGTTAAAAGAAGAAATCATTTTTCTGAGGCATAGAGGAAGGCTGGAAGATACCTGATCTTTAGTAGACTTTTCTAAATAAATTTCTTTCTTATTGCCTTACTTCCCTGCCATATAGATTCAGAACAGCAAATGAAGAGTTTCAGAATTCCAAAGTAAACATCTGTGTAACAGAAACTGAGTTTATCTCTCTGAGTGTCAGTTTTTTGCAAGTAGGATCTTTGCCTTGACTCATACACTTGTTTTGCCAGAAGATGATATTCACTATTTTGAGATCAAATACATCTATACAGATACCCTCTCTCTTCCTACTCAAATCAAAAAAATCTTGATAGCTGAACAATCACTCCCAAAAGCAGATCTTAACATTTCTGCCCTTAGCTGGTATGAAGTATTCAACTTGAGAAAGGAAAAGGCACAACCCATGTCTTGACAGAGTGCAGGCCAGCATCATAATTATGTAGGGCTCTTGAAAAGTATTTTCATTTTTCTCTCTGAAGGCATGAAGTACTCTAGCTGCAAAAGTGTTTATTTTCTTTGGATTCTGATTTTGTTAAAGCTGTTCAACAGACAAATGGTTATTGTGGATTTGCACAAGCCTGATTAAACAGTTAGAGCTTCTGGAAAATATACTGGGAAATCCAGTTTTTAAAAAATGAGAATAAAAAGTACACTCAGTGCTGACAACTTTAAATATTTGTTTTCTTTTCAACAATAGGGCCTGTATGAATTTAAATAAATCTGACTGAGGTTCCTTGCTCCTCGTCCATGAGGTCATTCTGAGCTTTGCAGGTAGCGTCCAGATCACAGTTCTAGGTGGTACATTCATCCATTTCTCTCTCATTTCTACAATTCAGTTTCAAAACTTTTGGTACAAATGCTGCAGTTTCCTGGGAATGACTGTTGCCAGTTTCTGTCAGCGTAGTCCAGCATGTCATTGCCAAAAAGGCAGCATGGGTTTGTTAATAGGAAAACAGTTTCAGCTGAGCAGGCCCTGCTCTTCAGTTTCACAGCATTCTGAGTCTTCCTGAAACCCAGTTACTCATCCACCTTTCCCAGCCTAATTCTTGCAAGTTGTTAAAAAGGTTTCTGCCATTTCCATTACACATTTCTCTGCACTTTTTTACAAATACTCTTCTGACTGTGACAGCATATCCTCAGTGATATGTCAGTGATCCATCATCCTGACTCTACAGAATGTACTACAAGGGTGAGTGAAGTCTCAAGCTGACAGTTGTATCTGCTTTTTTTTTCCAAATTTACTACAGCTTGAACTATAATAGCAGTTTCAAGTGATCAATAAAAGTTAAATGAAAGAGAGTAAAATTAACATAAAATTGAATCACAATTTATGCTGTTAATCCTCACAATTTAACATTTTGTAAAACTCTCAGTTCTCACTTTCTGCATTTTGATGACCTCTTCAAGGAGAAACATAGAACTCATTTTCTTGCTTATATGTTATATAGTTTCTTTCCTGGTATGCTGCATGTTTTTTAAGTTAGTCAACCACTTCCCCTTTATTTGAAGGAATTAATATTTTCACATATAGTGTGCTCTCTTGTTCTTTCAGCAGAAAATCTATTAGAATATTCTTGCCCCCTGTATACATAAGTAAACATCATCCCTTACATCTAAAACCCCACACTTCTCCTCCAGTGGAATAAACATTCAATACAGAGAGCTTAATCTGTCTTGGTTTTTTTCCTCATACCTTTTTATGTTGGCTCTTCTAAATGATATCAGTTATTATGTGTCCTCTTCATTCTAATGCACTTGTAAACCCCACTTCCTTCCCCTTCTTTGCATACTTTGGTTTTCTTTTCTGTGAGATGTGGATCTTCACTAAAAGATCAAAGTAGTAATGAAGCTGGAGACCATTTTCTCTGTAGAGTTTAATGAGATTTTGGTGTCTTCCATTGTCATAATTTCTAAATGATGATCAAAAATACTCACTTGGGTACACACAGTTTTGAAAATGCCTACCTGCCTTCTCTTTTGGTTAGTCTTTCATGAGAGGCTGGACTAAGCATTTCAATTTCTTGTCTTAGTATTCTGCACTGAAATCCTGGTTTCTTTGAAGCCAAAAGGAAGTCAGTAGGTATTTACCTCTGACAGTAATGTAATCAGCACTCACCTGTGGAGAAAAAAGTGAGACTTAAAAGATTTTTGTCTGTGTTCTATCACAGTGCTGTTCATAGGATGAACAAAATTCAGGTATTTGTGCTGTGGGTAACTGCTGGAATGCAGATTCCTTCCTATTTTCAGAAGTAATTGCATTAAATATGCTCACAATGACTTCTACTCTCATTGTAGCAGTGCTGTGTACATCAAGGAATTAAAGCCTCTGTCTTTCATGGCCTTATCAAAAGGTGAGGAGAACAAGGAAATGCATCAATGAATTTCTCCGCTGACTGAGACTGCTGCTTTTTGGTTGTTTTAGACATTAGAGAGGGGAATCACCAAGCACCATGCAGAAGATCAGAAAGTGTAATTTCTACAAAGTGGCATTATATACATAAATCTTCTGAAAGACAGATACCTCTGGGACATCATAGGCCATGGACTCCTGTGTAATCCATTACCCATGCCGATATAAACCTTTGATTTGTGGGTTTAAACCTGAGGCTGAGTAACCTCATAAATATGCTAATCCACAGTAATCAAGAAAAGTGCCATTGCAAATACAAAATTTTTTATTCCACAGCTCCAACAGCTTTATAGCATGCTCTACATTTATAACAATAAACTTTGGGAAATTACTCTCTTCATGTTTAAGAAAATGCTTTGCCCTTTTCTTGTCATCTCACAATGGATTTTGCATACATTATTTTGAATGGCATGATCTTTATGCAAAATTCAGGGCATGTTTTGCCTTCTCTAACCAAGTATTTGATTTCTAAAATGAACAAAACATTGCGTAAGTTTTAACAGTTCAGCTTTTGTAGCCTTTTAAAAATTTTATTATCATTTTTATTAGGCTGGAGACCAGCCAGTTGGTTAACTGGTAGATTGTCTAGCAAAATCAGCTCTACTGTAGATGTAAAAAATAAAAAAACTTAGAGAAATTTGAAAAAAAAATCTTATCCTTTTAGCAGCACATTTTTCATCCCTGATACACATGTTCTACACATACACATAGGCATGAATGTTAAATGCCATGACCATCATATTAAGTTCTGGAGTCATTCAAATAGCTCCATATAAAGTTATTAATTTATTTATGAAAGGTGAAAAATATCTTGCATGCATCATTTTTCTGTTTATAAACTTCATAATACTAGAAGTGGAATCTGCACCTTGGGAGATTCAGATTGAATCTTAGAAAAAATTCTTTGTGTTAGCAATGGAGTATTGAAACAAATTTTCTGGACTGGCTGTGGAATGTTCACCCTTGGAGCTTTACAAAACTTGGAAAGGGCACTGCTGGCCTGATCTGGTGCTGGCAATAGCCTGGCTTTGAGTGGGAAGTTGAACAACCTCAGTTTGTGATGTTCCTCCCTATCCCCGTTTCTGTGACTCTGTGGTGATCAGAGCACATTCCGTAACAGGTGCAGCTTTCCTAATGGGAAACTCCTTAATTTATCAAGTCATAATAAGTTGTCAGAAGAAGGCATACCAAGAAGGCTGAAACCTGGGGTTGAAAGGAAAATTCAATTCAGGCAAGTTAGAAAAATGGCTTTTCCTTAATGTAGCTTGACAAACAAAACCATATTGTCATGCAATGCTTCTCTTTGTAGTAGAATTTAATCATTCAACTCTGCCTGACAAATTCTCTCACCTCATTCCCTTCACTTCTGTTTCTAATTTTTCTTCCTGTCCATTTAATCTAGGCAGGCTTTTAAAAATCAGAGTTTTGAAAGATGTTGTCTAGAAATCTGCTGTTTCACACAGTTTGTAGGATAACTCAATCCTGCAAAGATTTATGTCTAAAATAACTTTTCAGTACTATAGGTCTTTGTGCCAATTATTATTATTTTTTAAATTTAATTTTAAAACATGGAATTTATCTCTTGTCTATGTCTTTTAATTTTCTTCCATTCTTTCATTTACTTTAAAATTCAATATTTCAATTTCTTAGTAATGTCCGTATGAATCATTATGAAAATGCTTTGCATGCTGAATAAAACTGTAAGTTAAATAACAGTTCCCTCCCACACATTCTCTCCTTCACTTCCTGGAGTTTATTAATGTTGGGTTATTCTGTGTGGTATATGTTTCTTCATATGTGTACACAAGCACAGAATTGAATAAAGAAGTGGAATATGCATATTGAATTTAATAGATAAAGTGCCTATTAGGTAGGAAAAAAAGTTCAGCTGTTATAACCTTATTTAAGAGTGTCTTTCATCTTGCTTGAATACAAAACTAGATTGTCTTTCAGCCTCCTATGACTCTGAATAGTGGATATAATATCCTGTAATTATTACATTTTTTGAGAAAGGAAGGGGAGTATATTTTGATAATGTAATGTGTGCCAGCATGAGAGACAGGGCTGCAGCATGCAGAGATAATCTGAGGAAGCTGTTTATCAAATCTTGATGTGAAGTCTGAATTTCTTTGTTATCTTTAATTTTCTGTTTATGTTATCAGTATGAAAGTTTTGTTATCACTAAATCTTGTCGTCTGGGAGGACTGTTTGTCAACATCAGACTGAATTTTTACAGGCATTAACACAGCAGAAGGAAGTAGAATTGTGCAACAGCCACTTAGCTTCATATTGCTTCTTAGATCTTTTAATCCCAGCAATAAACATTTCTTTTACCTATTTTATCATTACACTGTTTTACAGAAATACCCAGTGAGTACTTACAAACCATGGGAGAAATTTATCTCACCTAAAATTATTTATATTCTAAGTTTGACATTAGATCTATAATCTAAACTAATCACAGAATCCCAGTGTTGTTAGTGGAGAGAAATGGCAGCTCCATAGGGCAATTCCTTCCAATTTATGAGAGTTCCACATCTATTTTAGAGTCACTCACCTATGAAGTGCCTTCCTATCTCTGCTGATTATTGAAAGCTCGCTGACTAATTTAGATGAGCTTCACACATGGGACAAGATCAGTATACTCCACATGGGAAAATTCAGATACATTTCAAAATTTCTTTCTCATGTTCTAGGAAAGTCAGTATATGGAATAATGTGTGGCACTTTTAGCCAGCAAGAGTTTAATGATTCTCTTATTTAGACATAATTATTTAGATGTGATTTGTTGGTGATCTTGTCTTTTTCTTACTGTGTTCTTTTGGAATTTCTGGTTTCCAAGGAAAAGGAAAGCATATTTTGTGCTTTGCCTGTTAAATATTTCTATTGGGAAATGGACAATTTCCTACCATCCATCTCTCACTTTTGCAGGCCACTCTTCATAGCTGAAGTCCAATGGGAAGGAAGAGTCAGAACCATTTTTACTCTCTCTAAAGATATCCCAGTATATAATTGTCCTTATAATTGTATTTATATTAAAATGAAGAAATCAGAGTATCCTTTCATTTGTAACTACTGGTTATTCAGTAGTCATGTATTCACTGAGTTTGGAGATATCCATAGGTACCTGCCATTCCCTGCCTCAAAATGATTATGTAATATTATGTAATACATAGTAATGTCTTTAAAACAGTTTATACTTGGGTCTCTGCAGTCATGTTTCTGCAGAGCAGATATTTAAACTTCACTTTGTACAATGAAATGTAAATGTAAGAATTTATGTGTTTAAATTATCTAGCATCCCCATTCCATATTATCACAGTGTTTAATCTTCCACATTTTCCTTATTAAAAATTTTTTTGTGTATACACAAAAATGTAGCGATCTACACAAATATTTTCCTCAGCTGACTTTCATATTTTTTGTCTGAAGTTGTCTCAATAAGAAAGTGTCCCCGAAGAAAGTATGAAAGATGTTGGACACCAAAATGTCAGCCTTTATGTTCAGTCAGTGTCCATTGCTTCTGCTTCAGTGCATACCTAGCACCAGTGTAGGAGGGTATAATAGTTTTATCCAAGAAGAAATTAAATTATGGTTTTGATGCTACTGAAGGAAGTAATAATTCTGCAGGGTTTAAGTCTACATAATCAACACAGTCCAGGCAGTTTAGTTTGGGTTATATCTGACCTTATTGCATTATGTTTCAAGGTTTAATAATTAGACCTTCTATCAGAGTTTTGCCATGTATTTGTTTTAGTTTCTCTTATTTGTTCATTTTTAATTTGTTAACAGTGGAAGATGGAGAAATTGTATTAACGGAAGTATTTGTTCATGGTTTGAGAGCCTGAGCAGATAGGAGTTTGCTTTAGTGGGTAACGTCATGAAATGGAGCACAGATTGTAATTGCTTTTTGTGTACATTATTTGAATATATGAAACATTTCATGGATTGGGTTCCTGTTTTCTGCAAACGTGCAATTTGGATTTAGTACCTAGTTTTCCTTTTCCTTTTGCACAATTGGTGGTGTTAGAATTGTGGAGATGGCTTCTTGACACCTATAGCTTTAAACTAAAATACAAAGTTCTAAGGGCAGACTTGCTATTTCCATATGAAAGTTATCCCTGATTTAAACTTTCAAGATTGTCTCATTTTTGTCGTGGAACAGATCTTGACCTATTGTTCTCTAGGACTCTATTGCTGCTAGATGTGATAGTCAAGGTAAAGATGAACTGGAGCAATGGGAAAAAATGAATCCATCCCTGCAGGCATTAACTTCTGAGGGCTGGAAAAATCTTTGTTCAGAATTCGTTCCTCTTTCAACAGACCTATTCCATCCATCATTATTCAGTGTAAAGTGTATTTCCTATATCATGTGTGTAACCAAAACATGAAAAGTTAAGCAGTACCATGAGTTGAAATGTTGAATGCAGTGTATCTTTGTGTCAGTGCTCTCTGGCATATTTTGCTGCTTATCTGACTTTTGAATCCTTAATTCCTATAAAGGATTTGCCAGCAGTCACAATGCCTTGTCTTCCAATTTGGTCATGTATTGTTAAAAAAGTTTGTTTGCTTGCTTTTTTAAAACCATATTTTTCACAAACTTTAATGTGGCAGAGAAAAAATGTAGTTATGTCTTGTTTGTTGGAAGAATCCCCACAGTTCATTTATCACTCATCAGCCTTTTCTTCACAGGCTTTTCTATCACTTAAGATGCTGAGCTGAATCACATGTATACATGTATATTTATATATATATATTTGTAAACCTCACATTTGACTTTAGAATCTTTTCATTCTGTTGCAGATTCTACATTTACTTTGTAATATATTGGTATTACTTTGGTCTGATGGAATACAATTGCAGTTCACAACAACAATAGCAGTAATGATAATAATAGCAATAACTCATCAAGGTTATCCTTTACTATAAAAAATTATGTTCTAACAGCACTTGGTTCTGTTCCATAGGAAATGACTGAAAGGATGTTTATCTTCCTTATTTACAGGGGAAGGTAGAGATAATATTTGTGGGATCTAAAAGCTTTTTAGATGTTTTGGAGAAACTGAAAACTTCTAAGTTATGATACAAATTAACAAAAAAGATATTTGTCTCCAATATCTTTAAGTCCAAAGTGAAAACCTTGGGTTGAAAGAACTTTTCTTGTCTGTTAGCTTGTAGGCACAAGCAAAGAGACAATTGCATTCATGTGTATATAAAACCGCAAAGGAAATAAATATTTTTAATTGTATTATGGTTCTTTGTATCAGTCCTATGTTCATGACATTTACTTGCGTCTTTGTGGTCTCCTTATAATTAAAATATGTATTCTTTTTGTTAATATTCTGTGTTGAAATTAGTCAAAGATGCATGATACTGTTCAGAAAATACTGTAGTTCATCTTTTAAACATGAACTCTAATGTAATTATTAGAAGATGTTTGATTAAAATAGGAAATTACTTTTGGGATTAAACTTTCTATCTAACTGTGTTTCTGCTTTTAAGTATGAGTACGTTTAGGAAAATCCCATACAACCAACCAAGACAGTGTCACAGGCAGAAATTCTTCCATAAATTTGCAAATTTGGACATCAGCAGTAGAACTTTGCTCTTTAGTAGATTATCAGATCAATAGAAGTTGGAAAATGTGAAATCCTTCTTTTTGTGTCCATTTTTGTGCAAAAACTTTATATCCTTGAGCTTTTTACTATGCAAATCATTTAACTATTGATAATGATATAAAATCACTGACATGTTGTAAATCTGCTTACTTCATTTTTGTTGTGTGTTGGAAAAGAGAATTAGAGGTGCTATAGTTTCTTAAAAAAAGGTTAAGGTGAAACTTTCCTGGTATGATTGTCATCAGATTGCAGAGTTTGATTGCAGACTGGAATTCTTTCTAGACTTGCAGAGGCCGTGAAGTAATTCTGACACCTTGAAAGAAAATAATTGTACTAATGCAAAATCTAAATGTTCCTTCAACAAAGAACATTTCAACAGGTCACAAAATGTGAACTCTATCAAAACTGGCATGTTTTTTTCTCCTTGTGCTAGTTCATCACCTAAAATATGGTCCTTGTAAAAGACATAATTGGCCTAAAATAAAAATTAAAAGAAATTTAAAAAGTAAATTCTAGAGTATCATGAATTATCATTTCAAAAGTTCACAAGTAAGCTATGAAAGGGATTCAGAGTAATTTGGTGTAATTACTAGTCAAGATCAGATCTTAAATGCACAAGTATTTCTAAACCCAACAATTATTTGAAAAGATTGTAAATATACTTAGATAAACACTTTGTACAATTCAAAGTAGCATATTCTCTGTATCTATAGTTTGATAATTACAGACTGAAAAATTGAGCAAGACCAGGGACTCATGGATATTTGTAGATATAACATAAATATTAAATGCTGTTCTTAACATTAGCAAAAATTACTTACAAAAATAATTATAGCCTGTATTGCGTGCAAGTGTGAATGTCTCTATGCTCTCTTAGAGATAATTCTTAAATATTCACAGAAATTACAGCAAGGAGCTGAACTAATGCATGTTCTGGTGAGGCTGTAAAAATGTAGCCCAAAAGAATATTTATTAGTTTGTCTTTAAAGTAATTTGCTTTGAAACTGTTTTATTATGCACCAGATTTATATTTTATAAAAATTAAATTAACATATGCATTAATTTTAATATTATACAATTAAAATATTTTAAATGCATTAATTTTAAGCTCTATATGTTTTTTTTATTCTATAAAGCCTTGTTTCAGTGGTGTTATTAAAATGCAAGATGGTGTTGGCCAAAACAGTTGACTATAAACAAGATAATTTATAACGATATGATTTCCTAATATTTTTCATATTATTTTTATCGTTCATAGTAAGTGGATAGTTCTATTAAGTTTACTTCAGTAAAACTCTTATATTCCATTGTTTGTGTTTTGATACCAGTAAGGGTATGGGAATTAGTTGCTCATCTCACTTTATCATAAGTGCAGGTGTGTGCAGACTAGACTGAAATTACACTTGAAAGTAATCATCCATGGAGCCATAAAGCCCTCGCCTAAAACGAGTTGTTGAGTCTGAAAATGTTGTAATTTACTTCTCTTTTATTTGCAGATTGCCTTCTCACAGCACAATACTATCATGGATCTGGTGCAGTTCTTTGTCACCTTCTTCAGGTAAATTGCTTTTTTTTGTCTTCTGACTGAAATCCTGATGACTCTTTACCATCAAACCAGTATCTTAACCAGCTTCTGAATCTTGAGAAATGCCTGAAAGGAAGCATTCAAACTGTTTCCCTAAGTTGCACCAGTGGAGGGTCCAGGCCAATTAAAGGCAGCTGCTGGAATCTTGCATTATATAATTGTATATTTCATATTCAGTGGTACAGTCCTCACACCTCATGAAGATTAGCTGAGTTTGTACAATATATTACAGTGATTAAGAAAAGCCAGGTAAACTCTAATTCTTGTGTGGTTTTTCTATAAACACTTTCGTGGAATTATTTGAAATGATGGCTCTGTTCAACAGCTTGTTATTTTTAATAAAGCACAGCACATCACTACCAATGCTTTCATGCGTCAGAGATTGATTGTGAAAGGCAGTAGCTGATGCCTGAGATTGGTTATGGCAGCAATGCAGGAATGGGCTTCAACTGCAAATGAACAACTATTCTAGAATGTGAACAAAACTCCCCTGAAAGACTTGTAAAAAGTTCAGCTGTCTTATAAAATGTCACAAACTTGAATATACACACATTAGTTACAGTGCTTTGAAATCTTGCTGTGAAGATAGTTCCCAATAACCATGAAGTGTACACAAAATGTGAACAGTGACAGACAGGTCTGTTCATCAGACCTGCATTTTTCTGTATTTTTAGGCCATGACTTTACTTCACAAGTTAACAGTGTGGCTTCTCTGTTGACTTCAATCACTGTGCTCTGAGGAACTGTACCTAAAGAATCAGACTCTTAAATACTGTGAATGGTCCAAATTCTCTTTATTGCTGTTGCCAAAAAGGGCACAGAAATGAACAGAACCTGAAGTTTTCTGTACCCAGGGCATTGGCTAATGGGGAGGAGTTTAGTAGGTGATATAAAATATCCCATTTCTCCTCTTTCACCACAGAGGATTGCCTAAAGGTCAGTTGCCTAAAGGTGGTATGGGTGTTTGGGTTTTTTTGGGGTTTTTTTTTTGTTTGGGGTTTTTTTTTTGTTTGGGGTTTTTTTTTTGTTTGGGGTTTTTTTTTTGTTTGGGGTTTTTTTTTTGTTTGGGGTTTTTTTTTTGTTTGGGGTTTTTTTTTTGTTTGGGGTTTTTTTTTTGTTTGGGGTTTTTTTTTTGTTTGGGGTTTTTTTTTTGTTTGGGGTTTTTTTTTTGTTTGGGGTTTTTTTTTTGTTTGGGGTTTTTTTTTTGTTTGGGGTTTTTTTTTTGTTTGGGGTTTTTTTTTTGTTTGGGGTTTTTTTTTTGTTTGGGGTTTTTTTTTTGTTTGGGGTTTTTTTTTTTTGTTTTTTTTGTGTGTTTTGGGGTTTAATTCTATTTTTTTCATGGGGAGACAGCAAGCTCTAAAACTTACGATGATTATGCAAACATTTAGATTACAAACTCATATAGAAGAAAGCAAAGTCTGTTCAAGTACAACAGACCAGATCTGTCACAAATAGCAGAGCAGAGGTAAACTAATAGCAGTTTGTTGGTGCTGTGCCCTGGTGCACCCTTAGAAAAGGTGAACTAAAGGCTCTTGGCTGGTGCAGCCATCTGTATGGGTACATGGAATTGTCTCTCCCAGTGTGATGGTTTGTCTCATGCAGTTTGTTCTGGGTAAATGCACAGGTAGGATGTCAACAGTTTGTAGCCTGAAATAATAATTTTAATAAGGGTTTGTTTGTTTCTTGTCTTGTGTGGGTTTGGGTTTGATTGTGGGGTTTGGTTTTGTTTACTGAATGGGAATGAGGTGTATTGTGACTGTGGGAAATCATGGTGTTAACAGCAATAATAACCCAGGCCATATTTACAAAGATTGTTGATGGAGAAAATAATTGTGTTTAAAGACAATTTGCATGTGCTTGATAACAAAACATATTTCAACATGCTTTGATAAACCTGCCTTTGCATTTCTCCCATCCAGTATTATATTTCTATTTCCAAGGTTGTGGCAAAATTCTGTTCACCCTGCCTGGCCAGAGCAGCAAATAGACCTGTTTGACAATACCGGTTATTCAACAACCAGGCAAAAGTATAGTTTAAAACTGTTCCTTTATAGGTTTCGTGTTTCAGACTGAAAGATGAAATGGATATTTTACAGCTTGAATCAGAAGCATCCAACCAGGCTTTCTTAGAACTGTCCTGTTGTATCAAAATGAACGGTTTTAAAAGAATTATTGTGTAAGGAATTTATTTAAAAATATACATAATAAAGCACAAAATGTATTATTAGCTCTGCAATTAATGCTTGATCTACCAAGATACTGATATTGTATATCCTAGAACAAAAAAGTTCTAAGATAAAGATACATAGAAGTTATTGAAAAAATGAGCAGGAAAACTGTAGCGCTTCAGACCATGATATGCATTGTTAAAAATCCCCACCCTATTTAATTTCATTCTTTTTCTACTGGAAGGTTTTATTGCAGCTACTGGTTCAGTGACCCTTTCTCTAAGAATAAAAATGCAGTATGAGTAGTAACAGATTCCAAACTGTCTTAGAGAGTGTTGCTGTGCTCAGTGCCCTGAAGACTTTTAGTCACCACACAAATTGAGAAGTCTGTGACTTTTTCTCTTTCCACCTTCTTTGAAGAAGTACAGATCTCATTGGAAAATTTCACAAGCAGGAGATGTAAATGATCTTTCTTACACTGAAGAAATACAGTATGCACAGTTAAAGAAAGTATATTTCTGTATTACCTGGACATCTAAAATCCACAGTTTCCTAAAGTATGGCACTTTGTTTCAAACTCTAAGAGATAAAGGAATTTGCAGTGTTTACAAGTCTTACATGAATATATGGATTTAGCTAAATAGGTGCCAGGACATTTTAAGCATTTCATAAGGGTATATGATGTAGCTTTATTTTCTGAAAACATTATTTACTTCTTTTGATCACACCTAACAGCCACAAATATTGATTGTTCAATAATTGTTTGTTTTTATTATCTTTGATTTGAGTTAATCCTAAATGGAGAGCTAAGAAACACTTGATTTTTATACGTGCTTTTAAATAAAATTATAACAGTGTAACAGAATTTATAATGGTACTCAAGCAATTTCCAGATAATTATTTGTATAAAGAATCCGAAGCATAAGTTCTGGTAAGAAATGTGGTTAAATCTCATAATCAAGAACCAGGCAAGCATGAAATTGGTAGATGATAAAGGTTAGCTGTTAATATACTCGTGATAGGAAGTGATAAGCATGTGCCAGAACTATGTTTTTTAAGCCTTTTTCAAATGAATTGTACCAACTACTAACTCATCAAGCATGTTCTCTGAGCTCCCAGAACTATTACTTCTTTTGCCTCTGGTACTTTGGGTGAAGCTGATTGACTGAATAGAATATTTTAGTCACTTTTATAACACATCTCCATACTTCATAAACTATAGAGTCTCCAAGTTTTTTTAAACAGAGCAATATTAAACAATATGGACTCCTTGAAAGTTTGAAAATCCTTCTTTTTTGTGTGCTTTAAGAAAATCCATGAAAAATTACGGTTATTTAGGATCAGGGGTACAATTCTTACTGTTAAATCTTTCTGCAAGCAGCGTGAGAGAAAACAATATTCAAAATATACCCAGTGCTTATTGCAGAAGGAGAGGATCGGTATTTTGGTAAAGATGAGCATGAGCTACAACAGGAATTGCAGCAAATGCTGAAGAACCAGATTTATTAAGTCGACATGTAGGGGTGTGTGCTGCCTGCAGTGGGAGGGGGTGGCTGCATTTCAGCAGTGTCAGAACTCCTGGGAGCTGCAGTGCTTGAATCCACCCCCCTGGGGGAAAGTTTGCAACGGGAGAACTCCTGCTCTTTACCAGCATCCTTTGGTCTGTGTCCCTGCCTTCATGTTTTATTTCTATTGGAATGAAGGATTGTAAATTAGTGCTGGATTTTGGAGTGTTTATCTTTATGAGATTGAATATTGATCTCTGTGAGAAAGGCAAAAACCAGTGTGTCAGGATCATATCACGTCCACCATGGCTGGAATCTCAGAAAATCCAGAGCTCATATAAATTAAAATTAGAATATGCTTTAGTAATATGAAAATCAAGTTATCGTAGCAAAATGGATTTTACTTTTGGGGCTAGAATAAAATTGATTTTTACTTAGTGATGCAGTAAAAGTTTTCACCTCACTTAGAAGCACAGAGCTTTTTGACTTCTACTGGGAAAAGCACATCTGAATGGTGGTGGGCAATTTGAGTTGGGTTTCCTTTCTTTAAATATTTATTTTGAATTGTTGAATGTAGCTTTGTGTCTTCTGCTCTCTGAATCACACAGAAACTGTCATCCCTCTGGAGTTATTTGGTGTGCTCACATTTCCGGAGAAGGCAGCCACTTGTTATTGGCCTGCAGGCAAAGGAGATTCCCCAGTACCACTGGATCAGTTGCTCATCAAAACAAGGGATGAGTCACTTAATCTGTCAGTGAACAGAACTGTTTTCCATTATCTTCTCCCTGGTCTTCATCTTTCTGTTTGTCCTTTGAGTAATTTGGAAGTGTGTGTGAGTGCTCACCATACTGTGATTTCAACAGACACTGTTCCTCAAAACACAAAGTACTCGCTCAGCTATCTGAAGAAGGTTTTTGTGCCTGTGTATAAAACAGGTATGGGCTTCTTCCTTCCATAAAGTCAGTGCAGTTAAAGTTTGGAAGTCTCACTTCCTTTGTGTAGCAAATACAGTGAGAGGTGTTCATTGTGCCTTCTGAAGGTCTGGCATTTTCTCCTTTCAGGGCTGTCTTTCTAGAGCTACATTGGATTTTGTATCCTAAGAAGCATCACAGATGATTCATACTGTATTTTTGTTTTGATTTCCTACATTTTGTGATGTATTTTCTTAAATCCAGTTAGTGAGTTACTTTCTTAGATTTCAACAGCATCAGGACTCACGGCAATTTTTCTTCTAGAGTGCTTAATCCTTCCTGGTCACTTTTTTATGAAACTCCAGTCCACTGTACTTTAAGCAAAAGAACTAGAACAGGTTTTCATCTGTGATAAATGGACTTGAAATTTTGCTTTTGTCATTTTAATTCCAAAGAGAAGGAATTCAGTCTTCTTATGACATGTACCAGTTGCAAAGTTACTTCAGGAGTTTGCTCCCAGATGTGAGGAATACGGTGAAGTGGAGTGAAAGCTGATGAAGGGAAACAATAACAAGAAATAAAGGAAGTAAAAACATTAGTGTTTTCCTTCAGGCAGTGGTGTCATTGTCCATTACAGTGGGTGACAAGCAGCTTTGTCAAGACCCTGTCTCTGCAGGCGGGCCGGTGTGATGGGCTGGGCACTGAGTGACAGCCAAGAAATGAGCAATCTCCTCATGGCAGGGCAGAAATATTCCAGGTCCCTGTGCTCAGCTGAAATAAATCACAGAGAGAGAGGAAAGACAGTGCTAGACCTTGTGCTATGCTGTGAATTTCATGTGTCCGAAAATATTAAATCTGATCATTCCTTTTTAGAAGAAACATCCTAAATCAAAGGAATTCATCTTCTGTATTGGAATATTAATGCAAATATTCCAGTAAAATTTCTTGGTACTAAATGAAGTATTTTGTGTGGGAGGATTTGTGGTCTTTCTAAATTATCTGTTGGAATCCAAGGTAGGGATGGCTATGTTTTGCAAAAATAAGCAAAATTATAGAAATTCTACTGTGGACTCCAAAAGTCACACTAAGAATTACACAGCAAAATCTAGTTATATAATATATGTAAATTTTTAAATCTGAATTTAATCTTCATACCTGGTCCAGTCATCTTCTATATCATAGTTGGTTTTCTATGTTTTCAGTGATTTTTGGTGATATTTTAGGAAAACACTAACCACTTGGAAAATTATATTTCTTTCCTAGTATGTATTCAGTCTTTAGTAGCTGAAATTCTAATATTAGGTTGAGGGTAATCAGGTGCATTTTATTCTTTACCCAGTAAAATCACAGAATTTTTAGTGTTCTTGAATGATGCGTATTTGGTCCGGAAATCTAAATATCCTTGCTCTGTCCTCAGGAAAATTGAATTTTAGCAGGACTTTTAATAAGGAAAGTTATGACATTTTACACCTACTCATTTCAGTGCATTTGCCTGTTTGGAAAAAGTATTGGAAAGGCTACAGATTGAAGGGAAAAGTTGTTTGGAATCTGTTAAACTTCTTCATTATATTTCAGTCTATCATGCTAAACAATGCTGACATGGTATGGTGTCTTTCTAAGCATATTTTATATTTCTCTGATGCATTATTGAAGAATAATAGCTGTACTGGAGAGAGCAGTGAAAAATAGCAATGGGTGAAAATATTGAAAAAATATTGAAAAAATTTTCTTGAAATAATGTGAATCTCTTGGTTTGGAAGGCTGAAATTTAGCATTGGTGACAATTCTTCTTCCCTAAATTCACTAGCTGACAGTAATTAGAATAAATGACTATTTCTCCCTCTCCCCCCACCTCCCTGCCCCTCAATTTTAAATCCTAAATTAGCATAAATCAGGAAGACCACTGCAAAAAAGCAGAAGTGAAAGCACAACTAGTTTGTAATAGAAACAATATATTCAATTTCTAATTATTCTGGAAAGCTACTGTAGGAAACACTAAATTTGGTATTTCATTATTTGTCCAGAATTTCAGTAGACAAGTATGTTTGGGTTTTTTTTACATGCAAATCACTTATTGGGAGAAATGTGGAGTATTTCACCCATGAAGGGCAAACACATAAAATTGTACAAAATATTAAAGAATATTCCATAACTAAAGAAAACATAATCACGCTTAATGGGTGTGATATTCTATTTATTCGGTGGAGATTAATTTTATTTTATGTGAGATTAAATGGTTTTGATTGTAAATCTTTTTTATTTGTTGCCTCAAAGAGGTGAAAGGAAGAACTACAGAGGGTAAAAGTTCACATCTAGAGCTTTATTGTGTAATATATTTCAGAGTCCTTTTACATGGTTGACTTTAATCTGATATTGGATTGGCAGATTAAATGGGAATGTTGATCTCTCAATAGCATCTTGGTGTACACTGCATCCATTTTCCCTTTTAAGTTAAATATAAAGGCTGTTTGTATAATTGATCATTCATTCATACTTCTGCATAGCAGCTTGTGGTATATTTAACATAAACCCACAGCTTTGTGGATGTATGCATGAATTATGTATGTAGGAAAATAGAAATCTAAAAAATGTATGTGTGCTTTTTTTATGGTTATTTTTTAATAATTATTTTATTGAATAATGTTATTTAACGCTCCCCTCCATCCTCTATGACATTGTGGCACATGTACATAATGAAAAAAATGTCAATACTTTTTTAAAAAATAATTTCTCTGCTAATTACAAATTCCCTGTTCAAGCATTTCTTTCATCTTTACTTCCAAGAAGATTTTTGATGTTTCATTGCACAGGAAAGACCAATGAACCCAGGCTTTGCTGAGGCAGTTGTCAGAGATGATTTTAAACTGTTATAGGAGTTTATGTTTTGGGAGAGGAAGGATAAAGTTTTCTGTAGTTTTAAAAGCATTAGTTTTCTGTATTAAATATATATTAATAAATTATTTAGCACAAAAATAGTAGCTATTCTGACTTATAAATTAGTACATATCTTTATATTTCATTGCTACTGTTTACTTTCAAATATAATTAATATAAAATGTGACACCATTGATACTCCAATCTCCCTGTTTCCTATTATGCATTCAGAGCTTAAATTGTGAATCTTTATTTATACAATTATTGAAGTTTTAGTACTTAATTTTGCTCTTTTGACTCAATAAAGTTATTTTCATGATATTTCTAATAGTAATTTTTAATGTGCTGCTCTGGAGACTTGCAGACTTGCAGCATTGTTTTGGTAATATTGTGGTTTTAACCATGACAAGGTAAAACAAATCTAACGTGGATATTCTTTTCCATGAATTCTTACCAAATACAGTGTTGAGTCTAGAAGGACCAGATTAGAAAGCAAATATATATTTCTTATTAACTCTTAATCTGTTTTGTATAAGTTTGGTAGTTGTGGACGTGTGAGATGAGGATTTTAAGGGAAGTTATATGACTTTCATGAGACACTTTATGCAAGAGTTATTTATGGGGATATATGGATTTTCAGGACTGCATCAAAAAATAACATTTTAATCAGTCATCTGGATAAGAAGAATTATCCGTGTAATTAGTTTCAAATGAACTTGAAACTTGTTGCTTAACTTGTGTGAATTCCATTTGAGACACAAATAAATACAAATTTGCATTTAAATGATTTTTGGTAATACTTTGAGTTTTAAATACCATCGTAGATACTTTATCTCATATTCAGGCATTTCTTTAACTTTGCAGTTTGGAAAGCAAGAACTGAGTGCCTGAGCCCTGTGTGGCTTTTGGATTACAGAGCTCACATTTTCCTTGGGTTCCTTTAATTCAGAAAGAAGCTGTGGGGAACAAGAATGGAATATAGATCTAGGCTGATGGAAAAAGCCCTGTCATATTTAAGGCTGTGCAACAATGACATTTTGTAGCTGAAGAGAGAAAGATTGCAGCTCTTGGCTTATCAGTTCCAGAAAATGGAGTGTGGGAGCTGCTGGTGCTGCTGGTGTTGTCATGACAAGCAGGAATAGGAAAAGGACATTCCTGAATCACCTGGATGGTGATGCTGGTTTTGTTGGCAATGCCTTTCACTGGCTGTGCCTCTCCCTGAACAGGAATTCAGCACCCCTGGCTGAAATGTCTTGGCTCCACAGTGAGGGTTTATTTCCCTGACCCCACACACTGCGCTACCATGAACTGGAATTTGCATATCCTACTTCCTTGCTAGCCAAGACTACTTTTCCCTAAATCTTCACCTATTTTAATTTGGAATTGAAACACTTCATTCCCAGAATCATTCTAAAGTGCTAATCACTGAAATAGTCCTACTTATAATGATGTTTATAAAACTTTCTGATTCATAGCAATTTAATTAATCATTAAAAAAATATACTGCTGTCATACACATCAGATTTCTAATATTATGTTTACAATGCTTTGTGCTTCAGATAATTCTGTTGAAATCTTTGGAGCTGCTTGTCATGTGTATACCAGTTAACACAAGGATGGCTGAACCCAGCACATCATAATCATAAACACAATGTTCTTGTCAAGTACAATGAAAGAAATCAATTGCTGTGACAATAATTGCTATTTGAAGTCATGGTGTTAGAAAAATAATTGTTCAATTATTTTTATTTTAGAATTGTGCTTGCTTTATAAAATATCAATTAAAATGGGCTCTATTTGCCAATAAAGAGATAGTAAATAATGTGTTGGGAAAGCAGTTCTTAGAAAAACAATTAATATGATCTGTTGGGAAACTTTTGCAGTGCTACCTTGAAAATATTGACTTAGGTATGAGACTTGTTTTCTTTGCATATATCCACATAAAAAAGTTTCTTTGTCATCAGTTTGTTTTACTGAATATGTTAAATTTTAGCTCATGTTAGTACTAGATGAGAAACAAGAGTGTGGGGTCACTCTTTAGATTGCTAATTAGGGAACTGTACATTTTTGTGTCCTTGTCAAAGCCAGATCAACAGGCAGGAGGTTTGTGGATACAGAGGGATATTTAATTACTGTCTCAGCACAGCAAGACTCAAGTGATTGAGCAATAATTGATGGCCCAATTGATGGCCCAACTCCTATGTTGAAAAAAGACTTGGGAGAAGCCTTTAAAGTCTGTGCAAATATGGATATATGTGGGCAGTAAATGAGCCTGCTATGCCCTTAACAATCTTGGTGAAAGGCATTTTGGGAGCTTCTGTCTCTGCTGGTGAGCAGTGTGAATAAACAGATCATCACTTGGGCAAGATGGTGCTGAGGACCTGACATCCACACTGAATGCATTTTTTTTTTTTTTTTTTGTCTTGGAAGTAGCTCAAGTTTAGTTCCATGGACTGACAGCCCCTTTGACTCTGGAGGGAACATTGCACATCTTCTAACTGAGCTCCAGGGCTGCTCCACGGGAGCACTCTGGGGTTGGTTCAAGAGCCCATTCCAGATCCACACTAAGCCAGCAGTGCAGGAGTTCCCCTTGGGACACAAGGATGGGTCTGTCACGCGTTGGAGCATGGGGACAGGATGATGGCAGTTGCTAGAGCAGTCTTGTCACCCTGTGCTGGCCCAGCTGTGCTGCTCCCAGGGTGAGCCCAGCCAGGGACGCTGCCCCACGCTCAGCTCTGGGCTGCTGCATCACCTTGTCCTTGTAAGAGTAAATGTGATGGGTGCTCAAAGTACAATCTCACGTCATTTTTCGATTTAGTAGATTTAAAAGTGTACTAGATGTTAAAGTTTTGTAAAAGTGTTTGCTTTCATTGGTTTATGGAAATTTATTTTGAATTATTATGCAAATTGCTGTCTTAAGTAAAATCATAGAAACAACAATTCTTCTCTTTGTATGTTAAACAATCAGAGAATGAAAAAAGAAACAACAAAGGATGGCACATTTTGTTTTGCTTACCTTCCATTTACAGTATTGATTCTTAAAATATTTAGTTCCTGAAACAGTTCATCCCTGCAAAAATAAGTAGATTATTTCACTTTAACTAAAGTATTACTTTGATACAATATGTAACTTATGGGCATTAATACATAATGAAAAAAAGGAATTCTGTAGTGTGTTTATAATGCATTCATAGAGCTTAAGGCACAAATGTGTCTTTAATTCATCTAGTCTAAACATGCTGATCATTACATTTCACAGATTTCCCCCTCTATTTATCCATGCAATTTAAATTTCTTTAAGGATATCTATACATTTTATTTCAGTTTGCCCATGCCAAGTAGCAACACATCCACTAATTCCCCTAACACTTTTTAGTTTGCCGCCTAAAGAAACACAGAGAAACTAATTTCTGAGTTATGGAAAACACTTTCATTTCCTCAGCCAGGTCTGTGACTTCTGGAAGCCAAAAATTTGCTCTGTAGCTTGCAAAAATAGTTATGCAGGCAGTAATTATTCCTTGCAATTTCCCTTCTCTTTGTTCTATTAAATCACTATTTCTTTTTTCATATTACCCAGAGCCCTTCTGAGCAGAGCATCTGCATAGCCCAGACCTCCCTGCTAGCCCTGGTGTTCTCTTTCCTTGACCCCTTTCCTCTGCTGTGCTGGACACAAACTGTTCAAAGCTTCTTCCTCTGCAGTTCATTGTTTCTCCAATTGTTTATTGTCTCCAAAATCATGCTAGGGCAATAACTTCCAACCAACCTTAATCCAGGCAGCTGGTGATGGATTGCTCATTTTCAAGCATGCTTCTTTAGTGTTTCCTCGTGTTTTGTTCCATGTGGTTTGAAGGGAAAACTGTGCAAAGCTGTATTGTCTTCTGGCACTTTATTTCTTTGCTCTAGAGAGTGCAAAATCTTGATAATGCTTGGGCTGCTGTGGTTTTAACAGTGTCTTAGTATGGCAGTTGTCTGATTGGGAAGATTTACATTGTTAAGGGCAGAAAGTCATTCACTCTGTGCTTGGGGTTATCATTTCATAACCCATGTGCTTTGCAAAGGCATTTATCCAAATATCTGTTGATTTGGATATCACTCAGTCTCAACTGGAGAGGCAGAGATGGTGGACATAATGTATGATCATGTGGATAAACTGCAGGCAAATTGCCACTTGATCTTTTCCAAAAGTGAAATTATTTATTTGTAAAGTCACTGTCAGCAAAAGATTTTTGTCCAAATTTTGAATACTTTTTGTGATTTTTCTCTGCATTCTTTCCATGTTTTCCAGTCTCCTTTCAGAAAATGCCAATGGCAGAGCTTTATGAACAGTCTGATAATATCTGTTTGGGCAGTACCTTATAAAGTGATGAATTTATCTCTCAAGTGCTGCTTACTACTGTGCATCTGAGTATTTGAGGTTGTTTTAACTCCTTCTATTTCAGCATTCCAGCAGTAATTAATACTAAATTGTCATTCATACTGGTCTCTAAGCTGGTTTGGGAACTGCTTCATTCCAAGGGAAAAGTAAATCCTTTGCCATGTAAATGATGTCTGACTTCCTTGTTCTCATAAATACAACTTAGCAATGATTGTATATATATAAAAAAATCTAAAAGTTTACCCTTGTACAATCTCTTTAACCTCTGTGTCATTAACCATTATTTACCACTTTTGTCTTCATGTCATGCATAGACCTCTCAGCTATTATATATTTGTCCCATCAAAAGTAAGTGGATGCGATGGGAGCTTTGTAACCCATCTAGAAGTTCCCTTTTTTGATGCTGGTTCCCTGCTGAGAGTTTCTTTTTTATTTGCCTGATGGCCAATTTTTAATTCATTTAATTTGCACTGGACTTTCTGTTTTTATATCTCTGTCACAAGGAGAAGATAAGAAGTTTAATGGGGGACTGGAGAGCATCCACCTATACCCGTCCTGCTGGTTTTTTACATTTTTTGCTGTGATGTTAATGTCTTTATCATGGTTCCCATCAAATCCCTAATGTTTCAAAGGCAAAGAGAACTTATTTCTTCTACCATTTCATTCCCCTGACCAAGCTGACTGCTTTCTTTTATACCTTTTAAATTCAGCTTAGATTTTTAGAGATAAGGTGATGGTTGCTTCAAGGTACAGGCACATTATAGATTTATGCACTGACATCCCAATGCTTTCTGGTTTGTTCTTTATTCCTTTTCTAATCTCTTTCAACATCCTATTTTCTGTTTTGACTGCTACTAAACATTCAGTTGATATGTTCAAAGAACTATCTGCAATGACTTCAAGATCATTCTCTTGAGTGGTAATTGCTAATTTAGAACCTATCATTGTGTATTTGTAGCTAGTTGTGGTTGTTTTTTTTTTCTTGTGCACATTGCCTTCAGTTCATTGTCACTGAATTTCATTCTCTTATTTTATTGCCAAGTCAGTCTGTATTGTGAGATCCTTTGCAGTCAGCTTTAATTTTTATTGCCCTACATAAAGCAAGGATGTTATCTCACCATAGCTTGGAACTAGGTTAATATCATAAAATCTATTTCCCATCTCTTTCTTCCTTCTCTTTCCATCTTTCTTTTACATCTCTTTCTTTCATTCTTTAGCATGAATTTTGATTCACTCCCTAAGAAACCACCCTCTTAAAAAAAAAAAAAAAGAGGAAAAAATAGAATATTTACTTGCCAAGATTATACAAAAGTCACATTTCAGTGTTGTAACTTCCAGTTGTTTATAGTATTTTATGGGTGCGCCTTTAAGACAATATTTTCTGATTTTAGCTTTGCAAGTAATTGATGTTTTGACTGATGACAAGAAAATTCAGTGTGACCCACTCCACTGACGTACAGAGCACAGAATCCATTTGTCTGAAGTCTTTCAGCCAGAACTCTTAAGTTCTACTAACTTAAGAGAACTGTTCAAGAAATTAAAAAATGGGAAGGACAGAATTTTCTAAGGGTAGGGATTCTCTCCCTGGTCATAATAAATCAGTCACACAGTGCATGGCTCTCTTAGTTTCTTATGTCCTGCTCCCTTGCATGTATTAACTTTTTCTAAAATCCAGCAGCACTGAGCTAAAAACTGCAAACAGAATTGCTGTTGTTTCTCTAATTTAGTGGATTTTGGAAGGACTGTAGAGGAGAAGAGTGAGATGGCTTTCCCTTACTTCATGCACAGCATCCCAGTCCCTAGCAGCACATCAGTTCCCTGATGCTGCCCTGAAGCAGCACCTGGACAGTGCAGTGTAGAGGACGGGAAGCATTTCTGGGAAATATTATCTATAAGTCCTTCTTGACTTAAAAACCTTAAAGATGTTGCTGCAAAACTCAATTTATTCTGGTGGTCAGTGGGGTTTTTTTAGACCTGCAATTCTATAGACAACCATCTGTTGCAGGTTCCAGTTGGGCAGTTCAGTGTAGAGGAGGGGAAACATTTCTGGGAAATATTATTTATAAGTCCTTCTTGACTTAAAAACTTTAAAGATGTTGCTGCAAAACTGAATTTATTCTGGTGGTCAGTGGGGTTTTTTTAGACCTGCAATTCTCTAGACAACCAAATATGAATTTACAGTCACTTGTACTTACTTTTAAAGGAAAACATTGGTGTTACTTAGCACTTATACACAGTACTCCTCTGAACTATACTACTTCCAGAAATCTTGCTATTTCCTGTATTAAAGAATATGTTTTGATGCTTTTTTGCAGAAAAGAAAAATTGTAGATGCCTAATAGTTAATTCAGTAGTTGGTATTAGATTAATTGAAACCACTTTGTATGGTAGAAGAGCTAACATGTTATGAAAGTTCTTCATAAAATTAGTAAATCCAGATACTTATATTAAAAACTGTCTAAAAATTTGAAAGATCTTCTGAGTAATTACAAGTGCCAACTTTAGAAGCCTTTTTTCAAATCCAGAAACTCACTAAAAGAGGTTGAGTTCAAAGATCTTTTTACTAAAATACTTTATGGATTAAACGTTACAATACAAAGATACTGAAGGTGTATGCTCTGATTGTGTGCTGCAGGTGTTTAATTTTCTTTTTTTTTTTTTTTAAATTCAGTGTGACCCACTCCACTGACGTACAGAGCATAGAATCCATTTGTCAAGTGCCAGCTTTAGAAGCCTTTTTTCAAATCCAGAAACTCACTAAAAGAGGTTGAGTTCAAAGATCTTTTTACTAAAATACTTTATGGATTAAATGTTACAATACAAAGATACTGAAGGTGTATGCTCTGTGTGCTGCAGGTGTTTAATTTTCTTTTTTTTTTTTTTTTTCTGTTGTGTCTTTGGAACTGTAATGTGGTGATGTCCTTCGAGATGTTTTCCCTGGGCAATTACCCATGGAAATACTCAATAAGATAACACAGGCCTATTGTCACTGTGCAAACCCAGCTCCTCAAACTAATTATACTCCTTGTGTAGTTACCCTGCCTGCATCCCAGGAAATTACTCAGAATTTACAAAGTGAAAGAAATATAAATTGCTGTAATTTTTTTTTGCTGTACTTCATCCTCTTTTTCCATCTACTGAATGTGGACCAGGCAGTGCATATTTCTTGAGACTGTTATAGGTTTGTGGAGAGTTGTACTGAAGCTTATCCCATTCTAATAGAAACATTTCCAGGAGAAAACCAGAGCACGTGATGTGCATTTGCTTTTGACTTTGAATGTGGATGGTTGACTCTGTAATTCTGGTAGAGTTTAGTTTTCCCCAATTTCTGGGGTTTATTTTTCCATGCTAGAATGCCTTTTTGTTACCTTTGATACCCTAAAGACATAAGCTTTTCACGAGTTACAATTCTTATTTTTTTTCTTTTGTAATTGCAGTTGTTTCTTATCCTTACTGCTGGTAGCTGCTGTCGTTTGGAAAATCAAACAAACCTGTTGGGCTTCTCGACGGAGAGAGGTATCAATAACTTTAAGATTATTGTAGTAGCTTTATCTTTCAGTATAAGTTGAGAACTTTGATGTACAATCATTCCTCCCCTTTCTCCTGTATATGCAATTTAAATACCCATTTTATACCCTTGACTTTTTTATGCTGAAGAAGAAATAACTTATTTCTTTCTTCTGTCAAAAATTAATGGAATTACAGCACTAGGCTGCATAAAGGTAAAATTTCCTTATGGTGGCATATTTAGAATATAATTGAATAGAATATTTCAGTTGAAAGGGTACTACAAAGAATTATTCAGCCTGACCACTTCAGGGCTGACCAAAGGTTAAACCATATTATTAAGAGTATTCTCCAAATAAATAATAATTTCTTGCACACTGATGAGGTTGGAGCACTGACTCCTTGCTAGGAAGTCTGTTCCACTGTTTGACCACTTTCTCTGTAAATAAATGTTTCCTAATATCCAACCTGAGCCTCCCCTCAAAGGAGGAAAATTCTCTCTCTATTAGAGTCAGTAGTTTCATCATTAAACCTGTGGCACTCTTAAAATCTTCAGTAAATATTCATACATAGAATCACCTTATTCTTTTGTGGTCTGAATTCTTACAGCTATGTTGAGAAATGTGGGCTAAATCTTTGTTCTTACATGCTTAACAATTAATTACACTTAAATGAAGTTAAACTTTATCTATGCTACTACGTGTATATGATTGTATACTGATAGTTGTGATATTTCATTTTGCAATCATAAATGAGATCTAAAATTTGTAGACAGTGATGTTTTCCCTTCTCGAACCTTCTAATCTTGGTGATTTTTGGATAAAGCACTTTCTTAATGTACTATAATCTTGAGGGTTTATTATAAAGACAAGCTTTGGTCTACTTAATGATTTTTTTCTTCTGGCACTATGAATGTTTAAATAACTTTTTTACTGTTGATCTACAGTGAATCCATATATGCTTTAAAAGTGCCAGGTAACTAGCACTCATAATTTTCCTTCACTGAAATGATAATTTAGGTTTAGCTTCAAGTGGTGCTACAAAGGAAAATGTATGTTATTGGTACTTGTTTCGTTTTGGTACCTATTTTTTTTATTCATATGAACATTGTTAAAAATTTTCTGAAGGCAAATTGTCAGCTATTTTTTATTACTTGCAAAATATAGATGAAAGTTGCTGTAAACTACATTAACTTAATATTATTTCATTTGAATTTGTCTCAATACTTTGATAGTTCTGTGCAAAACTGTGTTGTGATAGAATGTAGTAGTTTGTTGATTTAATTTCTCATGTTAATGAGGTTGGTTTATTGATGTTTTTAAGAACAAATATGAATGTACCCATTTCCAGATCTAGAGGTTCTGGTCTGTGTTCTGTGATTGTTCTCCTAGATTTTCGAAATATAATATTTCTAATGTGGTCTTTAGGCATCATTTGATAATGAAAACATTCTCATACAAAAAGTTTCTGAAGTTTTCCAAGATTTATTTTCCTAATGTCATCAAAAGTACTTCTAAGACTGTTATGATAGCTACAATAAGCTCTGATAAATGCAACATAAACATCAACCAGCTTCTTCAGAAGAGCAGGAGAGAAGGACATACTTGGTAACTAGATTAGAACTCAGAGCATCATGGTTGGTTCTGAATCTTGGCTTTCCTTGAGTACAGCTAGAGAAACTTGGTTTTCACTTGTAGCCAGAGTTCAGTAGCATTATGAATTGTAAATGCTGAAAGAAATCTGCTTTATTTTCAATCTTCTCTTGACCACAAGCTGCAGTCCATGTCAAGTACAAGTTTTTGATTACATTCTGTGTAATATTTTCCTTTAATCTAGCTAGAAAACTTCTTTTTATATGTAACATATAAGGTTTTGCAATTAAGTGTTGCAAATAAATTGTATGAATAGCACACAGAGACAATCTACTGTTGAAAAGATTTCTGAAGTATCTACTTTAGAGCCCATTTGGCAGATGTGGTTTTCATCTCTTTCATCATTCTTTAAAGACAGGAATGTTTGACTCTTTAGAGTCCTTCAATATGGACCCAAACTACATTAATAGAAATAAAACAAGAACACAAACAAATACAGAAAAGCTTGCTGTTAAAAGCTGTGCATCCTTTTATTGTTCCTCCTGATTTTCATTCCTCTGAAGGAGGAGGAGGAACATTAACATCCAGTTCTTGTCATCTTTTAGTAATGCATTTTATCAGGCTCTTGAGGTAAGCCAATAATTTTTTTTAAGATTTGTAGAGCCCTATGTGTAGCTGAAAATTCAGAACCTTGTCCTGTTCTGCCCTCTGACTTCAATGCTGGGCTAAATTGGAACGTTATTGATTCCAAATTGAACATAGCATGGCCTCAATCCAGTACAAAGCAGGAGCAAGTTTGCATTGTGAAGAAGGAATGTCTCAGTTATCCCACTAATTTAGAAATTTTCCCTCCATTTTTTTTCCTAACTCATTGCTCATTCAGCAAATACTTGATTTGCACTGCTCAGAGCACTGCCCATATCTTGCTGAGTAGTTTAAATTTAGATTCTGTCATAGGTACGAGTAAGAAACTGTTACATTGTGTATATCTGAAAATGGATAAATAAGTATCTTCCAAAATACTTTTAACTGATGTTTTTCTACACTGAATTTAACTTCCTTTGCCCATATCTATTGGTCTTTCAGTTTATTTACTTGAAATAATTTTTCCCTAAGTTAAGACCTTGAGCTTTGGTAATTTTTTTTTTTGCTCATAACAAAATTTTGGTTCATATTTTTTTCTTACTTACACTGCTGTCTCTTAAGATATATTTTATCTCAGGGTTTTGAACTCTGTATTTATACTTTAGCTCCTGGATAAGCTTCTCTTCTTCTCTCCTGCCTTCTGAAAGGGCAAGGGACAGCAGACACTGTCTTACCTTATACCATCAAAGTTATCCACGTTCTGCATTGAGGGAAGATGGAAAGTATCATTCTTTTATTTTATAGTTCCAAAAAGATCAGTGAAACTTTGAGCAGGAGAACATGAACAGCCTCCTGCCTGGCATCCCTTGACACCTTCCACCTCCCATCCCTCCCATGGATTTGTGACATTAAAAAAAAAAAAAAAAAAAAAAGATTTTTAAGAAGGGCTGAAGTAAGATAGTGGAATATTGCTCATCTCAGGGAGCTTGATTCTTGGAAAGAATAATACAGAATACAATGAGATGATTTCCAAAGCATAATTCTTATAGCAGTATCTTGATTAAAAAAACCCCAAAGTCCCATGAAAACAAAAACAAAACAGAAGGATTTTGGAACATTCATGACAGAGCAAGATAACTTCTACAGGTGAGTATGGAAATTGATGCAGGATTAGAAAAAGGGAAAGATATGCTTGCATATCAAATAAAGGAGTTCCTAAATATTGCAAGGTTTAGGAAAAACAAAGCATTTTTTAGAAGAGTCCTACACTATATTAAAGGATCAGATATGTATTTTAGATTCTAATCTCTCATCCTTCATTTTACTCCAAAGGCTCACAAATCTTTCTACTAGCACCTTTCTCTGTAAAGTTTGACTTTCTAGTTCACTGGATGAAAAACCAAAAGCTGTCATTTTCTCCCAAATGATTTGTTGGCCCTCTTCCGTTTTATACCCTAAATTCACACAAGAGCCCATCCATGAAGCTCCAATCTGACTGTTTTCCTCCTTTATACAAGAAAAGATCTATCACCCAGATTTGCCAAATAAGAAATATAAAGAGAATATTATTTGTTTTCTCTGCATGTTTCATATCTAAAATATTCATTCAGTCTTCTGCTCAGAATAGGTACAAGACAATCTGTTCATAGATCATTTTACTGAAAACTTGATAGGTTGCCTGTCAGATTTGTAGAGGCTCAAAAGTTTTGTCTCATGAACTTCTGATTGAAAGGCATCACACTGCTGATAGAATCTGCATCCAAATGATTTCTTTTTAATAGTGCATTGAAATTTTCTTTTTGTTGACAAGATTACACTGAGATCACTAACAAACTCACACAGATGGGATTATAAACCAGAAAGGTTCTAGTTGAGTTATTTTAGCAAAGCATTCGCCCTTCCTAAGGTAAACCAGTTGCTGCTCAGATTTCCTTTTGTGCACCTTTTGTACTCTTGGTCCCCTCAGACGTTTTAAAGAATTGTTACTTTTAATCCAAAAGCCTGTAATCACTGATGTACATAAAGTACCTTCTTGCTTTCACTCAGACACCCAAAAGACGTGTGACAGTGTGTCATGTGTTGCTATCTAGAATTGTAGAAACATAGAATTGTTTGAGTTGAGAAGAACCTTTAAAGGTCATCCAGTCCCACCCTCCTGAAATGAGCAACCAGAACAGGCTGCTCAGATCCTCATCCAGACTTGAATGTTCCCAGACCTGGAGGTTTCACCACCTTGATCATAAAAACATATTCTCTATATCTTTTCTGAAATATGCATTTGTGTATATTGAATCAATCAATTAGTTAAAATAGATTTGTACTTTTTTAAATGTAAATAGCTTTTTTATGCATTATTTTAATTACACACAAGAAAGAGTACATATCTTTAAGATTACTTAGATTCTTATTTCCTCGTGTAATACACTGTGAAGCTCTTGAGCAGTGAGGAAGTAATGCGTGATTGCACTTTTAGGTAAAAAATGCTTGAAAGCATGGATTGTGTGTGTAAAGTGCTTGCCTAACTTTAAAGGTTAATATCATTTATATATAGCTTCTCATTATACAGTCAGCTGTTCACCGTTTGCCTGTCTTAAATAATAGTACATACAAACATAAAAACATAGAACTGTTGGAAATGCTTGCTACATACAGTGTGTGGGTGCCACTCAAGCTATTGCTTCTGTTTATTAAATATGCTTATATTTGTTTAAAAAACCCTGCACCTTTCTGCCTTGATTTTGTTACCAAGGTAGTTTTATTCTCTTAAATATTCAGAAACTCTTACAAACAGACAAATGAAACTGAAGTAGACTACTTCTTAATAGCAGTAACAATTCATGTAATAGCTTTAGGCTCATTTCTATGGTAACTCTAATAAGAACAAAGAAGTTCAGTTATGTCAATAGCACTAATGAATGTAGTGAATATGAGCATTTCAGCTCAAGCTCTTTGCTATCTATTGAAATGACAACACTTTAAAGTATTCATTTTAAAAAAGATAGGAATGGCTTTTGGTGTATATGATATTGCTTATGGGATGCAACACATTTACTTTAGCAAGTATATGAGAATATGGTGTATTCTTGAACAACAGCTTTTGAAGGAACAAAAACAATACTTTGTTTTTCAGGTTGAGCAAGGAAACAACAACAGCAGATGTAAGCAAACCAAGAAATATTGACATGCATAATTAATGTACCCCAGTGTGTAATAGTATTCATGTGTGTAGGTGTCTACAGGATTATATAGTTTATGTTTAAAAGTTGTTAAGCTCACAGATAATTTTTCTTTTTTTGCTATCTTCTTGTCCGTTGCTTAGCAAATATCTTGCACATCTGTATGTAGTTACTCATAGGCTGTGTGAGTAATCCTACTGAAGTCAAAGGAGCTATTCATAGGACCAGAATCTCAACTTGTTATATTGCTCAGGCTCCTCTGAAATCAATAGAGCTATGACTGCTTATTTCAACTGTGTGTCTAGTTTTACTGAGGATAACTGGGACATTTATTTTAGGTTGATGTTTTCTGCATTCTCTCCAACCTAAAATTTAGGTTCCTCTCTGAATGAACCTTTCAAGCAATATGCCTGGTTAGCTGACACTAGATCTTGTCTCAGGACTCCCTCTGCAGTCAGTATAAAAGGCACTTGCAAATGACAATTTATCCTGCCCAATTTTCACAGTGTTCACTCTTTATACTCTGGTACTTGTGGGGACCTGACTTCTTGTTAACAATACAAATAACCCATTGCGTCAAATCTCCCATACTGAGAGTTATTCTTCACTTTCTTTGCTTTCATTTTGTAAAATTGAGGTTCTATTTATAATACTGTCATTTCATACAAGTAAGCATGTGATTAATTCTTATATTAGTAATGCTCACAACATGCTTGTTCTCTGTATAAAGTAGTATTAAATGGTGCCAGTGACAGACTCAATATTATATTGAAAAAATTTCTGTTGGGGAGTGAATTAAGCAAAGCTGATACAAAGTATTTGTGAAAGCTTGCCAACAGATCTGTTTCTTTATTCCACAAAATTCAGAAGGTAAAGAAGATAACAGACAACAACCAATTGTAAAACTAAAATAGTGAGTTCTTTAATAAAAAAAATAAATCAGGGGAAAGAAACAAAGTAGGTGTTTTATTATTTGTACTTATGACCAGGAGAAGAAAATTGTTCGCTTTTCTTAACATAATAACCAAAGTTCTTTCTTACATTTGTGTAGTGGAGTTAGCCTGAAGATTCCCAAAAGGCAATAATCAAAATAAATTAGTTTCATTATATGTGGTTCCTGGGATATGCATAGAAAGGAAGCTTGAATGTAGTTTTTCCTGCTGATAACAGTACTTTAAAATTAATAGTTGTGATATTCTGTTCAGTAGAATTTATTATCAAAGTTGAGCTTTCTAAATATGAATATAAAATGCTTCTGGAGATAATGCTAATTTTACAATGGCGATATAGAGTCCTACTCTCTGGTTAACTCTTGCAAGTGTACTGGGGTAAGTTTTCAAGGCAACAGGAAGGTAAAATTAAGGTTATTTTCGAGAGAGAGAGGGAACTAGCCCAAATGGAAAAGACTGCCTGAGGCAAGTGGCCACTTGGCAGAGCCTGGGGGTGCTTTGAGCTACATGGTCTGAGAGTTTTCCATGGGACTGGTTGTAAACATAGGAGCATTAGCAGAATTTGTAGCAAACTAGCTGTCAGCAAAAAGCAGCAGACAATGAGAAAGGCAGTCCTTAGTGGGACCCTGGGAAGAAGCCAGATAACTCCTTTAGAATTTATGACAAGAAAAGTAATTTGAATTGGTTTCCACAGTGCTAAAGGAGTGAGGATGGTGGATGTGTTCTTTGTAAATAAAGAGGATTGCACAAAAGTAGATGATTCATTTCTGTCTCCTAACAAAAAAGAAAGAGCAGGTGTTGAATATTGGCCCAAAGTGGTGAGACTCTTCTTTATGTTTGTATTTCCTCTGTCTTTGCAGCATAGCATCAATTTTTTCCCCTATTAAAACACAAACAAACCTGTTTCTCAAAGCCCTGTAAGAAAAGAGTGAATTTAGCTACAAACAACAGTGTTGCAAGAAGAGAATGAAATGAATATGAAGAGAGAATGAAAAGGTTTCACAATTTACAGTAAGAGGTCTTCAAGAGAAAAATGCAAATACTCCTCTGTAGATACTCCATTGTTTTTCTCAGAGTTCCAGAAATTTTAGTTGCACTGGGTGGGCAACTTTGGCCTTCATTGCACTCACCTTCATTGCAGGTGAGTCACCTGCAATGGGAGAAACATGAAAGAAACTGAGGCTGAACTGTCCTTCCTCCAAAGAGCAGGGAAATAACTCAAAGTCCAAGCCTAGAAGACATAGTTCCTCTCTATTACTCTGCTCTTCCTTTCTACCTAAAGTTTTGTTTATTTACAGTTGAATGCTAGTCATGTATTCGAAAAATTACATTAAATCATGCAAACAATAACTTTTATTGCTTGTAGTTTATGGAACATTTGCTGCTGCTTCTACAAACATCCATTTCCTTGCAAATACGTGATTTTTTTTTCAGAGCTGATTTTTAGGTACATTTACATATGTGTTCAATTGAGTAGCAGTAAGGTGGGATTCATATAATTCCTGAATCTCTTCCAAAGTGTTTGCATTCACTTTGCCCAGTATGGATAGTAGCTTCCTTCTAAAATAAACACATCCACCTTTTTATCTCTTAAAGTTAGTGTTGATAATATACAGACTAATGGTTTTTTTCTTCAAAAACATTTTGAAGGCACTGAAGTTTCTCCTATGTGGATGACCCCCTGCTAAAGTCAGAGCTTTAATAATCAATGCAAAGCAGATGCAAAGATCAATGCAGCTGGAAATTAAATAAGTTCACCAAGTGATTTTTTTCAGTGCCTGCACTATTAATTGGTTTACTCTGTCAGCAGATTGTGTTCACTGCTGTGAGTGTCAGTGTTGTTGCTATCAACAAATTCCATGGGGGGCTTCTCTGCTCTCTGTAGATGTTTGTACACACAAACATTCCTTGGGGTCACCCCTCTTGAGCAAACACTGGCTGTGCAGTTCATCTGGGCACCTTCAAGGCTTCTTCCCCTTCTCTGGATAGAAGGCAAAATAATAGCAGGGTCATGGTGACAGGATTTGCATAGTATACTTATTTCTGGAGGAACTTGCCAACACCTGTGAAAGGTTAGGTTGGGGAAAAAAAAGCCAGCAATGCCCTCCACACCCCCGACAAAAAATCCAAAAACCAAAAAAAAACCTCCAAAAAACCAAAAACTACACAATCAAATAGAACTTTAAAGAAACCCATGGGTATATGACACAGCCTACAAAAATGTAGAGTAGTTGTTCTTTTTCAAGAATATAATAACGCAATATTTATCCTTCCTGGAGCTGTATTTTTTATTGCTCCAGCAGTTCACAAACAATAGTTGAGAGTTAGTGTGACCTGATATAAACCAAGCTCATTACACTATTTTCAACAGATAATTAATAATTAACATATAACCTTTGGCTTTCCTTTTATCTTCAAGTATTGACAGAAGTTGCATAAAAACATACTATGTGTGGAAAAAATGCTTTGAAATGCAAAACTTAATTAAAATTAATGTAATGTCATTTTAGTACAGTTGTGTAGTAGCAAAAGTAATATAGGGAATTTGAATATCTGAACAGATGATTATTTTTATCCATGCCAGTCAATTTTTACACAAGTAAATTTTGGAGAACAGAATATCATTTGGTATTTTGTTTGGGTTTCATTGGATTGAGTGCACCACGGCAGTTAAATTGTGACATCAGTAAATTAGCCCAGACTGCTTTGGCAGTCAATTGACCCACATGCAATTAGCAAAACTGAAACCACAATGAATTCTGTAGCTTGAGCTTGTTATGTTTTTTTTCTGCTTCACATACATTTTGAAAATCCCAGTTAATTAAGACTTATCATAGACTTAAATAGCTGTAGCTTCTTAGACTTTTATATTTGTGCAGCCATGGTCAGAAGTACTGAGGGAGGCAGGGAAATACAAATTCCCAGCTGGAGAAGTTTGGCTTTGGAAGTCAGTCCTTTCCTTTCTAGTGTTGTAGGTGCCTTTTTGCCAGTTCTTTCACTGCCTGGGCCATCAGTTCCTCACCTGTGGCACACAAACAGTTGTACAGGTTGTGGTGATACAGTTTTCATTAAAGATTCTGTTGGTATTAATTGGGGGACTTTGATGACTCTTTTCTTTATTCCATAATGACCCTTTGTCCCTAGGCTACTTATTTAGGTTTCTGTTCATTTAGGCAGGAAAAAGGAGTGAAATGGACACTAAATCATTCTCCTAATTTTTTTGGGGTGAAGAGATACAAACATGTGAAATACAGTCTGTTACTTTAATGTGTTAAATTTCATACATATTTCAATATTTGCTAAAATACATTATGAATGTATGAAATATCTTGTATGTGTTTGATTTTCATCTTAATTAAAATCAATCACCCATTTCGTAGGGTTTTATGCTTTCTGAATAAGTTAATGGTGCACAATACTGATCCTACACTGCTTTTTGCCTACCATAATTATTTTGTCTTCACAAAGTTAAGGAATAATATTTCCAGAAGAGTGGGAACATGCATGTTAGAAAAATACTGTATCCCAGCATATGTGACCCATGTGCAAGTATCAGGCACACCAGGTTTTGACTTAATACTTTAAAAGTGTCTAGTAATAATATTCAGTATACTATAATATATTATGAAATTGTGTATATTAAATATAATGTAATATAATGTATAATATTAAGTATAAGCTAATGAACTCGTCCCTTTCCACATTCACATGGAAAGCAAGTCCACGTTGTTAATGACTAAATCACCCATGCACAAAATGTCCACCTCTGATTAGAGCATCCAGTGTGCTGTCAGCTTACAGAAAACGATGGACATAAATCATCTCTGTGGAAAGGGAGGAAAAGAGGAGCCAGAGAATTAGTCAGTGAGTTCCCAGAAACATCCGTCAATAAAAGCGAAGCTGTTTGTAAGCATCTATGAAAAAATAAAAAAAGATTAAAAGCCTGGATGTTCTCTTCGTTAACCAAATCACACAAAAGGAGTATGCTTTTCTTCCAAGGTAGGATAAAAGTCCTTTTGAATGGAGGAGAAAACATCTGGTGCTTGTACAGTTGGCCATTATAAAGACTATAAAAAGTCTATCCCGGGATACTTTAATAGGGAAGGCAAGGAAGCATTGTCATGATTACATAGCTGTGGAGTAGGTGCAAAAGTGGTCAAAACCCCATAATCAGATGTTATTTATCAGTGAAATGAGGGATTAACTATGTGTGGACTGTAGTTATCTGCATTAGCCCCTTCAAAGCTTTGTCCTAGCTCCAGAACTCATCAGTGTTTTTTAATGACCTAAGTCCTGCAGTTGGAGATTACATCTCATCAATTTGCATAGGAGCAGCTGGGTCAGGAGTGTGTTGCCAGCAGGATCAGGCTTCAAAACAACCTTTAGAAACTGGAAGCAATATCCATACTGGTAAAAGCAAGTTTTAGAAATAATCTGGTACAAATAATCATCTTCACAGAAACAGCAGGAAGAAAAAGCTGACTGTGCTACAATTCCTCAGAGCTGATCAATGGCTTAGAAAGGTTCACAAGCTGAATATAAGTCAACAGCAATCTAGTTACAAATAAAGGAATATATTTCTGGCTTGCATATATAACTCTAAGGCATGTATATAACTCTAATTCTTGTCCTTTCCTGACTATGGCTTTAAGTGGAGATCATGGCCAGCTTAGACAGAGCAGTTCAAAAACTCTGGAACATTTGGAAATGTTCAGAGGAGAGAGGTGGGAAAGTGTGTCTGTTTATAGTTTCATAGCATTAAAGATCATGGAGAGGTGTGATAAAAACCTTGAAGGTGGGGAATGGAATAATGCATTTATCAGAATCTGTTGTAGAAAGGATGAGAAACGAAGTGCCCATGTTGCAGCAAAGAACATTCAGGTGATACAATGAAAATTAATAAATTATAATGATATTAGTAGTGTAGTTCTGCAGTAGATAATCTCTGACATTCCAGAGCCTTTGTCAGTGTAAGCCTTTAGGAGTGGGGTGGGCAAATACAGGACAGAAATTAGAAGACCTGGATATGACTTTGTAGGGTGGTGTGGAGTCCCTTGACAGTCTCTGTAGGTCTCTTTGAACCTTATGACCTTATGTTTTAAAAAACCCACTTGAGGCCAGAGTATTTTGTACATACCAGGAGCATTTTATCTGCTATAGAATCACAGAATCACATGGGTTAGTTTGGGGTGGGATCTCTAAAGATCATCTAGTTCAACTCCTGCTGCCATGGGCAGGGACAACTTCTGCTGGAGCAGGGTGCTCCAAGCCCTGTCCAACCTGGCCTTGAGCACTTCCAGGGATGAAGCATCCAGGATTTCTCTTAGACTAAGGCTACATGATATGATATTGCAGCACCAAAATTCCACAGTAGTGCTCTAATAGCACCTGCACTTCCTCATTAAAGACTATTTAAAAATCTACATTAATTTGATATTTATACTTTCATTGCAAAACTATGTCCCAAATGGCGATAAAGGCAAGTAATTATACAGATATTCCATCATATCTTTTGCATTAAAAAGGCTTTTAAGGAGCAGCTTTCTTCTTTACAAATCTCATTTGCATAAATGCAGCCTTTGAAGTTATTGATGTCATGTACCATGGTTAAACTTTTCAAAATTTCAGACATGAGAAAATCAGGGTCAAAAATAGCCCCTTGCCTTTTGTGCCATTTAAGTTCATGTCCATGATGTCCATCCAAGTGACTGAGTCACCCTGTGGAATAATTTTTTTTTCATTTTTGACTTTTCATTTCATGATTTGGGCTGGATTATTTGTTTTGCACCTTACATCCCCTTCATTGTGTAATACTGGTTTTCCTGTATGAGTGGCAGGCAAGGCAAGAGAGTTTGAGTTTCAAAATGAAAACCACATATAGATGAGAAATTGAGCAAGTTTTGTGTTGTTTTGCTTGGGGTTTTGTTTGTTTTGGTGTTTTGTTTGATTTTTTTTTTTTGGTCATACATAGTTTTGCAATTATTCTGATTTTCCTCTAACTGAACCTTTAACTGACTTTAAGTCTCAACAGTATTTTAAAATACACATTTTTGCAACAGCACTGTTTAGAACATATACAAAATTCTTATAAAAGGTAGCTGCTGCATGTTTGTGAGTCATTCTTCTTGCTTGCCTGTATCCTGTGACAGATGATATCTATCCTACAGATGGAAAATACTGTATTTTTTCAGTAGTTTCAGAATTGCTTGTTGTTTTCTGACATGCAACTATCATAATTTAAACACGCTTTCTTTCCTTATATAATGACCAATTTACATATAACCTTTGGCTTTCCTTTTATCTTGAATCATTGGTAGAAAATTGCATAAAATCATACAGTTTAAGCAAAATATCTCTCACATGCAAATTCTAATTAAAATTAATATTGTGTTCCTGAAATATAATGCTTGGGATATCACAAATATTTGAATATGCTATTAATTTTTCCATGTTGTTTGTTCCTAAAAAATGGTTTAGGGTAAAATATTTGAATCAAGCAGAGTGTGATGCAAAGGCTAAATCCTAACTTTATTTAATTGCTTTATATTTTTTGTTCAACTGGAATGCATGCAAATTGACAATGAAGAAAACACAATTACCTTTATTTTCCTTTTTTTTTTGTATCTACTTACAAGGTTGCTATTAACTGGAAGTAATAGTATGGTATAAAAGCTATTACAAAACATTTTTTTTTACAAAGATATTTCTCTTCAGGCTGAAAAAAAATCTCACTTTTGGTGGAACGTAAGCAGCTTCATTTAGATGAAACTTTTTTTTTGGTGGAAGAAGCAAGTAAATATATATTTCTAACATAAAGAAATAAGGTGATTTAGCTGGATTGCAAGAAAAATATGATATGAAAAAATACAGTCTATCATATCAGCAGTAAATAGGTTTTTCTAGTAGTTGATACAGTCAAAAATTCCCTGTCAACCCACATAAAATTCACATTCATAGCTAAGAGTTACAAAGGAAAGTTTATATCCCTCTATTTAGCTAGCATCCTGCTCAGGTCAGACTGACATTATTTTGAAAAGTTTCTGCTATCTTCGAGAGATCTTCCTCTAATCCATATATTTTGCAGATGCTATTTCTGCTACCAAGTTGAGCACTGTATTCACTTTTTCATTGCATCCCAATCCTTACAGTCTGTAAGTGCCCAATTACTGCTCAATCCCACAGCATCCCAGTACACAGATTCATAGTTTATGGGTCTCCTTACTCCAAGAGAAGGGAAATATTATCTGTTTGGGGGGAGGGGGGGAGGTTAAATTCCTTTATTTTGCTGTTTGATTCTTTCCAATATGAGCTGCAGGATATATGTGTGGAAAAATCCTGGCTTTGTTTTTCTCCCCATGGTGGAGGGAGGCCTCAGGCAGGCAGCTGTCATGCAGCACTTTCATTCTGCTTGCTCAGTGTCCTCCAGGTGGGAAGGTAGTGTAAGTGTTTACAAAATGTTTCTCTGATCACAGATTCAGCTTCTTGTAGGCTTTGTCCCCCAGTGGGACTTGGCCCTCTGTTATCAGCTTTGGAAGCACTGAATTTCAAAAGCAGTGTTCACTGGACTGGTCTGCACCAGTTGAAGTAGGTACTTGACACTGAAGTCTGTCAAAGATACGTTATTGGTGTTTCTAAGAAATCAATTGTTTTCTTTTCCATTTTATGTGAAAAACATTGATTTGTTCACACATTTGTTTCTGTGTAAAAACTTTTGCCTGATTTACTCAGAGCAATATTTTCCCCAGAGCTGATGTTAAGAGCTGGTTTTACCTACCCATCAGTGCCCTCACATTACTGTTAAAAAAAAAAAAAAAAAAAAAGCAATAAATATTTTCGTAATATAGGTAAACAATCACTGAACAAAGCATTTGTTGTTGGCAGTGAGTTCTTCCTTGTGGGATGAGCCTGGAACATCACAAACAGAAAGCATGTGCCTTTCTCTAGGTCACTGTAATACCATGGCCCAAATGGGTAACAGGGAAATGAGGAATATGCAGGTGTAACTGCCTACATTTAGTGCTTTTTCTGCATGTTCTAGGAGGCAGACTAAAATTTTAAATGCATAAAATTGCAAGAAGGGGAATCCTATAGCAGCTGTTACTGGATTTACCATTGATTTAGTGGGGTTAAAACTTTGCCCTTTATTTGAGCTGCTCTGATCTGGTGTTATGCCCCATCAGTAAATTGTATATAAGACTTCCAGCATTTGAAAACACTGAGATACACAAGAGGCACAATACAGTTCAGTGTGCACTGTGACTTCATTTTGCAGCTGTTCTGTACCTGCCTCTGCTGTGCTTTGCATCAGGTGGGTGTGATTGCTTTGAAGAATCCAACACAGTTTGTAGTTCACACCATTCACAAATATTTAAGCAGGGAAAAGAAAGCCAAACCCACAATCTAAAAATAAAAATTTTATTTTTGGAGGGTAAAAAGCTATTTTTTAATCATCTTTTGTTTATGATTGTCTTTGATTTTCACACCTCAAAGTGCCATAAAATCAGCTTTTGATCTTTATACATTCTTAAAGCAATCTAGCAATTAAGTGAACAAAGGGAAAAGGTAGGAAAGTAAAATTGTTTGTGAAAGATAGTGAATCAAATTATAAATAGGGCTTTTTTGTCTGATTAAATTAGAGTAATGTTTTAGCTCAACAAAATTACACAGTGACACCTCCCCCCGCCCCCATGTTCACATTAAAATTTGTCAAGTGGTGCTTATGTGCTTTTGATAATAAGGAACAAAGTTCTGAAGTTCTGGAGAGTTTCATTCCCGTTTTAGCTGTTGAGCATATTTAATACCTCTCATTAACGTACTTTACAGTTTCTTCTTCAAGATAAATGTTTGTTGAATCCTAAGTGAAGGTGCCTTTGATGCTGAATGGCTGCTGTGTGTGATAACAAGGGAGTAACTCTGCAAATTCGAGTCCAATCGTGTTTTGCAGCAGGTCATTGTTCTCTGGGTGTGAGGCCAGCATACTTAGTGCCAGGCTCTGAAGAGATTGTGTGGCTTTATACACTGGGACCCACTGGTTAGATAAGGAAAAAATACATCTTCTTGATGTCTTAGGGAGTTTGTAATCATAATTCTATTCAAAAATGGAAACTCATCCTTAATTGAGTGGGGCTCTGTTTGATTTTTATCTCTTAATAGAAAGAACATAATGCTAAAACCCCAGTTTTTTTAAGAATGGCACATGTGTATCCATGATACTGGTATGAAATGTCATTCTCCCAGAAGAAATATTTCTCTAAAAATACTGCTTTATTTGTATTATCATGCTGTAAGAACACTACTTTTGTGTTTAGCTGTAATTCAGTTCTCCTTACTATTTTTTACACAAGTATTCAAATGCACTCTCTATCTGCCACATATTCAGAAAGCTCCCAGAAGAAAGATTAGCTATGACAAAGCTTTTTCATGAGGAGCCTCTCCAAGTAAATGACAAACTTGTACAGCTGTACTCATTTTCTTATACTGTTAGTCTCTGCCAGAAATATGGGAAGATTCTAATAAGCATATTTAATTGATCTTATGTCTTTCTTTCCTTGTCCTCCTGATTTTGATTGTATGGCTGTTATCTTTGATTTTTCCACTGTTCACATTCCCTCTCCCATCAGATACATCTGTTTCTCCTTTCTGTTACTCATCATTAGTTATCTTTTCTATTTTGTTAGTACTTGAATATGCTCTTATGAAACACATCTCAGCTGTGTTGTGTTTTTGTTAAAATTGGCACTTCTAAAAGGCCTCTGCCTTTTGGCTGTTATGCTTGAACTCAATTGTCAAAATGATTTCTCTAGATTGATGACTCTTTAGAGAAACACTGCCTTTGCCTGAGTGCATTGCTGGTATACAATAATAATGAAAGATTAGACTGTTTCTTGACTGTCAAAATCACCATACTAAAGGTTTAAGAGGATAAAAGGGACAGTGCAACGGTGTAATGAAGAAGGGAGGATGCAGCAGGACAATATTGTTGGCTTCTGCCAGGAGAGCACTTGCCTTACTACCCAGGATCAGTGCAGGAAGAACAGTGGGAAACTGAGGACTCTTGACCTCCTTAAATTTGGACCTGAGTACTTAGGGCTCTCCTTATTGACAGGGATCAAAATAAGGGTTGAATATGACCACAAGGAATGGTGGTCCATGTTTCATTTATGCTACACAGCCATGGTTTATTATCCACTCAAAGGGAGGGAATAAAAGGAAGTTCAGACAAGTTCCAAAAGAAAGAGATTTACATCATTTAGATGTGAAACTTATATTTTCTTACTGGTATGAATGGCTTAAAAGCATATACTATCAAAAAAGGCACCAGCTATAAAGTATCTGTCAGTGCATTGGTAGAGGATTATACCTTTAATTCTCCAGAAACAGCTCTTTTGCTGGAAGCTTTTGGAATAAAAGAAATAACTATTCAGATCCCCAGATGCTTATTCACATCTGACTTTTTTTTAAATTTAAAAATATCTACAAGCTGCATTTTATTAATGCTTTTAATTTTAAAAGTTGTCTCCTCATTAGAGGTACACATACAGTGGAATGTGAAGCAAAGCAGAAATTGAAGAAGAAAACTGTAATACATGGCTTAAATAAGAAAACACCAAGTTGCAGCTTATTAAAATGAATTTCAGTAATAGCTAGCAAGATTGTTTCTTCCAAGTCATTGCATTTTCTGGAGGAGTACAGGTGAATGGGAAAATGCAGGAAACTCTCATCCCATCATTTTATTTGATGTTGGGGGGGGGGAATTTATAGTTTGTTACCTACATACTCTTACCACTATTATTTGCTTCTGCAGCTTAGGCCACTTGAATGTATAAATGCATCTGCCCCTGCTGTGTCTCAGTGTCTGTCCTACACACAGAAAGTGTCTGTTTGCAAAAGAAAGGGCAGCTGGGTCTTGCAGGAGTCTTGCATTGCCCTCTGGAGGAGCAGGCCTTTGCAATGAGGTCTGAAATTTGATTTAGATACCTAAAATTCCCATAAGGATTCCCCTGTAATATAGAAAGTAGCATAGAGTGAGAGCAATATGTGATGGAAATTTCTCACTGTAACTGCTTATCCTTGTATCTCTGCATTTATATCTGTGCCATAATCTAAAAATCACCCAATCAATCCCCCACCCACAACCCCTCACCCCAGAGAAAGACAGCACAAGAGTGGACTGAAAGACTGAAAAAAAAATGCCAATAAACACTTGTGAACTTCAGCTTGTGTCCCTGTGGGAGAAGCTCCTGAAGTTTTCTTCTTGGGGAGGTCCCTGGGCTCTGTTAATTGACATGGTAAATGAACTGCAATTTTCACCCTTTCATACCCTCACCCTTAAAACTTTCCCTGTTCCACAGGTTCATTTGCTTTTCTTGGAAGAGATTATTAATATCCCAACCTAGGCTGCATCCTGAATTTAATATCAAGTTTGATTCCATTTCACTGCATATTGTATCCAATAAATGTTCAATAGCTTGGGAGAGAGTCAGCTCCCCTTTCAAATTAGATTTTAAACTTTCCATTTGCTACTTTAACTCTATTAATATTTTTTTCATCTTTTGTGTGTTTTCTTATCCTTTTAAAATGAATTTTGGGAGTGCAAGTCTGAAACCCAACTTGATGTCAGGGGAGTAAGCTCTGTGGCAAATACTGCCACTGCAGAGTAATTTTATTCAACAGTAGCACTAAAAATATCTGAGTAGTCTTCATAGGTAAATATTCATTTTACATCTGTGACCATATACACTCTCCATCTTTTATGTAATTGGCATGATTTATATGTTCAGTTTCATTTAGATTCCACAAAGAAATGAGCACTGATCCTGTTTTAAGTGGGGATTTTTTTTTCCTATCTTTGAGAACTTTTATCTGGCGATTCAGAGGTTCAGAACATTTCTACAATGCACCTTGGAAATCTGTTTTTGCTTTTTCATAGCATGGCTTTTTTTAAAAAGTGCAAATGAAATTTACTAGTGCAGCAAGCATTTTAATACCTGAAGCAATATTTTGTGCTGTTCTGAATTGCTTTTGGCAGGGATTTGTTCTGATTTTAAAACATTAGAATGAAATTATGCATATTTATCAGATATTTTGAAACTTTGAGATGTTTTGAAGTTTTTAAGATTTTATGTTCAGTATTAATTGGTATTTTTCTTTCAGTACAGAGAAATAGACTTAACTAGCATCACATCATATTTTGGATTTTGTCCTCTAAAAATTAATAGTTTTGGATACACAATCTTTAAGCCTTCAGAAATTGACATCACTGATAACTGAACAGTTGTTTACCCTTAAAATGGGATATATCAAAGGCAGCTAAGGTATTTAGCCACAGTTCCCAGTAAATTTCCTTTGCATGCAGTGCTCATGTCCCTTTATTCTGTTTTTTTATCAATTGCCTACAATTGTAGCAAGTTTATTTGAGGATTTATGCATAGTAATTTGGTCCAAAACTAATTACATTGAATTTATGAAGTCCTGGTAATTCCAGGGAGAGTTGAGTCTGCCCTTTTATCGGACTGATGTCCTCATCACCTTTCACATCCATACTAAACATGCTTTGGATGGCACCACTGTAAGAGCAGCCCACGGACATAATTGCCAATGATTGTGTTATTCATTGTTAGGCAGGATGGAACCTGCTGCAGTGCTCTGCATGCCTTCATTGGAGTGGAATGAAATGTCATCACCTGGGTTTCATAAAACATACCTTTGTAAGAGGGCTAGGAATAACAACAGTTCTTCCTGATATAAAAATAGCTCATAGATTTAGGGGTTTGGGGTGTGGTGGTGGTTTTTTTTTCCTTTCAGGTGGGTAGAAAGGCACAAATGCTTGGTGCCCTTGGTACAAAGTTAACAAAGCATTATATTGCCACTTGGCCATCTGTTGGGATAAAATGGTTGTTGTTTTCAATGATGCTACTTTGATACTTTTCCCACCCCAACTTGTGATTTTTCTCTTCAGGCATTGTGCAAGGGGGCATTTTTTCCAGTGTGCTATAGGTGAAAACTTGCTGAAATTTGTATGCTTGTGGCTAAATACCCCTTCACCTGTTTGCTTACTGTGACAGATATATTTTATGTATTGTTGAATCCTCATAGAAGCGTCTACATTTTTTGCTCAGTTTGATGTCAAGCAAACCCTTGCAGTTGTTTTTTCCATGAATCAGATTGTGTTCACTGGCAGCCAATTCTCTCAGGTGCTCTCTCACCTTTCCTCTGTCCTTCTCCACCTGCCATATGCTGATGTGGCTGTGCCTGTGCTGCTGCTGTTCTATTAGTGGCCATAGCAGATACTCAGGTAACCTTACTTGCATCAGAATGACTCTGCAATTTGTTTAATTTTTAATTAGTATTGTCATAAACCAGAATAATTGCCTTCCATTTATGTATAGCACATTTCACATGTTTTGAGACAGAACAGCTTGAAGTACCTCTTGTTTTTAGAGACATACACAGGATAGAGACACAGTATGTCAGTTTATCCCTTAATATTGTTTCAGATCAGGAAAAAACAAGGATTAATATATCAATGAAAATCTGTATATCTTGTGCTGGGTATATTGCTTTTGCTGTTTTCTATAGTTGTGGTAATCAAAAACATGCTTTAAACATGCAAAAAGTGCAAGATTATGATGAAGATTTTACCAAATATTATCAAAATTCTGTAAGCAAAGCCAGTGTTTCCTCCTGCTACCCACAAAGAAGAAATATTGCAAATGGTCTATGAATGAATTAAATTCAATTTGTTTGCAGTTCTGAGCTCCTTTGTTTTTTGAGGATTATACAAAGTGAACATATGTGGAATACTGCTACCAGCTTGCATTCTTTGATAAATCCAGACAGGCAGAAGAACACTGGTGGCAGAAACTGTAGTATAAGGGTGTTTCTTATGGTTAAAACAAAATCTGCAAATTCCAACCCTTTTCAGAAACCAATGTTCGCGAGATTAGAACACAAATTATTGGATGAATGTGTTAAATATCAAACGTTAATGCCAAATATACTTGACAATAAATTAAGTTTCTGTTCTGTGATTTCCATCGATTTTCCATAGTATACAGATGTAGCAGAGAGAGAAGCTGAGAGATTTCCATTCATAATTAGGGTCAAAATGTGCTCTTTTACCAGCAAACATCTGATTTGCATTGAAAGGCTTTTCTTATGGCAGCAGACTGTTGCAGCTGTCCTGTAGCCTCCTGCAGCACGGCAGTGACAGGGGTCAGGCTCTGTCAGCTCGGACCTTTGCTGCTGTGCAGACGTGAGCTGGTGTCACTGCACAGCCTGTCAGTGCCACTCTCCTACTTCAGGGGCCTTCCTGTCACTCTGAGTGACCAGCTCTGGAGTGTCACTGCTGAGCTGAGAGAGGAACTATGAGCTCTTCAAGGAATATTGGCTATTGTGTGTTTTCAGAGAACCTTCTCGCAAATTTTTGATTAGGGAAAGAGGGTGATTTGTCTCTGTCCTCCATATCCTCCTAAAATTTTTAAGCTGTTGATAAATATCACAATTTCTGGACAAAAAAAAGAAAAAAAAAAGGAGAAATAGCAAAGATAATAAGCTTTAACAAATGTGATAAAAATAACTGGCTGTTTAGAGGACTGAGACTCATCCTATTCCTCTCATTGAGGGAGAGACCAGAACACAACAACACGTGTTGTTTGGCAGTACCCAACAAACCACTCTGTGCAATAACCTATCCCTGACACATCAGGACTCACAAAGAGAACCCAAGGGAATTTGATATCCTTATGAGTGAAGGAAAATGAAGTGTTAGGGGACAAAACCCACAAATCAAAACTTCATTAAATCTGCTTGAATGTAATTTATGTGTTAGGCATTTTATTCTGTCCAAGTAGCGGGATCTTAATCATGTGGATATTGTGACTTTTGATAGAGTAGATATTCCTGAAAGTGGCAGAACAGGCCTTCTTTCCAGATTTTTAAAGTGTGTCTAACAACATGCATGGCAATGAGGAAAGTGCTTATAGGTTTTTCACTACCAATGGGTAGGACTTGGAATCAGACAGATGCTTTTGAATTTTTTAACAGAGGTATTTTTCATTTGTATGAACAAAAATACTTAATCTGTTTTTAATGGAAATGCATGCTAATAATTTCATTTTTTCACAATAGAGACATCATAATCTGGTTTCCTCTGAGGCTTCAGATGCTGTGGGTTGATCCTAGCCTGCATCTCCTTGGTGGTCTGGGTAGTCCTTTGCTGAAAGGCATTATCAGCATCAAAGCCACTGCAGAGAGTTTATCTTGCTGCTGTGATTTCCTTGCATTCATCAAGGTTTTAGGACATCCTCTTGCTTATTCGTCTGGGACATCCCTTATTTCTCTGAAAGATCAGAAGGAATCTGGAATTAAATCAAACTGCTGAGTAAACTGGCATAGTATATTTTGGAAACTTTTAAGTTGCTATGTAAATTCCACAAGATCTATTATAAAAATATTGTATAGAACTTGTCATTAATTTCACCTGTTCTTTTTTAATACTCGTGTGATTTGACAAATTTGTCTCTATAAAATATTTGGACTAAATGTTCTATTGAATTTTGCTTTCATAAAACCTTTTAACAATGACTCGATAGATTAATTTTCTTTTCTAGCTGAAACACATAACCTACACAAGAAAATATTTTAACAAGATATCTAAAACTATACACAAGCCTTGTAAATAATGTATAGTTTTGTAATAGGAAGTATGCAAACATAAAATTATGCTACCTTCAACTCAGTTTTACCTTCAGGAATGAGCACATGTGAAAAAACATCCAATTTTAACTTACCTAAATTTCTGTGTCACTAGCAAAGAACTACAGGAAAAAGCCACACTATTCAAATCTGTGTTAGCAAATATTATTTACTAAAAAGAGAATAGTAACAACCTTCAGCCCAAAGCAGAGCTGAACATCAGAGTGTGAGTGTATTCCTACACTTGTTATCTGATGTCTGAGGCTTAGTGTTGCTGACATCTGGAATATTTCTCAATGTGTTTCTATAATGTGTTTCTCTCCATCTCTCTGCTATTGATCATGCATCCATTTGCCATGCAGTCAGATTTCCCTGAATGTTTGGAGCCTCAGTTTTATTCTCTTCCTCACTCACTGCAGCTATTTTACATTTGTTAAATTTTTTCTCAAAAAACAGTGGAAAAGAGTCAAAAGTTCAAGAACAGACCAAAGACAACAACTGCCAAATGGAACTGTTGCACATGGAAAGTATATCTGTCATGGTTAATATGGATTTAAGGGAGATTAAGTCTGTCCTACTTCTCTCTTACCAGATCTTCAAGATAACTGTTGAGCAATATTGGCACAGGTTGACAGAGATGCTTCATATCTGCCTACACAAGTGATGTAGAGGATAAAGAAGCATATTTCAGTCCAGTGGGGGTAGAAAAAGGAAATTTTTACTATTCAATGAACAATTCCTGTCTTTCTGTGTTGTTGGAATATTGACCTCTTTCACTGAGGAATCCTTTCATCGACTTCTGTGGATTTAGATTGTCTTGGGTTTCCTTTGAGGTCGATGTCATGAGAGACCCCCATCTGCCACTGTTTATTTTTTCCTAAAGAGATTGCATTACAGTTTAGAAATTTTAGCCCTTTGGTACATCAGTGAAAATTTACATTATATTCACCTGCTCCTTTAAATTAGTAGCAGCATTAGCCTCCATATTGTAATTATCTGTATCTTAGTATGTATACAAAAGACTGCTTCTAACACTTGGAGTAATAAAGTTTTCTATTTATAGTTTGGTTTATTCCTGTTAGGAAACATTCTCTGTTCTAATGGCCAGTATAGTTTACTCCATGTCTTGCAAGCATGCAAAGTAGCCTCGTTTGATGAAAAATTGCAAGGTTTTAGTTTGTTTCACTATGTTTAGTTTTAAATTTGTCTGAAAGTTTGGGGTAGGTTTTGCTTACTCTGCTACTTAGGGGTTTTTTGCCATCCCATTACTGAAATCTCATGGGCCAGATAATCTGCAAAAGCCCAGCAGCATAGCTGCTGTGGTAATAAAGACATAGATTCCCAAGTCGGATTTTATTTTAAGTTACTGTGACACACTCTGCTCTTGAATAAATGTTTTTATTTAAAACGTGTAATTTGTACCGAAGTGTTTTATAACTGAATCACTGAATAATCATAAGACAAGGCCCTGAACTAGCAATCGAAAGGTCAGGAGAACGTGGTCAATAATTATGTGATCATGTTGGGACTTGGGGCAGGAGGCTTTCTCTGTTGCCACAGTTTATCAGGGTTTTTTCTGCGATGGGCAGGATTGCAGCTGGCACAGCCTGTGTGTTAGGTTCCTGTCAGGAAGCCTTAGCAGAGAAATGAGCTCCGAGAATGTGAAACACAGCACACAGGGAGTCAAACCAAATGAGTTCAGCTTGACCATTGTTGGGTTGGAAGTGTGGGCTGCAGCACCCTCAAGAACAGCTCTGAATTGCAAAGAGTCCGATTGTTAAATGATTACAATCGTTTACTGCCAGAGGCCGTAAAAATTAAAAAGATCCAAGTGTTTCTTTCAGACAGAGATGCAGAGACTAATTTTACATGAATGCATGCCCTAACAAGATTAGCTGGCTTATTCAGGCGTATGAATTGCACTTCTGTTCCTCGTGTTAAACAAGCTTGTATCATCAGAGCCCCTTGGAGCTTGATCAAGGTCTCAAGCAGGCCTCTACTTTCACTCCTTTTGTTTCACTATTCTAACCTTAGATCTCTGAGGTTTTCCCTGTTTTCATGCTGACCTATGTTGCTGTTAGTGCTCAGCTTGAATTCTTTTTCTATGCTTATTTTTCTTTACTTTTAGCACATTATTCTCCTAACAACTCTGTGTGTGATGCAGAATGATGTCATAGTGTAGAAACATTGGGCCAATGAAGGAATGGAAATGATCCATTTTTTTTACCAGCATTTTTTGTGTTGCAGCACATGCTACGGTTCTACAACCTCAGTGGTGCCATTAGGGTAGCCACCATTTCTGCAGCAATGATGCAAAAAACCAAGAATTCTTTTCCTTCCATGGAATGAAAGATTGATTTTATGCATTGGATGATCTATTGATGGGGAAACATTAAAAATTACTAGATTACCACAAATAGATATTTTAAAAAGTCAATCCTTCTGAAATTTCTGTAGCTTCTAAGAGCAAACAGAGTGTGCTTTATGTTTTATTAAGCAGTGTGACTGAAAAAATCATATTGAAAGGAGTAGTACCTTTGTAATTTTAGGTGGATTAAAAATTCTGTAATATATTATGGATAATTTTTTTTAAGGGGCCAAAAATAATTTGTTTTGAACAATTTTTTTTCCTTAATTTTAACTTATTGCATTTCTAACACACTTTTGAATTCAGGACTAGTGTATTTTATGCATCATCTCACAAGCATTGCAAAGTTAATGTTTTTTAATGTGTTTGGAAAACACCTGTTTGCTTAATAAATCAATTTTAAAAATCCTCCTACAGCAATGAGTATATGGGTAACTTGTATTTTAACACTCTTTCCTTGTCACTTTGTATACTTACCAATTTGCACATACTTTTACCAGCAGCAATAGCAGTCATGAATGTGGATTTTTGTTTCCAGAACCTAAAACAGGCTTCTCTGTAACAGTTGCTTTACACAGGGCATGTGAACCTTTACTTGTGTAAATCTGTGTATATGGATGTGTGTGTGCTCATATGTGCTTTTTTTTCTACTGTTGTGAAATTGTCTGGGTGCTAAATGATTTCTCATTTCTTTTCCACTTTCTTTAGGAAAAATTACAAGTAATTTGCTTATATTATTTGAAACCTCATGAACTTTAGATACAAAGGAAAGAATAATAAAGCTTACCCCAATTTTATTTTTAAAAAAAGTTCATAGGAGAGAAGGTTTCTATGTTTCATGTTAATAACAGTTACTAATAATATTTATAATACATAATACAATATTATTTTTGCATTAGGTTCATTTGATTGCATTTAATTACATTCCTTTGAATGCAAGTTGAAATGTTGAATACCTTGGAAATTTCCTGATCTTTTGCCCTGTTTTTATTATTATTGTTGACACAGTTCCTCCTTTCTTACTTGGCCAGACTTCAAAAAAATTGAAATCTAGATCTTGTGCCTTAAAAGAAACCTAAAGGAAGAAGCAAGTTGGCAAAGTAGTGCAGGAAAACATATGGGGGGAAATAAGTAAGATTAAAAAAATACACAAGGGTATTGGAAACAGCATTAAAAATAGTGATAAAATGGAGCCCAACAACATCAAGCCATGGAATCATTTAGGTTGGAAAAACCTCTGTTAACCTGCACTTCCAGGTCCACCACTGAACATCCCCCAACAGCCAGTGTAGATCCAGCTCAGCAAAATCACTTGGTTTTGAAATGAGGTGCTGTCTCCATTGCAGGCAACAGGTGAGATGAAGTTCACATCTTTGTGGGTTGCTTCGTGTTTGTTTTTTTTTTTAATCCATGAAATTGGCAAAGCAAAATTTTTATTGACTTTTACACTGAGGTTTTTATGTACGAGGATCAGCGTATCCAAGCAGTAAAACTTGTCTCTGATGAAGAGACAGCTGCTAAAACAGACTGTGAATAGTTCCAAATCCCTGTTAGCCATAGTAGCACTCCAGTCCCAGGATCACACAGCCACATGCCAGGGCTGCTGATGTTTGCTCTGAGCTCAGGTATTCCAATTTTAGTCTAGGTGAGAATCCTGTAGTACTCTTGCCTTTGGAAAGGGAAAGCATTTTGTGCACAGGAGAATGGGGTTTCAGATATGGCTTTAGGGGACAAAGAATTGCAAAAATCTGTTCTTATCTTGACTAGAATTAAAGTGCTGTTTGTCCTTCAGCTGTGGGAGGAGGATTGGAAACTGTGGAATAGGACACAGTGCAAGCCAAATGCTGAGTGTATGAAGGAAAATAATGCAAGGGGAGGTTTAAAACCCTACTTTCTTCACATTTCTCTATATTACAATGATTGAGTTTCTATATACTCTTTGTCTTGTGTAAAAGTGTATGGGCACATAAGTGACTGAAGATAGAACCTCCAAGGCTTGGAAGGCAGCCTGGATGGGGCAATAATGAGAGACATCTTCCAAGTTTTGGCATAGCTGACATGGGTCTACAGATTTAATCCTGATTTATTTTCTTTTCACGAAGCTGCACGCTACTATTAACACATCTTGCAGAATAAAACACGTCTGTGAATCTTTTTTTACAGACTTTAGCAAATGCCTTATTACAGCATTTGAAAGAAATTAAGCATTTTGTTCCCTTATGTCGCCCGTTGTGACACATTTAGATAGCCATCTGAAAGGCACATTTTCAACAAACAAATATGCTAAAAGGGTACAGAAATATGTAGACATTTTATGAAAGAAGTATCATGAAGAGGGTCTGCTAAGGGGAGTGGTATCCAACTGTGTGGAAATAATTTCTGTTTAGTAGGACAATGGCATTTGCTAATTAACTGCTGTAAATTCTCTTTATGTTTGGCTGTCTATTTATTTGCTTGGTAACATAAAGGCAACCACATTGAAAATTCTGAATAGCCAGCTGGCTGCTTTTCAAATGTACAGCCATTGAAATTGATTTGAAACTCCTTTGTGCAGTAAAACAAATATAAATTGTTGATGTACTGATGACACTGCACAAACTGCATTTTTGTGAAAGAGCAGAAACAATTATTTTTCCTTCCACAAAATGAATCACTGGGATGTAAACCTAAGCAGGATCTTTTCTGGCTGGACTAGAAACCTTAGATTAGCCAGTGTTTTTTCCAGGGGTGACATTTGTGATTCACATTTTTTGAGAGCTGATTCATCTTGTTTCTCATACATTCAATTATATCAACAATTTAGTGATGGGTTTCTAATTCTTATAATTAATGTAGAACACAGTTGTCTTGAAGTGTATTGCTTGTTTTGAGAGATGCTTGAGTGGATGTAGAAGTGTCTCAGTTTTGGAAGCTGGAAGCTGGAGTGTGTGCACTCTCAGGGGGCTCAGATGAGGAAGTGCAGTGATGTGATTAAGCACTGTTCTCTCTGGCCAGCTAAGGCCACATTTTCTTACTGGTACATGTAAAACAGTGTTAGCATGAGGTAGCCAGTAGCTCATGAAACTGTTGGACTTTTTATTATTATTATTCTGTACTGAGCTTATGTTGTTAGATATGGCTTACCATTTCTTTTAGTCCTGACACTCCAAGTTATTAATAAGTTAGAAAATGGGAGAGAAATCTTCCTTTGTGCAGAATGTAGTTCTTTTCCATGTCTTTTCCCTCCTCAAGTCCTGTGGAAGGTGTATTTTTGGTTAGATTTGTTAATCCATGTCTTCAAACCACAGAGTTGCTGCCTCGTGATGTTCATTAAGGAGAGCTACCAAAATATTTACCCAAATACCAGCCAGCTATTTCAACTCACCTGATTTCCATACCTCTGAAAATCAGTATTGTGAAAATCTTGGCTCTTAACTTCAAAGCTAACTGGGGCATGTCTGTATGACTTGGATAAGCTGTACCTTTGATTATTTCAAGCTGTTCTGTAGTGGTTGTACACATCTTCATTTCTAATCTATGTCTTATGACATCTTGACACTGTGAGGACACTTCCAGCTCTCCATCCCAGCACAGAGGCTATTTCCTTTTGTTTTAAAGACAGGGCAGCAAGAGACTAATTTGATGTTGACCTTGTCTTTAGAGTGACAAAATATATTTCTTCTTTGACACTGAGATAATGCAGACAATGATGTTTTACTTCAACTGAAGCCTGTAAAACGTCTGAGCATGCAGCAATACTTTGAATGTGAGGCATCATTTTTAAGGTACCTCCAGCTGACATGTATTACAGCAGCCATACTGCATAATGCAAATGGTGATAGAGCAAATTCCCTCAAAGGTACAGTATATTAGGCAGCCAAACACACATCCTGGCTCTCTCACAATCATTGGACTCTCAGGGACATCCATGCTGAACTTGCTTCAGCACTAATGCTTTGTGGCATGTGAAGGACAGGGATCATCTTTCTCAGTTACTCCGGTCCACACACAGCCTTTGTTAGACATGCAAATAAAAAGATAGGGATATTCTTTGCTGAACTGGGAGTACAGAAGAGAGGAGAAGCTGTTTTAGCTCATTTTGTGTTCTCCTTCAGCTGATTGAAATGAGTTAAGAGAGCCTTGCAGTCCTGTGCAGTTTCCTGGCTGTCACTCAGGTGGGAAAAGGAGGAAGGATTCACTAAGACTGAACTTCTCTGTGATTGCCTGCAATCAGGAGGAGACAGTGGAAAAGAGACCTTCTGAGAGATCTAATCCCTCAATGCTGTATGACTTCTTTTGTCTCACCTCAAGTAATTATGCACATCTGCATCCTGGGGAAAGATATACAGAGCTAAGGAAACTGAAGTATTATTTATGATAACTTCCACTCATAAAAATAATGGCTAACTGGACCTCACTGGACTAGGCCTGATTGTCTCTTATCATGTGTAAACACATAATTGAGAAACAGTTTTTCTTTCCAAGTATGGTTAAGGTCAACTTGGAAGGGAAGGAAGATTGGGAGACAGAAAATAGAAGTTTGTTTAGCCTAAGCCTCCTGCTATTTATTTACATACCATATGCTTCCTAATGCACATTTGCACCGGGTGATTTTATTTGGATAGACAACTGAAACATCAAAAAAGTAACAACAGTTTTTGCACAGTGAAAGGCTTATATAGCAGCAGCTTGCCATCCACTGCAAAGTTCACTTCTCAGCTGAGCAGTTTTGAATGCAGTACAAAGAGAGAAAGCTGGCACTTAGTTTCATTGTCACAATATTGAAAATCACCACAATTCATAACTGTGCTCATTTCCCTTCCTTTAAAACACTTCCACAGCTTCCAATATCACATTTTAGCTTAGTGTCCTGAAAAATACATTTATGCAAGTACTCTGTCTGCTGGCTGTCAATTGTTTCTGGGCCTGGCTGCCTACAGTAACTGCATTACTTAGGTACCATGTCCAAAAATTCACTATTCCTACCAAGAGATTGTAACTTTTCCCCTCACAGAGGAGGGAAGCTCAGATTTGTGAGAGAAAAGCCAGCAGAGCTGGATATTTAGCTGTTCTGTCCCATGGCAGCCCCCTAGTCAGGGGACATGTCACCCAAACCTGGCTGCAGGACGTGCTGTTTGTCCAGCTGCACGGCAGGGAGCACAGCAGGGAGGAGAAGGGATTATCCAGGGGCTTTTTAGGGATATAGAGCGAAGCTGAGGGTTATGTGAGGGGCCTTAAAGGGTGAGTGGGTGTAGAGACTTTAGAAGACCTGTGGATTTGAGGAAGGCTTATGAGTGATGAAGCTGTAGGGTTAGGGAAGAATTGAGAAAAAAATCTACTGGCTTATTTTTCCTCTCTCCTGCTTCCACTTGTCTTTCTCTGTGAGCTGCAAGAGAGAGATGTTTCTGTGGCTGTACCTAAGAGTGGTGGGACTTTATGATAAAGGAATAAAGGTGTTTAAATCCCTAACATTTTCTTCTCTTTCTCTGTGAGCTGCAAGAGGGAGATAAAGGTTTCTGTGGCTGTACCTAACAGTGATGGGACTTTATGATAAAGGAATAAAGGTGTTTAAATCCCTAACATTTTCTTGTTTCCACAAGCATTCAGACTTTTATTGTATCTACAGATAATGATAGATTCATAGTTTCCAAATATGCTTTCCATTTCCTTGAAAACACTTGAAAGCAATGTTCACTTGAGCATAACAATGTGTTTATTAAGAAGGAAGTATTTAAAAAGAACCATGAGTTGGTTGGTTTGGTTTTTTGTTGTAAAAAGGACAAGCTAGAGGGAGACCCTGAAGTGACAGGGAAAGAAGCAAAGCCTTATACAGTAACATAATTAAACATTAACAGATTTTGCTCAGTTCCAAATGGATCCATGATTAATTTCATTTTCCTGAAGTGGGGCTCAGGTCTTCAAAAGATGTCAAAGCAGAACTCTGATACCCATTAAACCTCCATAAAGAAATACTGCTTTGCAAATGTTTGCCACTCCACTTTCCAATGCTGCTTGTCAGCTGAAAATTAGCAACACTCACAAAAGCAGTTGCTAACTCAGCATCTCTGGGGCTTCCTAAATTCCCATTCAAGTGAAGAACCCGATTTTTTTTTCCTTTTCCATATACATTAATATATTTTTCCTTGCATCATGTAGGAAGACTCTGACTGGTACAAAAGAGAACCCTCTGTACTGCTATCTAAGTGCCTTAAGTACAATTTCATAAATGAGGAATGTTTGTTCTGAGTGGCTAAGTGAATAAAACTTGGAACTGCTGTGCTGGAAATTGAGTTTGTAATGCCAGCGTTGCCAGAAGTGAACAATGTGCAATCCAAACTTTCTGCTTTGTAGGGCAAGAGAAATGAGATCTCTTCAACGTGAAGGGCTGGATGTGGACAGAGCAATCAATAGCAGTCAGTGGCAATGCTGAGAGGAGAACTCCTGTCCTCCCACCGGAGGACTCCCGTCTTCCAAGCCACAGGGATGACTGTAATAGCTGCTGTTACTGTTTCCAGAGATGATGCTGTGTCTCTGATGAAAAACTATTTAGCAGAAGCTTGGAGCATTTTCAGGCTTCAGTTCAACAAAATATTGACAAATATATTTTAGACTCATCATTCTGCAACAAAGCACAACAAAGCAGTCCCCGTGTCCCACTGGAATGCACGTTCAGAGGAGCAGCCACTCTACCACCTAAGGGGGAAATACATTCTATCTGATTAAAATAAACATTCTTTGCAATAACACTGATAGTGGTGGATACATTAATTAGATTATTATATAGATTCAATCCTATAAATTTCATTAATGTGTACACTTGCATTATGTGACTCAAAAAATCAGGATGTTTCATAAGTATTTCTTATTCAAACACATTAAAAATATTACACTTTCCATCATGATTAAGAGGTTTGCAGTAATTTGACTCAAATTACCTGTTATATAACAATGTATTTTGGAGGAAGTCAGATTGCTTTTGAGAAATTTGCATCCGTGGGGTAAAATTGGCAATCCAATATATGGTTTATATATTGTTCCAATGGTGGCGATAAAATTAAGGGATTTTAAAATATTTCTTGGGGAAGATGAACATATTTTTTTCTTTTAGCCACAACAAGAAATGCAGATTTATTTCACTTTCATGTACAATCCTACTGTGTACAGCTGTACAGATTTTCCAGAAGACCAGTCTCAAGACATTTGCACACCCACTGGGATTGTGGGTGCACACAGAAGACAGAGTTTCTAGTGTGGTTTCCTCCAAAGATAAATTATTGTGCCATAACTTCTCTGTAGCCAAAATCAAGAGGGGACTGTAGGGGGTGAACTTCAAAACCAGGCTACTGTGTTTGACCAATGCAAATGGAATTTTATGTGCCCCCCTCTTTCTGCTTTGTCAATTCCCTTGTGTTCAGCTCCTATAGAAATTTGTGCAACACTTCCATCCAAGGTATTTATTCACAACTGCACCTACAGTGAAAAGCCTTGGGTTTAATATCTGGGCCTCTTTTGACCTAGATATTATTTATGAGATAAACTTCATTTTGGTTTTGTGGTTTTCACCACTCCTGTAACATTTAATTAAATAGTAATAAAAAAGATCAATACATACCAAGTTCTTTGTAGCAAAATATTGGAGGGTTTGTATTCTACAGTGTCATTTTTCATATTCAGAATCATTTCACTGTGAAAAAATTGTTATAGGTAGGTGCCAACAAAACTCTTGTTAATCTTCCCTTTTAGATAAAAGCATAAAAAGAGATCTTTATTTTAAATCTGTTTTATAGGAGGTTTGAGTATATGCCTAATAAAATTCTTCCTGGATTGCTATCCTATATGCTTAGCTTCAGATTGGAAGGAATGTGTCCTGAAGTTATAAACCCTCTGAAACAGAGAAATAAAAGGATATCTAACAGATCATTAAGTAGAGGGGTACTATCAAGCATAGCGTTAATGTCACAGAGATCTCGCCTTTCACAAAGTTTCAGTGCACAGTGATATGAGTTTTAAGTGTGGTAGTCAAGTGGTTGTAACACATATATGGTCAGACTTAAACAAAAGAAAAATCTTGGGTTTTTTTTTTTCACCCCTACTTTGAGTGAAGTATAACCCTAAAATGCAAGAAATAGATCTTGAAAATCAGCATTGCATCTTTATTCAATGTAGAAGCAAAAAATTGAAATGAAGAATTTCTCAGAAAAATATTGTAAGTATTTAAATTAAGATGTTGAATTTATGAGAAATCTCAGAACAAAAAATACGGATTTTGTGACATAAAAAAGAGCTGAATTCATTTCTGATTCATAATCCTCTCTGAAGACCTCTTGAGTGGAAGAAGAACTCAGAAATGAAGACCAAGAACACACAATACTAACTGCGGCTTTCCAGTGAACCTCAGGTCACCTGTCATTTCTGTCAAACTCCATTTTCCACTGCACTGAAGTGAGTAGAACAAGTGGTCACCATAAAAATGCCTTTAATATGGCAGTTTCAAGTGTCATTAACCTCTGTTCCATCTGCTTAAGGAGAATGTGGCCATCTAATTGCTAAGAATGTTGTTACACTCAGAGCAGTCAAGCATGTAGATTTATTGTATGGAGTCTGAAAAAAAACCCAGCTCTATTGATGTTCTGCTGGTGTTTGTTGAATTTGTATGAATTCACTAAACAAGTCAATTGTATGTTCCACATTTAGGGTTTAATTCATATGGAAAAGATGAATCAGCAATGGAAGATCAGGGGTTTATCAGTCTGCTTCTTTGGCTCTTGTTGACTCAGGGATCAATTTGTCTTTAGGAACTTTTAAGCCATAAGACTCAAAGCCCTTTAAGCATTAGTAGGTATCATTTTTTAACAGATGAAGACAGAGATGTGTCAATAATACGTCACCATATCCATTAAGTTGGAGTAAAGATCTGAGTGTTACCTGCTTGCTGTTTCCATATCTCTGTACAAACATTTTTACCTCTTATCCTCTTCCATTCTTTCACTGTTCTGCTCTTCACTTCTTTCCATTTTAATCTACCTTGTTTGTTCAACTTCTTGGATCCTGAACACTTTTGAAAAGCCTGTGTTGAGAATTTTAAGTTTAGCATTAAGAATTTAAAGAAAAGGAGAGGTCTTGGAAAAGATTCAGGACTGACTTTGTCAGCTACCTCTAATGTACATTTGATTTATTTGTCTCTCTGTTACTTTATTATTAATTCTCTCCCAACTCAATTTGCTAAAGAATAAGGAAGTTTTAGTGAAAAATGGGAAAAGGAAGGAAAAACCCATGAAATTCTATGGATGTGCAGGGAACTTAAGATGAAGCATTCGTAATAAATATCCCTTTAGACATTGCTTTTGCTGAAGACATTAAATGAACCATCCCATTTCTTTTCCCTGCATCAAGATCAGAATTATAAATAGCTATAAGCTACCTCATGCCCCAAATAGTATGAAATGTGCTGTCAACATATTCTGGTCTGCTGGCTGGAAATGTTCATATGTTAATAAAATTGAACTGATTTTCTTCAAAGGTGAGATGTTTTGACATTCTTGGCAAGGTCAGTAAGTCAGATTGGAGTTTCAAGTGTTTAACTTCAGCTTCTCTGAGTAGAGAGCCAAAAAGCAGAATTGCAATTTTCAGGAAATTAATCTCCTTTTAAATACCTAATAATCAAAGGAACAACCTAGGCAGTTAATTTAATTTTTTTTTTTACTGCACACATTCATAAAGTATAAGAAAAGGTATCCCAGGAGAATTTTTTTAAGAAAGTTCTGAGTAAAATCTATGAAGCATCAAGTGTGATGATTTGGCAGAATGCTTAGTATAAGTCAATTATGTTAGTATGTAAATGATAAGAAAACATTTGAGGTAAGATGGAAAAGAAGTATTTCTGGTCATATACATACTCTCTAAGACTAAACTTTTTTAAAATCATAATATTCTAAAGCAATAAATCTAATAATATAATAGAATTAGCTGAAACTATTAAACCAAGCTGTTCCTGATTCTGCAAAAATCAGTTACAGCAGAGATATACCCATAATTATTATAACTTCTGAATAATTTTTTGTAACTGTATCTCCATGCTAACAAAAATGCATTTAGAAAAAAAATAATTAAAAAGCATAAACAGAAGCCTTTGGAATGCTCATTTCTCACTTCGTAATGATTAAAAATTTGGGCTGTTCCAGCATGCTGGTTTATTGCATAGCTGCATTAAAAACTTATGTTTCTGGAATTAAACTATGGTTTAGTAATCATTTTTAGAAATAAATACTCTTTTTTATTAAGGAAAGTCTCTGTATTTCATCATGCAAATAAAGCAGCAGCTTTTAAGAGAGCATTGAGTTCAACAGATGTGTGTAGCACATACCTGGTTGGCTGTGAGAGAAATTGTACTGTCAGATGTTAAAGTTATTTTGGAAAATATCAGAAGATTTTTTTGGGTGAAGTGTCCTTCTGTTGAACTACAAAAGAGTAGATGTCTGTACATCTCAGAACATTTATATTTGAACAGAGTGATTGAACTTACAGAACTGTAAGCTTTGAATTAAATGCACACTCATCAAAATAATTAAAGAGGAATTGTAAGCTGAAGTGAGCACTGGTGGGAAGATGCAGTTCTCCTTTGTGTACTTGTCATCTATATGAGATGCAGTACTTGAATGTAATTTTCTCATTTTGAAATGAATATTTAATTAAATTACTTTAGAGATACTTGTGGTTAATGAGAAAACTCAATTTGCCAAAAGTGTACTCTTGGAATACTTTTTGTGACATTCCAAGCTTGAGTCTTCATATGCAACTATTATGCAAACATCATTGCTTTGGCAAGTGACCTTTACCATGGTTTGTTTTTTAATAGAGCAAGGTTATTGAATTGTCTAGATTTTTAGGGGGTTGTTGGTTTTTTTAGCAGTGGTTTCTATGACAATGTTACACAGAAGACATGAAGACTAATTGCTGGCAGTAAAAGCATCTGCAATTGTTACTGGTGCTTTTCTGCATTTTAAAATGTCAGGAAATGAGACATTTAAATATTTTTTTTTTAAATTTATTCATTAGCGTTTCCTGAAATATGTTTGCTGTGGATGGCAGCTCATCTTTTCCAGTAAATGTGAGAACTGTGATTGTGTCCAGCTTTTCTTTTCCAGCTGTCACTAGCAGAGTGTCATAATATTTAGAGATACACTCTATACCTGTCAGAGTTTGTTACAGTTCAGTGATGCATGATGAAGTGTGAGGGACACAGTCTTCCTACACTACTCACAGTATAAATGCAGTGATGATACTTCACAATGACTCCTTGCTCAAGGTCAGGACAAAGAAACTCATCTGTGGTGCTCAACATCTCACTTATTAATTGCTGAGTTCTAGAACTCAGGGCCAATTTCTTAAATATGCCTGTAATTTGATGGGAAGATTGCTGGGTGTTTATGAGAAATGCAACAAACTTTTGTAACAAGTGCAATTTTTCCATGCAAATTCTTTCAAAATGAACTGATTTAATAATCTGAAATTATTTCCTTGCTCAAATCCTTTGAAATGAAATACGATAGCATTAAGCTTTTGCTATTTTACCTGAGGATTAGTCCTGCTGGTATTTGAAGATATAACTGAAAAGGTACCTCTGACTAATACTTATTCTGGTAATTTTTATAACACCTTGAAAAAAAATTAAAACTTGCTAGCTAAGGGATTATTATAAGCATATAAGAATAATATACACCTAACTCATTAGCCTTATTCTTCTGTTTTGCTAAAATACGCAATTTTAAAGCTTTAACACCTCAGGTGCTCTTGGCTTATTTTGTGAATGCCATTTAAATGCATGCTAGTGGGAGTTATTCCATTAGAATATTTGCATGTGCTACTTTTCCAGTTGCTAATTATCTAATAAAAAATACTTGGTAATTTACAGATGTTCTGTTGCTGCACTATTGTCCTGAACCTTTCTTTCTCCTACACTGTTCCCTTGAAATCATAGGGCCATAAAAGAGGTATGACTAGTTGCATTACTAATGGCATGTTGGGATGTTTAGATCCTTCAAAAGGCTTCTTTTTAATTCTTTCATCCAAACAAATACATAAAACTATCTCAATTTTATGCTAAAGATCTACAACTCAGCAAACTTGAGTTTTCTTTTTTTAAAAAATGCTGTTCAAATCACACAATAGAAAAATTCCTTTACACAGAACAGTTTCATGTAGAAAGGGGTTTTGAAAATCTGAAAATTGTTACCAAAAAAACCCATTTAAATGACAATAAAAGTGAAAAAGTTTTGTACATTTTCTGAAGAGTACACGCCTTGGACGAGCTGTTCCACCAAGCTCCTGGGTACTATCTCTCCAAACCTGCAGATGAATCAGTGTGGGAGATGCCCTGGTGCAACTGGGCTGAGGTGGCTGAGATCCTCTGACTAGCCTCTCTACTGTTGTGTATCCTACTCAATTCCAAGTGTTAAAATTCATGGCATTTCTTGGGGGAATGAGGGGGTGTGACTCTCCTGATAGCTTTAGTCATCATCTGTCTCCTGTCTTGCATTGCAAGGTTTGAAAGGAAGACATCCTGTTTTTCTCACTGTTTTGGGGTAGAGCTTACTTGTTTGGTTTGGTTTATTTGTTTGGGGTTTTGGGGTTTGTTTGTTAGTGGGGTTTTGTTTGTTTGTTGATTTTTTTAACTATACTGAGTATAAAAGAGGGGAAGTGAGGCAGACTGAAACATGCTGTACAGTCTAGTACATCTGCTGATTTAAAAAGCGCTTACCTGAGACTCGTAAAGCCAGCAGCCAGTTAGGTCAGTTTGTTTTCTGGGCACTCACATAGGACAGGAACAGGGAAATGTGACCTTACTTGCTACAGGTTTTGACTCTTATATCACTTTAACCTCCAGGGCAATGATGTGTAGGAGACCAGAACTTCAGTTTCTAGCAAAGGCTCCCTTCACAGATTTGAGTGAAAACATAATATCTATTTCTTTCTTATGTAACAGAAAGAAGCCTGGATGCCATCGAAAGGCCTTGTGAAAAGGTCATTAAACAGGGTGATTTTGGTGTACTTTTGCTTTTGGCTGTAATGTAGGTTAGTTCACCTACACATCAATTGATATAGCTATGAGAAGTTTCTGAATAACTTAAAAATATGCTACAGAAATTACAAAAATTGGTTTCAGGTGTACATTTTGCTGAAGAGCTAAAAACTGCTTTAAGCCCTTAAAACTTTATTCTTATCCTCAGCATTTGTCTTTATTGAAAAGCAGCCCAATGTCCATTATTCATTTTGCTTTTGACATTAAGACAGAAAATCCTAAAGAGCTACAAAGGTGTGTAAAATTAGGTCTGAAACTTAAAGTCCTACAGTAAAGCATGCAATAATTTAGAGAATGCATCCATACCACATGTTCTTAAAAATTTTGTTACAGTCCAATAATCAAATTATGATGTCTGCTCCTTTCCTTAAATATTTATCTGAAATATCTTTGGCTGGATAATTGTAAAGGGATCAAGAGAAGAGAGACAAGAATTTGTCTGAGGTTTGAAAAAGTGCTTATAACAGGCTGAAGATCTGAGTGTAGTTAACAGAATGAAGGTTAAGGTGAGCTGGTTAAAGTTTATCTCATCTTTAGAGAGAAAATTGCTAGCTCTACATTGAGTTCTTTAATGTAGCAGGAAATGGTACAGCAAGATCCTATAAAGAGAAATGGAATTTCTCAAAGGTTTCAGGGATTCTCTGTCACTAAATAAATGTTGTGTGGTTGATGCATAAACTACTGGGGGCAATTCTTTAAGGTATGTTACGGATCAAGTCAGACTGGATCATCCTAATGGCTCCTTGGTGGGCCATTGGTTTGGTTCTTCTCTAGGTATTGAAATGTCACCTCCTCCAAAAGTGTGCATCATTCTTCTTTTATGCACATACCCATCTATTCTTGCATTTTCTTAGTTTATGAGATCGGATGTGTCTGATCATGAGATAGGACAGCAGCTGACAGGTCTCTATTACAGTTGTTACAGCTTACTTGAAAATAATTGCAAGTGCAAATAACTAAAATAAGTTTGTATAGCTTCTATTATGTTTCTAATCAGTATGGGCAAGTTTTTTTTCTGTTTTTCTGCCTTATTGTACCACATTATAACATATTTTTCTTCAAACATCACACACTTTTGCAGTCCCATAGCTAAGGAAAAAACTGAAATATATTTACAGTAGGTTTTCATTAGTTTGAGTTGATCTCCTTTCATGAGTGAGCTATGTATTGGCTGCCAGGTTGTGTGAGGAGCAATTTCATTTTCATTGGTGTAGCAAAAACCCCGTCATGCAATGACAATTACTGAGACCTATATCCCATAAAACGTACTTCAATTTTTTTTATCTTTCTGCACTGTTTAGGAACAACTTAGACCCCTTCAGCACTTGGAGATTTACACTGAAATTATTGCCACCAAATTATTCTTTTAAGTATAGATTGCAAATCCTTTAAAGCATTTATTTGAATTTGTGTCATATGCTGCAATTAACTTGCCATTACTTGCAGCTGCCCTTTCCAGTGAAAAGATTAGAAGATAGGAATTTATAATCACGGGACCTCAACACAGCTGTCAGAAAATACTTGGGATCAGTACAAGTAGTCTCAAGGGACAACTTGAAAGGCAGATTTGAACTGTGAACTTTTGTGTCAGAATTTTGATTGCCAAGGACCCTTCTAGGTCACACAACAAGGATAATGAGAACTACAGTCTTAAATGCTCTTGGACAAAAGTTTATTATAACTACACAGAGAAATAGCCCAAATATGTCACAGTAGATTCATGGTTATTACTGGAACAATGCATTAATGTTGGCAGTCACATGAAATATGGTATGTATATAATAGTTTCATTTAGTATCACTTAAAGGTCTCTATTGCAAAGAGGCATGACCTGTCACTGATGTATGCTGCTATAACAAAATATGAGAGTTATACCTTTCCTTTGACAAATTTCAGATCACTCATCTACTGCACAAAATAAGAGGAATGTAGGAGAAGTTATAAAGAATTTAATTTGGCTTTGCCAACACTGTGTGTTCCTTATTTTAGAAATTTAGGTGATTTCTCCCAAAATAAAGAACATCAGTAGATTAGGTATTGCTCTTATCATAATTTAGAAAAACAACCCTTTGCCCATAATCGAAAGAGAAAGTAGCTTTAAAGTTCCTTGTGTTTTAACCTGTTCTTTTGTGATGGCTAAAGATACTTTATTTGAAATTACTTTCCCAGATGTAGTTCATTCTGAGATTCATCATTCAGAAATGTTGTACACCAAAATAAATATGTAACAAGAGAGTGTCTCTCTCTGCCATAGAAATGACAGAAGCTAAAAGAAATTATGGCTTTTCTGAAGGAAAGTAAAAGTTGTCTTCTCTAGTCTCTGTCTGCTGTCACCTTTGGAAAGAATCAATGTTTATGTTGCTGTCGAGGTGTTGTGACATGGTTTTCAAACTGACTTGCATGTCATGCCATGGTGGTTGGGAAGAGAGTGAGTGTCACCAGCTTTCAACAGGAATATGGAAAACAAGATTAGTACCTCCATATAGTGCAGTAAATAACTTTGCTACAGCAGCTGATGCTAGGGAGATTGTGAGTTTGTGTTTTACCATAAACTCTGATACCTCTGAGGTGACAGCAAGTGATTTCAAGAATTCTATTTCTGTGACTTTTAAATCACTGCAGAAATGAAATAAGAAAAGACAGTGGAAGCTCTTGGAAAAAAAAATCCAAACAACTGAAAAATTGCTTTACACTTAAAAGAGCAGCTGCAGTTTATTCTGATAGTGAAATCTGTCAAGTTTGAGATTTTATTTCTAAAATGTGCTCACAAGTGTAGCCCTGTTGAGGAGACCGTATTGACTGTGTAATTCAGGATGCAACAAAACAATGAAAGAAGAGTTTAATAAGGTGGAACTGATTGGGTTGGACATTCGTATACCTCTGTGAGTATTGTTTAATTGTCCATGAGATTGAGTTGTTAAATAAGCAGACTAATACAAACTGAGTAACACAAGAAAGAGAACTAATATGAGATCACAAAAATAATTTTGTTTCTAATATATAGTTCTTAATTATACTGTTCTACACTCAATGCTGTATGCTTGAAAGCTTACAGTTCACATCTGTGTTGAAGGAAGGAAAATAAATGTTGTTTGTCAATACTTAAAATTTCACTTGGGTACGTACAATATGTGCTTGAATTTTAAGACATGGAATGGTTAAAAGATTGCTGGGATGACATTATAGGTGTGCCTGGAATGTGTTATAGAGAAAAGTTTAGGATGAATTTTTGATTTTATTTTACAAATACGGAGTGAGTGGCTGACTGAGAATTGGATGACCACATCAGGAATGCACACAGCATTGATTCTTCATTTAAGAATGATTGCCTGTCTTTCAGATGTAAATGTATCTATTCTTTCTGGTCCACTTGTGCCAGTGGAAAGGTTATAATCCTGTTTCTAAGCCCAGCTGCTCCTCATTGCTGTCTGCTGGGGTTACCCTTCTCCCAGCTGTGCTGAGTGGGTTACCAGGGCTCATTTAGCCCATTTTAACCAGAATCAACTGGGCTTGCAAAGCACTGTTTAAGTGAGACTAAGGTGGAGCTAGTTGTTTTTGGCGAAGAGGGGTCAGTTGATCGAGTTGGCTTTCACCATGCCTGGCAAAAGTAAGTGGCTGCTACCTTTAACTTGTCATTACTTGTTTATTCCACCCAACTTAGTGACTTCTCTGGATGACCCTGGGCAGCAGCTGGTTGTTGTGCTGAAGGGAGATTTCCTTAAACTGTGTTGGTACTGACTAACCTCACATATCCACATGAGAAGTTTGATAGCTACAAGGGTGTTCTACAAAGTGTTTGTGCGATGGTGTTTGCATGGTCTGGGAAGATGGTAGCATAGGGGTAGTTGTTCATCTGCAAGATTGGACAGTAAGTGGGGGAAAAAGAAATCATTCTTGGTTTGCTTCTGTCTGTTTACATGTCAATGACATGAATTGGAGAGATGGAAATGAAGAAATTTCATTTACCTTGTTTCCAAGGTGGCTTCTGTGCTTTCTGCAGTCAGTATTTTCTTAAAGACCCTTTTTTCCTAGAAGGTCTATGTAACTTTGTGAATTTTGTAATTTGGGCTGTATTAGGGGCAAACTGTTGGATGGTTGTGAGAAAAATGGCTAAAAAGTATTCATTTGGAAGCGTTTTTGTAATGGTTGGTTCTTCACTGAGTAATGAAGTGAAGCAAGCATAAAAGATAATGAACTTCAGCTGAATAGCACCTGAGCATTAAAGAAGTATTCCTCTAGGAACAGTGTTGACTAAATTTTAGAAGCAGATTTCTAAATAGCTGATTTGATGAAATGTTCTGTACTTCAGCATTTTCTGGTGAGCTGGGTATGATACTTGGAGGAGCTACACAGTATTCTGGATTTATGAGAATTGATGTGGGATGTCTGCTGTAAGAGTGACTTATTTAATGTAAATTAACACTCACAAAATTTTTCGCAAGTGTCCGTTTGTAGGCTAATATACAATAAAAGTAATCTAATTTTTAATCATGAAAACAGCTGTTTCATCAAGTCACCATATTTTGAATTTTACCAGCATTAACAAGCAATGAAAATGCCTTTTAAGTAGAAACTCTGCAGGATTCTAAGTTAACAGAAAGACATCTATGGTTTACATCAAGGAGGATCTGACTCATTGTCATTAGCATTTTACCAATGCACTGTACAAGATGAACAGATTCTTAGAGCTTCCAGAGAGCACTGAATGTGTTGGCACTGATATTTGTGGGAATGAAAAGTCAGAATGAGTTGGAGTTAAATATCTGTGGTGCACTAGTCAGATTAATCATGTGAGTTTACTTTGACAAACTATGAGATGCTGGGGAAAAATTTTACTATGAGGAGTTTGTTCTCTCTGCCCTTTTTGGGACTGTTGGATGTGATGGGTTGTACTGTAATCACTCTGAAACCTCAGGATACATTTGAATTTAATTACATTGCAAAGCTGTAAAATTCATAGCTTTAAAAATAATTATTTAAAATTCAGTAAATTCAGATGAAATGACAGCTGCTCTTCAGCTGTTAGAATGAGTTCATTAAGTTATCAAAATCAGGCATGTGTATTTTGCATAAATCAGGTAAAACTGTAAATTCAAAAATGTTAACATAATTTTTCTGACAGAAAAGTATTATAGAGTATAAGTAATGACATTCATAAAAAAAATGTGGTATTTGGGAAGGCCTTTTATGGGACAGGTTTTTTTTTCCCTGCTTTCCACCCTTAGACACTATCACACATTTCCAGTTTTTCCCTACCTCTTTGTTGGAGTTGATTCTGGCTGAGAGAAGGCAAGATGCTCTCTTATAGCAGGAGAGTGTGTTTCAAGCTGCACTGAATTTACTCTCCAAGAGAATGCTTCCCTCATACTTCTCTTGGCAACCATCAACAGCCACACTTTAAAATGCTGCCTGGGCTCCAGAGGATGCTTGATATCAGTCTTATCTAAGGGAAATGTCTGCTACCATGGTCTTGATCTTCCTCAAGTATTGTGCACTCCAAAAGTGCAAATTTTGCTCTGCCTAGTGACATGTAGTTTTAATAGAAGCAAAGAAAATCAGAATCTCTTAGTAAAGGAATATTACAGCAATATAGTAATAAAGTCAAGAGGGATATGTATTAAGATTTCTGGAAGATTATGTATTATCTCCTGGATAGACATTTGAGAGTCTCTTGGCACACCTGTCTGGAAAGTTAGTTGTGTGAAAGAGAAAGGAAAGTAGAATTTGTAACAGACAAGTGAGCTGAGTGACCATTTTGTTTTGCAAAATAATCTACAATTAGAGAGGAGTCATCATGACATGAAGGACTCGTGGCACTCTGCCACTGTTGTACTGCTGAGCACAGGTGCTAAAGAGAGAGTTTAATGCACACCCATATGTTCTAAGACCTCAAAAGACTCAAGGAACCTTGTTCCAAAGCTGAGAGCTCCTGAATGTAGGTTGCTCCTACATAATTCATGTCCTTTATATTGGTGTTAAGACAGTCTTTTATTACCTGATCACAGATTTTAACTTTTTTCTCAGGAAAAAGCAGAAGTCATAATATCACTATCCCCCTTGCCAAATTTCTAGTTTATCTCCAAGGTATTAAAGTACAGGATCCTCTTTGACTATAAAAATAGGTTGTTTCGAATGTGCAGGTAAAATGTGCATTCATAATTCCTAGGAAAAAAGAATGCATTTTATCTGAAGTGTATGCACTCTTGGAAAAAATTCACTTTGAAGTGTTAAATGTGGAAAAAAAATCTACCTTAATTAAGATTTTATGAAATTATGGAAAATATAAAGCTTTCTTTCCTTGCAGTAAGAAAAATCAAATGATTATACATCATTTTACTTTGGAACAAGTAGTTAGAGACTGTAACTGACCCCTCAGAGCATACAAGATCAAGGCTTTTTACATTATGCAGGAAAATGGTTGTGCTACTTTTTAATATGATTTTTTAAACTTTCATTTGTGGAAGTAACTTACTAAAAATACTACAATTAACTATTTTTTCTTTTTAGAGGCAGCATTACTTTTGCATACAGTGATTATCTATCACTTTTCTCAAGTACACATATCAGTTTTGGTAATTTTTCTGCAAAATTAATAAAATATCTCGTATTTCCAGTTTCTGAAGCAATTGCTGCTTATGGGTTATGAGAATAGAAAATATCAAATTCTCATGCAGACCAATAATGTAAGAAAGCTGAATCAAATTTGCAAGTTGTGATATGATTTATCTATTTTAATCCTTGTGGACTCATCCACTTTTAAGCGGGCTGAACCCATTTCAGACTGACACTTGAAAATCAAAATAAAGCATTAGAATAGATTATTAAATCCCAATAGGAAATGAGATGAGTCAGACAAGAATTTGGCTGCTACTCTGCTCTGTAAAGTTCTACAGAGGGGACAATGTGAAGACTGAAGAGTGAAATTTTGGGGTGCTTTATTGGCTTGCAGATTTCTGTCAGTACAGAATTCTTTGAAAGGTGTCACACCATCCGTGTGCCTTCATTAATGAGAGAGAGCCCATCAACTCTTCCAGCCTGAAGGAATATCTTGCCAAATTACCTTGCACAGGTCCTGCAGTGGGTTTCTGGTAATGTGCCAGATATTAATTTTCTTGCTGAGCAGTGACTTTCTTCCTGCAATTCTCAATACCATGTAAAATACTGTTATTAAAACTACTTCTTAAAGGCTTATAGAACATTTTAAGAAGTTTCTTTTGAACACAAAAATTCTCTTAATACTCAGAAGTAAAAGAGGGCTAAACCTAAGATATCCAAGATCTCAGGAAACTCTAACTTCATAAAGAATGGATTTCACTGGTTAGTGGACTGACAGATGACATTCCAGAGGGAGATTCACATCTTCTCACAATAGCCATGAAAGTGGTTTCTTTCTCTCTCTCTTGCTCCTGTTGACATCTATGGGTATCTGCAGTTTGGTCTGTGGCAACAGACAAAATTAGTGACCATTTGTAACATGTGTGAATGTGTAGTTAGGCCAGTATTGATGACAGTGTTTCCCAGGTTACATATTCATTTTTAAATGAATTCTGCATTGACTGCCCACCTCTAGCAGAAGAGTACAGTTCCCTGGTGCCCAGGAGATCTGTTCCTCTTGGTTGTCTAAGCAGCTTAATTCAGTGTCTGTGGGTGAGGAACTCTTTCCTGCTTTACTGGAACAGAGAACCAGAGCTTTTCTGGCAATCTGAAGAAATCTGCAGCTTTTGTGAAAACACAGGGCCATGAGGAGGAGCAGGTTCTTCCCTCTGGGATCAAACCCTGTTGTGCTGGACTGTGGGGCTGTATCTGGAATCCCAACTGACCTGGATTTGGCCATGCTATTTACTTGTTGAGAGCAATTGTGGTTCCTTGTTGTGATAAATTATTTGGCCAGAAAACAAAAACCAAACCAAAATAAAAGTGGAAAAAAAAATATGGGAGAGAGGGAGAAGGTGTTGGGATACAGAGAATAACCTTGGCTTTTGGTCCCAAGCTGGAGACCAGTGCTCCAGGCTCAGTAACACAAAGCATGTGCTATTCTTCCTGCAGTAGGAATCCTTTACTTAATACTTTACTTTTTGGTCGAATTTTCTTTAGTGGTGACTGTTTGTTGTAGATGTAAAAAGGCAAAATAAAATTATACAACATTTAGGAATTGTACCTCAGCCAAAGTGGCTTAGATTCATTTGAAACATCATCTGTCTCAGTAATTAGAATACTTACAGTTAACAGGGACCTGGCCCAAACTATTTGGTTTTGGACTGTGTTCTGTTTAAGCATCTGCCCTTGAGTTAATTTTTTAAAATTTTTCAGTATGTTCTAGCTGTGGTCTGCATATTTAATTCCTCTTGGATATTTTGATAACGTTATGGATGTGTGATGGTTTCATACTAAAAAAATCTTGATATTTTCTGTTTGGATAGAATATAGAACTGTAGTATTTTCTATTATGAGAAATCTTTCTTATTTTTATTTCTGCAAAACTTATATTTAAAAAAAAATGTAAAACCTTTAGGATGTGGGTAAAAGAGTCCTATTTTTACCTCAGTGATTTTCTACGGTAAAAAATGCATTATAAAAGTGGGAAATTCTGTGACAGGAGGAGCAATAAATATTAAGCTAGAGTAGTAGGAAATTATATAAATTTTGGTTTTTTTAAAGTACAACCATTGTAGTTCACTTACAGTATTTTAAGGGCACATATTGGGACTAGTTTGATATATTAGCCTAACATTATTTTGTGAATTATTTTACTGATACATCCATTTGTAAGAAGAGATGCAGAAATTTTAGTTTAGAATATTCAAATTATTTAAGAACATCGATATAACTGTCACTTGGGGAACTTTTCTGGACATCAGTCTCTCACAATCAAAGTAATATGGAAATATTTATGGAATTTTATGTCCAGAAGTTGAAAAAAATCAACATTTTAAATAATAAGTAATAAATAGAGGGAAAATTTCTGGTAGTTTTTGGATTCATTTTGGATTTCCTCACATTCTTCATGGATAAGAAGGAAAAGAAAAAAAATCTTTAAAGATGTCAGTGGGGGAACTGACAGAAAATTGACATAATACACTTGACCTTGTACCATATATAACTGTAATATCTAAGATGTCAGTGGAGGAACTGAGAAAATTGACATAAGACACTTGACCTTGTACCATATATAACTGTAATATCACTATAGTTTGTGCCTGTATCTACATCTGTGTATATGTGTTTGTCATACACAAAAGGACCTTTTTTTTTTTCCTCCAAGAGAGTCACAACATTGTATAGAAATTAAGAAAAGTAAGAATTTTGTATGCGTCACTTTCCAATCAAATATCTCAAAATTCTACACAAAAATGAGAGCTGCCATTCCAGTTAGAGCTGGAGAAAACAGGGTCTGGGGTGTTCATACCACACTGCAGTTCTCAGCTTCAGTCTGGGCAGAGAGAGGGGTAAAAACTCTGCTTCCTTTATTTCCACTCTACTGTCATCTCTGACAAATGCCATTTAGTGTTTTCCTGTTACGAGGTCACTGCTAATGACACCTGAAATGTAGATGTGAAGTGAAAGTGTGAAAAATGCTTAATAGCTGTTTTGTCAGGGAAAAGTTATACATAAAACCACTTTGTACTTTTTATTGGAACAATTCAGCTATTAAAGCATATTTAACAATTCCAATTTTTTGATGCGTGGTATGCCGTAATTACCATCAATTTTTATTATTTTTGGCAAATGATCATTGCTGTGCTCAGAGGACTTCACCTAGACAGATTTTCCCATTTCATGCAGCACAAAAGCACTTTTTTAGCTCTTCTAGCAGTGCTTTGTTCAATCCACCATATTAAGCAGTGACCTATTAACTGGATGGTTCAAAGGCTTAGCAATACATGTGTTTGGATTTAGATTGGCTTCCACTGTCCTAGAAGTTAAGCTCAGTCATTTAGAGCTCCTAGAAATCACCCTGGAACAGTGAATTTAATTTACTGCTTAGTAAGAAAATAGTATGTAGAAAATCTTACAGCTGAGTTACCCTTAAACCCAGTGGAGCTACTGTGCCATACTAAGAAATCCTTAGCCATATAACATTTTAGATTCAGTCATCAAGTTTTGGCTTGCTAGTTCATATTCTTCTGACAGAACTGAGTGACTGGTGTGAAATATTTAGCATTTTCCTGAACCATTATCTTTTGCATAAAAAAATTATGTTTTAATTTTATTGGTATCACATTCAACCACTGCATTGCTTTTGCCTTCCTTATGTAGTCATGACAGCAGAGAAAGGCATTTAGAGTAAATGAAGGTACTTCTAGGCTACTTAAAACTGTTATTGTTCTTTCTGATCTTGGTGCTCTTTGTTACCCAGTGGTGTACCAACATGTTGTGTTAGGCACAGCTCAGTAGTGGAAACAACAATCTATCAGCAGAAATTCATTCAGCTTCCCTTGGCCTTGGGTGGCACTGGGGACTGCCGTGGTTCTTTTGTCAGTAATGGGTCTTTCTAAGTGGATCTGGTCTTCAGATTCCCAAGGGATGATTTTGTCCCCTGTGCCTGCTTATCCAGATGATGTCTGAGACTTCCAGGAGCTCTGTCATTGTCTGGCTTGTGGCTAAAGGATGTGCTCTTGGCTGTGCTCCAAGATAATCCATTCAGCTGCTCCATGTCCTGTAGCCTGGGGATGAGGAGAAGGTGACTCCACCAAGTAATGAAGGCTCTATTCTTATTGGCTGGATGGCAGTTCTGTACAATAATAAAATAAAGTAATTAATGTGTCTTAATTATAGTCCTCTTTAAAAACCCATTGCCTTAGCATATTTTTCCAATAATGTGCAACTAAAAAACCAAATCCAGAAAATATGCAGATGCAACTTTGTTAATAATTCATACACACATTTTAAGTGCAGTTTGGATAAGGTACAAAAACAGAGAAAGTACTGAGCACTTTTTTCTCCTGTTCAATGACTTGATTATATTTTTTCAAAGATTCTTTTTCACATTGTATTCTTTTGAGGATCATGAAGACCACCATTACCTATCTGCAAATTACACTGGAAAATGCTGATTTCTTTTAATTGCAACTAACTTGTCATCAGTAAGAGTAGCAAAGATTTTTGAAAGGTATGAGCCTTATCTTCCCTAAGTTGGTGATAACCAATCTTTCTTTCTAGAAGAGATTTTAAGAAGCCTTAGTATTTGGCATGTCATTTAATTTCATAGATCAGAAAGCAGGTAATTGTAGACTTCCATTCTTTTTCTTCCAAAATTGCGGGGGAAAAAAAATATGTAAATGATTTAGAAGCAATTAGCTACATGCATATTGTCCTGGCAAGCCATTCTATCCCTTTGCTGTGTAAATTTTAGGCAAGGTTGATTTATCTGTCTCGTTGATATGAAACAGGGGAAAACCAAGGCTGCCCTTCTAAACTGATATAGGTTGCTTTCCATTCTAATTTTATTGTTATAGAAAAATAAGACAATTGCAAAATCAGTTTTAGTCAATAACAGAGTAATCACATCCTAAAATGATATTATTATTTATTCATGCTTAGTTAAATATAACTGTAACATGAAATAAATGATTATCTGTTTTGGATATAATTTCATCATAAGGCCTTTGAAGGTCATTTGGACTACACAACTAATTAATGTTTTATTTCCAGCCTTCCTTAATTATTCTTGCCAGATGGTCCTTTATTTGTGTTATTGCTTGGAGTTTCCAGCTGAGGTTGTTTGATTGTTGAAGAAAAATATGTGATGGCACCATAAGATAACTGTAATTGAATTGTTAGGTATGTTAGAACATTCAAGCCTTCTGTCCCTGCTTTAGCCACATCTGGGAAATAAGTTTGTTAACAAAGTGCTTTGGCACCTCATTGAATACTTGATGTGATATATGAAAATGTTTAGAGCAAGCTCAATTAGCATAAAAGCCTGTAGAAATAGAACTCTGGTAGCTTCTCATTCATTTATGAATTACAAAATCTTCTGGGAAAAATGCACAAATGGGTAAATTACCAGGTGGTTGCTTTTGTTTAGGCTTTTGTTTGGTGGAATTTGTTAGCATCTGACTTTCTTTTCACACATCTGGACAATATTGCTTTTGTGTTTATAACAAAACGGTAAATAACAAAACCCAGAATAATGTGATGAAAGCATAGTTATAATATTTGTCTGCTATGTTGACTTTGGTAAATAACCTCTCAGGATTCTCAGGAGTGCTCATTTCTAAGGGGGTTAGATACAACACTGCCAGATTCCAGATTTGGGACCAGGAATGTAAATGCAGCATTTACAGTAAACTGTTTTGTTTTAATCAGTCATCAACCTTGTTTGCATTGTACTAGTAAATAAGTATCACACTTGTTCTTTGAAAGCCCCATGGTGCCAGGTTCTATAGAGCAATAAATAAAAATGCATATTCTTAAAAAGCAGAGGAAATGAGAGGAAAAAATGGTGCATGATAGTACACAAATGTACTATTATGTTCCAAATACTTGTTTCATCTCTTTTCCAGCCATTCTTTTCACCATTTTTCCATAATCATTGCAGGAAGGAATTTAGGGAAATGGAGAAGAGTTTACAGAAGATACTGAATATTTTTTATAGATATGTGTGTCAGGGGTAGCTGGGAAGAAAGAATTGAGGTATTTGTATGGGAAATTGATTAATGAGATAAGAAACTTACTGACACAAAGGTTCAAGATCAGAAGGAAAAATTGGCTCATCTAGAAAGTGAAAAGTGAGGTGCATCTTTGTTTCATTCATAGCTGTGTCCTTCAAGACACTTGGGTAAAATGTACTGTTAAAAAAAAAAGTTGACTACAAATGAGAAATTGCAAGAAAAAGCTTACCATAACAGTGGATAAGAGTTTGTTGAATAATAGTTTGGAGATGACTCTCTGTTGTTTTGTTTTGTGTCAACTATCATATTAGAAAACACTCTGGAAGAAAACTATTATTCTGGTTGTGGAAATTAGTTCCCAGTGTTGAAAATATGGATGTGCTATACCAAGTTTCACCAATCTAGCACAGTATTTCGAAATATTGGTAAATTTTTGTGCTGCCTCTTGCTACTGGACTATGTGTTTAGCAACCCGGTGTATCTCCTTAGCAAATCCTCTCTCATTTGAGGAGTAGTTTAGCTAAGCAGAGAAATCTTCTCCCCATCAGCCAGCATCAGAGATGTGTGTTCTTGGCTTGTGAGTGCTCTGAACGTAAAACTCTCTTTGGGTGTTGGGGGAGATGGGAAGCAGCTGCTGCCTTTCAGAGCACAAATGTAGGGCTTTCAGGATGGAGCCCACAACACAATACAGATGCATCGAATTAGGGCTCTGCCCACTGGTGTCTGCTGCTTCCTCTGCAATTCCAGCGTTTTGTGCTTTAACTCGTTTGGTTGTTAAAATGTTATAAATATGCATTTTCTGAATTGCTGCTCTGAAAAGTGAGGCCCTAGAGCTGGTGGTAACATCTCTACAGCAGTAGTGGAGTGAGTGGGCACTTCTGTCAGCTGCGGGAGATCTGCCCATTCATATTTAAATCCAGTCCTTGTGCCAGAACTGAACAGCAAACTGTTCACAAGCTCATCTTCTCCAGTGCTTAGCATGCAAGTCTCTGAGCCACCAACAAAAGAGACACGTGAATTTCTGTAACAACCATTTAAACCCACCAGAAAACTGCTTTTAGCCACTGGTTACCAAATAAACACAATAGGTAAAAGGAGAGTACCGGGGGATTTCATCTTTGTAATTTTAAAACTCTTTTCCGTTTTAGCTTTCTTCTTTTTATCAGTTCATCATTTCTCTGCTTTCCACTTCACTCTCTTAACTATACATACAAATTACCCAAACAATATTGCATGGTATTTTTAGGACTCTATATGAACTTTCACTCCCTTTCCCTCTTTTTATCTGGTGTTGCGAAATAATAAATTGAGGCTGATGGCCCCAAGTTCCATAAGCTGCCTTGTCATCCATGTACTGAACTCTGCAGCTTTACAGACAGTCTTTTCCAAAGTCTCCCAAGAGGTTCTGCATTTTGCACTCAGTGCAGCAGGAAGGAGGGTGGCCAGCTGGGAAGAGAGACAAACCATAACAGAAGTGAGCTGACCTCTGACTGCAGGATCTGTGTGAATGCGAGGTTGGTCCCGGATGGTCTCTTACCACAGCAGGATATCCCAGTGTGAAATGCCTGCATGAAATTACAAATTATCCTGCTTTTTAACTTCAGGATATGCTGCTGACTGTGTATTTTTGTAATGTCACCACAGTACTACAGAAATATTTGCAGGAAGAGGTATTATCTTGCCATTGTGACATTAAATTGTATCAGACCAATTTAGCAATCTTTTGTAACGCTTATTTTAATACCTCTGCCTTTTATAGGGATTTATAAAAATGCTGTGCAGGAAAAAAAAAAGTCTCCAAGCAATAGATTAAGTGGGTTTTTTAACCTTATTGTGTAAACCTCTAAATGCTTCGACATTACATATGGTTTCTCATAGTGTAGAAGATCAATATTAGTGTTTCTTTGTGCCCACAATGCAAGATGTATTACTCAAGGTACATGACATAGTACCTCACCAAAGTACCCGCTGAGATTTGTAGGTGGTGTTGGGTTACAACTGTTTTTTTCCTGGAGGCTAAAATTGCCTAAATCTTGGCTCTCACTGTTCTGTTTTTTCCCTCATTATATATTTAAGAGAGTCAAATCATTCATCATTCTCAATTACTGGGATGTAATTCACTGCATGCAATGTGAGCTACAGACCAGATGCCTGGAAATTCCTGCACTGACCAATAATCTTAGGTCCCAGTACACATTCTGGTTTTAATACAACACTAACATGTTTGTTTCCTATTGAATTATTTGCAGAAGATGCATCCCTGATCAAAGCTTTGCCAGGCAGGTGGTTATCAGAATGGGACACAATCAGGGAGACTCAGAGCAATATAAACATTTGGAGCTCTGCTCCTTTTAACAGCCCGTAAAATGCCAATAACATTTAAAAGGAATAACTTGATTTTGTTAAAGGGCAGGATCTGTCATGGGAACTTGAAGCTGCAAGGTGTTTAAATGAATGTCTCATAGTGGACTGGAAGTCCTGCCCTCACTACTACGGGTACTAGGGTAAAAGGTGCTTTGATTTCACAAGTGCTTCAGTTTGTCTTTGTTCCCTCTGCTGTTGCATAAAATAATGTATGTTTTGTGGCTTCATGCAGTAAATTCATTAGAGCTGAGAGAGAGACATCACACAAAATTCAAAACAATCTCTGTGTGAACAACCTTGTTGTAGTTTTGAATTTTTTTATTTGCTGTACCTTCACATATTTTGTGCCAATTCTTGAATAATGGAAACAAATACAAGGTACTAAAGGAGTTTAAAGGCTGGGAGTTTCTTCAGACAATGAAGTCTCAATATCTGGTGGAAAGATACAATGAAGTATCAATATCAAAAGGTCAATATTCACAACATTTTTGCTTTTTAAATATGAATCTGTAGCATAACTCAGTTTGTGTCCAGCAGAGCATTTAAATGGAATAGTTTTTGAAGATCTGCGAGGGGAGGTGTTCTGTTGAGTAAGGCCCCTCATGTCTTAAAATACACTGAGGTGCTGGAACATGTCCAGCTAAGAGGGAAGGTGTTCTGTTGAGCAAGGCCCCACATTGAGTGCTATGCTTAGTTTTGGGCCCCACATTTCTTAAAATACACTGAGGTGCTGGAACATGTCCAGAGAAGGGCAATGGAGCTGGGGCAGGGCCTGGAGCTCAAATCTGAGGAGTGGTTGAGGGGGCTGGGGTTGTTTAGCCTGGAGAACAGGATGCTCAGGAGGAACCTTATTGTTCTCTGCAACTGCCAGACAGGAGGGTGGAGTGAGGTGGGTGTTGGTCTCTTTGGCCATGTCTCATGTGAAAGGATGAGAGGAAATGGCCCGAAGTTGCAGCAGGGAAGCTTCAGATTAGATATTATGAATTTTTTTCTTGCACTGAATGAGAAGTCAGACTGAGATAAGTTGCCCAGGGCAGGGGTACTGTCACTGGGAGTGTTCAAGAGGTGTCTTGGGGGTGTGGTTTAGGGATAATTAGGCAGTGCTGGGTTCACATTGGTATGAAATGATCTTGGTCTCATCCAACCTTGGTGATAAGATTATGGTGGTGTGAGAATCAATACTGCTCATTCAGCTCAGCACACCAGTGACCTTGTTATCCCAGTTTTCTGGGAAGGTATTGTCAGAGATGAATTTTAAGGATTGATGGGAAGGTTTCAGTGGGTGAAGTTTTTTTGGGTAGCCTAAGGGATAGTGTAGGGGAAGGTGCAAATGGTCTTATTTCAGAAAGCAGCATTAATGATTCAGTACCCATAATGATAACATATGAAAAGTGCTAGATGGGAGAGAAGAAATTTCAAGTGGTTTTGAAACTGAAGGCAAGTAAAAGGTACTCGAAATGGTAGGGAAACCAAGGAACCAGGTGTTAAGTAAAAGATGATATGATCAAAGTGATGACAAGATAATGATCTCTCCAGAAATGCCTTGAATAGATGTAAGTGGGCCAGGATTGCATTTGTTAAGGCAGGTGAGAGAGCTGCAGTGGTGGAGTTAAAAGCTGCTGACCACACTAGTGAGAAACAGAATTGTGAGCGTTATTAAATATGCTCACACAGTTTGGTGGTTGTGTTTTAATCTGTCTTGCTGGTATTTACAAAGCTAGAACTCAGCTCAGCTAATTGTTCCAGTCTTTTTAAATTACTGTTCTGTGAAATACTGAAATTGTCAATTTTGTTGTTGTTCATTGACACTCTTAGAAATGGAGAAGAAATTTATTCAGGTCAACCCAAGTGATTTTTTTTCTCTTGGATTCTCACTTTTATAAGCTATCAGGGGAAATTAAATGCAAAGTTTAACATGACATGTATTTTTAATAAAGGCAAAGAAAACTTGAAAATGAAAAATTAGAATCTTACACTTCAGTGCAATTCACTGTCTAGAAGATGATTTTTTATTAAGTCATGTGCCTTTTTTAATTTTTAAGACTGATGCATGAGTAAGATAGATAGAAAACCACAAATGGAATTATTCCTCTGTCTTATCTGGAGCAGCATGCCCTGATTACTAAGTTAGTACTTTCTGGAGCATCACACCCTCTGAGCCTGTCTTGTTAATGGTTCTCACTGGGGGTAAATATTATCTGGATCAAATAGCAGCAAATGAGGACTACTGCTTTCAGCAGCAGGCAGTCATGCGAAGTTCCTTTTATTTTTTGTGCCAAAGAATAATTTAATTATAGATATGAATTGGAATGGCTTAAAGAGGAGAGAGCATAAAATCTCAAGCTAGCCAAAATAGAAAGAAAAATTTTTAAAATAACTGGGAAAATTATGAGGCGATTGTACTAGCAGGTTTCTTTGTGCTTTGTTGTGTTTTTAAATCTAAAATTGGTGATGGATGAGAGGCACCTCTAGAAGTTCATATAGAACAGGAGCTGGATTCAGGTGTTTTGACTTGCCCTGTAGAGAAATTTGCCTTTTTATGGAAAATACAAAGGAAATACATATGTTATTTAAAAGAAGGTTCTATGGCCAAGTCCATGAACATGAAGGAGCCTGATGTTTCCATATATGAGGAAAATATGATTAAACAGAAATGGAAGAACTTGAGTTACTTTTGAACAGGACATTTTGGCTCAATATCTAGTTTCCAGTTGTTCCACAAAGGTGATGATTTGCAGACAGCCCTTGTTCCCTCTGGCCTGTATCATTTCTGTCGTATGAGTGTGGTGCTTTGACTTTATTTAGTTTAAGTGAAGAATGTATGGAACAGCACAGCCCTTCCCTGTCCTCCTGCTGCAGACTCTGCACGTTTTTCTGTCTCAGCTACTCTAAAAGTTTAAGTACTTCCAGGTATCTACAGGAAATTTGATGTAAATGCTATCAGGACTGAATAGAGATGATACAGGAAAAATGAAGTCATATTCAATTCATATAGTGAAGTGAGATATCAAAAAGCCTCAAACCCTCAGTTTTCACTTGTTTAGTCAATGCCTTTCCCAACAGTCATTCTATCTTTTTTCCTCCTTTAGTGGAAGGTCATGTGCTTTATAACAAAACAGAAAATATTTTGTAGTATTTGCTTGTGTTCAAAAAAAAATCAAATGCCTGAGACAGCAGTGGGCTTCACTGGGAGGTGTGTAAGATTGAGGATTAATCAAATAGAACAAGGTCTTCAGGTTTTCTTTGGGAAAGCTGTGATGAGTTCACCAGTGTTTGTTTTTCCTAGATAGTGTATTATGAAAATCGAACTGGTTTATGTTAATATCTGTAATACTGAAATTAACTTTGAGTATTACCCTGATCTAATGTTACATTTAGCTGTTATATTTAACCTGAGATCTGATGGAGAAAATAAGTGTTAAAGTCATGTAAATTCAATTTCCAGACCTTTGTTAGTCTTCAGTTATCAGGGGTTACTGATTATTCTTAAATACCAATAGAAGTGCTTAAAGTAATTTCATATCATATATAAAATACTTCTGAAAGATTACTTCAAAGGTTTGGCAGCATGTATTAAGTATATGTGTAAAAATAATTTCCTTTATAAGAGAATAGTATAAGTTTTCCACTTAAACCAAAATGAGAAATTATACCATTATATTTGCAATTAATAATAAGTTTTGCTTCTCAATTTTAAAGTTAATTATGTGCATTTCAATGTTACTTGTATTTTTTAAGACTTATGAGGAAATTTATGATGATGACTATAATAATGAATAACCACTATATAAACACACATAAAATTCCTTTAAGTATTGTAATTAAACATTTAAAGGTACACACTTCCTGCTCAATCTTTTGCATATCACATGGATAGAGTAATGAATGAATAAGAAAGTTGATAATTGAATCATATGATGCTTATCTGAAGCTTTCTAAGTTGTAGCCTCAGGTACTAGATACCCCAAACATTCTCTTCCTAAAGCAAAGCTGTTTATACCATTGTGTTGTGAGCAAGCCTTATCATGAATTTTCTGAAATCTGGAAAGCCTGAGGTCCTTAAAATTGTTCAGCAACTCACCTCCTTCTAGAGGAGGGAGGTAATTCCTACTGCACCAGTGATTGGATTTAACTTTTCGCCTTCTGTAACAAGTAGAGAGATATTGTGGCTATGGAAGAAGTAGATATGGAATGCATTTTCTTCAGGAAACGGTCAAGGAAAGCTGGAGGAGTCAGCAGCTGCATTGCAAAAGAGGATCATAGTCTTGGAAAATTGAGGAAATATGTATTGATGGCAAAGTGTAGTGAATATTAAACTGATTAAAAGTTAAGATGGGGGGGGCAGGAAGCAGGATCTTGATCTGTTGATAAACAAGACCTGTAGAAGGCTTGAAGTATCTCTTCCACTCTGCTTGATTTCAGCCATATTTCATAAGACCCCTATGTAACTTCTGAGCTCTGCAATTCAAAGTGCAATCTGGTTTTAGGAAATCTAGAGAACAATATTACGTGAAATATCGTCCATGGTGTTTTTTATAATCCATGACTGTATATCAAATGTCCTTAGAAAAACAGGGTCATGAATCCAGATCATGCTGTTCTGAAGCAGTGACCTATTCAGGAGACATAACCATAATATTTTTTCTTTGTATTATCTAGCCATGGTCCAGACTGGGTTACGCTGTTTTCTTTAAATGAACATCCTTAGTTTCTCTTTGAAATTTTAAGGGTAATTTTGAAAGGATTTTCTTCCCTTCCCCATCAAGGGTTTAGCGGAACCGATCATATACAAAATATGATGTCACCAGGAAAGAGAGCATACAGTATGGGCTCTGCTTTCATCAGTGTGCTGATGACCTGGGGCTCTGGGATTTATTTTCATTAAACTTTATCAGTAGAAAGTCTCTTTTGTCTCTGCCTTCACAGAGTGTCTGTGAAATTGGATTTGGATGACAATGAGCTGGTTAATGCTCTGTCTAGGAAAAGCAGGCATTGCTTGTTTGGGAACTTGAGATCCATCCTTATCTGTAAGGATCTTCATGGAGGATTCAGTTTGTTCTCTGATTAGAGCTCAAATATACTTGGTGGAGTTTTGACATGCTTTTGGGTAGATATCCAAAGATTTAACACTGGAATTTGTACTTTGCCACACCAATACAAGTTTGTGTAGCTGCTCTTGGTTACTACAGGGATCTTACCTGTTGTTTTCCCTAAGGCTAGAGGGATCACTCAGTTATTGCTGCACAGGCAGAGTGCAACCATGTGGCTGTCACACAGGTTAAGGTGGTGTTTGACACTGAGTCTTCCTGCAGCCTCTGGGCTTTTCAGGTGTTTTTATCAGTTGTTGGGTTTGGTTTTTTTGGTAGAAGTACAGGGTCTGCAGTGGATCCTTAAATCTTATATGATTTTGGTCCTGTTATCTCCACAGATCTTTTTGTAGCCTGTTGTTCCTCTGAGCTCTACTTTAAATGTCTTTGTTGAGGCAAGGAAAGGTTCTCAGTGGAAGAGTGATGATTGTTTAAGACATAAATCATAATCTGTCTCTCCTCTTTTTATGACAGGCTGCTCTTTCCTGTTAACTCCTACATAAAAGGCTGTTTTTTTCCTTTAATATTTTGTGTGTATTTCCCCCAGGAAAACAGTTTGTAGTAGACCTGGATGTTGTAGGATTTTTGTTTTCTAAATGGTCTTTGTCTCATATTTTACCACAACAATTTTTAATAAAGCTTTAAGATACATTTTACTTGCTTTGCTCTGTCAGCGCAATACCTGGGAGACATCCAGATTTACACCCTGTGATTCTAAGCTCACACAAAGTAAAAAGCATCCAAAACTATACAGGTAATCAGTGCTATGATTTTTAGTGATTTGGTGTTCTGAAGTGACATGAAATCAACATTTCCTAACTGGACATCACAACCTTCTTTTTTTTTCTCTAGAACCAATTATATTTCAATGAGCAGAATATTTGCAAATACACACTTCAGTTACAGTAGCACCAAACCCAAATCTGCTTACACTGTAAAACGAGATGAGTAATTTGGCCTTAACTATGTCAGCCATGAGAACAAATTACTGGGTCATATTGTGTTATATTTTTTCTTACATGCAGTGTCTTGGGCTCTCCCTTTCCGTAATCCTCCAATGCCACAGGTGGCTGTTGCTTCTATTAAGAATAGATTTAAAAAAAAAAAAAAAATTTAAAACTTATTTTACTTTTAAAGTACAGATCCCAGCTCAAGATGAAGATATTATCAAGCACAGGAGATTAAGTTTCAGACTTAACAGTGCATATAATTTAAACTTGCATGGACTTAAGGACTTCAGTACAAGTTCTTTACTGCACTGAGGATGTGCTCTGCAGCATGGAAGGGAGTTTTGTGAGGATAACAATTTGCATTCCCAGTTCCTGCAAACCTGTGGCTGCGTCATGCACATATGGAGCAAATAGGAAGCAAGAAGATGATAGATGACCCACTTATTTTAGCAGCTGCCACCCAGTTCCTACCTGCTTTTTATAATATTTAGATATTTGAAGAAATATTGGAAGTACAAGTATACTGTGCTTTATTGTAAGGTAGAATCTTCAGCTACTGGAATTTATCAGAAAAGGAGATCTCTTTTGTTCCAGTCCATGTATTTTGGAAGGGATAGGCATGCTCAGGAATGTATAAAAAATAGGGATTGATCTGTAGACAAGTAATTGTCTTTTACCACAATGAAAGCGACAGCTTTTAGGTAGAGAGAAATAAGGGCAAGATGTGAGTGAGCTATCATCCTGTAATTTAATTTAGTGTGGTCAAATATAACTGTTGAATGAAAACTGACACAGCATAGATTTATCAGGTGAGGCTGCAAAGTACATTTCAGATTATGTTTTTGAAGCTAATGGAATTTTCTCTATGTATACCTTTGTATTAAAATATTTCATTTTAAATTAAATATTTATTTCTTCTTGCTGTTCCACCATGTAGTTTGCAAGATGTCAACATTTTCTTTAGAATCAGTCAACAATTTGTGTTATCAAAGTAAATATTTACTTTTTTAAATTACTAAACTTTATTTTCAAATAAACATGAAGGATTTGAATGTTTATTTTAACACTTGGTCTTGTAACTAATTTGTAAACATCTAACAATACTATTTGATAAAAATACATGCTAACACCTAATTTCAGTACAACACATCTGTGTGTGTGCTACTACTTGGTGGTCTGGCATTCTGTGAGGTAATATAGAACTAACTTAGCACTTGTGTTCAAGTTAATTACAACTATTTTATTTTCTGTTTGAGTCCTAGAATTTTTAGTTTTGATTGCAATTAGCTCAAGGCCAGCTCCGTATTACCTTGGCTTCTGACTAAATCAGGCATCACAAATCATGTACCAACCTCGACATGCTCCTCATTTTTTGAAGTTAGGCATCAAAACTCCTCATACAGCTAATCTGAGAGATAAACATGTGCCCCCATGCACAGATGAGTGGGGAGTAAGGTTTAACTGAGATTAGAGATAGTCAAAAAGAAGTGCTGTGCAGAGCTTAATCCTATTACTGCCACACCTGTTTACCAGATAATTTTAGAAGAGTTAGAAAGTGCAAGCCACAGTAATTTTTTTTAAATACTGTACAAATATTTTTTTTTTAATAAACAGGGTCACTATAATCTAAAATAATTCCTCTCTTGGCATAGCAATCATTAATTACAGAAATCTTTGTGGTCTTATACAAATACCAGGAATAGCTTAAAATTAGTCCTTAAAATATCAGATCTAAAAAGTTTCTTTTGTCATTAAAATGACTTCCATTTAAACCATGCCTTTGAGAAATGCCTCTACAAGGTTTCTAGCTTAATAAAATAGCTGAGAAAATATCTGTCTGTTTACTTTGGAAGCTGGAATGTACATTTTTATTTAATTTCTCTGCAACTAGGAATGAAGTTATCCAGACAAGATAAGTTTCTGGAATATTTGCAAGCACAGTACCTACTGATACAAAGTGTGCTGAAAGGGAAGTTTCTGTCAGCTTTCACAGCCCGATTTTAAACAAAATCCTACATTTATTTTTTGCCCTACAGTGAGGGGCTTCTTGGTCAGGCAGTGAAGCTAAGATCCTAATATTATACATTTATCCGTGAAAATGAAATTTAACACACACATTTGCCTAATACATAACATGGCATAGAAAGAGGAAAAAATGCAGACAGGTGTTTTTCTACTGTGTTATGTATAGCCATGCACATTGTAGTGGTATTAGTGGTAGTGAGGCTTGCTGGTTTAAATTGTTTATTCTGTGTATATTAGTCTGGGGACTGATCAGTGGCACTCATGTTCAAGAAAAGAGGAAATTTTAAGTATAATAAGAATTCCCAAATGTGTACATTTGTTATGTTTTCATAGTCTCTACAATTATTCTGCTGTAAGAAAAAGCAGAAGGAGTTTCTTCTGAGCAGTCCTTAGGCACAATGTATGTTAAGTTTACTTTTTTAGCCACGGTGTACTTTGATGCTTTTGTGACTCAGTTCTGGTAACTCTGCCAACCTGTTGTCCATTTACTAACAGTGATGCTTAATCCTGTGATATTCACCTGTTTTCTAGGATTTATACCTATACTGGGAGCTCCTTCAGGCAGGACTTTCTACTTCTGTGTCTGTAAGACACTTGGTGCTGAGGACATTAAATTGGGCTTTTTAAGTGGTACTTAAAGGTGCTGCCATTACAATGCTGTGCCTCACTAGGGGTGTTTAATTTGTGGACATTTGATATTCAGAGTTGCACTTCAGCTGGTGTTTCCATTATTTTCACTTACAAAAGCTTGGGTTGCTAATCAGACAGAAATGATTTTATAATAATGGTTTTGTAATAATTGCCCTTAAAATGAGGTCTCCTTGATTTTTATTTTATTTTTTTAATTATTAAAATTTTGTTCTTGACTATGAAATGTGAATGCATTTTTCTATTTTAGTTGAAAATAAGGCATGATGAACTACTTGAAATAAGTCATCTGCCCTTGCAAAGATGTTTGACAGCTGTATATAACCAGACACAGATTTGCACAGTGAGTGCAACAGTCAGATGTTCTGCAGGAGTGGTGAATAAGGGGCTACTTCAGCCATTCTTTTTAGCACTGCTCACATACAGCAGGTCATTGGCAGGCATAACATTTTTGTAATTCCATGAACTCAGTGTCTTGAGTGTGTGAGTAAGCCCTAGGACACAGACCTAGTTTGTGTTCTTTGTCTTAAATTTACCCAGTGATCTGACCAGTGAGCTGATGATCAACTGAGACAGTAAAAGATTTGGGGTTTTTGTGTGATCAGTGTGTGTATTTCAAGGGAAAACACGTGGCCCACCATCTCCTGCTAGCTCATTCAAGCGAGAATGCTTCTGCATGTGATTCTTAGTAACTGAGGATAGCACAATGCTGCTTTGTTCAGGGTGGGAGCACACACCCCGTGTAAATGTGTGGAACAAACCATGCTGATTGTTTAGCAAGACTTAAACATGCAAAAATTGCTATATGACTCCAAAATGCATCACAGGGATTCACCCACATAGTCTTTTGTCACCTTTGTTCACAATTATCAAATATACATAAAACTGTTTCTTGCTTTCAAAATACTTCAATTTGCTTTGTAAAGAAATGTAGTAGGCTGCTGTCCTGCTGGTGGGTGGGAGTGCATCCTGGAGCTGCTTCTGAACCTGAGGATGGATTTCCTTAAAAGCAGCTTATTACAATAAGGTGTTATAAAAGTGTCAGGTACATGCAATTGTATGATAGTCCAGATGGTAAACAAAACCAAAACACAAGATAGAAAAGGAAATTACTATTTGTTGAAAAGCCTTTTTTTCTTTCACTTTTTATATCCAGGTAAAAACTTAACTGACAATCAGTTCAGAAGCCCATGGAATATTTTCATCAGAAGTCATACCTCTGATGATATATCCCTAAACTGTTCTTCTCAACTCATAAATATCTCTTATTTAGCAGAGTGGCAAGAGTTACTGATTTCCAGTACATTCTTTTAGAACTAGAACTTTTAAACTGTGTCTAGTGTTGGCTTTCATTAGAAGATCTGAAGCAAGGGACAAAGGTTGCTTTTGTACCTGCGTTTGACCTGGTGATATCTTACATTTTAAAGCTGGGGTTCTTTTTAATAATTAGTTTTTTTAAATAAATTGGATAGATTAGTTGGAAAACAACTTTTCTTTCTGTTTATCTATCTTATGGCTTCATGTTTCCATTAGTCTTCAAATAAGATATTTTTTTTTTTTTAATCTGGGGGTTTATAGGAGTACAAATATGATTTTAAAAGTCTCCATGCTAGGGAAGATACTCTTGTTTCATATCAGAATATATTATTATTATTATTATTGGCATATTCTGATTCATCTCAGAATATTATTTAATCTCACTTGTTATATTCAAATACTATAAAACCCTTAAAACTTACATCAATGTGGAACTGTTCAGAATTTGCACATGGTAATGAAGAGTCATGACATACCTTTACAGAGATGTTTTGGTTGGTTTTTTAAAAAAATAAATTGTATCATCCCTTATTTTCAGAATTTCAGGTAATAATTCAACAGATAAGTCTAAATAAGTTGAGTTGGCAGAGACCCACAAGGATCATTGAGTCCAGCTCCTGGCCCTGCACAGCACCATCCCCAAGAATCACCACTTGCCTGAGACAGATATATGTATATATATATATATATATATAAATAATGTCTGCCACTTATGATGTTCTATCACCACTTGCCTGAGATAGATATATGTATATATATATGTAAATAATATCTGCCACTTATGATGTTCTATGTATCATAAAGTAAATCCTATTCATAGCTGTGTTGCATTCTTCTGATGGTTCTTTATGGTTCATGAATTCATCAAGACTAACATTTTCCTCAGAGCTGGTTGCTGGAGCAGTATTTATATAGTCCTATAGTGTAATTTTAGCTCACTAAATAACTTTCCCTCAGGAAGTATGATCAAAGTTCTTTGTGCCTGTAGTTATTGTCAGTAACCAGGACAGTTTCTGCTGGAGTCTTTGGGAAGGGATGATTTATGATGTTTTGCTGGAGGCCACACAGGGTATCTTTGTCTCTTGAGACTTGGGGAACTCCTTCTTTGCTTAAGAAAATTTCTGAGTCTCATACTTTATTAACATCTGCATGTGTTCACTCTCTATCAGTATCTGGCGTTAAGTAACATGGCAAAAGCTCTTTGTGTTTTTCTATTTTCTCCTAATTGTTTGTTCTAATAAACTAACTTTTGGTGTAAAAAAATGATCAAGAAGATTCAGAAGTTAATGAGTCTAAAGAAACATCTGTTAGAAGGACTTTGATTACCATGCATTTCCAGGGAAATCGGAACATAAGGCAGGACAGCTGATGAAGGGCCTGTTTGGCTTAAGCAAATGAATAATGTGGCCCAGGACAGAGGATCAGCTTTTCAGTCAGATCCTAATAAGCAATGCATTGTTTTTGGCAGTTAACCCCAGATGCTAAGCTGGTGTCAACTGCATTGTTCTGTCCTTTTTCTCATGCCAATGTAATATGTTCATCCTGGCAGGATCCACTTTCCCTGTTATTTTTTCGAGGCACCATACCCAGAACATTTTATCCAATAGGCTTAAAAAATACCTGTCCCTTGTCTAGAATCTAAATGATTTCTAGTCTAAAATGAAAGCTCTTAAATCAACTTTATGCCATGCTGTAAAAGAAAAGGGTGGTGTCTTCTATATTTAAAAAAAAAATCTCAGGTTTTTTTGTGTAATGTATCTTTTTATTTCTCCCTCTCTTCCTTTATGAAACTATTAAAAAGTTAAAACTGCTTTTTCTACAAGGGTTATAGACATACAAAATAAGCTTTTATACAGCAGGCACTCAGGCGAAAAAAATAAAGGCAACAATACTTCTCACACAGTGAAACTTAAAGCACATTTATTAATCATTCAGGCCCATATTTACTGTTCTGCAGCCAGTACTTGTATTCTGACATGACAAACAACATATAATGAAATGGACATATGTAATGATAACAAAGGGACAAGAGTCACTCCTGAAGTTCTCGTTGATGCTCATCCTCCTTTACAGCACTGATTGTTTTAAACATCTCTTTATTAACACAGAGGTGCTGAGTTGATGAAAATTGGTCAAATACTTTTTAAATCAGACTTGACATGGCATGAGGCATTTGATAGAACCAATACAAACAAGTTTACAATCTGAGCACTTTGAAGGGAGGTTGTGGTGTGGTTTTAAATCAGTCTGGTCCGGGGGAGGTGGGGAGGAATGGTGTCTATAAAATAACTTTTCTCCAGAATTTGGAATAAGGGGACACTTAAAGTGATATCTTGGAATGTTCATGGGATGTTTTTGAAAACATAAAGCCTGTGTGTATGTAAATTGGCTTTACATCTTTTGCCTGTAGCTGGTTCTGTAAGGTGAAAAGTTGATGGGAGTTGGAGAAAAATGTGCCCAAGAAGGGGATATTAGAAAAATCTCTGTGTATGGCAGCCCAGTGTTATCTGTAATGATGCCTGTGGTGTGGAAAGCAGCAGAATGTGGATCCTTTTCTGTATAAACTGAAAGCTGTGGTGTGTTCCAGTATTCCTCACTGCCTGATGCCTCCCCCAGCTCTCATAGCTCTCCTGATCCACTCCAGCCTCGAGTTCCAACCTTGAGCAACTTCCCCCTACCTTGATCCTGAGCATAAATATTCTTTTAGTGCTAAACACTTGTTTCTTTCTTTGTTATTGGATAGAGTAAAATTGTTCCCATTTGTTCTGAAGTTGCTTTAGTATAACCTGGCTCAGTGCTTATAATTTCTTTTTGATCAACCTGATCCATATTGCTTCAATTCAGCAGAATTGAATTTGGTCCTTAATATTGGGGACATCAAACTCTGTTTCCAGGGCTGTGCAGAGCAATTAAAATGGGGGTTTTCAGGACAATTTTTTCTTGATAGTTTTCTGCTCTGCTGAATAACAGATGATATCACCCAGCACTCGGCATGCTCATTTTAACTTACATATAATTATTAAATCTTAAAATAATTTTAAATATGAATCTCAAAACTATTGTATTCTCATTCTGAAAAAATGGTTGGTTATTAAAATAATATTTTTTGTATTAGATCCAATTCTATCTTCCATAGTTTTAAAAGTTGCTATTACTTTTTTAGTTCCTGAATTTCTGTTTTCCCTCTTTTGTTCAAAGGATTACTTAATGGGAATAGTGACCATGTAGTCAATTTACTCCCTCTTAAAATTAATATTGAGGATATATTTTAATGAGTTTAAAGAAATGTTGGTATTCATCATGAGTGAGTAGAAGCAGACCATTAATATTTTCTTTGAAGAGCAGAGTTATTTTTGAGACTGAATCTGTCAAAATTTCAGATTTTGATGAAAGACTTTTAAAATTCAGTCTCATGAATTGCAAAGTTTCTGTAGTTGCATTTTCCTTCTGCAGTAGTTTTTAATTTGGGAATCTGGTTATTGGCTTATAACAGAGTCCAAATTCAGTATTATATTTAAAATTCAATGTTGATGAATACTTATTTAGCTCTATTGGTACAATAAATAGATTTGGGTAATTACTACCCTCACACTTTATTTAAAATAACATCTACCTTATGTTTTCAATGTTTTCAAGAAATTATATAAACATAGTGTATCAGTATATGGAACTTTTGATGATGTATTTTACCTGAGTACCTTCTTAGTAACTTAGCAAATTGCTGATACAGAGATAGTTCATTGTGTTTTGAATTCCAAACTGTCCTTTAAAGGCAGCAAATAAAGATCTTGGGAAGGCAGAGGGAAATTAATCAATACTTCTACTCTTGGAAAAGCACAGAGACAACACCAGATTTCTTTTTTACCAACCCAGAACCTTCAGGGAGACTCTGGGTCCAGAAAATTGCAGTTGAGCAGTAATGGTAATTACTACTTCTGTTTTAGTTTGGAGTAAAATTAGTTCTGCAGTTATAGGAAAAAGCATTTAATGGATGTTAGTAATTTACAGTCTGTTGTCTGTGTATGGGGGTTTTGTTTGGCTGCATTTTTTTTTTTTTTTATCCTGATACCACCTTTTTTTGGTAGTAAATTGGAATTCTCTTATAAACAGACATTATTCCTTTGAGGTTAGTACTTCAGGCACTTAGACCTAAAGAGATTTTCATCCTCTTCACTCTCACTTTATGGCAATGTTCAGTATAGCTGGTAATGCTATTTTCTGAAGGCTGACTGAGAATTGTAACAGGAGCTGCATTATATAGCTAAATGCTTCTTTTAAAATTTTTTTTAAATGCTTGAATAGCTCATTCAGATTATCTTTTACTCTTCATCAAAAATTAAAAATTATAATATAAACTCTCTGGACCATAAACCCCTCTTTTCTTTCCTCTGTTTGCACAGCAGCTAATGCAGAGAAGTCCTGGCTCATGGCTTGTAGGCAATAAACTGTGTATAAAAATAATAATACAATTAAATTCAACTTTCCAGCAAATGGATGATGTGCAGTCAACATCCGTGAGGAGGGGCTTTGTTAACAGACACGTTAGGTGAAATGGAAATTACTTTCATTTTATTAGAACTGTGTTTCTCTTGCCTTCACACTTTGCTTCCCATTTTGCTACTGCTGTTGAGGCAAAGCTAATGAAAAAGAACAAATGATAATATACAGTGGAGATCAGCAGAAATTGAAATCATTAGGCTTTGCCAAAATAAAAATCACTGACCTATTATTGGAGACTTAGTCTATTCCTTTTTGTGATGCCTTTGTGTTAGTTCTCCAGTTTTTGAAAAGTAGGAGGGCACTGCATCTACTTTTACAAATATTAACTTTTTTATGCTACTTTTACAAATATTCACTTTTTTAAAATTTGCAAATATTTGTGAGGAAGGCCTCTGTGGGTTGTTAGTTGTCCTTTATTGCTCTGAATTCTTTGAATTACTACATTTCACACAAATTACTCTGGAGTCTGTGTAAATAAATACTGATTGTCCCGCAAAATGGATGGTACAAGGGCATGCCATCCATGTTACTGTTATTAAAATTCTTCACACAACACCATAACGTGAATATAATTCCAGTATTTCTCCCTTTTCAACTTGTTCCTCAACAACTTGGGGGCATCTGCAACTTCTTCATGGTAGAGTTCACACCCATTTCCAAAGTTAAGGCAGATGCAAATCAATCTTTTTCTTAGAGTTAGTGTTTGAGCCAGTCCCCTGCTTTTGTGTCACATGTCCTAAAATAAGGAGGCCTTCAATTTGATTGCATCTCTTTGGCCTGCTGATGCAGCACTGTGCCTGGATAGGCACATGTGCACTGTGCTTAGTTCAGTGTCTAAAAGCAATGTTGGGTATCAGAAGAATCTTATTTCTCAGTTGCATATAAAAACTGTCATTTTTTCATCCCTGCAAGCAGTAAATTCTGACATATAAGCCTTTATTTGTTGTTTTGCTGTAGCTAGGATGCTGAGGGATCATCCACTGAGACCTCTCTCCATTAGGAATTTGCTGGTGGTAATACACAGGATGGAAAAACTCCGATTCTGAACCACTGGCTCAGAGATAATCAGCAGGCAGATCAAAAACTTGCAGAATAAATTGGAGAAGAGCAGCAGTATGCTGAACTGTTATCAAAAGCCATGGACCCTGAGTAAATGTTTCACAGGATAATGTCAGAGGCAAGGCTCGTGTCACGTTTAAGAACATGTCCCAGTTGGCTTCTCTGGCCCGTGAGTGCCGGATTTTAAATGCTTGTAGTTTTTTAAAGTGTTCGCTATAAAAATTGGTGAGGAGTTTTTTACTCATCCCATGATATTATGTTTGCCTTTTATATGCAGGGAAAGTAGGACTAGCTTGTCTTCCGTATTTGCATAGGAATTCTTCTGTGCTTGTGCTAGTAGTAGGTTCATATCTGTGGCAGTACATTAATACCTGAGATCCTTGTTCTTCAGCTAAATTGCTTTTTAGCCCCCTTTTTGGCTTTACACTTTGTGCTACTTTAATATAGAGACATCTACCTGTACATGTACATTTAGTCTTAACTTATCTTAGCATTCCATTAAAATCCACATAGGTTTTGCCCCACACCTAGGAAGAAACTAGATTAAATTTCCTAAAATCTTATTTTCTTTAGAGAGTTTGTGCTCTGTGTGTATATGTCTTTGCATCGAGGAATATTTACTGCTCTGGTATGGTCTGCATATAGATTCTGGAAAAATCTTGCAATTTTAGAATTCCTCTGTATATTTTCAGTGTTTTTATTTTGCATTTGACAATTATCTATAAAGAAGAAAATATTATAATTTTTTATAACATATATTTATTTTCTCACAGTAGTTGAAGGAAAAGAGTGGGAAATTTTAGCTTTTGTATTTTTGCTTATTAATCTTATGAAGATGACTAAATCTCCTATGTTTTTGTTCTGGCTTGTTCACCACCAGCATGGTCGATCAGGCAGCTCCCAAGTGGGGTCAAATGCAGGATGCTCTTTTTGTCTCTACTCCAAAACTGAGGGAATATTTGCTGAACCAAAACAAGGAGTGTGCCACCACTGAGTGCACAGCTTGTGCCATCCATAAAGGCCTGCAGCTGTGTCAGGGAATGTTTGGGTTGGATATTAGGAAAAGCTCCTTCACCCAAAATGTGGCTTAGCACTTGAACACCTCCCCAGGGAAGTGGCCACAGCCCTAGGGCTGCCAGAGTTCAAGGACAGTTTGGAAAACAGGCACGTGGTGGATTCTTGGGGCTGTCCTCTGCAGGACAGTCAGGAGTCAGAATCAATGATCTTTGTTGGTCTCTTCCAACTTGGGATATTCTGTGATTCCATGGTTTTACCCCTGCTGCCTCTGCATCGTGGCTGTGAGGGCACTGTCGGGAGGTGAAGGTGGGAAGGAGTGCAGGAAGGGCTGTTCCTACACCATTTCTGAAGGAAAGAGCAAAACCATCCCAAATCTGCCCCTTCTGAGGGAGAAGAGACAGGAAGGAGATATCATGGCAGAAGCCCAGCTTGCTCTGGTATCTGCATGGAAGGGAGGGCAGGAGGGGCAACTCAAGGGACAGAGGGAAGGGCTCCTGCCCCTCGAGTTCCCCGTGGCTGCAGAGCTCTGCTTGGGCTCCTTCCTGCAGTCTGCTCCATCAGGGCTTTAGCTGAGGTCTTGCTACCCATGGACTCTGTTACAATATTAAATATGTCTTAAATCAGCTGTTACAGTACTGGGCAGCTGAGAAATAACCTTGTAAACATTTTCCATTCATTTTGTATTTGTTATTGCTTTTGTTTTGCAGAAACATTCTCGTGGTTATAATATTTCTTGTTGTGTTGGGGTTTTTTTATTAATTTTTCTATTATTTCTCTTCTTCATAGCATTCCTCAATGATTGTATTCACAGTAGTGTGTTGTAATAAAAATGTGCAATATTGTACAGATCAGTATGTGCAATTTTCATTGATAATAATAATAATGAATTAATATTTTTTCTATTTCTCTAGCTCTCTAGATTTGAAATATTTTTAAATATTTTAAGTGTGCTCTTTGGATAGATTGTAAATATTTTTTTAATGTAGCATCAAATACTTCCATAACATATAAGCAGAAACGTTTTCTAGTTTAATATTAAAATGGAGGTAAAAATAAGTGAAAAGTGAAAACGATCAGACAGAAGGGTGAACTAAAATGGAGGTAAAAATAAGCCTCACAGAACGATACAACAGAACTGAATTAAATCCCCAAAGTGAAAACGATCAGACAGAAGGGTGAAATGTCAGACCTGGTGTAACCCACTTCATTATGCCTCGTTTTCACAGTGCTCACACAACAGTGGATGATCTTAAACATGGTAATTGAATAATTATGACTCAGGATGTTCTGCCTTAGGGCATAGTTTCTGCTTTTCCTGATGTGGCAAATAATGTACCGTGTCATTTTGCATTAGCAAACACAGCAGCCAAGCTCTCTGCACTGGTACAATTGTCTGAGGCACCAAGCTAAAGCATAGCCCTCCAAAACCACCTCCGTGGAAATCCAGATATTTAAGGAGGCTTTCACGTATCCCAAGTCTGGCTGATGTCTGCAAAGTTTTGCATCATGTAGCCTTGGGGATTTTTAGCAGAAATAGCAATATGCCCACAAATAATGCCCAGTTGTTTGAGGAATTTGTGGCAACTTGGTGTGCAGCTTGGTTTGTTAAAGTGGCTAAAAATTGGACCATTTATTAGAAATTGTATGAAACTGTTGAAAAAGCATGCTGTATTGAGCCACGTGTGTGTGTGTATATATGTATTAGTGTCATTTGTGATATTTCTCTTATATACATTTTCCTTGAGAAATGCAGCTGAAATGGATGGCCCACATTAGGGTGGTAGATAGAGGTTTACTCTTTGGAAGGTAAATATAATTTATGTCCAGGTGAAGTGGTGTTAGAGGTCCTTTTTGCCTATTGTAAACTGCAGGTCCAGCCTCTATTTTTGCTTCATCACAGATTGATTCTTCTGTACTGCTGGTGAGTTTGCCAGTGGCAGCTGAGGTGGTGTGAAATGAGTTTGCTTCTGGACAAGGAGTGCCCCAGGAGAGAAAAACCAAAGAGCTGCTTTGTGCAGCTGGGTCACAATTACCAATCTTCATTTTATATGTTGAAGGGCCAAAATGTTGTCTGGAAATACAAGATTAGCAAAAAAATCCCAGAGTAAATTCAGTAAACTGTGTGTCATCTCTCATCATGGCTGTGTTTTACTTCACACAATTCGGTTTTGTTTATTCTCTGCTTAAAAATTTATGTAATTCTTTGATGTACAGTAGGATCAGAAACATTTCTGAATGACTTCAAGCTATGTCTAGAATTAGTAAAATCCTTGAAATTATGGCAATGATCCCTACCCTAAATGTTTCTCATTATTTGTTACTAAAGCTAAATAGCATATTCTTCAAAAATACTACTTTATCTAAATGTCAGCTTTGTATGAGAAATGAGATATTTCAGGGAAGCTTTCCAATGAGTGAGTGAGAAATGGAATTATTTTGCTTTGGGCCAGGTGAGCATTGATCTCTGAAATGTTCAGAAGATGCTGCAATTCCAGGTAGCTCTCTGTTGTGTATTTTGACACTTTTTTTCATTAGAGTAAACTGGCTTACAGGTCTCAGCTTGTCCAGCAGCCTGTGGCCAGCATGATTCTTCAGTTCACTTTCCAACTGTACTAGAAAGTCCTCTTCACTCAGCTGTGAAAGCCTAACATGCATTGGAATTAAATAGAATACATGAAATTTGGGACACCTATATGTATGTAAATTATTTGCATTTAACTTGCTAAAGAAAATCATGTTTTGTATGTTTGAACTAGCTCAGTATCTGAAACAACCCACTGTACACTGTGGGGGAAAAAAATGCCAATATCCTGCCATCCTTTCCTACTTGTAGTTGCAGTGAATACTGGTATAATTATTACATGGGCTGGTGTATCTGCTTAAATAACTGTATTCATATATACATTTTACATTAGGCTGAATACAGAGAATTTTAAAATATTTTAGTTACTCCAAATCAAGCTATTTATATTGCAATACAGGTAGTAGATGAAAATGTAAAGAAAGCGTTTCTATTCTATGAGATTCAACTGTTTTATCCACTCCTAAATACTGAAGAGTGTTCCTTTATGCAAATCCCTCTAACTAGTTAAATATTTTGTTGTGTTAATGCTCGAGAGAGGGAATCAAACTGTAGAATAAAATCCACTTGTCTCCACTTTGTCTATGCATGACTGAAGGCAAAAATATTTTCAGACACAGAACGTTAAATGTATCAGAAAAACAAAGCAGAATTTCTCATTAAAGGAGAAGTAAACAAGGGGGATTTTTCATTGACAAGGTATGGATGCCATCCTGGTTTAGCATAACTGGGACCTTGTCAGTCTGAGTGGTGTCAGCTCTCATTCTCAGCATGGGTCACGCTGTGATTCCTGTTTTCTGAAAACTCTGAAGGACCTGATTAGGGAAGGACCTGATCTCTGCTGGGTATGTAAGTGGTTTAGAATGCAGGGACTTAATAATAATAATTGAGATACTCAGCTGCAGTAAGCCTTGATTTATTGAATATAAGTGAAGAAAAGAGGAGTAAGTAGCTCAAGCTGTGTTTCAACATCTGTGAATTCCAATGACTTTTCTCTCTTTTCTCTGGACTAATTCAGGTACAAACCGTTAATTTCTGAGCACTAAACCGTATAACCTGTACTTTTGTAATCAAGCCAGAATTTTTAAAATAAAACCATATTTTTAAAACCATGCTGGAGCATGTGTAAAGTGATGGTCAGAAACAGTGGGTTTTCAAAAAGGGACCTATTTTATTTTCAGCATAGAAAGAGATATGACAGACAAGAAGACAATTTAGAGTGTATTATTTTAGAAATTTGGACTCTGAAAACAACTGATGTAACAGAGAAAAACATAAATAATCACAAATTGTTTTAATTGGTATATTCACACTATATCTAAAATTTTGGTACAGCCTAAGGGAGGATTTTTGGATGTGACTGGTGGCAATTGCAAAGAAAATAATTTGATCAACCATAATTTTCATATATTGATTTCTATTGAAGCACCTTTTATTGCACTAGCATTTAAAAAACCATGTTTAAGAACTGTTGACATATTTTCCCTTTCAAGTTTCAGAAAATTAGGTCAAAATTTCCCTCCATCAACAACTGAGAAACTCAGAAATGACTTTTGCCTGTAGGACAGGAATGAAAGCACGTTATTTTAAAGGCCAGTGAAATATAACTGCAAGCAAACTTTTACTGTTGAAATCATAAGACTCATTCATCAGAATTCAAATAGAAGGGAATCAAAATGCTGATAAATTAGAAAACAAGGCAAATATTCAAATCCTCTTTAAAAATTTAATAACTTTCTAATAAGGCTGTATTTTTACAATCAATAATTTGTAAGTGCAAGGGTATCCCTGTATGAAACCAAATTTATTAGTGCTGTTTGCCCACCTTTTGTGTTTGAGCACAGACAAAGCAGCAAATGTCAATCAGCCACTTAGGAGTTCATATATAGAGTGGATTTTTGTATTTGTATCATGGATGTTGGCAATGGTAACTTCATGCTAAAACTATAAATTGTCATAAAACAAAAATATTGTAACTTTTTCTAATTCCTCTGATTATTCATAAAATGAACAAATTACCTGTGGGGATAATAGGATTCTTTGAATCTTGAACCAGGTAGAATTTTGGAAAAATTAATATAATCAATCACCAAAAACATCCAAATTATTTGTAGGGACCTGTTTGGAGCTACTTACCCAGGTAAAAGTAGCTCCTGTGTACTGACCCTCAAAAATGGCCATACAGGACATGAAGGACAAGATGTGGTTGCAGTAACCTGTGTCTGTTTTTAATTTGGTAGCACAGTTTAATAATCCACTGAGTGGGGCTGTTCAGTCTCCTTTTGCCTCTCATCAAGGTGTCTTTGCTGCTGGATTTTCATGTTGCCTTCTCCTAATACAAATGTTAGGATTGCACATAAGAAAAATCACAGCTGATTCTTGGTCTTTCAGCCCTGTACCCCAGCACTGCCAAGATGCCTGCTGCTATATAAACTGGATTTTCCACACTATGGTATAAACTGTGGGCTCTATTGAGCCATCAAAGCAAGATTTCCTCCTCCATGAGAAGCTCCAAACCCCCTCCTAATCTGGTGAGGAAAAACATCCTTCTCTTCTCCTGATGGCCTTAGCTGAGGGTTTGGGACCTCTTAGCAGTGCACAAGATCCCCAGTGCCAAATCTGAATAGTTTGTCTTAAGCATTGAGCACTGGTGGAGAAACTTCTCCACAGGTGCAGAGAAACTGCAATGGGGGCATTGTCCAGAAATTTCTCCTGTAGTACCTTGAATGGCTTCTGCAGCCACCTCATTTATGTGTGGCAGGGAAGGATCAGAGAATCCTTTCAGGTCATCACATCCCAGTACAGCTCTTGCACTTCACACCTTTGTGGTCTTTCAGCTCACTTTCACTGACAGAAATCTGAACTTTGCTTCACAGAAATCAGCTGCCTCCTCTGCAGTGTCCCAGGCTTCCCTGCTGCCATTTGGCATTTTGAACCTGTGCTAGAGCTAATATTGAGTGGGATCCTTACCCAGATGAAAATAGAGAAGGTTTGCTGGTCCTCAGTTAAATAGGAGAGAGAATATAAATGTTTCCCTGCAGAAGTGAATATCATCTTGAATTCGTATTTGTTGGTTAAAACATATCTATTTAAATGACAAAGTTCACATAATCAAGAAATATCTTCTTCCATGTTAATAATCAACCAACCACCACAGCCCCAAGTAAGAAAGTCAAAACTCATGTTGAAGGGTTTGAGCATTACATTTTAGACTACGTCCCTAAATTCCAAATAAGTAGAGAAAATTAATTAGCCAAATCATCGTCATGCTCTTTTTAAGGAGCTCCTGAGGGCAAGTCCTTGCTTTGCATGCACTGTGATAAATATAGGTCCACTGAGGAAAATCATTGAGATGTGTGGCACCTTTAACTCATAGATAATATCTTTGTTTCCTTTTGTCTCACAGTTAAGGATGTTACCGGCTTTTTTTCTTGGTAAATAAATTTCAATTAATGAAATTCCAGCTGTCTCACATATTATGGTGGTGTAGATTTGAAAACATTTAGCAGATGCCCATATAAAAAAAAACCTATTAACGCATAGCAGGTTCCCTGACATTTTAAACCAATCCAGCTGGAAACAATAGCAGAAAACAAGTCCACATTGTTGAAAAATTTAGAGCTCTCTCTAATGCAGGTAAAGAATTCCTATGCAGAAAGTGACATACTGTTGCAGAATATAAAAATGCCTGATGTTTTCAGTTTTGTAAGAGGACCATCGTATTTTGTTGTATGTATTTACTCTTTATACAAACTGTACAAGATGGTATATAAGAAATGAGCCAATTAAGATTCCAGGTAGGAGATAATTGTCTCAAGTTTTTGCTCCAACTAATCACTCCTAATATCATGTGAGAGTTTCTAAAAAGTAGCACTCAGAAATTCTGATAATTTATTTGTCCCTAGGCATTTTAATCTGATACAATTATTTAAAAAACCCTTTAAGACTGCCATAAAAATCCTATTAGTAGTTCACTACTTAAAATCCTACCAGTAAAGTCAAGCTTGGGGAGGAAGTAAAGGAATGGGAAAGATGACCTTGACTTGCCTAAAGCTTGCAGTATTTAATTTGGAAATGGGCCATATTAGAGGAAAGCAGGTAAAAGCGACATGCACGTAATTCCAATGTGCACAGAGACTGTGTGGAAATATACTTTGGGAAGTCCCTGCTCATTCTGGTGAAGTAATCTTTGCAATATATGCATTTTAAAATTCCTACATTAATTTTCCTGTGTTTAAAAAAAAAAAGAGAAGAGGGAAACTGAATGCTATGCGGAAAAGTGTCTTTTTGTTTCTTTCTTAGGATTTACTGTGGGTAGAAACAGTAAAGCTGACTTTTCATCCTTGTGCAAATTCCCCACTATGCAGTGCTAACACGAGACCCATTTTCTGTTTGAATCCGTCTAAACCTCTAAACCACAATTTAAATGATGCACAGTGCTTGTGATCGCATCCATAGCAAAGGGATGAATTCTTAATATAAAATGTTTTGCGATGTTACATCTGTGTAAGGTCCTTCAGTGCTTTCCTGTGCTTCACTGTGATTTAAGTTATTGCATTGTCAGTATCTCCAAATAACCATGGCAAATTCAAATTTAAAGTCTGTCAGTTGGAAGGTAAATTCTAACAATTTACTGATAGTGATTTTACTTTAAGGTAGCTAGCCTCTGTCCTACCACATACAGTTACGATAGCATTCCATGAGTCCACTCATCTATTTTAAGGATTTAACTGCAAAGGTAAATCACTGTGTAAGATGGATGTGTACAGAACAGATTCTGTAGGACAGTGACTGCAGAACTGCTAAAAATATGTTGAGTACATTGCTTCCTTCAATGAGGATGAGGGCTGTTGGATCAAAGCAATGAGAGAAACTAAACGTGGCTGGAGTGTTTGGCCCAGCTGAAGTGGCTGCTCAGACAAGCCTTCCATTCCTGTGACACAGAAGTGCTGTGCTTCCCTCTGACTGTGTCATTGCCACAATCCTGTACTTGGCTGTCCTCTCTGTTGTAAATTAAAATAGATGAAAGCTGTCGAGCCAAGCCTGTGATAGAGGCTAATTTGATGTGATATAATTGATGAACTCTAAATCGTCCCACTTCTCTCTCTTGAAACACTCTGACTGGAGCTCAAAATGCCAGGGTGCTTTGATTTACACTCTGTCACTTTTATATTGAAAGTCTGAGTGTAGCAGCAGTGAGGGATTAACTTCTTCACAGTATTTCTTTCTAATCTGTAGAGTATGCACACACACAGGCTGCAATCCTTGTAAGAACAGTACTGGGAAAGTCAGATTTCCTTGTTTGCAGCTGGTTTGTGCACAAAATTATTAAGATTAATAGAATAACAACCTGACTTCTGCTGCTATAGATATTGCCAAGGTAGTCTCTCGGAATTAGTGTTGCGCTTCTTATTTCAGAACTGAATTTTAAACTTTTTGGTATAGTTAATGCTTGAAAACCCTCTATTTCTGAAATTCTGATATAGCTGAAATATTTTAGGAGATTAGACAGGTTCTCGTCCCTTTAGCTTTCTAGGTAGCAGCTTAACTCTTAAAATAATTATCCACAGAAATGTTATACCTTTCAGATTTTCTGCTGTCACCAGTTTCTTGATTTTTGTACTTCCCTGTTCAAGATATTTGAACATAGAGCAAACTCTCTTGGTTCCTTGGTTTCTTTCAAAGGTAAGGGATGCTCACTGCCCTTGATTTCTTAGCTCTCTGGGAGTGGAAAGCTTTTCCATCAACTTCTAATGTTCAAGTATTCTTGAGCAACCCCCATTAGAAGTGTAGCATCTCACATCTGCTAAATCAGTTGTTTCAAACAGAAGCAACAGGAACAAAGGAGAGCTGCTTTAATTCACATTATTACTCTGATCCAACAGCAGAACTGCATCAGTTTCAGAGCCTCTTGCTCCCCTGCACAACAGGAGCTGGCTCTGCCCACATGCCATTCCCCCCAGCAGTGCATGCCAAATTCTTGCTGACCTGGGTGCTCACATATGGTGAGCAAAGCTGTGAAGTTTGAAATACTTCTTTGGCTAGCACCCAGATTTCAGATGGGCATCCTAGTTTCAAACACCTTCTCACTGAAAATGCCAAGTGGGTGGGATTTGTTATAAGGAATTTCTGTACATTTGCAGCGACCAGACTTTTTTTTCTGATCTTGGCTATAACTTAAAACTATGTCTTTGCTAATGATTTATAATTGAATGGCTGATGTGAAAAATACTGGTATTAAAACTTCTGCTGGATGCAGTGGTTGAGCTAAAAATGAGGCTCGTTTTTAATGAAAAGGGAGTTAACAACCTTGTAACACGGGGTCAAAATTTGTAATGCTTTTATAGAAGGCCTTTACTCACCCAGGACAGTAGCACCAGGTACTGTAGCTTGGCCATTCAGCTCCTTGCACTGGGGATTTGTGAGTCAGGGCATTTCCATCCTGATACAGGCAGGAACACTGGTCCAGGTTCCTCTTTTTGGTCCCCTTTGCAAAGCAGTGACAATGATGGTTATTCAGCTAAATACTCTAAAGATTAAAGCTTGAAAGCATTTAAAGGCATCAGTCAGTCATGGTACATCACCAGTTTAACTTTCTTAATGGTGATATCATTTATGCTTTAAGGAGCTTCTAAAGGATCACTTTAGGAACGTTATATGATTGTCAGTGGTGCTGCACCTAAAAGTTTAATTTACATTGTCACTTTATCAGTGTACCAGTAATCTCAAATAATAGGTGGTTTTAAAGAATTAGAGGTAATAATCAAGGCAAACTTCACCTTTGCTGGAGTACAGCCCGGTTTTCCCACTCAGGATTATTATTTCTCTTCTTTTATACGTTTTGTACTTGTTTCAATTTCATTAAAAATTAAGAAAAATAAATATAACCCTTGAATTCAATGTCATCTGCAAAGAAAATCTGAATATTTTGATCACCTGAAGTGACTGTGGGGTCTGGCATCCAGGTACCTTTCAGACATTTCAGCTTTTTATAAATTGGCCTAGCTCCAATTCAGTCATTATCATTTGGACTGCAACTTTTCACATCACTTCACAAAAGAAACAAATCCAGTGTCTACTGGTTTTTTGTCATGCAGGTTAAAAAATACATTGACATTGTTTGCAAATTAAGAAATACATGTCCTGCACTCTAGCTTCTCTTTAAATTAATACTATGTACACTGCTTTTTTCTGACTTTCTCTGTGCTAGGGAATAGTCTCTTTTTTAAAATGCTTTAGTTAGGGCCACCTTAGAAAGGTTCTTTAGTACCTACAGTAAAAATGGGGTACAATATCAAGCAGTAAAGCAGAAAAATGTGCAGGAGAATGCTTGCTAAATATTTTCAGATATCAAAACCTGGTTAAATTTATTTCAGAATATGTAGAGAATTGGCTAAGCACATATGTGATTCCAGAGCCTCTCAGGGTTCCAAGATTTCAAGTATGACCAAAGATAATTCCCATCTAAGTAAAGAAGAGGGCAAAGGAAGGGCTGGGCAATTAGGCACCAGCCAATTTATCATGAATTCTTGGGAAAGTATTGGGATAAAAAATTTTACGTGATGTGTAGGAATGTAGAAAAAAACAACAGAAACAAAGAATTGAGGCATTTAATGTACTTTTTTTCAAGCACAAGTTGTGTCAAGCCAAACCCAGTTTCTTGATACAACAGATTATTTTCACATGATGTGTAGGAATGTAGAAAAAAATAACGAAACAAAGAAGTGAGGCATTTAATGTACTTTTTTTCAAGCACAAGTTGTGTCAAGCCAAACCCAGATTAACAACAGATTAACAGACCTTTTAGACAAATAGGAAGTGAATGTCAAAGTGTGTTCTTGAGTTGTTGGATAAAAGTTGTTCATTGTAAGGGAAAGGTGCGTCAGGTGGGCTTCTGCTGGAGTCTGATTCTGGTGTTGATTTAACAGACATTTCTTGATACAACAGATTAACAGACCTTTTACAAAAATAGGAAGTGAATGTCAAATGTGTTCTTGAGTTGTTGGATACAAGTTGTTCATTGTAAGGGAAAGGTGCATCAGGTGGGCTTCTGCTGGAGTCTGATTCTGGTGTTGATTTAACAGACAGAAAGGAGCACTGAAGATGGGAGCAGGAGTGGTGAGATAACATTTACATACCCACGTTTGGTTACAGTTAAGGATATTGAAAGGAAACTTCAGATTTATAAAGAACTCCTGTAAAGCACACAAGAGTTTTGGGGGAGATTTCTCCTCACTTGTGGACAGAGAATGGTCTCCACTGCAGACAGTACAAGAAAAAATTGGCTTAAATTTCAGCAAGGAGATTTAATTTAAGTGTTCTGGACTTCTGGAGGGACTGTGGAACCACTGTAGCCTTTTTAAAAAACATAATCTGCCAGAAGAATCGTGATCAGACTGCCCTTGTGTAGGAGCAAGGCACAGGGGTGGACCAAGTGATCTCATGGGCACAACTTAAACCCCATTTCCTTTATCAGAACATGATTGCTATCTTTAAAGCAATTTGAATTGTTTAGGAAAGAGCTGTGAATTACCAGCTTCTCATCTGTTGTTTAAGATAAGGAACTAAAGCTGTTTTTTAACAGTTATGATAATGATGGGTAATATTCATGGTACCTCATGTCAAAAGGCTGTAGCTTAACAATGTTGATAGAAAGGACTGAGATTTTGTTATTTTAAGGCAGTTTCACACTGTGGCTATTTCACTCATAAAAATGGTAGCTATGTTTTTTAGTTCTTTAGAAAACATTTTGAAAGCAGTATTTATGTGGCACCATTGTAGATGACAGAGTTCCAAGGGGTAGTTTGCACCATACAATACTTGACTCTTTCATATTTTGAAATAATTTTAAGATATTTTAATATATTCACTTATAAACAACTGTCCTTAGGCAAATACAGAATGTTTTCTATGGAAACATTTCAACATCTACAATTAGTTGACCTGGCTCTTTTCTCTGTACACAGAATTACTTTGCAGAACAAGCATTTTTAGAAATTTTCTGTCAACTGAAAATGGCTGTCATAGCTAACAGCAAAATATTCAACAATTTGCTGAAAAGATTTTTTAAACCTGTTGATTAGGGGTAAGTGGAAATTTCTGGGATTAGCAAGGCCTACTGAAAGACTTAAGTATGTCTTTAGAAACCTTTAAATGTTCGTGGTTACAGATCTGTATAACTATGCACATGGATTCACTGTGACCCAAATGAATGTGATAATAGGATTAGGTCTTGTTTAGCATTTCTTAAACTTTAAAGCAGGGAATTGAATTTTGAGTTTATTATTGATTCTTAGCACCCAAAAAAATCTACCCATGCCAATATGTTCTTTAGGGAAAAAATATAAAGGATCAAACACAACCTTGTTGATGCCCCATAAATTACTGGCAAATGAGCATCACCCAGGGTGCCCCTTTCAGTCTTCTAGAGATGGGAATTTTATTCCAGTATCACAAAGTTCCAGAACCCGAAGTCACTGCAGATTCACATTTTGCTCTTTGCTTGCTAATGTGCAATACATTAAATATCTGTTCCTTGGATCTAGCAAAAAAATGACCTTTTCAGGGCTCATCTTTTTTTCTCATTTTTGATTTGTTCAGGGGAAATTGCAGACGACTGGTATTTGGTTTCCAAAAGGGATACATAAAAACTTGACCTTTTGGAACTGTTATTTTTTGGGGATGTGTACACTGTATTTTAAGTATGTCTTAGCTGTTGTTTGCTGGACTATGTCTAGTTTAAATAGCCCTTCATTTTATTCAGTATAAAGCTAGGACAAAAAGTATAACTTCTCTCATTTTTTTCCCATGACAGATCTTTGCACACGCCTGAGAGCACCTTTTCTTCAGGCAATTTTACAAGAAAGTGATATGGAATAGGCCCTGGAATCTCAGGAAGTTTCCACAGACTCTATTTTGCAGTGCAAATAGCACGTTATACTATGCCCATCATTGTAATATCTCATTGCCTACCTGAATGCACTCTTGTGTCAGGGAACTTTCCACTCAGCACGGTGGGAAATGAGGCAGAGGGAAGTGATTGTTTAGGAAGTTCATGATGGAGGGAATGACCGAATTCAGATTGTCAGATTCTGTCAGAACCATGGCTATTCCTGCTGTTTGGTTTCCTGTGCCAGCTTTTATCCATCTCTTAAAATCACTGTACCTCATGCAGTCATGGAATAGTGAGCTTATTTCACTTAAAACCCAACAAAGTTTAATGACTGCGATCTGCCTTTCCAGTGAAAGCAGCTGATTTGGAAATTAACCAAGTCAAATAGTTTATTCAACATGTAAATGAGAAATTGCTCTCCTTTCCAGCCATATAAATAGCCAATTTAATCTGAAGAGATTTTCAACATCAAGAGTTACAATGAGAAAATTTACAGAAAAGGCAGACTTTGTCTTGTGCAAATTAAAGTGAATATCAGGACTTCATTAAAATATCACTATGTATAATTCAGTCTGAAAATGAGATTTGGTAAGAGAATTAAGTTGTGTTTCTACCTAAAATATTGGTGATCCACGCAGGTGTGTCTTAGTCCATGTAAGTTACTTCTGCTGATAGGATGTGGCAGTAAGAACCTTCAAGAATATTCAATGAATGGGTGAATTGCATTGTTTAGAGAGGCTCTGGTTTTGCAGGGCTGTCTATTTACATACAGTCTTAATTTTTTTTAAGCCTTGGAGCTTGTCAAATGCAGTGTGATCAGAAATTCGTCAGTGCAACTCTCTGTGAGGGTTTGACATTTTTTCCTCCTTGCAAATATTTTTCCTATAAAGCTCAGATTTAATGCATGGCATTGTTAATGCTTCTGTAGGATGTTACTCACATCAGCAGTTGACAGTACATAAGCAGCAAAGGAGGTGACCAAGTTGTAACTGCAGACAAGTCAGAGCTGCAGGATGAATAAGCAGAACAGGAATTTCAAATTAGACATTTGAAAAATCCTTGTCGCTGGGAGGGTTGTGCAGCACTGAGCTAGACAGCAGTTTTCAGAGAGTTGCAGAATTACCATTTTCCTGGTTTTCAATACTCACCTTGACAAAGTCATACATGTCCAGGTACCACTTTGATAGTGATGTCATCCAGGAAGAAAACCAAACCTGTCTAAGATGTGAAGGAAGAAAAACTAGAAAACCTAGGCAGTTGTTGCTGTTAAAATGATAGACCCTTTTCCAGCTGCCAAACCTTTATTTCTGGAACAGTGTACCGAGACTTCCTGGTTCTGTTTGGCAGTCAGAAATCTCCTGAACATTTTTTTTCAGGTGTTAGCCACCTCCTACTCCTACCCCAGTATGCAGCTGCCCTGGGCATGCACAGTGGTCAGTGCACCCTTGATGGCTCACTCTGGGTACCTTTGGTTGCCCATGGGCTACAGGAGCTCGTTAGAGGTGCCCAACAGCAACAGAAAGATCTTTGAGAGGATTGCTCTGTTCGTCCTGTTATGGCACTAAAATGGCCTCATTCTTTTCAGCTCTCCTAATCTCAGTCTCTATAGAATGTCTGCTACTGTATAACAAAGAGAAAGCACACCTCTCCTAGTTCCTAACAACTCATGCACTTTATTAGATTTTTTCCAATTAAGGCTTTTCCAGGGCAGTTATGCTGGAAGGTGAACAGACTAGAAAAGCAGTGCTAGTCAGAAGAGCAGTATCCAATTCCACATGAGAGAGCAAGTCTTAAAAGGAAAAAAGAAACAAAAAAGAAGCAAAATGGTAACCTTTCCTAAAATACAAGACTTGAAAGATGTCAGCCTGAGTTTGCTGAAATATTGTATTCTGTTAATGTTAACTCACTGCAATATGTATTTGGCATTGAGTGTTTTATTGTACATGAATACAATGTAGGCATTAAAATATTTTGAAAGTGATGTTATCAACCAAGAGAAAAATATATCAAAACATTTCTACTTAAATAAGAACTGTGCAAGGAATAAATTTCCTTTTTATAGCACATACGAGATGCCGTGGAACATTTGAGTTTACTCCAAACTGCATTGATCAGAGGAGTGGTATCCCCCCACGAAAATTTTTTTTTTGATCAATGGTAAAATTGAATTGTATTCTCAGGCAACTGCTTTCTTGAGATAAAATTCTAGATTGGAAAGCAGGTCCCATTTCAAAATCCTTATTTCACTAGGACACCAAAACTCAAAATTATCATAATCTACAGGCTAAGGTGTCTACATGTTCATGCAGAATCAGGTTAAATGCTTATCCCCATGATAGGGAAATAATTATGCCAAAATGGTTGGATTTAGAAGAAATGTTTTTAAATTATATGGGTGTTGAGTGAGAAATTGACCTAATTTGTAGTGTCCTAACATCTTACTGTTCTTCACTGAAGTCAGCTATAATTCTGTACTTTATAAGAAAAACTCTTCAATAGGATATAAATTAATACCTTGGAATTGCTGCAAAAGAATGGAGATGCCTAAAAAAATTAATCTTGTCAATAATCTTGTACTTAATGAGATTTAAAATTATGGTAGATCTTGAAATTGGTTGTCTGCTCAGTCAAATAAATGCTCATTGAATTTCTCAGCCCTATGCTGAGAAAATATTTTTAATTTCCCATACTTTAAAGTGAATATTTAGAGATGTGCCTGTATTCCAAATGCTATAGATTTAATTTGTCTGATGTCTCCAAGTGAATATCCCTAATTACTGGAGAAGTATGGGTTTGGGGTTTTTTTCTGTGATTCTTTAAATTCAGTATATTTTTTGGAATAAAAAGTAACAGCATTATAGTTTCATTTTCCATATCGCCTGTTTATTCTGCCTCAGTTGTGATGAAATCTGTGGAGGGATTTTGTTTTTTTTTTTTATCTCTTTGCTGAGAGGATAAGGAAAAGGTTTTTTCACTCTTCTCATGAAATGCCTGTTCAGAGTTTCCCTGTTCCTTGCCTTATGGGTGAGGTAGGAATTCCCCATAACTGGAAGCTCTAGAACTTTGTCCCAATATTGGTACAGGGACAGTTGCCAGTGGTGGGAGGCAGTGACCTTTTCCAGCTACAAAACTGATTTTAAACATCATGATATCTTCCTGTATTTCTCCTCATTGCGTCTTTTTTTCTGTTCCTGCACCTTGCAGAGAGCTTTAAAATGATGAAGGGAAAGCAGCAGTGTTTTGAATAAAACACTTTGATGTGCAAGTGCTCAGCTGCCAGAATCAGCAGCGCTTTATGGGCAACCAAACATTTTAAAGTTTTCATTCTTGCTTACAGAGCTAATTAAGCATCTTTGTAGCATTCTTTTCAAATGGCAGACTATCAAAATTACAGTGACTATCTTGTGAATGAAAAGGTTCTGCTGAATGCCTGACCAGGAGAAGAGGGGGAGAAACCTACTGACCTTAAAAACCAAAGAACATGTCAAATATACGTTTTCGTTATAGTCTGCATTAGATAAATCTTTTAAATAGTAGTATATGCATTTGGAGCTTAGGTTTTAAGTATTTTCCCCAAGCAATTCTATTTGTTTCAAACAGTGTTTGGTTTCCCATTAAAAAGTAAGCACTTGCCAATAGCTCTGCAGACTTAGAATACTGTAATGAGTTCCATGTGGTAGGACTGTTCCAATTACACTGTTTTCTTCAATTTTTGCTATTTTAAGAGGAAAAGGAGGTACCTATAGTAATTTTAGGATGTAGTAACTCAGTATTTTAAACTTTAAGATTTTGTGGTCTTTCATAAGTTGTTGGTAGGACTGGAGGGTCATAGTAGTTCTTTCCAGCTGTAAAATCTTATTAGTAAATTGTATTGATGCAAATCAATGCTGATGTAAATGCTAGACAGAGACCAGCAGTTTCATGCTGAAGTAAAGGGTTAAAAACATAATTCTTAACCATCTAGATATTCATACTTGGTTTTTATTTATTCTCAGTATAAAACATGCAGTTTTGCCCACAGACATATTGATTGCCCTCTTGGTGTGATATACTGGGAGCCCATTTGTGCAGGTGCTTGCTGACAAACACACTGCTTGGCTATAAAATCCAGGCCTTGGGAATGTACTGGCTCTGCACTGAGAGGTTCTGGTCTGATTTTAATGTTACAAGTGCGTCTTTAAATTTCTATAGACAATCTTAAAATGCAAGTTGAGGCAAAATGCGTAAGAAGCACTACAAAATGAGTTTGTTGCTTTGTAGCAGATCTTAAATCAACAGTGTTTATTAGTAAGCTGCCAGCAAATATTTGCTTGCATACCTTTTATTATTTCAAAGGCTTTTATTAGCAGTATGTCACGGTGCTAGTGTCATTTACATTCAGACACCACTTTCTAATGTTTTAAGCTTTCCAGAGATAACAGGGAGAAAAACGTTAAGAAAATGAAACAGATCTTTTCTAATAAATCATTTTTGCAAACGTTTTGTCTCTTCAAGATCCTGTGACATCCTGTTCAGCTGAAGGAACACACCACTTGAATTGCACGACTCATTCACCTTAAATATTTAATAATGCTTTCATTAGTTGCACTGAACCAGTGGAGTAAGATCTGTAATATCTACTGCTGGTCATCATTTTTATTCATTGTGGTTTAATAAGCATTATAATTACAGACTGAGGAAGAAATATGAGTTAACTTTGTGGTTTTGCTTGGGACTTCTGTGCACACTGGCATGATTGGAAGGGATTATACAAGCTCTGTGAGCATAGCTGAGTGTATTCTGATATACTGGTGCAGAGTTCCCAATCCTGGCATATAATTCTTCATATGAAAGTAACTGCAGAAAAGATCCTGCATAAAATTGAGTCCTGACACTATTAACTCCATCTGGCTTAGTTGTGAAATATGAAAATTTGAAAGCCAAGTGGACTTGTTTTTGGCAGGTGTTCTAATGCATGCATTATCAGCGGAATTAGACTTCAACTATTTTTACCAACCAGTTCCTATATTTGCTTGTAACTTACACAAATAGCAGTTATTTAGAGAGAACAGTCAGTTAGGGAAGCTTTCATTTGGAGAGTTTGTCAGAGTTCAAGCTAAAAGGCCATTTGTAGGCATCATAACCTTCTGTGCTTGTTTCTCGAGTAAATATAGATGGTGATGATTATGATTTAGTATAACTTTCTCACTTTGATATCACAAAAGTGGCTGTGTGCATGCTGTTTGCATTCTTATGTTTTAATGGGAGGTATTGTAGGGCAGACTGATATCTGGTGCATTTTTTAATGTTTTGTTAAAACATCATTTTTTCCTCATCAGCAACTTATGCGGGAGCGACAGCAGATGGCCAGCCGCCCCTTTGCTTCTGTCGATGTAGCACTGGAAGTAGGAGCTGAGCAAACAGACTTTCTACGAGGGCCATTAGAGGTAGGAACAGTGGTGCTGACAAGGGACCATTGTGATTTGCATATTTATATTGCCAGTCTCATCTGCATCTGCTTCTGAAACCAAGCAGCATCTGATTACCTGGAGCTGACAAGCCTCAGCTATGTGTGTTGTGTCATTTCCAAGGCGCAGAGTTTTAATCTCATGACATAAGCTGTACCTAAAACCACTGGAGAATCCATTAGCCTGGGCTGGGGTGACAGGCAGCTCACCTGGCAGTCCTGTTGTGATGGATGTGAGCTGAAGGAATGCAGGACTCTGGCAGGAGTCAGCAGCAAATGTCATGCTAAGTCCTTCAAGTACACAGTGCCATCTAGTTAACATCTATCTTAATTAACAGAGATTACAACAAACAACCTAACTAATGCACTTTGGAGTAAAAATTCAGTGTTGTTTTATACAAAGAGGTTTAAAGCATACAAACTGTACTGCATGGTTGTTTGTAGGAGATGGCTACATTACTGCATTCTTCTATTGCAATTGCAGTACATTGGAAAAGAAATAGTAATATGTAAAGCAGTATAATATTGGAATGGTGTAATAATGCATGAAATGGATTCTGAAAGTTTCACCTGAAAATGGAGGGAAAATTACAATATGTGGATAATAATGAATATCTAATCTAGGTTTAGATTTTGGGAGATGATCTTCTACTTCTCTATTCCTTTAACTTTATTTACAATATTGTGTTTACAGTTATTACTACAGCCTGTTTATGGTGGGGCCTGGGAACAAGGTGTGTTAGCTCTGAAATCTTTCAAGATTGTACTCTTCTTTGCTGCCAATTCTTCTTAAATTCAAAGCTTCTCTTACTTTCCTCAATAACCAATCTCAGTGGAAGGTTAAATACAATCTGTCAAAGCTCCAAGGTTCATGGGGACTGAGTGCTGTGAAAAACAAAAACATAGAAGAAAGAAAAAGATTCAGCTCTTGAGTATTTATCAAAGTGAGGGGCTCTGTCCTGCAGTTGAACAGGAAGTCATCCCAATTGTTCTTACAGTCACAATTTAAATATTTGGAATAGGTGGTGAATAAAAATTATGTATCTCTTTGAAGAAGCTCTGTTATTTTCTGACCTAATACTAAACCCCTGGCATTCTTCACCAAAACCACCTTACTACTGTCTCCTCTTATCTTGGAACAGAAGATCTCTCCAGCTCCCCAAGCTGAGGATACATTATACTGCAGTTAAAAGTTAATTTTTTTGCAATGTAATTTCATTGTCTCTGCACTGTATCTGAGAAGATTTGTTTCTATTTTCTTTTCAAATAGAGGCAGTGAAGGGACAATGAGGCATCCATGCTCTAATTTTGTACATACTGATTATTTAATTAAACTTTAGAAGTAAACTTCTAAAGTTTAATCACAACTTAATTGCTACATTTTTTCTCGTGTTTTTTATTTAGCACTAAAAGAGGTAGATCCTAAAATATGTTAATTATATTTTATAGTTTTTATTACCTTCTTTTTTTCCTAGCCAAGCATTTTCTAGCAATTGTTTTGAATTCAGCATCCGTAGTGGTTTTTTTCTTAGTTAATACATAGTTATACACAGAATGAAGTCCATTCAAAATTTCCTTGGAATTATACTGATCTATATCTGAAAAAGTATTGTGCTGAGGATTAAATGAATGTGATTCAAGCATTGTTTGTCCTTTGGTATATATTCTGTAAAAATAAAGGGGCTGTATCCAGCTTCTTTGTGCAAGTATAGTAAAAGTTTAAGTTGCCATTATGTTTTTCATATTCTGCTCTTTTGGACTGAGGGCAATTCAGCTCACACATTTCCAGGATGCAGTGCTTAAGAAAAGAATATTATGAAATAGCTGTAAACCTCATTTTGCTGTATTAATTTAGAATCATTAACCTACATTAATAATTTTGTCATGTCTGAAGCCAATTGGGAGGCTGAAAGCCAGAGATCTTTTGTGAAAAAAATAAGAATATAGAGTAACTTCAAAATGTTCTGCTGGCATTGCAGAGATATCATGTCTGAAGCCAATTGGGAGGCTGAGAGCCAGAGATCTTTTGTGAAAAAATGAGAATATATAGTAACTTCAAAATGTTCTGCTGGCATTGCAGAGATCTTGCACTGATATACCAGGGGCTCCAGTTTTGATGATGGTGCACTGCATTCCCTCTCCTCACACTTTTATTGGTGTCATGTGTTACTCGCTGATACTTTGGACATTGTTGTTACACCTCTATTGACATTGGAATAACTCTGACACCTCCAGTGACACCACATTGATCCGTGGGCCCTTTGGGCACTGGCTGATGTCACTGAACTCTTCCAGACATTGCTGCAAGTCTCCCACTCAGCTGCACAGTAAAGCTGCTGTTCATTAAGGTCACCTGCCTCACGTGGTGGTGGTTTTGTACAATCAATGCTGATGCTCTGGTACATGGCAGTGTTCATGTGGCTGCACGTGGTAATGCCAGGATACTGTTTGGTTAACAGATATATTTTACACTTATTTGTAAATATCCATAGCAGCCATATTTTACATTTATTAACAGCTATATTTTACATTTATTTGTAAATATCCATAGCAGCTGTATCACTGGAGAGGCTTACTTTGCAATAGTAAGGCACTTTTTGCCCAGTGTTCAGAAAAGATAAAAACTCCAAGAGTAAAAATACTGTACATAAAATGGTTATGTACTGTACATAAAATGGTTGCCTAGTTTAGATACTTACAATACAACTGTTACTGTTTGGGTCTATTTTCAGTTAGCAGCAATTTGCAACAGATTAAAATAAAATCCTGAAAACACTACAGAGGAGAGTTGAACCTTGTTTTTGGAGTATCCATCAATCAGTCTATCTTTCTTAATGTTTTGACAACAAAATGACAGTATCTCCATATTAACTCCTTCAAAAAACTTTAATTTGCATTATATTCCTCCTCTTCCCTGTCTGAGTGGGTTTTTAGGCATTGGCAATAGCCTTTGTTCTTACCCATTTAAACAACATTGTTTATCAGTTTTTACCTCCTCAGGCCACCTTTTACATGAACAAGCCTCATCTTGTTTTCTCCTCTGTCATGTTGGCTTTACTATAACTCTTTAATGTTTTATTGTCAGTTTAAACTTACCACAAAAGAAAGCAGACTTCGTTTTTGCCTTGCCCTCCTTCTTTCCTGTATGACACCAACCACTGCCTTCCTAATGCTACAGATAGGATGCTAATTGGGATGTAATCCCAATTCTAAATGTACCAAGCAACACACTCCTGTTGTGCCATGGTATTAATGATATTTAACCCATGCTAGTCCTGATCTGCATCTTCATCTGATTTCCACTGCACTGCTTGGAGGTGATGAGTTCTGGGTGAGCCCTTGCAGGGAGGGTGAAGCTGCAGGCAGGAACATCCCTCACTCCCTCCTGGGCAGAGCAAGAGCAGTCTAAAGTTACTGTGGTGGAGGAGGGGAAGGGAAGTCTGGAAGTCAGTGCCCCTCTGGATCCCAAGAGGGGAAGAGTCCAGTGCAGCTCTGCTGAAGTCACTGGTGAGCCAAGGGAGGGGAAAAGGAGAGAGAGAGAATTCCCAAGGGTCCCTTGCCAGCAGTAGCACATAGCACAGGCTGTTAAGAGCAGAGCCAGAAAACAGCAAAAGCACCCTGTCCAGAGAGTTTGAGAATATTAGCTATTTTGTGATACCACCATAATTTTTTTCAGTACCACAATCATAAAAAAAATCAAAGTAGCATCATAGATCAATAGATGCTCATTGCTGAGCTTCTTGGCACTCAGTGCCCTCAGTGTTACAATGTTTTTTATTCCTTTCATTTCTTTTTTCCAGACATCTGAACTATTTCCAGACTTGGTTGCTTTTTTCTTCCCAGTATATACCAAAAGCTAAATCATTTAGGCTATCTTCATATCCTAAACCTCCTTTAGGCAAATTTTTTTTCCCCTAAAACGTAAATCACTTTTCAAAAGTTTCTTCTACTGTGCTGCTGACAGTCATGTCAGTTAATCTATGTATTAATTGAGAAGTAAAACTTTTTTTTTTCTTCTTTGCCTAATTTCCGGGTATTTTTCTTTCGGAAATGGGGATGGATTATTTCTTTAGGTAAGATAAGGTAGACACTGCTGTAAACAAACACTTCATGTCTGATCATGCTAAGACTCTGAACAGCAGCATCTCACTGTGCTGCATCTGCTGCAGTAAAGACAGGCATGTTATTGCCTGCAGAAGGACCAAGTGTAGATTTACTGCTGTGATGATCATCCATTTGATATATTTGTGGTATTATTTAGATTTTTTTTTTCAAATCAATGTTATTTCATAATTATTTCTGCAGAAAAGCACACAGTAGATCTTTCAGTCATTTTGCCATTAATTACTGCATTTCCCTAGAGTCATAGATATTAGACCATCCTCTGCTTTTGACAAGGTAGGACAATGTAAAAAATGTTGAATTTCTAATAAAATCTGTGTTTGTTTCTCTAGCAAATAATGTTTTCTAGTGAGTGATATGAATGATACATTCGATAAGTTTTGAATTTCAGGCACCTTTGATAAGTATGGAGAAAATATTGGCCATTATTTGTCATTTATTTGAGTAAATAATTGGAAGGTGTGACACAAGCAGCTGTCATTTTATACAAAGAATGGCTGCTGAAAAATAGAATGACTTATCAAAACACATCAAAATCCTGTAGCAGAGACTTGTGGACTTTTAAGAAATTGTAGTATATATTAATAAGTTGTGCTGCTGGCTTTTCTTGCCAATAAGGAGACTTTTTAGCTTGGTTTAGAAATAAATCTAATTAAGGTACATTCAGTTTCTTATATAATTTGACTAATCAGTGAGTAATTTTTGAAAATGCAGCCTACCTTATTTTGAACAAAATTCACCTAGTTGCATGCTTCATCAGCATTGCACATGCATTGTGTTGATGTCATAATGTCTAAAGCCAAGGAACAGGCTCTTCCCAACTCCTTGGTACAGAGCATCTGCTTTCCTCTTGATATGCTCAGTTCCTAATATTAGTCTCAGTATCAGAGGACAGTTTCACTGCCCTTATGGAAAAGTGATAATTTATTTTAGATAATGGTGAAATTTTCCCTCGAGTGGTCACCTTGTTTCCAGTGGCCATAAAGGCAACATGTATTTGGCAACAGGAACTATCGAAGTTATAGTTGCACTTCTTGCCTACTGAAAAGTCATGTCACAGTCTTGAGCTGCTCTCTGAGGCTCAAGAGGAGAGAAAATCTAGATGAGAACAATGTGAGCAATCAGAGACATAAAAGTTATAACTAGAGTGAAAAGTCAAGGAAATTGGAGTAGGCTATTTAAAGGAGTCCAAGTAATAACTTGGAGATATGCAAAAGACAAACAGCAATCAGGAGGGCAAAATCTTCCTTGGTTGCTGCAGGTGGCAGAGGTGTAATGGACTTAAATTGTTGTAGGGAAGGTTTAAGAAGGTATCAGGCAAAGCTTCTCATAATAAAGCTGAATCATTGAAAGCAATTGCCTGGGGAGGTGATGGAATTGCTTTTATTGGAAGCTTTTTAGAGCAGGATGGACAAATATTTCTCAGGTACCATGTATCATAGGTGCATTAGATACCTCCTTTCAGCTCTGTCTTTATTATTATTCTGATTGCTCCCTAGCTCTTCCTTCTTCAGACTCTCTCAAAATGTTCCATTTCTGTTGTTTGAACACCTTAATTACCTTCACTGCAATGTTAGTTTTCTCTTACTTTTTTCTCTTACTGAATATTTTCACTTTTGCTGTTTTTTTCATTGACTTACATACTCCGTTTTTTCTCAAGATCAGAAACTGTTAAGTCATCTCTGACCCCAGCTATAGGGGCTGCCTGACCTGACCCTGGCTGTAGGTCTGCCAAACATGATCTCCATCCTGTTTGGAATAGCTTCAATATTCTCCTTGAAGTCTGTATTGATGATGTAATTCTTTTTTTTCCTTAACAAGTGCATTGCCATTTTTATAGCCTTTCAAAATCCATGCACCTTAGACTACTAGATCTCAGAGAAATGTAGTCAGATGTCACACCTGACACTGAAGAGGAGAATCTGTTTTGGATCACATTTTCTGCTTTTCTGTATTGCTTAAAGATCATGTTAAATTTGCTGTCCACTTTCTCAAGAACTCCATTATTTTGTGCTACTCTTTGACCTTGATGGCTCACTGCTTTCTCTGCCCCCCCCCCCAGTACTGTTCATCCAGAAAACTTTCTCCTGAGCTATGTTAAACCCTACTTTCCAGCATTTTTCCTTCTTTGTAAAAGATTGCTTCACATTGTGTGGTTTTTTTGTGATATTATGTGCAAGGGATGTTATATCACCAAATTTCACATCTGGTGGTTCTGCACTAGAGAAAAACATTTACCCCAAGCAGCATTGTTTGGTTTGCACCACCTCCTTCCTTATACGATATTTGTAATGAACTAAGATGTGCAGATTTCACTCTATTTTGCTCCTCATGCAGTGGTTACACACAACAGGGTTACTCTGCCCAGTTAGGTATCTTTATAATTGTGTAAGATTTTTGTTGCTTTACCAAAAAGTGTGTCTAGAAATGTGTGAGTGTTCTGAGCCTAAGATTCAGAACAAATACCTCACCTAGCTGCTAATGCATACTGGTCACAGCTATAATTCTTGTGTGTATTGTGTATACTAAATCAATGTAAAAGGTATAGATGTTCAATTTGTTGCACAGAATTATATTAGCAATATTTTAAGATTTCTGAGTAGCATTTTTCTTCTCTGGCATATGGGAAAGCTAAAAATAACCTGAGAAATGCTGCCTGGAGTAAGCCACTTTTTTTTTTTTTTTCCATACAGACCATATTTGTGTGTGTGTGTTTATTCCTAAAATATACACTAACACCTCAAAACCTGTTGATGTTTTGCTTGAGTCCTTAACTTCAAGTTTTTAAAAATTCTTTATCAGTTCAAAAGTGTACCCAGTCTCTAAATGTGCAAAAATATTTTTTTTTAAATCCCTATGTTCTTTTCTTTGCTTCTTTATTTCTGTCCTCATGGGCAAACAGGTGTTGTGAGAAAACCTTAGACATGATGTAGAGGAGGTTTGCCTAGAATGGAGGTTGATTTCCTAATATTTCACCCTAACAGGAGAGCAAAGCCTTTGCTTTTTACCTCATGAACTGTAGGATCTGTAAATTCACAATTAGTTCTGAGAACCTGATTTTGTGTAGTTTTTTTTTTTTATAAAAATATATCTTTCCACTTCACAAAGTGTATTTGGCACATGTACTGCATAACCAGATGCTTACAGAAATTGTTTGGATAAAAATATGTGATTTGTGTTGAACAAAATTGCAAAGAAATTTCATGCTCAATTAGAGGAATTTTGGCTTACAGGCAAAGTGTAGGTGTTTCAGTGGTATTGGCATGCTATGAATAGAACTCTTAAATCAATGTATTATGTATAATTGCAAATCCAGAGTATCAGAGTAATTGTTCTGATTGTTTTAAAGCAGAAGTGTTTATATGTTTCTGTAAATGTTATGAATAATGACACTCTACCTTTTAATAAATTCAATTTTTGCAACATCTTATTTCATAAAGTACACAGGTACAAAATTCAGCAAATGCAAAGCAATTTTATATACTTATATTTTTAAGTACCTTTAGGATTCTCCTTGAATAAGGCTTGGTCATGGAAATCTTGCCTTTGCATATGAAATCCATGAGAATGAGATATTTCCAGAATTATTTAAACTGAACATACCAAAGCATGGAAGGAGTTATGCTATCAGAATAACTAAAAAACACATAGATGGGAATGTTTCTCTGTTTACTGGAACTTTCTGTACACCTGAGTTGCACATGCCATTCTCTCACTTTGTAGCTATGTGTATTTTCTTAGTACCTCTTTTGGTTTTAGATCAGAAGCTATTTCTTATCTTTAAGTGGGCATTTCTGTCTTTTTGCACATGCCATTCTCTGACTGGCTGCTCTTTGTAGCTATGTGTATTTTCTTAGTACCTCTTTTGGTTTTAGATCAGAAGCTATTTCTTATCTTTAAGTGGGCATTTCTGTCTTTAAAGAAAAGAGGAGAAGAAATAGGTGCAGAAACTATAGCCTTTCATCAGCCATTTCCCATGTTTCCAGGTAGAACTGGGTACTGGAGGGTGCTTTTTGATGTTTGGCAACTTGTAGTCCTTAGCTCTAATTCAGAGAGTTTACCTTCATGCTTGTTTCCAGCTCTCCACTCGAGGTTCAGTTCTACCTTCCAACAATACCACTGAAACTGCAGCACACACAAGACAAGAGCACTGCCTGGGCTTTTCTTCACAAAACTTGGCAACCTGTATGTCAGGCAATATTTAAGTTATGGCAATTTTCCCTAAAGTTTTATCGTTCTGTACCATCTATCAAACTGGATTTGTGCCTGAAGTGAATATGAATTATTTGTATAGAAGGCCCCTGCCCTGGATGACACAAGCCCCACCCAAACTTCAGAGAGCCATCCCCATGTGCCATCCAACACATCCAATGTGTTTCCTATGGCTATTCAACCCAGCAGGCACTTTACTACCTGGTTCTGTCTGCTGTGCATTGGACATCATAACTTTTCGATTTCTGGTTGCGTGGTGGCTCAATTTCAAGAAAAATGTTGAAGCTTGTTAGTTTTTAGGTAGGCTATGAGCTGCCACTGTTCTGCTGTCACTCACTATGTGCCCTGTTAAAAAGTTTCTCCCCATGTTTCTTATCAGCCCCCTTATCAGCTTTTGTCCACAGAGCCTTCTCTTCTCCAGACTGAACAACCAGAACTCTCACAGCCTTTCCTCACAGGAGGGGTGCTCCTTTTTTCTGGTAATTTTGGTGTCCCTCCTCTGGATCCACTCTTAACAGGTCCATGTCCTCCTTGTTCTGTAGAAAAGTCATCTCATCTTTTCCCCCTGCATATTGTGAGAGGCAGTTTGTAGTTTTCCACTGATTGTTCAGGAAGGCGTGAGTGCTTACAGACAGACTGGAGAACTTTGGTGTGAGTAACTCAAATTTTCAAATAAACCATGAGGCTGATTTATAAGTTGTGGATTCCATTCACTGGCTTTAGCAAAGCAGAGGTAGAATCATTGTGTAAGGTGTTAATTTCAGTAATAATCTGAAGAATTATTTTTTCATAACAGAAAAAACAGCAAAATACTGGAATTTGAAAAATGAGTGGGTTCAATCAGGATCTACAGCCCAATGGCAGGATTCTTTAATGATACTGAAGGAACCTTCTCCTTGGACCATTTCTTCTGAAAATCAAAAGATTATGAATGGTACACTGCAATAAAGTAAACACTGCAGTAAAGTAGGAGTTTCAAAGGCAGTTAGACTGCAGTGAAATTGGGAAGAACAGTGAGTCTGTATCAGGGTTATCTCCTTCAAAAAATCAGCCGTATTTGTGATATGTGATCACTTCCAGATATAGCAAATCTGTTAGAGCTTCCTATAACAAAGACTGTAAAATATTATTGTTCATTAGTGTGAAGCAGTAAAGTTTTTAACAGATACATAAGAAATAAAATTTTCCCTTTTTTCATCTTTGGTGTATATATTAATCTTACTAGATTTTTATTTAAAGTAGAATTTTGCCTTTCTCAGTGCCATTCCTTGTGCTATATCCTTGGCAAAATGACCTTTTTCTTATCTTTATTATCCAGCTTTCAGTAAGAGACTAGAAAGTTTATAGAGGTACTTGCTGTCACCTTCTTGTCTCAACTGTTTAGGCCTTTAAAAATGATGTACAAATATTGAAACAGCTGCAGTTAATAAATAGTTATTCTTTTCTACAAACAGCTTATTGGTTATTAAAGGAAAAGTCACTGGGCTGTTGGAAACTAGGCAAGCAATTTATTTTATATTGAGAAAAATTTCAAGTTGTAGGAATCAGAAGGAACAAAACATACCCTTCTGAAGGTGTTTAAATGACACTTTATGTGCAGAAAAGAGCATTATCCAATGACTCACAAATAGAATTGATGTTTTGCAGCACTGAGCACACAAATGCAGGATGTTCTTTAAGATCACCACTAAATACACCAAGAGTCACTGACGTGACTTTGGCAGTGAGATCCAGTGAGATCATTTCCCTCTGGGCACATGGATGCTGTAAAGTGTGTCTTTCTTGGTCATTTATTTTTCATGAAGGGAATTTTGAATTTACACATCTATATCTCTCTCTATACATATTACCACTTTCTTATAAATTAAGTCAGACAAACATAAAAAATAATCTCCAAAGCCAACTGTCATGTACTTCTGTGTACCTTCAGGCATTGATCATGAATGGTATTTGAATTGCATTCTCTCATCACTCACTTGTTGAACTCAAGTTGCACCAGGTCCTAATGCAGCACGATGTAGATTTTCTAGTGCACCATTAAAAGGAAAGTAGTGAAATACTCAACTAACTGTGATTGTTTATTGAGGAATAGTGGATTTGTGTGTATGGTTAAATACAGTGTAATTGCAGAAATATACTTTTTGTAAATTGAAAAAAAAGCTTTAGTTTTCCCATTTCCTGCTATAATTAAATGGTAGAAGAGCAGCTACAATCTGAATATTTGATTTTTTTTTCTCCAGAATAGTTAGAGCATCTCTTTTCATTCTCTTAGGATACTCTTAGGATACTTTTCATACTATTAGGATACTCATGAGCAATATTCATTGAAATGGCAGCAATGTGCAGCATATTTTGATCTAGCAACAGTTTATAACTAGTTTGCTACTACTTTGCAAAATAAATAGCTGAAGAAGTATTCAAATAAAGTAACACAGATGACTGTCTCATTAGTGACTTTTAATTCTGTGAAGATGTAATAACTCAAGGTGAAAAGGAAGTAAGAGAATGGAAAGGAGTTCTCAGACAATGCAGGTACAAGTGCACTACCCACAGCTGGAAATGGCAGAAATCCAGTGCATTTAGTGTGTGATGTCATGCTTTGGGTTTGGCTTTTTTTTTTTACACATACATTTGGGCTTGAATTTATGTGAGAGGGCAAAGTCAGAGAAACTTGTCTAGGATTTGGGATAAATGATAGGGGAGTTTGTGAAAGTCTGCCAACCAACTAATATTTCAGTAACATTATTGATCTACTCCAAAAAACTTATATATCTTGTAATACTTGGAATTGGCTTTGTTCCAAAAAGTTCTACTGTGCAAGATGAGGGGGAAAAAGATAGATAAAGGTTTGATTACAGACTTTAGGCAGGGTTTTAGATATGCCATCTTAGCCACTGAGGATCTTGAGGATAACATCTAAAACCTTGAATTTATATTTTTTAGACAGCCAGCACAGAAAGCAAAGGGTAGAGCTGATGTTTTTGCAGCAATCTCTGTAATAGCCCATGCTGCTGAGGTGTGCTCTATTACTCTGTTTCAGATAGTTTTTCAAAGGACTTAAAATGTCCAAGCGTATCATGGAACTGAAGCTGCTATTAAGAGGTGAAAGTAGTGCAATCAGCTCATTATGTGGGGCAACAATTTTAAATCAGCTGGGAAAGTCAGAAAGCATTATTCAGAAGTGCTTAAGGACAAAGCATTATTCAGAAGTGGTTAATGAGAGCTAGGACTGAAGGAGAAATTCAAAAGCTCTTCTGTACAGTGGGTTATAATTGATCATTGCGTGGTACATCTGTGTAATTGTAGGGTCTTCCACGTGCTTCCCCCTGCTCACCTGTCTGTCCATCTTGAACTAACCAGCTTTTCTCTACTAGGCAGATCTCTGAGCACCATTCTGTTCTAACATCATGATCATTGAGGTTGTTGCAAGGTGAGCGCTTCTGACAGACAAATGCAGCTATTTGTTAGCTGTGTATTTATGGCACTAGAGATCATCTTCTCATCAGTTGTTTTAGAGACTTCACATTAATAGGACCAGGGAACTGATCCTTGTTAGGAGAGCTCATGTTAAGCTGAAATTCAATATTTTCACTTATTGAATTTGAATTGGGCAGTAAATCTAATCTTTAGAAAATAGCATTCATCATGCACAATAGAATCATAGATAATTTAGGTTGGAAGGAACCTTCTCTAGTCATACTTCAGTCAAAGAGACTGGGAAGGAGCCAAACCCTTGAGAAGAGTTAGGCCCCCCTATGGTGAGATTGTTTAGGCCCCTGTTTGACGGGGTTATGAATATTGTTAAGGAAGCTGGTTCTGCAAACTCACGGGGTCCTGTTCAAATGTTTAGCTACTCTCACTGTGACAAGCCTTTACTAATATCTCACCAGAATCTCCCTTCTTGAAATTTCTTTCTACTGCCTATTTTCTCATCCTTGTGAGAAAAGGATGGAATTACCAGGGTAGCAAAAGATCCCAATTTGGGTTTCTCCTTTTAAGAATGAGCAAATCCTGCCAGACTTTTCTTCTAACGCTTAGGCCACCTCTGTCTCACTGTTTTGTTTGCAAAGATACAATGGAAGATTTTTTTGAGAGTCTTGCTGAAGTCAAAGTTAACACCATCCAGCCTTGTCTTCCTCTGAGTCTGTCATACCATTACCAAAATTTACCAGGTCTGTGGGGTGAACTTTGTCTTTCACAAATCCATGCTGGCTATTCCTTGTCAAATGCTTGTCCTTCACATGCCTGGACAGGGCTTTTAGGGGGATTTCCTTCATAGTCTTTCTTCCCAGGCATGGTGGGGAGCAGGTTGGCTGTAAAGTTCTTGCAGGAGCTGTGGAAGTTTGGATGTTAATTTAATCAAAGAACTGCTATAAAGGCACTTCCTTCGATAGCATCTTGTAAGAGTGCTCTGTGTCTGGTTTTCTGCTGATATTGGTAAGAAATACTTCCCAAGTTTTTCTCTTATGCCAGCCCCTAAATTCCTTTCCTTTTTTCCTGGACTTTATATTTTGGTAGTTGCAATGTGTACCTTTGTGTACTATACAGTGTTTTTTAAAAAACCTGTTTAGATTTTGGAAGTGCATGTGCAGTTACAAAACACAGTTGGGAGTTATGAGCTATTTGTATAGTGAGATAAATTTGGGGTGGGGTTTTTTGATGTTTTTTGTTTAGTTTTGCAAGTTTTGTGGTAAATTAGGCCCAGTTCAAAATGATACCAACTCAGAAAAGTATACTGAAGCTCAGAGCACAATAAACATGACATTAGCAGAAGAACTTTTTGTGTGGAGGAATAATTTACCATAGAAAGCATCCCAAATATGGGCAGGGAAGGAAAAGGTTTTTTTCTTTTTCTTTTTTTTTTTCCTGCTTTCTATACTGTACAGATTGGTAATGCTCTTTTAGTTCTTCAAAGACACTAAAGAGAAAGTAGATTTCAGGTGCCTATTACAAAGAGTAAATAAGAATTATTTTTTTTCTACAGCTGATTTTATTTGATTTTTCTTTTCTTATTATTTTCTTGGTATGATGTCAATTATAGTCTTCGTATTTGTGTTTGACAGCTTCATTTTAAGAGCCCAGTGTTAAAAGGGTCATCCTAGTATTTCTTTGCTACTATCTTCTCTGAAATACCCTGACCCCTCTTCTTAATTGTAATAAAATTTTATTTAAATAGATGGTACCTTCTTTTTGGAATAGGTGCATTCATTTGACTAATTAAGAAGTCTCAATTCCATCATAAAGGCATCATCTTCTTTCAGTGATTTTTTGATACATTTCAGTCTGTGAGAGTCTAGGCTGTTTTTTAGGTCAACAGGTGTGTAAAAATGTAATTGATACATCTTATATTATTCAGATGTGTGTATGAATCCTAGTAATGGCTCTGGTTTTCCAAGAGAGGTGATGGAATTGTGGGCTCCCAGGTGTTGTAGAGTCAATCATCCCAAATACCTTTCTCCTAAGCATATTAGATTACTAAAGCACATGAACAGAAGAGTCAGTGTGATAAAAATATGCTTTAACTGCTTTCACAGCAGATGTGGTTATGCAGTCTGAGCTCTACTTTAGTGATATCCTTGTAATCAACATCTCTTCATTTCAACTCTTCCAACAGATAAACCATGTTCAATGACAATCTTTGTGATATGCTAACTTGTAGTTGTAAATAATGTAACGCATGTCCTAAACTTTCAAGCATGTTCATATTGCAGTCCTGTCCTTGGGAGTAAAATTCAGAACAAACAATTTTAAAGTTGGTTGTGCTATGACAGAATTTACAAACAGACCCACTTGTGTGATTGTTGTATCTGTTTTCTGGGAGAAAACCCTTGACTATGTGATGTAAAACAGCTTTTGAAATTGGAGGAGTGGCTGTCTTGGAAAGTAAATCCACAGTGTTGTATACAAATACTTGAACCTGCAAACTGAGAAACTATCCTCTGTCTGTAACGTGATGTTCCTAATGCAGATACTGATCCACTTCTACAGATATTTTAATCCACAATGAATGTGACACTGAAGTTATAAAGTGTTGGTATTGGTACCCTGTTCCCTAGCTGGAAATGTCAGTTAAAACAGTGCATTAATAATTATGAGGTACATAGTGAATCTTCTAAAATTTCTATTCAGAAATTCCCTGTCACTAGTTTAATGAAATCATAAGCAACTTGAAGTCAATGTGACACAAGAAATGATACTCAAATGTCTCATCTCTAATGAATGACAGTAATTAGCCATATTTCAAGGAAAAGATAATATATCACAGATAAGGAAGTTCATATTTCATAAAGTGCCCATTATGGGAGATGTAGGGCCAAATGAACTCTTATGTTACACTCTTATATAAGCTCTTCTGTCACAGAATATAATATTAAAATGATCATTCTAAAGTAAGTTTTAAGATGGAGAAAACTTTTGAAAATTGATGGCTTTACTGAACAGTCAATAGTATATATATTTTTATATATTTATTTTCATAAGGACTATTGGAATACTCATGGGAATTAAAGAAAGGCAGTTTGGTTTACTTCTGGTCATTTCCACAGTGACTCAAACAGCGCCAGCTTTGTCTTTTTAAGAAGGCTAAAAATAAAACAATTATTCTCAAGTATCTAAAAGTCCTTTGCTGCTTATAAAGCCTAGCATGCATCAATGACCCTGTGATATGGGGGCCTTGGAAATGACCTATGGAAAGGGAATGAGGCTTCCCACATTGAGTGGAGATCCAGATCTTTCTCTTCCATGTTACAGTGGTCTGAGGTTCAACAGGATGTAGCTGATTGGTACCAGAATTTGAATCATCCCAATATCTATAACTGGGAGTATCAGGTAAATAAAAATGTTTCAATTTACCCACCATAAGTAAAAGGGTGGGAAACGGTGATCAATGGGTTGGGTAAAAGCTGTGACTTAATCCAAACCCTGCCCATTGCAGGAGCTGCAGTAACATATAGAGACAGCTGTTGGAAAGCAGCAGAAAGGGGAACCTCGCTGTACCTGCCCTTTATGCAAAGTGTTCCCACCTGTGACCACAAAATGTGTGTGCGAGTGAGAAAAGTGGTGCATTTTGGAGGGCATGGATCCCAAGAAGGCTGTGCAGCAGCTTTTGTTCCAGTGCTGGGAACCTGCACACAGGTGAGGTGTAATGTGGATGAAGTCTCTGGCTGCAGAGGGCTGACAGCTTGAAGAAGTGGCCACAAACCAGGTTGTGCTGCTTTGTGCAGGGGTGAAGCATCCTCTCACCTTAAAGCACACAATGAAGGCTCATTCATAGGAAAAACAATATTGCAACCCTCTTTAATTTCTCATGTGAAAATGTAACTCTCAGTTTATGATGTTGTGTTCCAACTCTAGATTAAAAAGCAGAATTGGTGCATATCTGGCTATGTTCAAGAGCATCTTACTGAAAACAGTCAGTCAAGCCTATGATTTCTGCATGTGGTGCTTTAGCAATTGTCTGCTAGGAATCTCACACTTAAATGGAACAAAGGAGGAAGAATATCAATACTTCTAGCATTCTACTGAAATCTCTTGAAATTCATAAGACTTTGTTACTGACTCTGAGGAGCAAACGCAACTTTTTTTTAAAGTATTTTTCAATCTGTTTCCATAAAGATGATCTGTAAAGTCTTCTATAGAAATATAGGTTTCTTATAAAAATTAATGCATGAAATTTAGTTTTTCCTCATGAATTGCAATACTGTTTAAACAGACATTGTATTTGAAAAGACATGTAACTTCAGCAGTACTTGAAATGGAGTCATAGGTATTTCTACAGGTGACAGATTCAGAGAAGCAATTTGGAAGGAATAAAAGATGTACTGTGGACTGGAACAAATATTCCTGTTGTATGAGTACTATCTGAAGCATCCCATTGATGTGTTTGCATGTTCAGAGAAAATTAACACCGTTACAGTTAATTTTCCTCCCTTTGAATGTGAAGCTGAGTTATCACTGTTCCAAGGGTGTGGCTTCAAAAGTGCTTGAAATGCTTGCAATGCTCCAGATTGTCTAAAGTGTCATAATTAACAAACTGAGGTTATTCCAGTATCATCTAAGAGTAATTTTTATAAACTGAGAAGTGTCTGTGGGGAGTCAGGCTCCCTGAAGTGTGAATGTGCTTTTGCTGATTGATAGCTTTGCATAACTTAAGTAGTAAAATCTTTACAATGCAGATTAGAACCTTTGAGGGAAAGCAAATATTGTAGTATTTCAGTAGCCTTGTAGCTATTTAAAACATTCCATAGTAAATGATGTTTATTTCATGTTTAGGTTTAGAAATGCTTCTTATGTATTAGTAGATATCCCTCCCACTTTACACACAGAAAAACTGACAGAAAAATTGGAAGCAAGCCCAGGTTTTTTTGCTCCTTATCCAGTGACCTACTCATAAGTGACAGTATTTATATTGGTCCTTCCCATCTAGATATGGCTTTCAGCATAAGAGAGGCAGTAAAATATAGCCCAGTAATTACTGCAACTTCTCCTAAAGATACAAGGCTTAACTAGAACTCATTCAGAAATATGTTGTCAATTTAAAAACACAAAATAACGTGTTGGGATAAATTCCTCCCAGAAGATTTTGCTATTGTAATGCCTATTGCTGTAGTAATCCATTTTTAGATGCCTGACTCAGAACTGAATCCAGAGCCATGTGTGGAGCAGAGCCAAGAGGGAATACTGAAAAGGGATGTCTCTTCAAAAGTACCTCAAACACAGCAGAAAGCTGATTCTGTCAAATTAGGATTTACATCTGAAAATTATCTCCTGGAGTTGTGCTTGTGCTTCTGCTCTCAAAAATCAGAGAGGGCTGCTGCATTTCTACTTTGTGCCGTGCCTCAGACAGTCCCTGGAAAGAAGAGATGGGTGTGCCAGGCCGTCATCAGCCAGCAGGGAGAGAATCATTTTTGTGACCTGAATGTGAGGCTATAGGGTGCTCTTGTCATTTTCTGCCATAACAGTGACTCTGCTATTGTAGAGAAAAGGGTTCTTGAACTCAACAAATTTGCTGGAAAAATGACATGTGACCTCAGCTGCTGTCCTGGGAGACAGAAGATGGGGATGGCTTTTATAATCTCTGCACTGAGTGATGTCCAAGCCTTTAATCCAGTTATACTGAAGTAATGTGTAGTTCATGAATTGTCCTTCAATTCACTCAGAATCAAAAACTTTCTCTCTCTCAATGTAATAGAAATAGGTTACAAAACTGTACTTTGACCAGGTTTAATTAATCCTGAATTTTTCATTGTTCCATAGGAAGGTTGAGCAGAAGAGTGTTTACTTTTTTTTTCCTGCATGTACTTCTGTAAGAGATAAACACTGAAGTCATTAACTATTTTTAGACTGCAGTAAATTCTGAATGTGTGAAAATTTCTTTGTGTACCAACAGGAATTTATTTGGTTTTCGACTTAGGTATCAGTAAAATAGCAGTTGTTTGCTTTTTGGTTTTTGTTGTTGTTGGGGCTTTTTTGTTTGTGTATTTTGTGAGGTTTTTTGGAGGGGAGGGGAAGACGGGTAGAGGAACAGGCACCAGAGTTATCTCAGTTCTACCCTTCTTCAGTCAGACTGACCTTTTTGGATGTAGATCTAGTCTTCCAATGGTTAATACTTTTCACCTGTTTTTTATGCTCTGTTTAAAATCATGCCTTAACTCGAGCTGTGATAAATTTAAGAGTCACTTAAAATTGTCTTGCCTTCATCCATTATGTCTCAGAGTCTTCAGCTTTTACTGGTACTTGTAGATTTTGATTTAATAGTCTTTTAAAAGTTGTTCAGTAAAGCAAATAGAGTTCTTGACACTTCAAAACATATTTCCAGTTTGCTCTGGAGCTCTTCTCTGAATGCACTGCAATTCCCCATTTTCTGTCTACTTTGTGGACTGGTACTGGTACCAAAGGATGAAATCTGAGAGTTGATCATAAACTGCTGTGGTTTTTTTAAGGCTTCATTCTTGGTAAGGTTCTGTTCAAAAATAAACATAACTTTACAAATCTGTGTAAAAGCATCACTGCACTTGTCTGCTGCTGTTTCCCAGCTTCCCCTTAGGAATGAATGCATTCAGTGTTCAGGTAGGACCTTGCTTTCAGCTGTGTCGTGATGCATACATCTTCCTTAACATTGTCTTATACAGAGTGTCCATCAATGGTAAATAACAATTTCATACAGAACAGTGTTATTTATAATCTGAAAGATTTATTGGAAAGACTTTATTCCCATGTAATGATTTAAGTAATGGGTTGTATGTGCTCAAGTATCAGTTGTTATAGGATGGCAATAGAAGTAGTAGCTTTTACTTCATCACAAACACAATTTGTTATAACCTGTCTGTATTTTGATGTATACTCCTACTTGGATAGTCAGTTCTGGTGCTGAACTGAAAGATCCACTCATAGGTTTCTAGTCATGTGCAAATGCCTTGCAACCTTGGAATATGACCTTTTTTGTTCTGTTGCTGTAGCAGTTTAACTAATGAAGTATGAACATATTTCTTTACAGAAAATATCTTCAAAACATTTTCAAAACTGAAGCAGTAAGTAGTTTTTTCTAAGTAAGTTCCCAACATACTGAGGGGGTGGGGAGTACATTTTAAATCTATTCAACTATTATCTTGATTTACTGAATATAGATAATTTTCTTTTGACCTCTTTTGTGTGTTTATAATAAATTTATAAACTCTTAACTGAGCCTCCTGCTAGAAGGAAAATGTCAAATACCATATTTCCCTTGCCTTTCAGCTATCAAACCCTTGCTGACAGGTGGGAATAACCATTTGATTCATGTCAGCACAGATTTGTGAGGTGTTAGCTTGGGTAATGATCCTAAATTAAATCTCTGATTACCTCCTCATTTGTATCACTGTAGCTGTGAATCTGGAAAATCCATTTAATGTTCTTGGGGAGGGAAATATCAGACTTACAGAAGAGTTCTGAATTGAAGTAAAATGTCATGTCTGACTTGAAGCTAGAGTTAAAATACTTCCTCACTGAGGAAGAGGTTTTGGGTGATTTCTGATAAACAGTGGTGCTGCTGTAGTGCTGCTTATGTGCTGCTCAATTTTTAACTAGGTTGGTCAACATCTGTGTTGAGCCTGCAGCATCTTCCCAGTGGAAGCTCAGTCTGTAGCTCTAGGACAGGCTTAGTCCATGGATTACTTTTTGCTAACAGAAATGATTTATGGGAGCTCCCATAAGGAGAGAAGTCATGAGGCAAAGCACAGACAGCTTTTCATGCTGTAAGGGAGGCGATAGGAAATAAGAGTCTGACCTATTTTTGAGATGGCATTTCAAAGCTTTTGCTGTTGGACTTTTTATTTTATTAAAATAATTTATGTTAGTAAAGGAAAGTTGAAAGGGATTTTGAAATATTTTAGTTTATTGCTGCTTGTTTGCAAGTGGGGTTGATCTTCCTTGAAGTCACAGATTACAGGAGAGTGTTAATACACTAGTTATGTTGAAATGTGATCTGCCTTGCCTAACAAGCACACTGATGTGAGGTACCTGCAGAAAGTTCATGAAGCTGGGAAGAACTTTTACACTCAGTAGTGTTTGACAGCTGTGAGTACAAGGTGCTGGGCTCTGTCAGATACCTATTGCAGATGTGCTGGAGCATTGATTTGTTTGCAAACATTTGCCTTGTTTGCAAAATAAAGAAGGAAAGGCTGATAGTATTTGAAGGAATGTATATTTACAGTGGTAGGCAGGGACTGACATGGTTCCTGGATGTAAAGCTTTATGCAGATTCATAAACTTTTACAGTATTATGCCATCTCACTTTTTCATTGTAGTGTAACTGCATGTTTTTATTCAGGCATTGCAACTGAAATTCAGTGACTGTTGAAAATCTGGAAGGGGAAGGTATTTCCATAAGAGTATTAAATTATTTCTAGCTGGCAGCTTCCTCAGAGCCTTTAAGAAATTGATGTTTTGCATAATTGTTCAAAGGCTCCAAATAGATTGCTTTTTGCTTAACTTTCCGTGTTCCCAGTTGCCATCAAATACCATAGAACACTACAGAGAGAGGATGGAGAAAGCACAGGATGGACTAAACCCATCCCATGACCCAAACCAGAGGACTTTTGTGTCCTTTCAGTCTGCTGTGAGCCTTCTCTGCATTTTCCTCTTCAGCACCTGGACATCAAACTGTCCAGATGTGCTGGAGTGTGCTAAGTGCTTCCACAGAGTGTTTTAGCTGAATCAGCCAGAAGCAACAGAGGACACTGCATCCATCCCAGTGTTATTAAAAGCACAGACTCAAGTCTAATACTGCAGCAGTAGGCAGCCATTTGTAACGAAACATGCTGCCAGTGGGAAGAATAAGGGTGTCTGGATGGTAAATAAAATTGCTAAATATTTTCCAAGTAGTCAATGGCAAAATTGAGTTACAGTCTGCTTTAAATTATTTACAGAAGAATTTATACTTGCAAACTTATTACAGCAAGCTGCTGCTTTTAACAACACTCAAGTTCTTGAAAATTCAATGCTAAAATGAGTTATTACAAGTGAGTTAGCTGTCTGAAATTAAATTAGGTGATAAACAATCCATTTCTCTGCAGTAAATTGGCATTCATGACAACTAGTTCTAGTATGCACCTGAACCCATTATTCTTGGCACTTCATAAAGTTGCAATTGATAGCAATTTGTATTGACAGACTCTTATTGAATATAATTCTCAATAGAAACTAGCTAATCAATTAATTAATCCTAGTGTTACTCAAGTTTGTTTTTATGTTGCTCCATCATTCAGAAAATTAACTGTTAACATTGTTTACAATTAATATAACTTAAACACTTTAGTTTTCATTGGCTGAATAACCAAGCTTAGACTAATTAAGTAAGCATTAAAGCCTTCTGAATTACTAGCAAAACTGAAAATTATGCATGCTAAATTGAAAAATACACAACAAAACCTGATTCTATAATACATATCATTATGCAGGATTTCCAAACAGAATGTTTAGTCTTGCATTTCCTCTTGAAAGCAGCTTGGCTGCATGTGAAAAGTCCTAGCCTCTTCTGAAGAGACTTGAGGGAGTAATCATCAGCAATATTATGATGAAAAGCACCATCAAATCATGTTCTTCTAAGGCTATCTAATGACTATTTGCATCTTCCCTCACATTTAAATAAGGCTTTCTTAGAATTCAGTGTTGCAAAGGAGCAAATCCATCCCACGGCCAGATGATTGTGGGCAGATGCTCTAAGAAAGTGACTGCAGGGACAGTGCAGAGAATGCCAGGATTGATCAGCTTGGAGCCCCCTTGGAGTCAAAGGGGCTTCCCTGGAGAGCGAGGGCCTTCTCACCTGCTCCTGACTGCAGAAACAGAACCTACATTAACTATTTTGATTTGTGTTGACAAAAAGTTAATTACATAATATTAAACCCTTAAATTCCATTAGATGTACTCTTGTCTTCTTGAACATGAGTCCTGGCCCAGAGCCCTACTTTGCCCATGTAAACACAGCATTCCTCTTGCAAATTAGGAGAATGGCCCTGACCACCTTTATGTGAATAATAGCCTTTCTTTCATGGTAAGAAGTAGAACTTTCTGCTTCTGAGACAGCTCTAGATTTAAAAACTAATATTAGTCTTGTCTTGGTGGCAATCAGGAGGGCTATATGTTTTATTTAGGTCCATTAGTCACATTTGTGTATGGTTCTGTTTACCTCTGGTTTTCTTCAGCAGTTTGTACTGAGTGTCCTGGTTTTGAAAGCTTTTTCAAATATCTTAATGATGTATGGTGCGTGGTGGGTACCTCTTTACTTGGTCACTGAATACAGCACTGAATACAGCACAAGAATTTTAATAGTGTAATAAGGTCATTTTCTTCTTATGAGTCATGGTTTCAGGGAGGTGGAAGCACACAAGTCATCCAAATGCCTGCTTGCTTCTTGTGGGACTGGCTGCAGGAGAAGCTGGAAGGAAACCTGGGCTTTGAAGCTGGAAGGAAACCTGTGCAAGAGGTGCTGTGGTAGTTGAGCTGCCTCGGAAGTAATACCCCAAATGTCTTTTTCTTTGTTGCTTCCTTACCTCAGAAACAATCAGGGATTCTCTCAAAATCACTCCCATTGTCTCCTAATTACTGTCTACTAGACTGAGCCTGAGAGATGTGGGACACATCTCTTTGATATACTAATATTATATTAAGGTAGAGGATTTTTTATTTTTCTGGTAGATAATTTAATCTAAATCAGAATCTGACCTGTGGGGATGAAGGAAGCCTAACATGAAATGCCACAAAATTTCTGGTGCATACTTTTTTCAGACCTCTTTTAACACAGGAGGGCTAGGATGTGATAAATCAGTTTAGATACCGAAGAACTTGATTGGGATACTCAATTTTACTATAATAGCCTAATCTAAAATACTCAGTCCTTTTCAGCTCCTCTATACTCTTTCAAAATTGCTCCTAACAAGGACAATCTCTAAAAATGGGGCATTTGAGACAAGTTAATGGTGCTATAGCTACTCAGGATAACCATTACCTAAGAGTAGCATTCCCTGCCTAAGCACAAGGCTGGATTCAGTGAATAGTATCAAAGGTGTTCTCTAGCAACTTAGAGAGGCTTGAAAAGAAAGAGATATTTACCATTTGAGATGTTCATTTAGACAAAACCACAGGTTTAAAATAGCTCACAACTTCAATGTAGAAAGAAATGCAAAGTGAAAGAGAGGTTAACCTAGTTTTTCAAGTTCACTTCTGCTTAGATTTTGCATCAAGTTAAACTCCAGGAATTGGGATTTACCTTATTCTGACTTAATTTCACTTTCAACATCAATTCTTTGATATTTTTATCAATGCTTATTCCACTTAAGTTTGTTCAAAGACAATCTCATTACACTGTTTCCTTCCCCTTCTCTCAAAAATTTTCATGCAATTAAATGCTTGCTTTTAAGTTACCAAGTGTGATGGTATAGTGCTGCATTGAAATATGTATCCTGCATAACTTAACTTGCTGTGGAAGTTTGACTTGACTTATTGATAAGTTAGATTTAAGTCCTCAGCCTGACCATTAGCAATTTCTCTGTAATTATGTGAAAAGTTAAAATAACACGAGGAAAGGACACAGAATCAGGCTGTTTAGTATGTCAAGGGAAATGAAAGTGCTAAAAATAAGATTTCTCTACTAAACTGGGAAGAAAAATGAAAATATTTTTTAATTCAGTCCATTTCTGTTCTTTGTCAATCTAATCACTTCAATATTTAACTGTTGTTATTTTTGGAAAGGAAGGACAATGTATCTGAGTATGGATTGATAGAGGTAAACTGGCTGGGGTATTGTTGGGGTTGTTGCTTGATTTTGCTTTTTGTTATTATTTTTAAAGAACACCACTGCCATCCCTGCTATGACCCCAGACTTTCTAGCCTTGAGAAACTTAAGCAATCAAAGGCTGTTGCTCAGATCACCTAACCCAACTCCAGCCTGCCAAGGAGAAGGCACGTCCCTGAGATGTTCTTTGGCACAATTTTGCCCATCTTCACCTGTTGCCAAGTCTCAATTCCGCTTTGGGAGAGGAAGCAGCAGTATTGGAATATCTTTGCAAGTCTCTTTCATCCTGGCAAAGAGACACAGTTGACTGCATTAGTGATAAACATTAGAACACTGTGTGCCTTTTACTTCAGAAGCTTTTGGCCTTCAAGGTTGCATATTTATTTCTAATCAATTAAGAAATATTAAAAGAATCAGGAAAAGCCATATATATTGCATGCAGAGATGATATCATAAGTTATTGTGTCTTTTATTTACTAGAGTGTTTGGAATATATGTACAAAGACACAATACTTACTGTCATTTTTCATTCACTGCTAAATTAGTCTCTGCAAATAAAGCAACTGGGGGAAAGCAACTTGGTGGACAGGGAAGAATCCAGCTAAAAGTGACTTCTCTTGGGAAAAAAAATTATTTACTGCTAACAGAGAATTTTTTTTGTTCTTTTTCTTAATTGTGACTCAAGTTTTGTGATGCACAGCATCACAAATGGCAAATCTGTTTCCTGAGATGTTGGCACTGGGAGCAATCAGACTGGTGACTGGGAGAAGGCATGGAATAAAAATAACATTGAGAGCAGTATATTATCTTAATAAAAGCATATGCAGTCATAAGGAAAGTTAGGTCTTCTGCTTTGAATTAAATTAGTGCTTCCAAGGTTACTGCCCCCCTACTAAGTGATAATGTTCTGCCTTCTGTCTGATGTCCCCATTCCTGAGCAGACGTGCCACTGCAGGATGAAAGGATAGATGGGTACCTTAAAGTGTGCAACACCTTACTTAGTTCTATCACCCTATTTTGTTTTATGTTCTTGTATTTGAGCCAGACATGAATCTGACTCCAAATTTTCACCTTATTTAAATGAAGAATGGTTTCCTCCCACTCCAAGAGTGCTATATAAGCATGAACATTTTCAAGCAATAACATCTCAAAGTACAGAATTACTTTCTTCCTCATGTTGTGTTAGCTGACCTTTCATTGGCATGCCAGTTTAATTAATGGTGCATAATTGCATCCCACTGCTGACAAAAAGCTGCAATGTTGTTTGCTTTTGTTAGTCAGGGCCAATTATCTGTAAAGTCACCCTTTTGAATTTTCTACAATCAATCATCACCAGTGTATGTAAAAAAAAGAAAGCTATTTCATCAAAAGGTGGATTTCTCTCACCCCACAGTTGTGTACATAAATACAGCAGTGTCCTTTCTGTCATCTTTTTTTTACCTCAAGTAAGTGATGACTGACAAAGACTCACTGGAGTAGGGTATTGAGTCTTCCTAGAGAAACTGTTCTCACTAAGTTTGAAATTTGAAACTACCACTAGGCAAGTTTCTTCTTTTAATGAAGGTATTTCTCAATGGAAAAAAAAGTGTTGTGTTGCTATGAAAACTTAGACTTTAGGGGGGACCCCCTGAAGGTCCCAGGTTCTCTCTGGGCCACAGAACTGCTGTGACTTTTTTGTCCCTCTCTGCATATATCCACTCTCATTTTTTGATGGAAACCTAAATTTCTTCTGGATGTCAGGAGTTATCTTTAAACTAATACGCATCAAGCCTTTTTACTTAAGAAACAATGAGCACTTTCTAGTCTAAAAAGCTTAATGCAAGATAAGGAAAAAGTATTTCTTCTATCACATAGTTTACTTGTAAACTGTTATTCTTAACAGATTATTTTGACTTACTGGACTGGTTTGATTTGCATTCAAATTGAAAAAAACACCAGAATTTTATTAAGGTGGGTAGATAATTGTCACTGTAATATTGTTGAGATCATTATTAGCTGTACATGTGTATAAGATTTGGCAGCTTTTTCCCTTTAAAAACAGCATTTCTCTTTGTTCGTTTCAGTGTCATCTGTTTAAAGATAAAGAGCTGAAAAGAAAAGGCTGCGGATAAAGAAAAACTTGGACTTTAGAAAAGTTGAACATTGTTAGAAGTGGATGATGTGTCAGAAGTGGTTTTTTAAAAATAAGTCTGTATCTGTATTTTGTGCAGGGCAAAATATGGAATGCCTCAAAGTACAGCTGCAGAAATGTTAGATCTTAATGAAAGTGTTGGAAAGACTTCTACAGTCACTGTCAGTCAGTCTGTGACCTGCTCAGATTCTAAGCAGAGCAATGATCACAATTGATCATCTCTCCTTGAAATGAATACAGTAAATTCAGGCGTGGGATGTGATCTAGTGAGGGAATGTGGTACTTTTGTTCTTCTCAAATAAAAGTGAGCAATATAATCTGACTGCAAGTAAGATCTATACCTTTCAGCAGAAGAACACATCAAAGCTTTTTATGGCTAGTACAGTTAATTGGACTATTCTAAAAATCTGTATATCAGTCAACAGGCAAGTCTGTCCTTTAGCAACATTATACGTGGTGAAAAGTGTAAGTTGGGGTATTTGATCCTCTGTAAAACATTTGTAGACTCCTTAACTACTGGAAAAAAATCCTTAATGGAAATTCATCTAAGCAGCAGGGCACTGAAGTGTTTAAATTACCCATCACATGGGAGCAGTAAGAGGACTCCCATTATCAGCCTGCTTGCAAAACTGCTTGCATGCTTTCCTTCATTTCCTCTTCCTGCACATTTCTGACACTTGGGTGGATGTTGCATGTGCCCTTGTGAGCCATGAGGTGAGGGCAGAAGGGTGTCTGGCAGCTCAGTAACACAAGCTGTGCAAAAAAGGTTGCTCTGTGGTGCTGTGACATCTTGTGAAAGAGTTATCAAAGCCTCTGCTGCTCTTAACCAAACATGACAACAGGCAAATGTCCCAATGCTGAAAATGCTGGAGTCAAAGCAGGGCCTTAGAGCAGGTCAATTATTTCAATTATCTGGAATTCATGATGAAAAACAGCAGCAGCCTTCAGGAAATATGAGAGAGTCTGGCAACTGCTTGATCAGTTATGACAGTCGCTGCCAAATATCACATCCCATCAGGTTTTTGCAAAGGGAGAGCTTGGAGCAGGTGGAATATTTTAGTTACCTCTGCTCCATCACAGCACAGTTCTCAGGAGATCCAACAGGCAGGCCACCAAGTGCTCAGGTATGACATCACTGGCAAAAATCACATGGCAATAAGCAATCACAGGGTAGGCAGAGGGGGAGTGCATGGAGCAGATGGATTGCTTCAATTATTTGGGCCCCTTGATGAATAAGAACTTCAACTGCCATCAGCAGATCCTGTGGCAGGCAAATAATAACTGCACTGCTATGACATAATTTAAAAATCTGGTGTGGTTTAAGCATTTCAACAGCTGTAAAGCTCAGATTTGTCTTAGCACTGGCTTGACCCACAGCCACCTCCAGTGCTGAAGGGGGAACACTGAGAAAATTGTTTGTGAGTGCTTCCAAGTACTTCATGGCATCTCACAATTTGTTTTCACACTGCAGAGAGAACACTGACCCAGCACCAAGCTTGTTGTTGGCACCTTTCGATTTTATTGTTTTTCAGAAGTCAGCTGGGGAAAACTAAGGACTGTTTAATGTCAGTGCCAGGACTGACAGAAACCAACAGCTTAGATCTGGTTATGAATAAATTTAGGAAGGCCTTAGCATCCAAAAAATGATCCTTACTTGTATGTTGTACTAGGCTCAATATCTGATAGACCTCAAATTTGTTGTGAAAAAAATTATTGAAGAGCATGCTCTCTTATTTTGCCTTCAGTCTTCTTTCAGCCTGTTGCTAACACAGTCTACTTTAATTGCTCTTTTTAAATTTTGCTGTTAAAACAAGTTTATGATTTTTGCCATTACAGTAAGGTACATGGTACCTTATATCACTATCCCCTTTCAGCTAGAAGGTTTTTATTGACCCTGGTACACAGAAATCTAGCTTACACATTAAAAGCTAAACAACAAAGAACACTAAAGAATTAATAAACTTTAAAAACCAAATCCCATTTGAGTTTTATCAGATCTAAAATCTGATATCTGTTTTGGTTGAGCCTTGAAGGCAGAATAGAGTCAATAGGAAGCTTCTGTTTGAGCTAACATGACTTGTTAACATCTTTCAAGAACTTAATGTTATAAAAGATTTGATTTTTAAACCCTTCAGTGCCTTTAAATTCACCTCAGTACCTTTTTGCTCCCCATCATCTTGCGTTAACATAATGAGGGATATTGATTACATTCCATCCAAAGAAAAAGCAATCATCATAAATATACTTTATCTGACATATTTCCCAGTACAGGGGAAATGGCTTCTAATTTGAGATCAAGAAATTACTTTTGATAGGAAAAAATATCACAAACTGATGCAGAATTTTGTAATTTTTCTCAATTTCCTACTGATTTGAAATATGTAAAGTACCAAACACTTGCCACTGCTGGTCATTCCCACCCAAAATTGTCTAGAAGTTACTGAGATAACTTTCCTGCCTGCTTTTACATCTTTAGTGTAATGAGTGGCATTTTCATGGCATTCAAGTGGTCCCTTCTTGAGATCAGCTTTCCTTTTTTTTTCTTCCTTCCTTTAATATTCTGACCAAACACTGTTAACTCAGAATAGTTCAAAATCAGGTATAGATTTAAGCTCTACTGTTCAGATCAGGTTTATGTCTGCCCCTGTGAGTCAGAATGCTAATAGTTACACAGCTGCCTTGAAAATTGAAGGCTTCAAAATATTAGGGTTGAATTATACTTTTTCTCACTTGTGATTCAGTTAGCTAAGGCAGGAGCATGTTTCATGCTTTTCTTCTAACCATCAAAACTTGAAATTTGCTTTGGACTGAATTTTTTAAATGGAAGTCTTTAGAAGCTACAGATACAGTAGTAATAAAATTAATTATTTCAAGTCTTGTAAAAAATGGTGAAAATTGACAGCATTGCTTGTAAGGAAAAGGTTTTGTGGTGTTTTGTTTATTTTTTTCTTTTTATGCTGAAGATTTACTCTTTTCATGCTGTTAGAACAAGGCACAATTGTCCCTTTATTCTAGAAACAGTTTGACCATGTCTGGTAGGGTGGTGAAATAGCAGAAGCTTAGTAACATCCAAAAAAGAAGAAATAAAACTGAAGTTACAATGGCTTTAGGTGAAAGGTGGATGGGAAGAGAAGTGAAGAATAAAAAATAATAAAGCAAGGAACTGAAGGTGATTGTGGGGAATTAGACTGAAAAGGGTGAGGAGATCCCAAATGGCAGAGAGACTCTGGAGACCAAAACAGAGTTGTGAGTGATGCTGAGAGGAAGGCCAAGACTAAAATCTTAAAGGGTGTCATGGAATTGAGAAGAAGAGTAGCAGGGACAGGCTACCCGAAGAGAAAAACAACTGAAAGAAGAAAGGAAGAGGTGAATAGATGACTCTGGGAAAATATTTTTAAAAAAGGACAGAAAGGATTGGAAAACATATATATATATATATATACAGAAGAAAGGAATTTGGAGGAAATGTGAGCTAGATTATGTGGAATAACAGCAGACAGGTGAAAGAATGATATTTGTTTGAAACCAAGATTAGCTTGCACCTTTTTTATTTTAGACAATCATAAGGTCCAATTGCAGGTTTTTGCTTTGTGTTCTATGGCATTATCATGCCCCATTAAATAACTGGCTTGTTTCCTCCCAGAGGGAGCTTTGCTTCTTCCTACTCCAGTAAAGCAATTTAAGTGGATACAGAACTTCCTCATATTCTAGAGTTGTATATTCAAAGTACTTTGTACTTGTGTAATATACTGATAGGATCTTAGATCACAATTCTTATCCCCATAGAAATATTGTCTCTGGAAAGCTAACAGGTAGTATTTTTAAACAGCTGTCAGCACAGGGGAAAATATTGTGTTTATATGTGTGGTTTTCCAGAAAGCCTATTTCACCTTGGGAACACTTAGCTAGAGAGTTGACCAAAACGAAACCTCCAAAAACCATAGAAAAATGTTTCAATGTGCTGTGGTTTTAATTGAAATACCTCTGCATCCATTTTTCACCTTGGACACAATGCTCTCATACAGTGGTCCTAGAGATAAAGCCATTGAAGATTGTATTTGAAGGAATGAAGATAGTTTTTATTGGTGTTCTTTTAGGATCGGCCACAAGGACTGAATAATGCTCCCAAAGAAATACGTTTGGATGAAGATGACTGAACATGCAGATCCAAAGGCCTTTTAGGATATGGTGAACCTTTGGCCTTGGATGAAGAATGTTCTTGGATGAAAGAACTCCAGCTGAAAGACTTTGTCTTTGCCTTTTGCCTTGCAAAGATATGAAAGACAGAAAGGAAGCAAAGATTTGCAGCTGAATTCTTGCAGGGTGCAGTTAAGTGGCTGACACTGGCACGCAGCCAGCCTCCCTCAGTACTGTGGAATGTCACGTGCTTGTACCCCTTTCCTGTCTCCTGAGACCCCCCAAAAGCCTCACACACATTTTTATTATTTTTTTGCTTTCTGTTTGGAAGTTATATTAGTAAATTTTAATTACATAGTTTCTGCAATGATGTTAGCACCTGTGGGGTTTCTGTATGTCATGTATAGCTCTAAAATGCAGAAAATATTTATGCTTGGTTGATCAGATTGTACCATGCTTGTACCTGAAACTGAACAGGCAGTTAACTAATAATCTTAGCTTTTCTTCATGGCTAATGACTTGCCTAAGTTTAAAATGGCAAGAGTTCAGTACCTCAGTCAATGAGCTGACATTCACAGTGTGGTCAGCCACGGCTGCCTGGGCATTCAAACAGATTTCTTCCTTGAACCTCTGTGTTAAGTCAATTGGAGGATATCTTTGTACATTTCCTGACTAAATATTCAATACTTGAAACTTGATTATACATTTAATTATTTCACCTCTTGAAGTGTCCTTATTTTCACTTTATAATAAATTGCAGCTCTGTTAGACCAGTTATGTTTAATATCTTAGAATGACTTGAACCACAGTGTTTGCTAAGGTTGACCTTCAAAGTGTGTCTGTATAAAGACACGTTGCCTAACCACGTTGGTTACCTAAGTAATTCTGCTAATGTGTAAAAAAAAACCATTACTGCATACAGAAAAATACTGTACCAAAGTTAAAGGGCTCACTTTGCCTTTGTCTTTCTTTGAATCAGTCCATGTGGAGAGAGGTTTAGTGATTTTCACTGTCCTGGGTAGTTGTGTAATTCTCCTGTTGTCATACCAAACCCCACATCACAGTGCCTTTTGTACCGTCTGGGCTTGTTCAGTAGGTCTGCAAGAATTTACAGTATCTCTGTTCTAAATGTGACCCCAAGCCCATGTAGTCACCACAATTGTCAAAGGACAGACCTGAACAGAAACTCTTTCATCAAAAAGTGCATCCTCCTCCAGAGTAGCCTAGGTGAGCCTAGACTTCGCGGATCAAGACATGTTAATTCTCCTGAATATGCTCTGCCACTTAGAGTTTTTCTTTATCAGCTTTTTTTTTTTTTTTTTCCTTTCCCTCCCAGCTGGTTTAGATTATGACAATGCAGTCCTAGAAGGTATTTTTAGCCAAGGAGACTTTTCTATATGATGATATGGACAACTGCCTCTTAACAGCCATTAGCTTTTTACTTGAAGAACTGGGAGACAACAGCCTGTCCTCACATTGTGGCTTTGCTTGCTTTTCTCCTTGTGTCTCCCTGTGTCTCTTCCTCTCTCCCTCTTATCTGACCTTATCTGTTCATACAACTTGTGCATGGCTGCTGGAAATGCCAGTTACTGCAGGTTTTCTTTGCTTGGCTGAATAATACAAAATAATTCCTGCTGAGCTACATGTGTGTGCGTTTGTGTGTGCAAATTGTTAACATAAGCTGCTAGCAACTTGTAAAACTGCATTGAGACTACTGGTATGTGTGTAGACATAAAGAAAGCTAAAACATGAGATATCTAGGTGCTGGACAGTTAAACTGCATTGTTTGTCATTGGTTATTAATGTACTGATGCTGTTTTCTTACTGACCAAATAAACGAAACACTTACCAATGATTTGCTATTGAGTAGTGTGTGTGTGTGGCAAAGAGGACCCGGGTGTTTCTCAAACAGGAGACAAAATACCTGGAGATATGTCTGGCTTGACCAAAGCAATGTGATTTTACAGTGATCATGCCCAAAACCAAGTCAGTCAGCAGCATTTCTGATTTTGAAAATTTCCTCCATGTCAGATAAGATTTTTGTGTGCCTTTGCAGCTTTTCCTGAGACTGGGGCTTCCTCTGTTTCTGGGCCATCAGGGGAGTATTTGCTCTTTTTACAGAGTTATTTCTGTGTGGTTTTAGTGAACACTTTGCTGAAGATATGAAGTGGAGAAGTTTGCTGGTCAGGTATGTGGCTTTCAGTCCAGCTTAGTGCTTTGTTCCTCTGATGCTGGAGCTACCATCCTCTATTAAAGATATGTTGCTGCTCCAAGAGGTGAATAACAGTTAGAATTAGACCACGAGATATTTTCTTTTTCACTTGTTTACTAGATATTCCTCATATCCACCTTTTTTAAGCATCAGTAGTACTGTTTAGTACTGTTATGTTGGTAACAAGAGGTGAACAACAGTTAGAATTAGACCACAAGATATTTTCTTTTTCACTTGTTTTCTAGATATTCCTCATATCCACCTTTTTTCACCTTTTTTAAGCATCAGTAGTACTGTTATGTTGGTAAAATGGTGTTGTGTGTTTACCTCCTTGGTCACTTGTGTAGCTTTATCAGACTTGGATAGAAATTCCCATGCTTATTTACTACTGCTCTATTTAATCAAGAGTACTGTAAATCCATGATATCATTCTGAAGGAAGATTAGGAGAATTGCTAGATAATCTTGCATGTGAGGATTTCTACTTGTATTTCCTGTTTGGTGGATGTGCTCAGAAGTTCTTTACTTCAATCAGCTCTGACAGGTCTATCTTCATATAGAAAGGACATGATAAAAAGGTCTTCTATTACATCCTTTTTTTGGTTGGTTGGTTGGTTGGTTTTGGTTTAGTTGTTTTTTTTGTTTGGGGTTTTTTTGTTGTTTTGTTTTTTTTTTCAGGGTGGAGTGGGTATGTAAAGAGTCTCCCTTTTGACTTAATTTAAATCTGAACTTCTGTGCTTGACTCATGGTTAGGAGATGATGCAAGATTGCAAGATGAGATTCATTTTTTTGTCTAAAAACATTGAGCCAACCTTTAACAAATTTATATGGGGGCTTTCTTTTTGCTCCTGTTTTCTTCTGTTTGCTTTTGTTTCTCAAAGAAAAGTGCAAGGGGTGACTTATCTACTCCACACAGAGTAGATGCTTAGTATTGGGGATTCATTTATCATGAAGACAAAACATAACAAGATCCTGAGGCTGAGCCTGAAAGTCAGAGAATTTGATCAGGAAAGATGATGCACATTTTCAGAAGCCAAAGTATTTTATTATTGGAATGCATCATTCAGGGAATATGATAGATTTTCCATTAGTGGAAGTCTTTGATCAAAACTGCATCTCTTTCTAAAAGAGGAGCTGCCTCAAGAGCAAGCAGCTAAGCTTGATGCAGAAATTATTGAATGAGGGAGATTTGCCCTTTTTTTTATGCAGGATGAGTCAGATATGAGTGCCATAATACCACAAGTAGTAGTAGTTATTGTATAAAAGATTACAGTTTTTTCTACGGAGATGGCACTTGGAAAAAATTGTTAAAATAGAGCCTAAAGCAACTGCACCTTGTGCTGCTGGCATCAGAGGATGTGTATGACAAATGGCAAAGTTAATTTTGAGGGTAACCTTGTGTGCATGTGATCTCAGTAATGTCTGATGAAGCAGACGGATGCCTTCGTGAAGGCCGAAGACTTGGAAAAAAATTTGCAACACCTTTTGTCTTCACAGGTCAGAACTATGTGTTCACAGGGTGATGCTACTGTGGAATTGCTTCTTTGGTGGCTGAAACAGTTACCCAGAAAGACTTGGGGGCTCTAGGTAATTTTCAGGTTGAAGGGTTTAACTGTAAGTGTCAGGAGAAGGACACAGCTATTGTGACCATGTCTGTGTTGTGGGTATGACGCAGTCCCTTATTGGTGCTGGGGCACTGCAGCTGCCAGTGCTCAGAAGTGCAGCAAGAGAACAAATCCTGGTAGACTGGAAATTAGGGCACCAACCTCTGCTGACAAGCAGAGAGTAAGAGATTTTGCTTCTGGAATTATTTTTTTTTAAGGGCGGCTTCTTTGGCGTTTTTCTTTTGTTTCAGTGTTTGGTGTGGAGGAAGTTGCTCCCCAGACTTGGGCCATGCTTTTTCTGAAGTGACAGCTGAGACCTACAGCTGTGCTGTGGCACCCATGCTCCAGGAAAAGGCTGAATTGCCTGGGTTTCAGCTGGATGTGTTCACTGGATTCCCACTAAGTAGAACTCTGGTATCACATGATGCCTGTTGCAGGATTTAGTCGCAGCATCATCTCCACCACTGCTGAATTATAAACATGTTATAGCCCTGGACCCTACTTGAGCTTAATGCTGGACAGAACAACTCCCTTTGGCAATGGTTTTAAATTAGCCAAACTACAGAACTGATCTTGCAAACTGAGATGTCTTTGTGTACAATCACAGCCTTTCCATTGTAGCATCTTATTTTTCATAGTTCTTTTTACTGGACATAGTTAATGAGAATCTTTCTACAATCTACAGAGCCTACTTCAAAAATTAAGCTATTTTCAAATTGTTGTGGTTTTTACAGTCATCTTAATGTAATTCCCAGTTATTTTCCACAATTTCAGAGATGGTCTAAAGGTGTTTTTCTGCTCTGGGTAGTAATTATTTTTCATTCCTGGAGGTATGTAGTTGTCACTAATCCCCCCCAGATCTTACTTAACTTGTCTTCTTTTTTTTCTTTTTTTTTTTTCTCATTCCTGGAGGTATGTAGTGGTCACTGATCCCCCCCCAGATCTTACTTATCTTGTCTTCTTTTTTTTCTTTTTTTTTTTTCTCCAGTGTGTTTTTATCTCTGTCCTGTGCAGAGACAACTGAAACTGGAAAAGTTTTGCAATAATCTTTTGTCTTTCTGGAACAGAAAGCCTTTTTCGGCTTCAAAGATGAAATTAGTGTGTTATAGGCCTTTCCCTTAACCCTCTCACATGATTTTGACCTCATTTAATTAATATCTTTGGGTTGATCTTTTAAGCAGTACTGTTACTTACCCTGCATCTCTTTAGCTTCACTTTTCCAGCATCTGTTTTTTGAGAAGAGATATCAGAGAAATCACCAGGTTATAACTTTGTTTAATAATCTCTTGTCCTACTAGATCTCTTTTCCTTCCTGGGGAAGTTAGAACCTGCCTTTACTATGTGTATTTTTATTGTGGAAGTCTGTTACTGTAAATGTGGTCACATTGTGAACTTTTACTGGTAAATGTCCAATACTCCTCCTTCTGATAGACGGAGCCACTATGCTTTATGAGCTGCTATTGCTGTGTGATGTGGGAGGAAGGGGAGAGAGGGAAAGAGCAAGAGGATCTGCAGGGGATAATTTTCCTTTGGGACTGAGGGAAAGATTTTCCTTCATCTCATTAACAGGTGTGTTTTGAGAGCCTGAGAGAGGCAATTTGCTCCTGGAGAGTTGCTGCAGGCAAAGCATGACCTGTGCAAGGCTCTTAACACCAGGCCCAAACACGGCAGCTCTGCCAGTCTCGTTGTCCCTTTCTTTTATCCCACGTGGTCCTGGCATGTCACAGCCAGCTTTGAAGGCAAATCCTTTTTGGGTGTATGAGACCAGCTGCAGTTCTGGAATTGGTCTGTAATTCTCCTCCTTTGTGTGTTGAGCTTGGTAACAAGCCACGCTCCCTCCTCGTTATTGAAATGTCACATTTTGACACTTCTCCTTTGTATGAACTTTTGTATTCTGTTGCTCTTCAACAATGCTTCAAAAATCTTTAAGCTCCCTTCCAACCCCTTAGCATTGTATGAGAAGTTCTTAGCTATGGTAAAATAGGGATGTGCTTTAGAGCCTTAGAGCTGACTTACTTTGTCTTGCTCCTTCCTAGCAAGAAGGGTTAAGTGTAGCTTTTAAAAGACAGAAGTCAAACTTGAATATTGTGGGTTTTTTCCCCAAGGTACAGTTAAGTGTTTAGTGTTACAGTTTAGTGTTACCTGGAAGCTTTGCATGGGGCCATGGAGGGCACTATGAAGTTATTATGAAAATTTGGGGAAAGCATATGTCCACATAAATTCTATCCCAACTTTTGGAAGTTTTTACCCATTTTTCTGGAATTGCTATAGCAATTTAAGCATTACTTTTGAATTTTCTGAGGTGAGATGCCAGAGGAAGACCTTGTGTTATTTTATGTCTTAACTTAGATCTTAGTTCTTGCATAGCAGGATTTTTATAGACGTGAGTATGAAAACAAGATGTGAAGTGCTTTAATGACCATGACTTAGCAGATGTTGCTTTTCTCCCCTCAAGAAAATCACCTTCAAAATTCATTGTTTAGACTGAAATGCAAACATTTTTGTGATCCTTTTTTTCCCCCCATTTTTCTCTTTCATCCCCTCACCCTTGGGTAAAAACTTCCCCCAAGATTTCATTGCCTTCTCACAAGAATATTTACTTTGTGCAAGTATCTGCAAGAAGAGAGGCTAGAAGTGGTAGTCAAGAGATTGGCTTCATTTTGTACCAAGTCATACACAATTTAGTTTTCAGATAACACAAGAAAAACCGCCAACAAGCCCAAAATGCAATATAAGTTGTCAAAAAGCTGACACTCTAAATACCAGAAAATATTAACATCTATTGTCAAGAAAAATACAAAGTATGAATCACTCCATCTCCGTGACACATTTCAAAACTGCTACACACAGCACAAACTATAGTGTTTGATGCTATCAGGGATAATAGTACTTGAGAGTTCCTCCCTGAGCACCCAGCCTTGCTACTAAAATGGTTCAATTGTCTTGGTTTATACTCTAGAGCTGCAGAAAAAAAATTACAAAGATTTTCTGAGGTCATCTTTGCTAAAAATGAAAGCTGATAAAGAATCATTGTTAATAACGCAAATCAAAGTGGAGGATAGTTAAAATTTTGGTATTACATTGTTTTTGTTAAAAAATATATATCTACATTTAAAATTTTGATTAATTTTCTTGCTATCTTGCAGAATATTTCTGACCTGGTGTGCCCTTTTTTTATCAGTTCAGTTATATCCTTCACAATTTAATTTTAATTCCTTCTGTTGTCAGGTTCCTGATAGGGACACCAGGAATGATTCCTGTGCTCAGCAGCCATGTCAGTCCCAAACAGAGTCAGAAATATCTCAAGGAAGGCTAAAATATAAAAACTTGCCTGTCTGAAAAGCTTATGAGGAATTGTCCTCCTTTAGCAAAGCCACCACCTTTGATTTTTCTTGCATTGGGGGTCTGCTGTGCTTTGAGCAGGGGCAGACACAGCTTCAGGGAGAACTGGAGGAGAGGAAAGTCTTTCTCTAAGTGGCCCCTTGCAGTCAGCACCTTGTTTCTGTTCCAGGGAGGGCAGTGAGAGATGAGCATCCAGAGTGGTTCCTCCTGTATATTCTGGAACAGCAAAGTTCTATTTGGCAATATTGAAGGGAAACAAAATCAGCTGTAAAGATTTGTGTGGGGAAACCACTGTTATCTCCAGAGAACACTGTTCAGAAGAAAAATAAGCACAACACTGGAAGATTTTAAAGTATATAGGGGGGTGGTGGGAGGAAATTTGCTTCATTTTCTTGAACTCTGTCAGGCTCAGTGCTGTGACCATTTCCCTGGGATTTAACTTGTTAAAAAAATCCTCATTTTTGTGAGTGTTTGGTGTTTTTTTACATGATGTTTGTGGTTAGGTTTTTGGGGATTTTGTAGGAAATTTTTGATGGAGTTTTTGTGTTTTGGTTTTTTTTCAGGGGGGATGTGTTATTTGGCTTGTTTTGTTAAAGGGAAAAAAAAAACCCCCACAATTCATTTTGCCTCTGGGGAAATACAGACATAGTAGTAGGGAAAGCACTGTGACATTAATCCTGTATTTATTCTATTTATTATTCATATAGAAGAAAGAAATGTAATTTCTGCTTTTAGTGCTGACTTTTCCCCTACTCCAGGTGTACAGTTCCTGCCTCTGTAATGAAAAGTTAGACAGAAGAATCTCTGGGAAGGGTGGTTGCAAAATCCATGTGGTTACTGAAATGTTGAAATGCAAGAGGGAGGAGAACATCATAAGACCTGTTATAAATATATTATCCTACCTGAAAATGAGACAAATTAATTGTAAATCAAAAGAGATAACATAGATCCTTGCCTAGGTTTCCTGGCATACAGAATATACCTTTGAGGATGGAAAGGTCATTGTAAAAGCACTTTCAAAACAGAAGGGCATGGTTTCTGTGTCTCTGGTGTTAACTCCACTATTAAAAGACACAAACAAAAAAGTTCTTTTAAATTATGTTCTGTTTAGGTTGTTTTCATTATTACAGTGTCCCAATTGCCTCCAGCTGTTCATTAAGGAATGCAAATAGTGTGCAACTTGTTGTTTGTTCTTTTGACCCTGCTCATATAAAGCCTCTGAAAAAGGATGGCAAGGAACTGATTCTGTTCAGTTTTGCATTTTTACCAACAGGATTGCATCCCTTTCATCCAGTCTCTGATGTCTGTACAGAATTCTAGGAGTCAAGGGACCTCCAAGGGCCATTAGAGACAGAATTACAAAGAGCCCAGCTGAGTGTGCAATTACTACAAAGCCTTTTTTCTTAAACTGGTTAACTTGAAGACATTTGGTGTGGGTATAATTAAAGTAGAATGGGAGGCAATACAATTATTTTTTCCTGGTTTTAGAAAGAGAGGTCTGATGAGAGATTGCTTTTGTCCAGTAAGATCTACTTTAGTTCCTTTCTTTAGTGAAGGAGCAGAGGATGGTGCTACAATTAAATCAAAGACATTAAAAGGGCAAATCCCACCTTTTTTTTAAGGAGGAAAAATGCATATTGGATATGATGGTGCAATACAGTAGAATAATTTCCAAAGACAATTAATGTAAGTACTGCTGTTGGAGAGAGGTGAATGATGAAGGTTGAAAATTATGGTTGATAATATGCAATCTGGAGCAAGGCAGTGCTGAAAGAACATTAAAGTGGCCTGTCGATATGGCCTGATTTCTACCATGACTTTATGTTATTTCTGTAACTTCTTTTTGGCAGAAAGCAACATTGTGCAAAGTGGTGATGATACAAGCAGCATGTTGGATGATATATGAAAATGAATACACTAAGAAATCTTCAAATCAAATGCAGTTGTGTCCAGGAGGAAACAATTTGCATCAGAAGTGTTCTGTAGCTTGCTGCACAGGCTTGGCAGCCCACACTCCCTCTGCTCTGTGTTATCTCATTAACATCGTTATTTGGGAGCCAGAGTCAAACACTTATATTGGGTAATAGTTATGACTACTTGACACAATGTCAGTAAATGCATTTTTTTAATGTAATTAGAATTTTGACAGGAAAGAGAGGAAGAGGCAGAAAATGAGAAATTAGTTATTTCCTGTACCTCTGTCATTGCACACATTAAGTTTCACTGGTGCATTTTGCATGATCTCATGGCAGCCCCTTCACAGCAGCCTGATCACTGTCAGATTTAAAGACAGGATGAACCAAACAAGGAATGATGAGTTAGAAATGTTGCTGGTTAGACCTTTTACATTTTCTAAATCACAAGAGGTCTGAGACAGAATGCTGTATTTCTGATCTTGCCGGAGATTTGGGTTTGTAAAAATAGAAATTTTAAATAAAACTTCCCTAAATTTTCAGGAACAAATTTGCACTCATTAGCCTGGACTCTCTATAGAATAACAGTGAAACTTTATTATCAAAGACAAATGAGTGGAAGTTAATTCTTATACAGGTTTGGGGTCATAATAAAATAAAGTTTGTGTTCTCGTGGGTTTTTCCTTCATCTTTCATAAAAAAGAGGTTATTTTCTCCTTTAAAAGAAAGATTCATTATTAAAGTCTTTAATATGGAGCTCAGATTTCATAGGTCAATGATCCCTGCATACAGGCAGACATCTGCTACCAGACCTCCATCTGGGACAGATACTGGTGAGGCTAATGTCACTAGGATAAAAATAAAAGAAAAAAAAATCTAGTTTTTCCTGTGTCATCTTGGAAGGAGCCACTCATTTAGAAGTGGCATGTCTGCTTATAAGAATCAAATAATAAATAAGGTTTTCAGCTAAGTACATTTATTCAGCAGTACTCATGGCACTATCTAAATCTTCTCATAGGATTTTAAAAAATCAGATAAATTTATTAATTTTTCTCTTGTTGGTCTTTCATATCTTAATCTTTGCATAATTTGATGAATTGTTATGCTCAATTTAGATTATTATACAATTGTAATTCCAAGTGAAATCAGAATTCCCAAGGGAGAAGTGTAAGTGTGTGGGAAGAAGAGTCCTTACCCTGACATGTTTATTTTATAGTTGATCAGAAGTGGGCAAGGAAATGGAAACACACAGAGGTGATGTTACTGAACAAGGGTCACAGAACAATTAAGTGGCACAGCAGAGATTTTCTCAGCAAGATTTCCTGAGATGATCCGTTCATGTGAGGTTGAACTCAGCAGTCTGGGATCTCTCCCTCTGCTTTAGGTAGAGATCTGATAAAACAAAATACTGACTCAGATTCAGTAACAGTGAATTCTCTCTCTTGGTTTCTCTATTCCTCCATTTTTCTTTTTCTTTGTAAGAGTCACATATTGCTTCCAGATATAAAATTGCTCCAATCATCTTTTAAGTTCCAAAGTAATTACGACAGGTTACTTCTAATTCTTGATTGGCACCTCTTAAGATTTGAATTAATAATTGCCTTGTGATACCACTGCCACCTTAGTTTTCTACTAAGATCACTGAAATTGTTATAAAAGCCTCCCCTGTTCTTTCCTCCCAGGCTTTTGGCAAAGGTTATACCAAATCACAAGAAATATTATGATACACTTTTTTGTGTGGTCCTTCCCCAAGATTGAATTAAAAAAAAAATCTGCTTAATTTGTGTACTTCATTGAAAGTTAAACCTGAATTTTGATAGCAAGTACTTAGGTCAATATTGCATCTTGCTAATGATCTCTGTGCTCAAGTGTGTGTTTTGTTCTTTGGGCTAATGCTGCAATCAATATGTGTGAACTTGTCCATTATCTATTTGTACTTTGTTAGTCAAACTTAAATGCTGGGTTCTCTCCGATAATCTAAACAGAACTCAGTAACCCTGCACTGTTCAGTAATCTCCTTTTCCTAACTCATGTCACTCTCTTTTAATCAGATAGTCTGATTCACCCTCTTCCTCTGACATTTCAAATCCCTGGCAGCATGTTATGTTTAGACAGTGTCATGGCATTTTCTGCAGATGACGATAGAAACGTGTGGGTTTTTTGGTGTCTCACGTTAACAGATGTGTATGGCTAGATAGTAATCAGGTTAATTAGAATGAAGTGAAATAAATCTCAGCTTGAAAGGATCATATTCCACTGGAGCTGCCGTTGTGGCAGATACGGCAGGTGAAGCTTGGGTTGAAAAGTCCCTGAAACGTGGGTTGTGCCGACCTAAAGCACAGCATTTCATCTCCCAGCTGACAGCAGCCCAGGCTTCAATCTACAACACCAAGCTGCTTTTCTGGTTAGTCATAGCTCTTCATACACTGGGGAAAAAAATCATGCTTAGGACTGAACTGACTCAATGCAGAAAGTTTTGTTTGGAATTTCCCCTTCACGTAGTGATTTCTCTGAACATATTGATCTGAATCCATCAAACCTTAACAGTATGGATGCAACTAATCAGGTGATGAGTACAGATTTGTCCTACTTAAGAAAGTAATGTGATATTGGAATGCATTATTCCCTGAATTCTCACACCCTGTTCTCCCAAAATAATGTTTACCAAAAAATGAGGGGAAAATTTCAGTAGGTGTAGTGTCTCTTTCTAAAGACTAAAAATTGCCCATATCAAAGTCACTTGTTCAAAGATTAAGCCTATACTGATGAAAAAGACTTGAGGGAAAAAAATCAATTTTATTTTTTCAACGTTCTTGCAAGATTTGCCAGTAAAATTTTTGTGGTTGATAATATTAATGGTATGAAGTATATGGGGAAAAGAATAAAATTAAGAAACGTACACATTTTGAAGGAATGTACACATTTTGAAAAAGTGTACAAGTATATAAAATGAGCCAGGTTGGATGTTTGATGAAACATCAAGCATATGGTGACAATTTCTGCCACTAGTTATTTTATAAAACAGGGAACTGCAGAGAAGCATCTGTTACCACAGTTTTCAAACAGAGGGACTGTGAATATCTTTTGATGTATCCAGTATTAGAACAGCCCTCTCCAAAGGGTCACTCTGGTACTCCCAAAAGTACTCTGTGGAACTTTTTGTGTAGATTTCACTTTGCACACCATGAATCATGCTTTTTAAATAAGTAGTCTCTCCTCTGGGCATGGAGGTTATGGAACAATTCTGTGTAACTGCTGTAAGATGTAATATATATATATTTATATATATATAGTCAATGTTTGGTTAAGACTGCTCTGTGAAAGAAACAGTAGCTACTGCATGCTCAAATCAATGGCAACTTATTTTTACAGATGTTGCCAGAGGTGTTTATATGTGTGTGTGTGCATGGTAAAGGAAAATATATGTTGTGACTGGAAATGGCTATCTACTGCACCACTGTTATCAAGGCATCAGAAAGCCTCTCTGATTTCTCTTACAAAGCTCCATCTTTTTGCCTCTTCATTATGTGCCTAAGCATTACCTATTTTTTTTTTTAATTCATTGCTTTCAGTTAGAAAGTGAAGCAAATTAGCAGGTATTTGCACCATAGGTAGAACAAAGCATCTGCACAGCTCTATGGAAACCCCTCAACAAAAATACTGAACCTTCCTAGCATTGCACTAACATAAGTGCGCCATCCAACAGACGTAACTGACAGCTCTATAATTTTACTTTCCAGCATAATGTTCTTGGAACCTCATAAAACCTTAAAAATGAATTTTTGCTAACAAATCTACAATGCTATATGTAGTTCTGTTCTCCTCATTTGCCAGTGAAAATTTCCTTTTGAGGCCTATTTAAAAGTAGATGGAAAGAGGGTCAAATATAATCTAATCTTGATAAATGTCACCAAAAAAAATAGGAAACATGTAATTATAAATGAAATACATACATTTCATGCTGTACTTTGAAAGTCTTGTTGTCTCAGGATCAGTGATGTGAAAGTCACTGGAAAATGTGTTGGGGAGTGATTCTTATACTGATAGAAGTGTATGAAAACCCACTAATCTTTCATAATAGTGGCATAAGGGGGGAATAATTGACTGTGTCTTGTCATATGGGAATACCTTATAATCTAACCAGAAATCAAACATAATCATATTAATCTATAGGAGATGTTTATAAGCTGTCAGGAATTAAGTCAGAGGAGAATAATACTACTTCATAAATCAGTAAATGAGATCAGTTAAATAAAGTGCTGAGATTTTCTTAAGGGCACATGGACTGTACTGTGCTCTTTCTTGGCTTGCACCTTCTCTTTTTTTAATCCTCCTTTTAGGATTTTTCTTCTGCTGGTTGAATGTTTAGAAGGAGGAATATATAAAGTGTAGAATTTATGAGAGCTTCTGACATTTATCGTATTTTTGATTAACACTTTTATTAGTCTTGTCAGAAAAATAATTCATTATTTCAGCTTTTCTTTGTAGTTCTCTAAAAAGCTGCCATGATCATCAAATAGATCAGGGCATGCAATAAAAGCCATACTGCCAGTAGTAGAACATACTGTCATATAACCATTAAGACTGTTCTAAGAGCCAAAATGTTGGAACTGAAAGTATTTTTAATGACTTCAAATTGCTTGAAGTGCTTTCTCAGAGCTGAAGGGTGCTGATTTATTTATCTAGTGTACTTACCTAAATTAATTTGGAGAGAACAACTTCGGTTTTAATCCTCTTACAAGTGTAATTTATGGTAATATTTTTCTGTGGCATATTATATAATGTCTGAAGGAAAGAGTTAAATAGGACTGGGCTGAGCATTGTCATTAAATAAGAAAATGTGAACACACTGTCAAAAAAAGCATTAAGCAGTGCATCTTACCTGGATTACAGTAATAATCTTCAGAAGTGACCTTGCAGGAAATGCAAATGTCAGTGCTATCTTCTCTCAATCTACTTTTAATTAGTGTTTTAGCACAGCAAGCCAGTAACTCAAGTACACAAGCAGCTGTTTCAAGTAATTGTGTATCATATCCAGGTGAATTAATTTATTGTTACAACTTCCTTTTTCTTTAGCACACCTACTGAGAGGAAGATTTTCTGATTTTGGAAAGAGATCTCTTTTCATTTCTCCACTTTCTGTTCTAACACGTCCCAGGCCAATGAAACCTTCCAGTTCTTATGTCACTCACAACTGAAGGTTATTATGGCAGGCTGTGCCTGATTTATTTCCCTACTTAAATGTGTCAGCATTATGCAATCTCTGCCAAAACAGCAGGACCTGAGAACCTGATTCTGACTGCAGAAACCCGAGCAATGCCATGGAACTCTGGAGGCACGTGGAGCTTTTTCCTTTCTGTGAGCAAGTTGTGACAGGAGTTACTTTGGCCTCCTGCTTTTCTTTATTGGTAAAGTTGAGGGTTTTTTAGATCAAGGAGGATAAAGGGCTGATATATTAAAAAGCCTCTCTCTAGCAGGGAAGTAGTGGTCATTTTTCCTGCAACAGACCTAGTCTTCCAGAGAAAACTGAGACAAGATGCTTAAGAGGTTGGAGATATATATCCTGCTTACATAAAATTTAGCTTGCCAGCCTGTTAATCACATACTCTGTAGGAATAGAAAGATTTCCCAGAAAAGCCATATATTTTATTAAACTAACTAATGTATTTCTGAAATAAAACACCAGGCCAGCTTTCAGGGAAAAAAGACCTCTCAAAGTCTGAAAAAAGAAATTACAGTTTCCTGGTTAAATGCAAGTTGTAAACAAGTTTGATTAGTATAACATAAATGGTTAGTTTTGGTGAAACTGGCTCCTATGAGCAGAAATGCAGACTAGGTAAGGAATGAGCAGTTTGATGTTCTTGGCTGGTTAGCAGCACCACTGCCTCTCAATATTTTCAGTCCCCTGCATCAGGCTCTATCATTTACACCTTTTACCTCTGCACTTTTACTGGTGCCCCCCAACTGCTTGAAGAATGACTCTGGGAAATGAATTGAGGAAGTATTGTACTCTAAAAAATACATCCATTTGCTTTTTTCTTTTCTTTTTCTGGGTTATTTTTGAGGTCAATCATTGCAGCAGTGCAGCTTTCAGGGTGAATGGCTGTGCTGGGAAATCTAGCAGGGCTGTGTGCTGTGATACAGAGATGACAAAGGAAGAACCAATCCCCAGCCCTAGAGGTGACTAGTCAGTGCACAGGGAGTTTTAAAGGAGGTGCTGTGCTCTAAAGCTGATATCTTAACACCATCTTTCCTTCCATATGAAATAATTTCGGTGATTTTTACACTAAAGTACCACCAGCAGAAATGGGGTGCCATAGCACATGCTGCAGAGAGGAATAGATCCTTTAGCCTCCAATCTAGAATTCAACACTGTCATTAAAATAGATTTTCAAAAGTATCCAAGGCCCTTAGGGCCTGAATATGTTTGGCAGGGAAGAAGGGAACTGGAACTCAGGTGCAATAGAGCAAAAGTGTCTGTTGGAAAAAATTGAATTAATTTGAGTTAATGGCCTTTCTCCCATACTATTTGAAGTATTCAGTGTATCTGCAGCTCAGTATAAGAGCTTTTTCATTGAAGACAATAAGCTAAAAGGCACTATAAATTATGAGAAGTTTTACTGATGCACAACATGATTGTTTGTATCCACTTGAGGGGAAGAAAAGAAAAGGAAGGTAATTGTCCTAATACATGGAAAGCAACAGCAAATCTGGAAAGCAGTCCTTCAGCACTCAGCCCTTTTTATAGTAACTCATATTATGTGTAGGCAATATGATGGAATAGATGTTAAACCTCTACAAGAAAACTTGTTCTTAAGAAAATTCTATTTGTTGCTTTGGGTTTCTAGTCAGTGATTTAGAGGTTGTTGTTTTTTTTTTCTGATTTAAGGTCGTAGTTAACAAAACTTGAATGGTGGCTAGCCCAAACCTTTGTTCTTTGTTGTGATCACTATGAGTGATCTTTAATTCCCCCTTTTCTTCCTTGTTTCTGTGAACTCTGCTCTGGTGGCTGCCTGGAAGGGTGGCAGTCCCTAGGCTGAGTTTCCACACGATTTCAGCACAGACCCTTTGCTGTTGCAGGAATCAGCAGATGGAGGTGCCAACAGCCAGGGTTGGGGACAGGCTTCAGTTTCCTTGGGACAAAAAGCCCCCAAGCCCCTGGAGCTGAAGAACAGGAGCACAAGCTGGCAGCTCTTTCTGGGCAGGAGAAATGCTCAGACGCCAGCGCTGCTTCAGTGGCAAGTGCAGGGGGTTTGTCTCACACCTGCCTCACTGTCCCTTGCCAGTAATTTTGCTCCTCAGAGGAAATGAGGAGCAAAATGCTCCTCGGAGAAAATGAGGAGTGCTTTCTCTGCAGCACCTCAGCTTTCCCCTTCCCAGGGTGTGAGATGTGACACTGAGGGCACAGTTCAGCCTCTGAAGGCAGAGCACAGCAAACATTTCTTGCTGTGTAATTTTGAACAGCCACAGCAAACTCCTCTCATGACACAAGTGTCTTGTTTGGAGTATAAAAGCAGGTATGAGAGCAAAGCAACCTAAATATTTACTGTTTAATCAAAGGGAATGCTATCTGTAATAAACAATTTAATCTATCATAAAATTCTATCTTTTATGGCATTTCTTTTACCTTGGCATTGCTTTTCAGTTAGAGGCTCCCATAGATTAATTTGCCTGAGGGAAGAAGGGACTCAATTCCTTCAAAGGATACAAACTGATATGTTTGCAAGTATTCTCTGTAATGTACATATTCATAGATGAAATTCATCTATATTTCTTAACTTTGTCCTGCATTTATAGCAATACTTGTTCCCAACTTTTAACGTTGCCATAAGCTTTTTATATATTTAATTCCATTCAGAATTTAAAAAATATTTGACACAGCTGTTGAACCCATTATTGTCCTCATTTCCAAAAAAATCACTTTAATAATAGCCTGCTCACTTTTAAGAAAAGGCCCACTTTAAAGGAATAGGCTTGTTATAACCTAGGTTTATGTGCATTTTTCCCAGCATGCTACCTACTGACTTAACATTCAATACCAACTGCAACTATAATTATCCTGTAAGATCTTCAGATACCAGGAACACTTAAAAGTTTCTCACATTAGTGAATTTTGAGCTTTACTAATTACTGTACATTGTCAACAAAATCAGTAGTGCACCTTCTTGTTTTATTAATTGCAGGGAAATAATTTGCAATAGGGGTAAAGGAGAATAAAAGAGAATTACCAAGCTAGTGGCTCTTGCGCAACAGTAACATTACTTTGGTATGTTTTGGAGTTCACTCCTTCAAAAGAAATGGTCAAGAGCTGTTTTGGGTACAACAGTAACATAACTTTGGTATGTTTTGAAGGAGTTCACTCCTTCAAAAGAAATGGTCAAGAGCTGTTTTGGGTTTTTTTTGGTTTTTTTTGTTTTTTTAATTCTGAGATTTTGTGAAAAATTTCTTAAAGGAAAGATATGTCTTAACGCATAAATTTTGTAGAATGATTGACGAAGTTGAAACTTCATTTCAAAAATCACTAGGGTTTGTTTAACTCTGTATTTTTAGTATCCAGAGTTACTGAACCAGACTTTACTTAATTAATAACTATAGGATGTGAGGCAGTTCCAGTGCTGCTTTTTCTATTAACTTGCAATTTCCTCTAGGAAATGAATAAACTGGGGGTTGTGGGGGAGGGGGCAGGCATGGCTGCTGAGAATAAATGTGGCACCACCGTGCATTGCCAAATTCATTTGAACGAGTTAAAACCCAGGGTTATAAATTGAGTAAGTTCAATTCTGTAGCTCATGGAACACATTTTGTAGGAAGAACAAAAGCAGAATTTCCAAGATGAATAAGGATTGAGATTAGAAAAGCCAAGAGATCATTTGTAAATGCTCATTAAAAGAGTACTCCCATATTAAAATTCACTTGGTAGTTTATCACTTTCAAAGCCACATGTACATACAATTTTGAGACATGTTTCAAATATAATTTACTTTTTTCCAATGTAAGTCCTATTGTTTTTATTGAATTTGTATTTTGTCACTGAAAGCAGCATCTGGAATGCTCCAGCTGATAACAACTTTGTAAGGCTTGGGCTAGACAAGAGTTACCTTTGTTTGGAACTGAAAATCTACCAGGGAAGTGTAAAACTGCTGAAGCCTGTGGCTATTTCCTGAAAGTTGTGTTAGATCTGGAAGGACTGACCCTTTCCAAACATTTTCCACATGGCTGAAGAAGGACAGTACTAATAATTGGTGGTGTTTAATGAATAACTTAGTTATAGTTTTATCCATTAAATTCAGGATACTGATTTTTTATTCTGTGTTTTAAATGCTCTGATTTCAGTAGGCTATAACTTATTTATAGGGAGGTTTTGTAGTTAAGTTGTTCAATTGATTGTATGGACTCTTAATTGAAATATCTTGTTTTCAATTGTTATCCATTAAGAAAATCACTGAACCAGCAACGTTATGTATTTAAACACCTCAAACACTGTAAAATTTTCTGGTGTTTTCCAATTAAATATTTCAGGGCATACATATCTTCCTAATGTTGGTAATTTTCAGTATATTTGAATAGAAAAGAACCATACTTTTGTTCCTGTATAAACACCTATTGAATGTGTACAGTGAGTTTTCCACAAGTACTACGTATTGTCTGTATTTATAGTGCACGTTCAGTAAATATGATTGTTGAAACCAAAGGAATTAGGCAGCTATCAGAAATAAGACTTTATACTAATCTCATGTTTGCTGCAGTAGTTAATTGAATGCTAGTGCAGTTCTGTTCTGAAAACTTCTACCTACAAAATAAGAGTTTTTATTATATACATGTAAACACAGGGCAATAAGAACCTTCCATGGTATAAACCACATGTCAGTCTCAGTTTAGTTTCTCATTTAACTTGTGCTCTTTGAGGAATTATCCCTGCTCCCCATTTTTTGTTATTAGACACTTATGGCCAGTGCCTGGGTTTGTAACATCATAGTTTCATCAGTATGTGGTACCACTTTAACACATTTATCTTTTGTGTAATTTAAGCTATGTATAAGTATCTAGTCATGCACCTGAAATCATTCCTTGTTCTTGATTAACATGTGCTCGTGAGTTCATCTGAGTGTGTCTTGTTATTAAGCTTCTTTATTAAACTCACCTTTTAATTTCCTGAGTTAATTAAAGATTTCTGTTATTTTTACAGTCTCCCTGGTTGTATGATGGCAAGTGTAGTATGTTTTACTCATTTGGTTTCTTGTAATTTATCATGCTGTCAACGGAGCTGTTGAACTTTTACTTTGTGTTTAGGTATTAGTAATGAGTGAATGAAACAAATGATGTTATAATAGCTAACATGTATTTGTAAATGATAATAAAGTGCTATCTTTATTTCAAGCTGACATAGACATTGAAAGAAAAGTGACATTCCATCATTTTGCTCTTTGTCAAGAATATGGTATAATAGTGTTGGTTTAAATTTAATTTTCCTTAGTTCTAAAGACCTAACTTCATTTTTTTTTTACATCTGTTCTTCTTGGCATAGGTAATTACATCTATTTTCTTTTTCATCATATTCCTGTGTTCTGCTTTTCTTATGGACTAGTGGAAGAACACCCCTTATTCCCACATTTTTGAGCTGTGTGATGCAGCTTCTAAAAATTTTGGATATTTCGAATTTTTAGAGAAATCGTTGTAACCAAATACAGAGAAAAAAACATATAATATGTTAGCCTTAATTCTTCAAAATAAAAAAAAATATTTAAGCATGTAAAAAATCTTTCCCTAATAATTATGTGCTGCAGAGATGTTGATGGTGAAGGCATTGGATGCCTGTGTGCACTGTAAATTATAGAACCTTTGTACCAAAACCCAAGGTACTAAAAATGCATGCTGAAATCCCTCTTATTTGTCAAATGCAACCCAGACAGGAAAAATGTGAATTTTTGATGCAAATTATAAAATCTGAGAATTTTACCATTTTCTGGTTTTCAGCATAATCTTGTGCCATGTGCTCTGGGATGACCCTGCTTGAGCAGGACCTCACTGTGGTCCCTTCCAACCTGGCCCAATCTGTGATTATGCAGTTGAATTAACAGAAAGTGGCTTTATATTCAAAGATTTAAAAAAGAACACACAAACTTTTCTGAGGGGAAGATTTTCATGTTTCTAAATTACTTCTTAAATGTATAATGCATTTAGAGTGGGTAATTTTGTGATGTCAGTTCTATGCCTTCTTCAGCAGGACTCGCATAATCTGTGACATTCAGGAATAATGTGGCCTTCCTAAAGTGATATTCATTGAATGTTTTCATCTTTTCTATCTGTGTGAGCAGGAGTTTGGGAGGACTTGCATTACTCACAAATGAGCAATATATGAGTTATAGATCACACCAAACAATCATCAATAAGAGCACGTTGCCATATATTTTGCATATAGTATGTGTTTAACAGCAGAAAAAAAGGAAATTAGAGATTGTGGTATGGGTTTACTTCTTGTATTCTTAGGTTATAAAGCTAATACCTACATTTGTTTCAGCCTAAATATAAAGACCCAAAGCAAGTGTTCTGTATCTTAGTGGAATGCTGTGAATTTCCCAAGATAATTTATCCAACCTTTTAATTTCCAGCTCCTAGGACCATTAGGAAGGAGGCCCAAAAGTGCTCACTGGTGCTAAGTGAAATAACAAGTGTATATACCATGAGCTTTTAGATAGGCTCCAGATCTTTAAAACTGAGATGTGTCTTGACATTTAGAGCTGGGAAAAAAACTGTTACAAAACATATTTAGATATTAAAATTAGTCTATGTCTCCCAAAGAGGAGGTGTTTTTTGTCCTGCAAGTGTGGAACAGGTGAACAGAGGTGCAATGGATTATATCTGGCACAACAGCTGTGATGATGGTCTGTGTGGGATACAGGGGAGTGTTAATTTAATCATCTGCATGCACATGGTAATGGGAAAGAAAGACATGATAGATGCAATATTGAAGAGCTCTGGTAACATGTTTTTAGATGATTTGATGAGTTTACTTTCAGAAGAATCTGGAAAATTGCAAAGACAAGATGTCTCGTGTTACACAATCTGTTGCTATCAATGTGAAATGGATGTGCTATAACAAATCTGGATCTTGAGGGAGATCACTGAGAGAAACAGAACTGCAGAAAAAGGTTAGATCCCTGATTTGTGCCTCTGCTTTCTCCCTTCATAAATTTTTGTTTTCAACCTTTGGTGATTAGCAAGTTCATTTTATGTCTTTATTTTCTTTTCAACTCCTAATGATCCTTCTGAGCTCCTAAACACTACATAATAGGGACCTAATTACATACAAGTGCTGTTCAGAAAACAGCTCTATCAATTGGAGAATTAAAGATAAAATAAAGTTCTTTGAACATGAGAGTCACAATGATCCCTTGCTGAAATGTTGGTGGAAAGCACAAAACAGTACCACTGAAATATTAGTACTAAATCAAAATGAGTGTCTGCCTCTAAAGTCATGTGTGCCAAGTGATGTGGATTCTGTCATGCTTCCTGCTCTCAGAACATGCTGTGGAAAAGCAGAGACTTCCCTGTGTTTTGTGCAGATGGTTCAGTATTTGTGGTCATCACACAAAAATCTTTTTAGGTGTGGATTAGCAGCAATGTAGGTAATACCCGTAATTTATAGTAAGGTACTGGAGAGAAGAGGGAAGGATGAGAAATAGATATGATGGCAGGACTGGAAGTGCCTCAGAGTAGCTGTAATCCCTTCCATGTGATTGAGTGGCACCCTTGATGTGCTTCTGTGTGGTAAAAATGAATAATGCCTCCTGACACACGTCTGTGAGTTATCTGCTTGTAAGAACAGAGGAGATGGTTTCCTTTTGTACTAGAAATTGCTCCTAAGCATGGACAATAACAGTGTCTGTCTCTGTCACAGCTGTGAGCAGCCCATAAGAAAAGAGCTACAGGGTGTGCATCAAGTCTTTGTGAGCAGATGTGGTCCTTAGGAGCATGCTGGGAATGGGATAGATATAAATATAGAGTGCTTTAGGTGTATAATACCAAATATGTTATAAGAAAAAAGGACACTCTTATTCCACATGAAGTATCCATGTGCTCCCTAGGAGGTTGTGAGAGACCAGATTTATTAGGGTGCTTAGTTAGCCTTCCTGAAGCTGGTGAGAAGCTCCTGTGATCACTGCAGAGTGTGCCAAGTGCTACAGTGTAAAGTCAGGGAGATGTGAGCTTTGAAAACACTCTTAAAGGAGACCAATATTGATTAAAAAATAAAAAATATGAAAGAATTTTCTATTGACAATTGGTGTTCTGGAAGACCAGGATCTTGGGAAATGCATAGAATAATGTGCCTTTCTTTCTGGAGGGGGAAAAAAAAACAACCCTATTTTTTATCTGAAGAAGTAATTTTATTTTTAAAGACTGGCTCTCCTGACTTTCATCATAGGAAATGTACAGTCTTCTCTGTCCTGGCTTCTTACAGCTCTGGAATACACAACTCTTAGTGCTGCTAAAACACCTGACACCTCCTGGGAGCAACAGACACCTGCAATTTTTAAAGCTTTCTCATAATAACAATGACTCAATTAGAGAGAATCCAGTGATCTGCAATCTAGACTGTGAGTCACTTGTCTTTTTCCAATTACTTTCTGTATACTGAGAGGAGTCAAATATTTACAGCAGAGCTGAGAGGTAGCAGGAGGCCCTCACCAGCTTTTGCTACCTCACAAGAAATGCCTGAGCCCTGTTATTGAGCAAGGGTTTGTTTACAGATGGTTAATTAGGGACCTAACTGAATCTTTTAGAAGGACAGATGCAAGTTGATTAACATCTATATAATCTACATGAGTAGCCTTTAATAAGAAGGCTCTTGCAAGAAAAAATAAAGTGATATATCCAATTAAAATCTTCAGCTTGCTCAGCAGTTCACAGAAAATTAGGAAACTCTAATGAACAAAACCAGGCAAGCTGGAGAAAAATTATAACTGTACAAAGAGGCCTTTCATGTGAACATTAAAAAAATGTTTTAAATATATAAAGAGAATATAAAAATAAACCTCAGTATTAGAAAGATTGAATGGGTGAAATGTTAATGGTCCAAATTAAGTCTGTCATTATCTGTATGTTCAGATACTTCTCATCACTAAAGATTGCCCAAAGATAATTTTTTCTCAAATGTAGAAAAATATTAATCTATGTTTTAAATTACATTACTTATGGTAAATTCATAGATGTTTGAATAAGGACAAAACCAATTGGAATGTGAAGGGCAAAGATTGCTTGAGCAAAGACTGTTAGCTGATAAACAGACCAAAAAAGATAGTGTTTGGAATTGCAAATTTCTACACTAGGTGATTCTGCAAAAACAAGGACTTTACAACAATCAGAACTGGAAGTCATCCAGAAATGTCACAGCAGAAAATCAGGGACAAGGAAACTGGAGGGAGTAGAAACCATTCTGGCAATTTATTGTCAAAGAGGACTAAAAGACATCTATTAAATTCTTAAATATATTGATGGTTCTAGAACCTTTTAGTGCAACTCATTTCAATAGACATTTGGGGAATTATGAGAAATTGCTCTGTCTGGGACTGAGGAGGTTTTCAAGAAGATTTTTCATTCAAGGTCTTTGACGTAGCTTTTATTATGCTTAAATTTTTTCCTCCAACATCATATTCCAGAGATTTCTGATAGCACAGTAAGAAATAATGACAGGTTTTTGTGAAGGTAGCCTACGTGCATGTATGTACATTTCCATGTGCTTGGGCAACATCACCTTAAGTCCATGTGGCCTCAAATTGAGCTTACTCAGGCTGGGAAGTAGGGGGCAGTTGGATTACTTGCATGGCTGTTGTGATCCCTTGAGTGCCCCATCCAGAGGATTTGGCTTTGGCCACGTTAGGCCCAGCCATCCATAATTCCTCCTCCATGGAGAAAGCACACCCTACTTCACAGACACGAAATCTTTGAAGATGTTTTGGGTATCCATAGAGAGCTGCCAGTGAAAAGACAGCTTGTGTGTTCTCACCTTCCTGTAACCACAGCACTCGGCTACAGCACTCCCCTCTCTGGGCATTGGTCCACCAGGACATGTGCCACGACTTTATTGCATTCTCTGTATTCTGTCCCACACAGTCACTTCCAAATTGTAGCTCTATCTTCATAAAACATGCCTGCTTTGTCTGTGACCTTTTTCCAGAGTGTCTTATGCCACACATCTCTCACGCTTAAAATCTTTTATAAATATCTTTAATTTTATTATTATCTTCAGCACACCATTGCAAGAGAACAAATCACTACAACTAAAACTCTTTAGCTGGCTCTTTAGTTGTGCTCTTTTGCTTAATGCTTTCCTGCTCTGGTGTGTTATAATAGATGCCAGTGGCACACAAAGTCCCATACTTCTGTATATTCTTATGGAAATCTAATTGTGCTCTGATTGCATCGCTGTATTTTAAAACAGATTTGTTTTACAATAATGAAAAGCAGGAATCCTTAATGTTACCTGAGTCAAGGCCAAGTTTTAAATTAAATTGTAAGCTCTGGATGGAACTGGTATTAGGGGAAAAATGCAATTGTCACACATCTCAAAGATAACTGAGAAGTTTCTGAAAGATTTGGGTAAAATTGTCCTATTTGAACAGAAAAACAGAATGAAAAGTTAAAGGAGACTATGAGCACATGGCAGTAAGTTGAGGATGAAAATGGCTTTGTAATTTTAATTGTAATAATCAGAAGTTGCGACCACACCTTCTTGAGCATACCTATATTTTGAGATATTAGTATCATTTTATCCTTTATAAGGATTTTTCTGTAAAAAGAGACAGAAAGGCCTCAGACAAAGAATATTCACAGTGTCCACATGATACATTCATTCTGTAATAAAATTCCTTCTCATTTCCTTGCTTGGCCTTAAGTACAGTTTTCCTTTCCCTGTGTTGTAAGAAGCCAGCTGCCACTCCTGAACCTCTGCTTGCAGTTTGCCCTGTTCCCCATCTCTGGGAGCTGGATTGTAGCAAGGAGAGAGGTGGTTAAAATACCAAGCCAGGTGTGGGACTCTTCCCACTGGCACAGGCCATGGTGCTTCCAGGCCACCCAGCAATGACATCTGTGTCCTCTCCCTGGGGATGCACTGGGAGCCGGGGGTCCTGCAGTGCTGAAGCCCCACTGTCCTCACTGGAACTGGCATCCAGACTTTCACTCCTCCAGTAGATTGACAAAGAGAGCAGCAGGTCTGGGACTCGTGGTTATGACATGACAGGCCACTGAGAGATGCCTTCTGGCTGACTCATGGGCCTCACAAAGTCTACCAAGAATGAAGAATGGTTTAATTGCTAAAGAGGCTGGGGCTGGCATTTAGTAACCACTGCTGGTTTTGTGCTGCTGATCTAACCACAGGAATTAGCAGTGGGTTCCTGTTTTTCACTGTTGCTGAACAGGGAAACACTGATTTGAGTGGCTGCCCACAGGAGGGGGGAAATGAAAGAGACAGGAGTTTAGTGCTGAATGGGTACAGTGTGTGTCATTTTATGGATGGCTGGTACTGTCATACAGTCTCTTCTTAGACCTACAGAAACCCTGTCTTGTGGTTACTACTGAAAGCAAATAACCAGAAAGAAAATGTGCACAGTTGAAAAGTTACCGTGGGATGCAGCCTTAATGCAGAGCGCTGTAGTTACAGCCCAGGGTAATAAAGAAGGGTTTGTTTGGAATATTTTACAAAGCTTGGTTTCCATAGTAACAATCATCATGAAAACTTTCAGCTTCAGAAATAACATCTGCTTGGTGACTGATCTCAAATCTCAACCCTTGCTGAAGTAAATAAGTTCCTGATCCTTCTGCTTATTGTTAGCCAGTGGCATTTGATACAGCGGATTTATTTTCATAGGACTGGGAAAGGTGTTGGGAAGGGGGAAGAGGAATCAGAAAATAATGGTAAAATGTGTTATCTGCCTCTTTATCCTTTAGTCACTACTAAAATAAATCAGAGTTTACATAGAGACCCAAAGTAAACGTGTTATACTGTTCTGTTGACTGATATACAGGACAAACATTTCTCTGCTTTAGTCTTGTCAATGATTTAAGGTTTATGCATAAACTTAGGGGAAGAGAAATCATTTGGTTAGATATGAAAAATGTATGGGCAGAGTACAAATCTTAACAGAATGCAGGGCTCTAAGGGAAACTTCAATGAAAAATTCACAAATTTGTGAATTTTCAAGGAAACTTTCAAAAAGGTGATCAGTCTGCTGTGAAAATGGTATTTCTTTTGAAGATAAGATGCTAAAATTTTGCAATGTCGAATTTAAACTGAGAACAGTTTCTGAAGAAAAATAAATACTTTCCTGCAATAAGGATTGGGACTATAGAATTTAATGTGAATCATGATTTTTGGTAGTGGTGACTGAGTACTGCCTTAATGAAAAGAATAATAAATATATGACATAAGTGGAAGTTCTGCTGTGCCATAGGAAATATGACTGGAGCAGGAGGGTGAGTTGAGCTGGGCTGTATTTCCATAGCTCTCATTTTCAGTTAGCAATGCCCAAGAGTGTAAGCAAGCTTGGAATATGGTAACAAAAAAACCCCAAACAAGCAACAACAAAATAAAAAAATAAAAAAACCCAAAAAACCAAACCAACCAACAAAACAAAACCAAAACAACCCCTACAAAAGCCCCCCAAAAAGACCCACTTACTTCCCATGTAAGTGGGATTCAGCAAATACTTTATACTGTAGATATGTCAAAAAAAAAAACCCAAAAAACCAAACCAACCAACAAAACAACCCCTACAAAAGCCCCCCAAAAAGACCCACTTACTTCCCATGTAAGTGGGATTCAGCAAATACTTTATACTGTAGATATGTACTGAATTAGTAAAAATTATACAGGTTTTGTAATATTTTAAAGGAGTAATTTTTTCTTTTTTTTAATAGTAAAAAAATCTGTCTCTTAAAAAAAAATATTCCATCAGATATGTTGAGCTAAAGTGAGTAACAAGAATAAGTAGTTTCATTCATGCAAGTAATCATGTTTGCTTTAGCGCAAAGTTTCTCCAAGCACTAATTCTCATGTGTCTAATTATTTGTCAGATTAGATCCTGTAGCTTCCATTTTTTGGTGTACTTTTAGTGATATTCTGAGTATGAGCACAGTGAGTACTAACAATCTTGATGGGGAGTATCTTAGAAAGCAACATTAAGTGATAATACTTGAGCTTGAGTTTATTTACAGGATTTTTCAAGGACAGTATTAATAAATGAATAACATAGTGTCAGATTTGCAGCTGGTGTAAATCAAAATAGTTCTGCTGGTACTCGTGCTGTGCTGATTTAAGCAGCTGATATTTAGGATTTGAATTAATTCATAAGATTAGAATGAAAAACTACTCAATTATGTTTTCAAATTGGTGAATGGTCAGAGCAGGTGATGGAGGTCCTCAAGAGAGGAAAGTGAGACACATCTTGCAACACCTTAGACAAGGTCTGGTTTGAGCTTTCACACTCCTGCCAACCTTCCCTCTCCCTTTTCCCCTGCTGGCAGCAGCCACTGCCAAAGCAGTTTAACACATGCTGCTGCTACCACCATATCACACAGCAAAATCAGGCTCCCTTTTGCTGCCTTCTCATTCCCTTTCCTTGGATAACAGAAATCTTTTATTTCTCATTGCTCTTCCAGCTGCTGGAGCAGCTACAATTGGATCCACAATGTCCACGTGCAGTCACTGGGATTTAAACTTCTACAGACTTCCAAATCTTAAACAGGGATCATTTGTTTCAGAATGGTTTTGGCTCTGGTGTACACACTTTACAGCTGTCCTTGGGCCATGGCAAGGACACTGAAAATAAAAGCTGTGTCATGTTTTCAGACGTTTGTTCGTGTTCTCCCTACATTCTCTCGTCTGTGATCTGTGTAAGTTAAGTCATGATAGAAAGTAATTTGTTATTCTGGTGCCATTAAGATTTTTTTCTGGCATTAAGAACATTGCCAGGTTTGCACTTTAATCCCTTCTGCTGACAGCTAGTTTTCACAATGTCTTGATTTAGTTCTCTTTTTTATTATTACAATTCCAGGTAGAAATGTTTTAATTTATCATTCACTAGGCATCCTGCATGTGGCCAGGAGGTTAAAAAAGAACTTGAAAAGGCATTGCTGAGGAGAAGTTCACTAACACTGTATTTTGGATGACATACAGGGTACTATATTTTCTTTCCAATTTTGCAAGAAATGCAAAATACAGCATAATCCTTTTAGGACATTTGCCTTGCCTAACCCTCACGTCTGGCATTGATCTCCTAAATGATGATCAAACCTTATCTTTTATGACTCTGGGGTGATGCAGAGCTGCAGGAATAAGATCTGTGCAGTCACAAAAGGTAACTGTTGGCCAGAGCTTCTGCCTTCTGTCTGAGTTTCATCACAATGACAGATTGAAACTTTATGAACCCCCCCTGAGCAAAGGGCTGCCCTTCTGGGCTCCTCATGGACATTTCAAAAGCCTGCAGCTGGTTCAGTTTGCTTGTTCCCAGTGAAAGAAACCTGTACTGTGCTCACACCTAGCCCTGCCTATTACCACAGCCACGCTGTCAGCCTGCAAGTGAGGCAGAGTTTAAATTGTGCCTTGTACTTTATCTTTCCGAACCCTGGAAAGTTAGCAGTGGCTCTGGGGGGACCGTGTCCTCTTCTACAGGCAGTGTAGGGTAAGATTAACCCATTGTGACACATGGGAGTGACTCTCTGCTCTGAAGTGATCAGCCCAAGCTCAAACAGTGATGGACTGTCAGTTATTCGTCCCCAGGGAAATGAGTTTTCATAGATAAGTCTTTAAGGCTGAATTGTAAAGGAATAATAGAATTCTCCACTTCTCATTTCTAATCCTTGGAGATCCAGCAGATATGCCCATCTGGGAAACAAATGCCCATTAGCATCACTTCACTGCACAGCACCACTTTGACTTACAGGATGGCAGTCAGAAGAATTTACAGGAAGGTACCTGGGGATACATGATTCCTGGTATATGCCACAGACACAGAGTCTCAGGTGCTTTTCCCAACAGGATCTACCTGGATGCTGCCAAGATAAATTTCTTTTCACAAACTGGACGCTGTCACTGCCAGCCTTTAATCAGACTCATAGGCTTAATAGGGGAATATTCTGGAAGCTCTAGGGGATATCTCTGGCAGTAATCCAGTCCAACTACTGCACACACCATCCGCTCTAAGTTATGTTCAATATTTTCCATATTAACCTGGAATTACCCTCATTAATGGGCAAGATGTAATAGTAAAGTAAAACCAAGTTTATTTAACAGTAGGAAGACACAGGGAGCTGCATACATGGGCACACACATAATGAAATGCAATCAATGTTCCTTGCAGCCACCTGATGTTTTAACTTGTCATGTTTAAAAATGTATTGTGCTTTGTTCAGCCTCTCTTGACAATCAAGAAAATTCCAGGGTGGTGCACACTGATATCACAGTTCAGGAAAAGCAACCTCTAGGCCGTAGGACAAAAACTGAATAGCAAACCTGGTAAGGAGCTCTTTCTGGAAACCCCATTGAAAACAAATGCATCTTGCAGGTGTTTCTCATAGCTTGGTCTTAGTAAATCAGTTTTTATCAGAATGTCAATTCATAATTCTCTTGCTAATGAAATGCCACATGACATAATATTAGGTTTTGAAATGAAGTCCTTTACTAGATTGACTGAGAGTAACTTTGCTGTAAATAAACATAGTTTTTATATTACAAATATTACTCTTCTGAGCATAAAAACTTTAAGTCTAATATATAAATTTCAGATCAGTACAGAACTAACAACCATATTCTACTCAGGAAAGACTGCATGAAAGAATGCAGTCTATCATTGTTAGAGCTGAGATAGAGAAGCAAGACAATAAATCGAAGGATAACAATGCAGTTTGTGCACTGGGGCCATAATAACAGCTTGGTAATCATAATGTATTCTATTTATTGTTCATTTCCACTGCTTTTCTTATGGAAAATAATGTTCCAGTATAGTCTGAGATTTCCATTTCCATTTTGAAGCAAGGAAATTAATGATTTGTGTTCTGCAAAAACAGTGGGGCAGAATTACAATGGAAAGATAATTTGCTGTTAAAAAAGTAATGAGAAATGTTAGTGTGATTTTGGTTGGGTTGTATTTAGTTATCAATAAAGATTTATTAGACATGCTAGAAGTTTTCAGGTAAAACTTGTTCATTCTGAAGGGCCAGTAGGGTTGGTAGAGTCCTCCCAGTGAATTGGTGAAGCTGGATGACTCAGTCACTCGGTCACAGAAGCAAGGTGGTTGCCTCAAGTCTCTTCCAGTTTAGGTAGAAGAATTATGAGATACAGCAAAAAGTTCACCAGCTTTTGCTGCTGTTGGTAATGTGGTTATGTACCTCCAATAGGTTAGTGAGACCTCATTAGCCAAAACTAGAAATCACTTAGAAAACCTCAGGCACAAGAAGGTGCAGTGCAGAAACTCAAAGTGCTGAGGACACTTGGGCTCTGGGCCATTCTTGCAGGTTGAAATGAGGTGAAGCTTTGCACTCACTAATTGCAAGAGAGGAACTTTATGTGATGTATTAAATGAAAGTCTTCAGTAAATGCTCAGGATTTCTGTAAAACCCTGGAGTCTTATGAAGAACTGGTGTTTCCTCTACCAGCCACAAGCAATGTTCAGTACCCCAGTCCTGTTTATTTATTTATTCTGTCTCTGTATTTCCTGAAGTATATTTCTCCCTTACACAAATGATGTTTTGTGAAAGCTTTTTTTTTTTTTTCGGTTGCGCTATCATTAAAGCTCATTACTCATTGAATAAATCTGTGGAGAAAATTGTCAAAACTTGTGGGTGGGTGGGAAGCTCATACTCTAAAGTTTGTTAATGAGTATTAGTTCACCCAACACTTGGAATAGTAATGTGGTGTAGAACTGACAGTCTACAGAACCAGCAGTGCTGATGGCAGGCTTTGTTCCTGGCCTTGCTCAGCTCCAGCACTCTGGAAGTGTCAGGTTCTCCTTGGGGCAGCAGCAGGTGCTGTGAAAGTGGTGGGATTTTGCTGGGAGGAGCAGACAGTGCTGCTTCTTTCCTCTGACATTACTGCTGGGTTTGATTCTCTTGGTAAATGACCGTGGAAACAATCAGGTGGAGGCAGGATGGAGGTTGTCTGCCATGGGAGTCTGCCATCTCCTTCTCCTGGAAGGGACAGTTGGAGTTTCTTCAGGAAAATGGCCCAGAAAGCCCCAGCCAAATGACATCAGTGGAATTCTGTGATTTTGAGAGGGCGAATTTTCCTTTTTTTTTTTTTTTCTCAGCATGCTGAGAAGTCTGCCTTTACTGCCCTGAAAATGGTCAGAACAAACACTTCATCTTTAATTATAGGTCAGAGAGTTTCACCTCAAAGCTGCATTTAGTAAAAGCAGAACAGGGTAACCAGGGTTCATCCTCTTACCATAAAAAACAGAGTTAATCTCTGCTTTCAACTCTGTTTTAAAAGAAAGTGGCTGCAACTGCAATGTAAAACCTAATTTGATAGGGATGTTTTGGGAACAGCTATTTTGATTGAGCTCTACATCCAGGGCAGGGGCAGGAATGCCAGAGCAGGCATTGAAGAGACCAAAATGTGCCTGGTAGGTAGACAACTTTCAAATCTTGGGAAAGTTTTGATACTAATAGTAAGACCAACAGATTCTTGAGGCTTTTGAATTTGCAGGTAGGCAACTTAATTTGACCAAAATCCAAATGCATTTTGGAATTTGAGACTTGTGTATCCCAAATAAATCATGTAACTCAGAAAATAACAAAAGAATTTAGAAAAAGCATCAGAAGTTGAGAGCAAATGAATACTTGTAATATAACAGTCTGAATGTTTTGTTTCCTCCTTTTCTGCATCTCTTACCTCTTCAGAGGACACAGTCTTTTTTTTATTTTTATTTTCTTTTTTTTTTTCCTCTCTCAAGTCTTGCACATTAAAAATCCAGAAAAGTGGCTGTTTACATTCTGAGTCTGGTCCTAATCCTCTTGCAACAACAGATTTGATTGTTTATTTGCCAAGGTATCTAGCTTAGTTTGTGTGGAATTCACCAGATTAATGCTGTTTTAATAATATGATTAAAAACTAAGTTTAAATTGGCATAATTAATTAATACAATAAGAAGTATAAGAAGATGGTTTTTAAGAACTGAAGTTTTATTTATAATGAATTCTTGTAAGTACTACCAAGACCATTTTAGTTAGGAAACATTACAGTGATTAATGCATAGCTGTTTGCATTTTAATACTTGATTTATATGTCAGATCTGTATTTGTGCACACTGTCAAACTTTATTCTGTTCTTGTCAAAATACTTATTGCTTCTGACAGGTGTAACATGCTCACATTAATCCTTAATTCCTTGATTCAATTTTCTAATTGCTTTTTTGGCATGAGTTTGCAGCCATTTAGTCTTATGTGAAGTATTTGTCTTATGGTATAATAATGCACTTTTAAAAATTGGATGCATCTAACTTAGACTGCTGAAGAAAATATATGGAGGGATATTACTTGTACTGAAAATCAAAAGTTTTATAGCACTTCTGAGAGGTACCACTTCTTGGAATACAGATAGACCAAAACTCTATACTTTTCATCTTCCCATATTCACAATATTAAATATTTTCATTGGTTCAAATTGGTGCTGAAGTTTAAGTGTATTTTGCCCAATGAGATGCTCAATACTTAGAGCAATCCATGAACATTCCCTTAGTCACTGTTCTCCTGCTCTTCTCACCTCTTCAGGTTCTTCCTCTCTCATATCACTGCTTGCCACTTCTGAAATGGATTAGAATTTGAGATTGGACACTGGACAAGTTCACACAGCACCATTAAAATCCTACTGCTTTCCTGCCCATCCCACCCACCAAAGGGGACAAAATCCACTGCCCAGCTTCTCCTTGCTCTGCACTCCTAAAGCTGATCAGGTCTTTTATTCCCAAATGGACAAATACAATAATGCAAGATTTGCAGGGGTTTTCAATACTTAAATAAACATCCTTCACCTCTTTTGCTGCTTTCTTTTCTAAAGCATGAATATGGCATACACTGCCATATGTTTTTCTGCCAGCAGTGGTAATACCATCATCTGTCCTGTGAGGGAAAAGAAATTATTCGGCCCAAATCTATTTCTTACTGAAACAGATCCAAAAGAATCTTCCCAAAGCTTGGTATTTCCTCATAAACTCACCAGGCAGCTGAACTTTGGCTTTTTAGGACTTTCAGGAAAATACAGGGAGAATATAGAATGTTTTCTCTAATAAAAACCTAGGAACATGTGAAGATGACTCCTGATACTTCCTTTCTGTGAATAAATGCATGAATATACACTTAAATTGTGGATAAAACTTTATATATATTTTTTTATTACCTGATTTAATCTCTACCCTCTCCACTTATTTCTTCTTTCTATAACCTCTGGGTTACTCTTTTTTCACTATCAATATTAATAATATATGCTCTTTGGTCCTTTTATTCCTTCATAGTTCTCTGCCACTTTCTTTTTCCCCTTCCCAGCTGACACACCTCTTTCTGTCATAGTGTGTGTAAAAAAGGGAGTCTAGGAGTAAAAGTTTATCAAAGAAGTGTTTGTTTATTATGTCTTCCACTGATAAAGTTTTATTAATCTGTGATTGTCATTTGAGGTTTTGACAAAAAATGTAAGTCACTTTCTTTACAAGGGGAAAAGAAAAAAAGATAATTCTAGCAAGTAAATCATGGCAGCTTACTGCTTTGGGCAAACAAACTTGTACCTTATCTCTTCCAAAAAACCCGTGGAAAATGCATGATAAATGGCACATTTCAGAGAACATGTTATGTCCCTGTGAAATAACTTTGATTCATGGTTATGTATTTATCTTTAAACAACTGACAAACCTTAGGCTATCTAAATTATTATCATTTGCTCTATGCTACTGTGTTATTTTTGTTAGGGAACCTGAATGATGTGAGGTTAAGATAAGACATCTTGCTTCTGCAGTCATAATTTTTTTATAAAGAAAAAAAAAGCACTAAATTCTTACTGTATTTTATTTTTGGATGAAGTCCTTTGAAAGAGTATTTTTATCAGAAATCATTTCCTCCAATTGTGTTTTGAAGAGCATTAGTATAAACTTCAAACAGAGAAGGATGGGGCCTGTTGATCAAAGGGTTCATATTACACAGCAAAAGAAAATATCATCATGTGGATTTAAAAGAAAGTAATCACCAAATTAAAAGTCATTGCAGTGAATTTGTTCCTTTCAGTTGTGTGTCTGCATAAAGTGTTCTGAATTACATTTTACAATGAAGATTTCATTTTCTTTGTGTTTTCAAATAGTTGTTTGATTTGCCGTTGTGACAAGTCAGGAATATTGACTTAAATGCTCTATTGCTTGCATTAGTAACACCAGCTGGAGCTTTTGGAGTTTTAGTTTTCTGTTTTATCACTTGGTAAAGCTTTTGGTGAATGTAAGTTGTCATTACCTATGGCATGGCATTTTTTAATTAGATGTCATTGTTTACCCAAGTTCTTTAATGCTGTCACTTTAAAAGAATTTACAGAAATGCCTTTTAAATATGACTATGAAATAAAAAAAAAAATGTTTATCTATTTTTCACTGAGCAGTAATAAATGTTGGTGACTTGGAGGTAGAAAATAGAAAATGATTATTGCTTTACATGATGGAAGTGCCTTTGTTTTCCTTATATCAAGTACTTTGTCGTGCATTTAACTTGACTAAACTAGCATTTTTTTCTTAGAATACTGGAATCAGTTGACATTTTTGTATACATTGCATTTTTTATGTAAATATAAAGTTTTCTGGCTTTGAATTTTGAATCAAAATGTCGAACTCATATTTTGCCTTGGAACATGACAGACATTTAGAAAATTTACAAACAGAAAAAGAAAGAAATGCTTATGCTGATTTTGACCTAATGTTTTTAGAAATATCTTTAGTGCTTGACTAAATGTTTAAGCTCTCAGAAGTGAAATGCCTATCTCTGAGTGAACACAAAGCTTAGAAACATGGAAATGTGGATACATTGTAAATTTTCGTCTTAAAAACTTATTATTCTCTGCCTTTGTGGACTGCTTTGCTTTTTTTTCCCAACTCCTACTGTCCTTGGTAAATCAAGAACAATATGGTAGCAACCATCTAGTTGAAAGCTAGCTGCAAATTAAATTATCTATATAATTAATGAGAGTTTGGTAACCGCACAAACCCCCCACCATCAACACCACTGCTATCATAGCTTTATAGAAGATAAAGCAAGGTGATTATCACACAGGCAACATTTTCAGAGAGTTTCTAAGTATATATAAATATAGTAGCACTGCACCTATCTTTTGCATAAGCAATAAGAATCAGGAAGTTCCTGCCTTGAAGAAATCATTTCCTTAGCAAGACAGACAGACAGAAGGCGGAATTCCTGGTCTGGGGCTCTCAGGTGAGGTTGACAATCCTTAGCTATTGGTATATAATGTAGATTTGCACTCATTTTATAGTTTTGGCATTAGGCAGGCTGGGTGATGGATACTGTTGAAGCAGAATTCTTTCACATGGATACTTCTTAACAGAGATGGGGAAGTTGGCTACTCTCAGATAGCAATGTGTATATCAAAAGGTTTTGCTGTTTTCTAAGCTTTAATTGGATATTACTACATTTAGCAAGCTATAAAAGTCAGTAAAATTTTGTTGTCCTTATGATAATTTACTTTTTGTTTGGTTAGACCTGCAGAGTGGGCTGTCAGCGTCCATTTTTAAGTCGGTTAGCATGGTTCGGACAATCTGTTTGAACGCAACGGAAAAAATATCTTCCCACTTTTACACCATGCCTCAAAAACCCCAAAAAGTGCACAAGTAAAAATGGAATGCAAATGTCAAAGGTTAACCTGGGTGTTTTCCCTCTCCAGGGTGCTCCTAAGCCGATCGCCATCGAGCCGTGCTCAGGAAACAGGGCCGCCGTGCTGACGGTGTTTTTGTGCCTGCCCAGGGGAGCGTCAGGAGTTCCACCTCCCGGGCAGTCAGGTAAGGCTGCTGGGCTGCCTCTTGTGTCTGTCTCCTCCTACACTCTCTGCCTGGGCAAAATCACCCTCACAGACCAAAATAATGGCACAGCAGATGGACACGAGGAGCTGCTTGGTCAAGCTGATGTTAAGTTTAGCCCCAACTTCATTTTTCATGGGAATTTGGTGTTGTGTCCAAATAAAAAGCCCAGTGATTAAGCCAGCCACGTTTCATTAGGACTTCCTGAAGCAGTACTTGTGCATGTCAATATGCTCCAACATTGTCTCTCAGGGGAAAAAAAAATTCATATGCAGCCACTTCTACGGTTTCAGTTCAAGCTGCTGTAAATGAGGCTGTACAGGGAATACCAGTGAGTATTTTCACTTCAGGCTAAAATTTAGTGCAGTCTAGTTTACACCGTAAATCCCAACCTTTTGCTGGCTGGGACTCAATTAAAATACTAGTATTTCCCAAAATGCCTGTCAGATAAAACCTGGAATTGTGTGAGTGAATGCTTCTGTAGGGAGGTGTTCACTTTGGAAGTGATCCCAGCTCATTTTAAAGTAGCACTTGCATTATCTGGAAGCACTTCTTGTGGTGACCTACCTTCTCTGCTAGGTCATTGTGCAAAAACATTCTCATAAAATACTTCCCAAACAGGAGGTACCTTCCTGCACCTTTAAAATCCTTTAAAGAGCTGCCTACAAAAGAGCCACGACAAGAAAGTGTGGCCAGTAATGTGACACTGCACACGTGACCAGTTTACTCATCCAGACTTCACTGGAGCTGGGGCCAAGATGAACGCCTTTGTAAGAAATAGTAGACTGCATGGTATGTGCCCAAAATGCTGGAATAAACCAGAAAATATGCTTTCAGGCTAACTTTTATCATTAAGAGCCAAAAAAAGATATCCTTTTAACCTTCAAAAATCCATTTAAGAGATTAAAAAGTATTGAGTAATGATGAGGGCAAACTCAGTTGACTTATGTTGGAAGTAAGCTCGGCTGGGTGTTCTTCTTTTGGCCTGATCACTATCTGTTATTTATTTGGGAGTTTTAGTTCATTTTTTGAGGGTGAGGGGTGTTATATTTTTTTCCCTCTGAGTTCTGAGATGAGGACTTAGTTCTTTAAATGCTGTTTATGGCTTAGAATATAATTTTTGGAAGTGCTATGAAAATAAAAGTGTTACTGATGCTTTGTCAAATCCATTTCCTGGAAGAAATATATAAATGTAAGTGCTCTGAAGAGAGCAATGAGAGAGTAAGGATGTTTCGCTTATTCCCTGTTCATGTTTCAAGGAAATGAAAAAGAAATGAAGGTGTTTATAATCTTGCAACAAGCAAAAACATTATGAAAGGAAATTAAAAGTAATTGTTGAAATTGAAGCTTAAAATGTTTTTGGAGGGACTATTTTTGTTGTTTTCAAATTTACCTATGATGTTCATCTTGACAGTAAAAATGTATTCATTTAGTTTTTTCATAATCAGCTTCTATTTACCATATAAAGGAGTCTTTGAAAAGTAATTGCTGGTCTTTGCTGTGTGTAAATCATGGAAAGTATGGGTATTTAGAAAGAGGACTTGGGTTCAACAACATGTCTGCTGTGTCATTCTGCATGTTTCTCAACCTGTGAAAGAATTCACGTCTTTTTTAAACATGTTTTGTCCTCCTATTATGTTCTGTCTTCTCATTGCTTTACCTTCCACCAGCTTTATAGGCATATATTTGGAATTCTATTCTTCCATTTGTTATTATGGTACCTGTCAGCCACTTAGTGTTTCAAAATATATAAATTATTTAGTCCTACAACTTTCACTTTGTTCAGGGTCAAAAGCAAATAGAAATGCTTGAGTTGTTCAGCCATACTGGTTCAACCATTAGAGTGTATTAGATTACATGGCTGTAATAATTTTTTTCTTGTGCACGATGAGTTTTGGAGCTCATGGATTGCTCTATGTAACCATTCCTAGGCTGGGCAGGAGCTGTTGTGCAAGTTTGTTGGCACAGCTGTAGCTCTGCTAACTCACTCCATTCCTGTCCTGCAGCACCCTGGGCTGCCTGGGAGCAGATGCTGTGAACACTGCCAAGATTTTGGAAATGATGTGGAAACTTTGGGCAGCACACACGTTCTCTATGCAGTCGGCTTCCCTTATGACCTAAGTTAGACAAAACCAGTGATATTGGGGTGGAAGTCGTGTGTTCAGTAATTATGTCTTGCCAAGTAATATTAGAATCCTCTATTACTTGTACACAGCCATTTTCCAGCTCGTTGGGATCATTCTAGGATAGAACTGACAGTGTGTCAAACATCTTTGTGTAAATGATACCTCAAGGATGCTCATTCCCAGTTCACACTGGGAGAGTGTGGCATTTCTTCCTTCCATGCATACATCCCAAACATAAGAAGGGAATGCCTGTATTTTTATTGTCCTGCATTTTCTCCAAAACTGAGGAAGCAAATTCTTTACATAAATAACTAATCTATGCCCCACTGGAGCTCTTAGTTGTGTACATAATTTTTTAAGGTATCTGAATTTGAGTTTTCTTGAGTTTTACATTAACAAATATTTTGTTGAAAAATGTTTCTGAATGTTCAAAACAAAAAAGAAAAATCCAAAAAACAACAAAAACAAAGCAAAAAGACCAACCCAACAAACCAACAAATAAACTAAACCCTAATGTAAAGGTTACTCTTTGTGCAGCATATGTTCTGTAGTTCACCTTTACCAGCAGCTGGAAGGAAAGTTGAAGCTACAGATGGTGGGCTTTGGCCAAAGGCTATGCATTGCAAAAAACTTCTCTAGGAGACACCATATGTCCCAGTGCAGGTCTGTGTGTTCTCTGCTTCCTGCAGAAAATACTCACAACTTTAAAGACTTTCAACAACATTGTTTAGCACTCAGGGCTAATTCTGTGAGTTAAATAGTTAAACCATGTAAAATTAATCTGTGATTTAAAATAGATTTTATACAGATTGATCATATAGATTCAGTCAAAATATTGATAAAATTGAATTTATTGCAAAAGAAAGTAAATAGTCATTGTGATTCGTGTTCTAAAAAGAGATTTTTTTCAATGATGCAGCTATTTGTAGAATTAAATATTTGGAAAATCTGAAAAGTCACAAAATGTTGCCATCATGGTGGGTTAGATTTTTCACAGCAGACCTTACATTTTCTTTTGGGTGTAAGCTAACAATTCAATTATACTTCTCTGAGGTAACTGAAGTAACTGTTTTTAAGTGAAAGAAATTAGAGACAAAGTATAAATTAGAATGATCAGCGCAAAACATTAAGTTAAATTTCTCAGTTTGGATTGACTGATAGAACATATTCTTTCTTCATTCTTCAATTATCTCATTCACTGCATTGTACCTGTGTAATCAGAACAAAATTAGAGGGTCCAAAAAATAGCAATTGTCTGTGGGGTTCACGTGTCTATCAGTACAAATGCATCAGTGTAGTTCATATGTCACTTAAAAGTTTTATGATACACTGGAAGCTTGAGATCATCTTTTGTTGCTGTAGTGTATGACCCCATGATTTAAATAGCTTAAACTCTTTTTAATATCAAAGCAGATCTAATAATGAGAGCAGCTGCTTTAGTTCTCTAGGAAGAACTAAATTATACATTGTAAAGGGAATTGAACAAAACAAGTTAGACCAGAAAAAAAGAGAATAATATACGACTTAATGCAGAAAAAGGTGCCTATGAATTATCAGCAGCGGAAGGCCCAAAAATAACTCCTTCAAGGTCTTCATACAGCTCTGGTGATATATTGGGCAATACAGAAAGAATAGCTTGGTAATGCGATAAATTCTGTTAAAAGAACTGTGACCATGTCATCATTACTACTAAAGCCAACTAAATCCCATGCTTTGAGGTATTGAGTTATTGTACAATAAGTTTTTAAAACAATGTTTGCATCATTCTGGGATAAGGCCACTTTGTGCTGTAAAGCACAAAGAAAAATGAGAATATTAAACCGTTTCAAAATAATTCAGAATCAAGGGGTGTAATTTCTGAATTATTTACAGGTTATTTTACTTTCACACAGCAGCACTTGCCTATCTACCAAGAGGGTAAAAGTGATAGAGCACCCAGTAGTGAAAATTCCCTATTGAGGCAGTGAGCTGAATGGTCTCTGCAGATGTGCACAAATGAGTCTCTGTTAAACCTTAGTAGATCTTTAACACCTCCATGGCTATGTGTGGATGAGTTGAATCCAACTTAACCCATAAAATAACACTTGGAAATGGAAAGGAAGCTGAATGGAAGACTGCGTGCAATATTCCGTTGTTACAAGTACAAATTAGGATGGCAGGTCTCCAAACAGTGGTATCTGAAAGTTCCTGTCTGATACCCTTGACTCAAAACAAAATTTTGTGTAATTCTGGCCACACTGACTGTGGTGTTCAATCCTACTTAATCAGCAAGCTACAGTAGGATCACAGAATCAATAAAACTACCATGCCATCTGCCTTCCCTGTCCTCACCATCATAATGAATAATGACTCATTAAGTGTTCTACAAGACAATTAGCTCTGGTTGAAAACAGTAACAAGACTTTCCTGATTGTATTTATAATTTTCTCTGATTAAAATACAAAAAACCTAATGCATATCATAAGAGGCACATTAACATAAATATGAATTAACTAATAGTTTTTATAGAGTATTATATTTAATTATATTGCTCAATTTTTCTGACCCTTGGAAACAAAACTGTAGCTTATGGCTTTTCATTTGTAGAATGGCTTCATATGTGTGCCTATCTCAGTATGCAGAACTGGTTGCAGACATACACTGGGGCATGTAATTCTCATGAATTTCTACCTGCTACAAACACATTCCTTTACACAGTCCTTTCACACTTGCAAAATAACCCTATAAAGTCAGTAGTGCTACAAGGATGAGTATAGATTTTCCTGTAGAAAAATATAAGTAAAAGATGTAGCAGAAACTCCACTGTCATTAAGACACACAGAGGAGGGTTGAGTCTCTGCTTTAGTGAAGAAAAACTGTGAATACTGAAAGGAGGGAGAAGAAAAGTGAAAGTAGGCACAGAAACAAAGAAATTCATAGCAAGAATTCATATTCAATTCATAGGAAAAAATTCTCATCTGATTATTTAGATTCCTAAACATCTGAAAAATAAACCTAAATTGATATTGCAAAAGGAAAAAGGAACTCTGAAAAATGGTAGATGTCTAGATCAGAACAAACGTATTTCTGCATTCTCTTTTTCCCAGCTGGCTTATCAGGCCCTACAAAGTAACGTCCTATTTTTTATTTAAGCAAACTGATTTCTGTGCATCATCCTGTGGTTTGTTCCATAGCAATCCACTTCTCTAGACTGAATGTTGTCTCTCCTTTGTAATTTTGGAGACAGAAATTGGCTTACTTTCATTATTTGCTCTTTTATGGACATTGAGTCACCAAAGTATATTTTATATTTTTAATCTAACAATACTGTTTAGGTAGGATAAAATGGCATGTAAACAGAGAAAAATATTATAAAAACATGAGCAAAAGTAATTATACAACACCCCTAGAAGAGACGCTTCCCATCATTAATCGCAAGGCTTTTCAAATAATGAAATATCAAAGCAAAAAAATCTCAGTTCTCTTATTTCCTCTGAAGTCCCACATGCAACTGGAAATAAGTGAAACTATGTAATACACAAAAATGGTGCAAATGTCTAGAACTTGTGTTAAAATACAGGGGTGAGTCAGACATTTTATTTATTATGCAAAATTGCACAGTCATGTTCATTTGACCAGAAGCTCTATAGATAAGCAGGAATGTTATAAAAGACTCAGTGGGGAACAGAAATATTTGAATTTCCTTTTACTGTTTAGACTGTGTGAAGACTGAATTTAATCTTTCTCTTTAATCTAAGGCATACCCAGAGCATTTTGTGTAGAAATGTAATTTTGATAATTTGTTGAGGGATACTCCGTATTAGTTACTGACATCATGCCAATAAAATGCTCCAAAAAATTAGAAAACATTAACATTGTGGGAGAAAACAAAAATAGTCTTTGTAAGAGTTTTAATGACTACAACTAAAACTAAACTCCTAATTAGTATATTAAGGAGTATCTTCCACTTACTGACACTGAGAGACTGTAAAATCCAGGGTTCTTTTCAGTTAGCTGGAGATGCTTAATGAAATAGCTCTAAGACTTGATGTAAACTAAAATAATCTCTTCCCAAGATCATTTTACTGAAGGAGTTACTTCCTTTTGAGCAGTAAGGCCTATTTTTGGAATGACTATTTTCTGCCTAATTCCATTCTTCTGCACTGCATCAAATGAGGGAGCAGGCTGTGTTTATAGTATTGACACTGTGAAAAGAACACAGTGGAAAGTGGCAGATGGTGCCGATGATTACTTAAAAAATATTGATGGCAATAGCAAAAACAAAGTAGATAATAAGACCTGCTAGCCACCACCACCCCTACTCCAGCCCAAACCCAGAGCAGTTACTTCTGCTACGTGCAGGAATAATTCTACTTGAAAAGTACAGAGGTTCTTAGCACAGAAGGCTTTGTAAGTGATAAAGAATGAGGTATTGATTTTGTGTGCTCTTTTACAGAATTTTAGGTGGTTCTGTAATGAATTAGCTTTTGCATCATTCTACCCATAGAAACTTCATTTCTTTAAATTCTGAAGAACATACTTGGAAAGGACATAAACATTTTAATATGAAGAACATGTAGTATAATGCTAGCAATGTGTCTTCCACACATCTTGGCAAAAGTAACTTATTGATTGGACAGTAAAACCAGCATGCTGTGGAGCCATCAGCTCAAAAAAGGTAAAAAGATAAGAAAAAAAAAGAGAGAATAGGAGAATAGAGGAGGTGGAGATGGTTGTTTTACAACTTTATCACTGGATTTGCTGCCCTAGAGGGACTCAATAAAATGAGACATATTAATAAAAACTGTTAAGTACTGTGAACATTTCTTTGACAACCAGTTATTCATTTTTCAATCCAAAACTGTCACTGTTTCTCAGAGTATTAGAAATACTTTTTTCTTTTGGGGTTTTTGCAGTTTTAGTTGCATAAAGGGAACTTAAAGAGGATGTAAAATTCTGAACACTGCGAAGTGTAATTGCAGCCATGTCCATCTCTTCCCCTCTGTGGGGAGATTGTTTGGGCTGTTGTCAGGTTGCATCCAGGTAACAATTTAGTGGTTTCCTCACTCCTATTGTCATGGGAATGGAGAAGCAATGATGAATACTCATGATCCAAAGCTTCTGGCCACAAACAAATGCATTAGGTTGCAAACCTTCAGATGGAAGGCTCTAACCTGGAAAGGAACACCATCCTCAGCCACACCTGCCTGCTCACCTTCAGCTGCAGTACCTGGGGCTCTGCTATTTTCATCCATCCCCCACAGTGTTTCAACACAGCAATCAGGTCTTGTCTCCACCGTCATTTTGCCAAGGCAAATGAGGTCTGCTCTAAACATGCTCTTCAGTCTTTTGAACACCTTTGTAGTGCTTTGTCCCAGTTTTAGCCTCAGTTCATCTCTCTTTACCTTGCATGACCAGGTTTGTACTCAAAGTGCCATGTGAAGGACCATCTGGCCTTGCCCAGTGGCATTATTCCTTTTAACATTTACATTTTAAAAACATTTTTCCCCCCTTTTCAACTTGTTACATCTGCAGCCAACTTACTTTCTTCCTTGAACTGTAAACTTTTGGAGTATAAGTTTCTGCTTTTTTCCAAAATAATGGCTTTGAATTTTGCTGTTCAATCTGAGTACATGTATATTCCTCAAGTTCTTGGGGTCATGCATCTCTTTCTGGGTTATATTCTAAGCCTTCTCTGTATTGATGATGCATAGTGATGTTTGCCATGATTGGATTTAATTATGTTAATGCCGAGCTCTTTAATGAAAACAAAAATGAACAGTAAAAAGTATGACTCTTGTTTCCATGTTGCACCTTCATCAGCCTTCTTTCTCTTCAAAACTATTCTTTATTTTCTCTCTGTCATGCCATTATTCACTCTCCATAACTCCTCTGTCTTCTCTTTTGATAATTTATCTGCTGATAAATTCTCACATTACAAGATTTCAGAAATCTAGAAAATATTCTGCATGCTCTTTCCCAGAAAATCATCTAACTTATTGTAGAAATCTATCAGGGGCTCCTGGCACAATCTTTGATGAAACGTTGTTGCATTTTGACCTGTTTTCCATTTACCTGCCTTTAATTATTCCTTCTAGCAAAGTACCTCATAGCAGAGTCTGATTAATAGATCAGTAAATAAATGAATATATTTTCCCTTGAATCTAGACAATATTTAGTTTGAAAGAAACAGCAGTTACTGTTCTCAATTTGTATGCATCTGACATGACATATTATTAAATTTCCCTGTTACCAGCCTTTGTTTTCTGGTGTTCTTACAGAATTAGTGTTCTGATTACCCTAATGTCATTTCATAAAACTTCTGTTTCTTCTGTTTCCATATCCTCATTCCATTATCCATATTGATGCTACCCTCTTTGATAAACATTATCTCCCTCCTTGAAAACCTTCAAATTCACTCCTGGGACAATATCTAGAAAACACCTGATCTCTGCTTTATTCTTTCTACATAATGACTCTGTCCTGTTTTGGTCTCTCAGTTATATACAGTGAAAATCCTTGGAAATCCTTGGATGTTTGTTCTACTAAACCTTTGACAATTCTTATTTAGCTCTTACATGTCTTTGCCTGCAAACGACAGCCTACTTTGTTGGTTGATGCTTTTTAGCCATTATCATAGGCTTTCTGAATTTAAAAAGCTGTAAATTTAGGTTGTTTCAAAATTTTATTGTCTCCCAGGCAGAGCCTTAGGCCCTTTGCAAGGCTAAGCTTTCCCTGGTTGAAAGAAATCGTAGTGTGCTTTTTTCTTTTGATATGAATGATACAGATGTCGACAAAGGAAAGGAAAAGAAAAGAGATTATAAAGGCAACTAACAAACATGGGAAGTTCTCACTGCAGAATTTTGCTGAGAGAGGTTATGCAAGACTTATGTAGTTTTTAATAGAAATCTCATGGGAAAAAATATTTTAATATTTTACACAAGTGGAAACATTGATGTATAATGCTGTAAAGCAACATCTTGTTCTCCTTCTCCTAGCACAAAGACACAATATTTCTTACATGGAAAATGGACAGCAGTAGGGCCCATGTGAATGTGCACCTCCACCTAACAACACCTTTTTAAATTTTGTGCTCTTAAACTTTGAGAATTCGACAGATGTCTAGTTAGAGGTGCAGAATTAGGTAAAGTGAACAAATCCCCGTGCAAGTGGTGCACTGGATGATAAGTGTCCTTCCTATGTGAAATTGGTGGTCTGGTTTTATATTCAGTCAACACATACTATGTGGAGCAGATGGCTTACAGCTAAATTAGAACCATAAACCTTTCAAAGTTAAAGTTGTATATGAATTAAATCTTTCAGCAGGGGTCCCATCACCTATTTCTCCTTACTCTAACATTGAATCCCTGGAAAAGCCGATTTTTTTTCTTTAATCAACAGAAATCAATCTTCAACTAAAAATAATTACATTGAGGCCTGTCCTGGCATCATGGAAAGTTTCATTCATTACTGGGACAAAGCAATTGACTGTAATCTACCTTCCCATGTTTATTTTATCACACTCTTGGAGTAAGATGCTTCTACTGCCTATTTTTGGGATAAAGCTGTCCAAAATTATACAGAGACCAATCAGATTTATCGTTCTTTGGCGTTTGATGGCATCCATCTGTTTATTTACAAAACTGCTAAAGACTTATTGAGTTACTAGACTACAGAGAAAATAAATTGAGTTATCATATGTAGTTAAATTCAGTCCTTGCATCTGCTGTCTTTACAGCCTGTATGGTGTTTTCTGAAATTACACTGGCTTGCAGACCCAGGCTTCAGGAACACATTTACTTCACAGCCTTTTTATGCCATTTCAAGTGAATTTCTAATGCATGAGCAATTTGTGGTTCAGGAAAATGTTGACAGAAGAATGTCAGGGCTTTCTGTTGTTAGCAGTTTAAAAGCATGATAGGGACAGTTCTTACTCAAAAGTAGCTCTTAAAAGTTTGGAGCTGCTCAGTTTCTGGAATAATTTGATCTAACCCCTTTCAATCAATATTGCACAACTATTGTAGAAGACTTTAGAGCTTATGGGCACAAATGAACTAATATTATTAGTAAGTATAAAACATTTTTAAGATGAGGGATGGGGAATGAACTCCTCTCATGCTCTATGTATTCAATTACTGTTGTAAGTACAAATGAAAAGAAAAAAGGTTTAAAGTTCAGATCTTTCTGAATAGCAAAATGAGGATATACATCTTAAAGTGGTACTTTAGGGATATTATACATCTTAAAGGGATACTTTAGTCCCTGCAGTCCCATGAGTTTGCAACAGTAAACTCTATTATTCCCCACATCCTTTCTGTTTGTGGATGAATTGCTCTGTCACAGTGAAATCACTGGATATGTCCTTTTGGAGAAACTGATCTGAACCCAGCAAAGATCTTAACTTAGGGCACCCACAGGTAGCTGAGAGCCCTGGCTTTGTGTTAATTAGGTCATGGTTGTTAGAGAAGGGTTGATGCTGGGTATGAGAATCTCTTACTGTGATAAATTCTCAGCTTCTCTTGTTTGTGTGCCTTGCACAGCTCTGCAAACTGAGAGGTATAGGGGATATATTCCAGAGAGATCCATGTGTCAGCTCCTGTCCTGTAGGGATACAGCAGATCCAGGTCAGTGCTGCCTGTGCAAGCCCAGGGCTGAGTTCTGCTTCTCCCTGCACCATCCTTTGGCATCTAAGAATGGCACTGTGCCCACACACAGCACCAGCTAAATGGTGCATCCAGATGACTAAGTCTTTGTGGGACATGAAATGGGGAACAGTGTGGAAACCACCAAATGCTGCTTAGGGGATGATTTGGAGCCTAGCAAGGCTGTCAGAGCTTGTACAGCCTGGTGAATCATGCCTGAGTGCAGAGATACTTCAAAGATTTCTGCAGGATGCACTACTCTATACTAGCACTAGATGGGTGGGTTTCTCTCATATCACATCTGCAATTCCTTAAGTTAAAAATAATAATAATAATAATGACAACAACAACAGGAAGGTTGGAAGTTGATTTTTCTTCTGTTCTTTCTTAAAAATACAGTAAATATGAAGTGCTGCAGAAACAATGAAAAGGAATAGGTTTGGGCATACAAAATTAGCAGGTTCATAAAATAAAACTAGGCTGTTGAAAAGAAGGTTAAATAATAATAATAATAATGACAACAACAACAGGAAGGTTGGAAGTTGATTTTTCTTCTGTTCTTTCTTAAAAATACAGTAAATATGAAGTGCTGCAGAAACAATGAAAAGGAATAGGTTTGGGCATACAAAATTAGCAGGTTCATAAAATAAAACAGTAAACAGAAAGATTGGAAGTTGATTTTTCTTCTGCTCTTTCTTAAAAATACAGTAAATATACAGTAAATATGAAGTGCTACAGAAACAATGAGAAGGAATAGGTTTGGGCATACAAAATTAGCAGGTTCATAAAATAAAACTAGGCTGTTGAAAAGAATTATTTAAAAATAATTCTAAACTAAAAATCCAAGGATCAGTTAAATCTATTTTAAAAATGAAAATAAGTAAAATATAACATGAGATGAAATTAGGCTTCTGTGAATGTTGTTGGACCTGGCAAGTGAGTCACACACTAAACTGCATATATCTTTCATAGTGGAAAAAATGAGCTTGAAAATGACTGATAGCTTGTTAATATGGGAAAAGGACAGACAAAATCATCTATCCAAAGGAAGGATATTTTAAACTAGTACCTGTATGTGAATCACTTCTAAAAGAATCCTTCTTTATAAAATGTTTGGGTCTGAAAAACATTGGTATTAAGTGAATCCTCCAAATTCCTAAGCAGGAAGTATAGATCTGAACAGTGGTTGAAAAAGACTCTTGTCACTTTAAGTCTTTAATTTCAAGAAGGTTGTCTTGAGTGCTCAAAACATGCTAGGGTGTAAGAGAAAAATTAAGAGAAAATTACAATGGCAGACTATATTTAGGGCTGAGAGTGACTCAACATGAAATGATCAAGGAAAGTTTAGAATGACAATGTAGCTATCTATCTTAATTTGTACTATTTTTATATATATTTATTACTTATAATTCACGATCCAGTGATACACAGTCTGAAGTGTCTTCTATCAAGTACTCAGTGTCCTCAGCTTCTTCTGAGTGCATCTGACTACCAGTGGGACATGGGCTTCTTCTGAGCTGAGTGCATCTGACTACCAGTGGGACATGGAATATCTGGTGCCTTGCCACAGGGCAAACCCTGGAAGGCAGAATAGTTGGATTGCAGGGATCAAAGGGTAACCTTCCTTATCCTCGCCCTCTGACAGTGATGTAGCAGCATCAAACCCATAACTGCACTTCAAGGCTTTCAGACTTATCCCTGGGAGCATCATTCAGGGCACTTTTCCAGGCACAAAACTGCTTCAGGCTTGTGTTGTCCATTCCCCTGCAACACTTCCTCTTCCTGAGTGTTTGCAGCTGTATCTGCCTCCTTAGGCTCAAATTCACACAACAGTGGAATTTGAGTAAATTCAGCAGAATTTACTCTGTAGTGAAACGGTTTCACTGACTGGAGGTGGAAGTTTTAGGTGGCTGATTGTAGTTAATCATATCAAAAAGTGAGAAAATTCTTGTGGGGACTTGCATTTATTGGAATTTGCACCCAGAGTAGATTTTAGCCCTTGTTCTGCTAACCAGATCCCCGTGCGTTTGTGGATACATGGTCTTTATGCTCTCTGTAAAATGGGAATGCTACTTTGTGGGGATATTGTGGGAATAAATGAACAATGTTTGAGTTGCTCTCAGATTCATTGCTGTAAGTGTAATAGAAAACACTCCAAGCAATAGTTCATAGCATGGTTTAGTGCATAATACAATTCATTAATTTCCATATCCCTGCATTGCCTCAGCAGAAATGTTTGAGACAAAGTAAGGACTCTTCTTCACTATTTGTTGATGAAATTTCAGATCAGTATCTGAATATATAAGATATTCTGTTGTTCTGTTTTGTTTTTGGGTTTTGTTTTGGTTTTTTGTTTGTTTGGTTTGTTTTTTTTTCTCAGGGAAGAACAGATTAATCTGTTATTCTTTCTGCAGATAAATGATTCCTGTCAAATATACTTATGCAGGAATCTTTGTCCACAATGCAGAAATACTGATTAGTCATCATGATGGAATAGATAAAGAATCTTTGATAGCACATTGCAGCTGGGAGTACACAGTGAAGTTTTTGTAGAGATATTTTGGTTACCTGAAAATAAATCAATATGCAAAAGGTGTTACAAGTTACATTACAAACTATTACAGCATAACACATTAAATTCAAGAATAGGCTGCATCTTTTCCTGGGAAGCAACAAAAGAATAAAGTAAAAAATTATCTAAGTATAAATAGAACTTCAGATGAAATTTTCTTCACAATTTCTGAAAATTATAATTATTAAATTTCAAATTTGAATGCTGAAGAAATAGCCTTTGAATAAATTCTATTTGTATACGTAGACGATGAAAATAATAGGGGGTTGTTTTTTTAGAAAACAGCAAACCATGGCTGGCAGCACAGGGAGCCACATCCTGAGCTGTGTCAGAGCATTGTACTCACTGATATGGGAGAAGAATTATGTGTAGCTTTAAATAGTGCCTTAGATTAAAGTTAAAATCTGTCATTTAATTTACTGTTTTCTGATGATTTAAGAATATATGCTCGGAATAATATTCAGAGTAGAAAAAGCTCTAATTTATGTGAAACAGTGCATTAAAAGCAGTTACTCATCCACCTAAGAAACATTATCAACTACTCATCAGCTTCAGTTCAGAACAGAATCTGAAGAATGGCCTGAAAGAGGCATCAGATTTCTTCTGCTTTTTAAAGACCTTGGCAATGCAAGATACTGAGTGTGACAAATGCAGTTAAGTATAAATTACCACCCTTCTTGCAGCTACTGGAGCTCGAGGTCCCACTTCCTTCCACTGAAATGCGTACAGTTCCACCTTGGTTTGTACTGGAGGAAATCTGTAATGCCACTACAGAACACTCCACAATCTCCCATTATTTTCAACAGGAGTGATGCCAAGCACCTTTCAAAGTTGATTATGGAATCATAAAAAAACAAGGCTGGAAAGGACTTTTAGAGATCATTTACCCCCGTCTCCCCTGTTCGTGGCAGTATCAGCTGCATGTAAACTATTTCTGGCAGATGTTTGTCTAACCTGTTCATAAAAGCCTACAAAAATGGACTTTCTGCTTCTTACCTAGGAATTTTTTTGCCCCATGCATTCCTGTTAGAAAAGCTTTCCTAATGGTTAACATAAATTTCATCTGCTATGGTTTAAGCCCATTACTTTTTATCATGCCCGAAATGAGCATGGAAAAAAAGATTATTTCCTTCCTTCCTCTTCTCTGCAGACATTTATATTTTTCTGCTTACACTCTATCACCTTTCTCTATATCAAAATAATCCCAGTTCATCTAAACTGGTGAAGGTCATGTTTTGTAGACCTGACTGCTTTGTATTAGTCCTCTAGACTATGCCTGTTCAAAGACAGGTACAGCAGGAGGGTGAAATACTGAGGGATGGAGGGGGAAACTGAGTATTTTACAGGAAAATGTTACTGAAATTATAGCAATCATTCAGCAGTTTTATACTCAGTTAACTGCTGAAATTATAGCAATCATTCAGCAGTTTTTGGGTTTGTTTTTTTTTGAGTATCACTTCAGCCTCTTCTTCAATTTGCCCTTTATATATGCACTATATCCTTCCTTCCTACACTGTTAATTACTGCTCTCTGCTACAGCCAAAGGCTGGCATGCCTAAAATGAGAGGTGTGTGATATGGGACACTGCAATTCTGAACCTGGGCAATGTGCAGGATCTGTAGAATAACAGAAAAATCAAAGCTGTGGTTGATTCAGATCTTCTCCTTCCCAAATCTTAATTTTACTAAGTGACTTGACACTGAAACCAGAAAGCTTACTCCATGCTTCTTCTAAGTTTGGCTATTTTTAGGCTTTCCTGCAGAGATCTTGGCCCTGAGCTTTAATTCCTTCTTCCCACACACATGCCCATCTCTTTCCATCCACAGTGGAGTCAATGATTCACGTCTGGTATGCTCAGCCAGCAGGGATCAGTTATTTCTTCCTGTAGGGTTGTGGCACTTAGTAGCAAGGTGCAATGGAAATTCCTTTTAATAAAGAGAAATTTGTCTTAGGAAGCAAGTGTGGCTTTCATCCCAGCAGAAGTGGTGTATGGCAATTTAGGGTGTGTGATGTACATTTTGCTTGCAAGGATGCATAATTCATTCATCAGGGAATTTGTAAATTATTCAAGTAATCCTTACCTGTGGGATAAATATTGTCCCCTAAGAAGCTCATATAACTTTATAATCTGATAATTTATTCTGTCTGATAATACTAAGAAATTCTGTAATAAACTTTCACTACCTCTACTGGGCAACTAGAGCTTTATTCAAATGCTGTTTCCCTGATATGCTTCAGTGATGCTTTTTCTGATTTTTCTCCCTTGATCAATAGTGTTATGAAAACAGATTTTTAGAAAGCACCATTCTCCTGCATCTTCTCATCATAAATTATTGGGTTTTTCATTTGATGGTAGGTACATGAAAATATTCCAGATACTCAAATAAACAATCAGAAACCCTGTCAAGCATTTAAGATTCAGTTTTTTTCACTGGATACAGAATTTTGTTTTACCATCCTTAGCATAGGTAATTCTTCTACACTTACGGCAGGCCACTTTGCACTTCTGGCCCATGACAGACCCTATGAAAAATTCAAGACATGCAGGATTTTATATCCCAAATGAGACAAATTGCTACAGCAGGAATAGAGTGGTCATGGTTGTAACAATCAACAACCACGACCGTGGTCACAGCCTGTCCCACTCAGAATGTGTAGCCCAGCTCCCAGGGAGAGTTTCCATCAGCTGATAGCACAGGGCATCCTGACACAAAGCTCAAGGAAGAGGCAGCTCCGTGCTTTGTAGCAATTACAGTCAAATCCCACGCAGCAGCTCTGAGGGGTGCTGGGCAGCAATTCCCTCATTAGGTCCTGCCCAAAATGTCCAAACTTGGACATGCTAGCAAATGCTAGTTTGGAAGCATAGAAATGCTAATCTGGAGTGTCTGACTGATTGCTGCACAAAGCCTGTAGCGGTCACTTACCCATCAAACTGGACATGATACAAGGACAGTAAATTTCTAAGAAGCACAGTCAGCATTAAATATTTCATTTCAGCAAGTGCCCTGTGCCCTGCTCCCTGTTATTACATTCCATGTGTTCTATGCTTTTATATCCTCAAATGTTTCAAGTGCATTTATTTGTATAGATACATAAAGGTATTACTAGAACACCCCAGTGCAGCAGAGTGAACTTACAATCCACAAAGGACAGAAATTCCCAGCTACCAATAAAATAATACATGTTACAAATTCTAGTTCTCAGTCCTGAATTAAGTCAATGTGAGTTTATTCAAATGAAAAGGGGAGCTCTCAGGTTAAATCAGTGATTTCAGTAGATGAAAGATGTCTAGACACCTGAAAATTATAAAATTAGTTCCCAAGCTCATCTTCTAAACACACTTTATAGGAGTACTTGTGAGTGGTTTTTTAGCCTATTTCAGGTGTCCTAGTTGAAAGCTGATGTCCCTTCAGTCATAACTTTTGTAGCTGACTAAGAGATGGAACATAGTTATAAGAAAATTATTGTTCATTTTCACACTCACCAATGACACAAAAATAGTGTAAATGAAAGCTGAGGATGGACTCTGTCAGTAAATCAACAAAGCAATTATGATTCAAAATGTTATTTCCAATCAAAAGATCTTTGCTCACCAGTCGTAGTGCCTGTATGAATGGTTAAATGAATTTGCAGTTAAAGTGTGCAAATGCACCATATGCTGAGAAAAATTATTAGCTTTCTTTTTCAGAAGTAAAATATTGTACTATGGCCACACTTAAATCTATGGATACACCTCCAGATCCTATTCCAGGTGAGGAATTGCATCACTATAGTGACACCAGTGCCATTAAGACAGAAAGGTCTCAGAGAAAGAAGTCTCAAGAAACTTCATAAAACAAATTATTTCTGTCTGTTCCTCCCGGTGTTTGCTCCATGTTTTCAATACATCCTTTTTATCCCTGTACCTGTCTGGGTTACCTTGTGCTGTATTGCTTGTGTACTTTTGATAAAAATAGTTTTTATCTTCTCCTCTTCAAATTTCCCTAACTTCAGTAGCCACTGTATGCATTTTCTTCTACATTTTGAAAAGCAAAAGTTGAGACACTTTGCGTCCCAAATTATTTTCCTTTTGATATCAAATTGCATGCTTGAATTTTAATGCTGCATTTTTTGCTGTGGGAGCTGCAACTTTGTTTGCTCAGCTGAGCACTGCAGGACTGGTGCAGTTTTCCCAGCAGGGCTCACTGAAGTGCCTGCACCCTTACTTTGAAGGGAGCTGTCTCCACTTTTCCTTAATGCTCCTAGAGAAAATACTAGCAAATATGGAAGTTGGTGAGGGCTGTTGTGGTTCTTGTAATGTATTTTCTATTAGAATGAAATGGAAAAAATGCCACATCCATATCAGGGAGCACCAAGCTCATAATCAGATGGTAATGATCTGTAGATGAAGAGGAGATCTGTGTCCAAGCACGTAATCTGCTTTGTACTTGTGAGATTGAACTGAGTATGACTTCAAGTTATGAGCTCTTAACTATTGGTTGGCTTTGTTTTCCTTTTGTTATTATTTATATCTTTTGGATTGCAATACAAAGGGCTTATTGAAAAAGCAGTAGTGAATAAAAGCCTCAACTTCAAATCAGTAGTTGCAATCACTCTCCATAGTATAGGGAAGAGAAGGGAATATTGATTTCTCAAGAAATCAACTATTAGGAAATGAAACAACTTTAAAAAGGTGGGGATGTTACCTTATTGGCAATGCTTCATAAAGTACATTCTGATCTTGGCTCTTGGATGCCACTTATACCATCTTCCTACAGACTGGAATGCTGTTCTGCCAGAGCTAGAAAAGGAAGCATTTTTTCCTGTTCAAAACATTTTCAGCATTTCAAGCCAAACAATTTGTGTAGAGAAATAGATCTCTATGAAAGAAATAAGAGCAGACTATTCATTATCTGGAATCCTACTTTAGCATGTTCTTTGTTTTGGAAGCAAGGCTGTGAATTGTTCTCATTTTATGACCTGACCAGCCATGAATGAAAGAGCTGGCTGGTTTTGTCTCCATAGTTATGTGCCTTTCTTGTAAACTCTTACTGAGCATGCTGTAATATCATTTTCTTGTTCCAGACTGGTGAGGTTGAAATGGAAAGAAACAACGTGATTGAAGTTGCAGGTCTGCTTGTAGCTTGTTTCATTCTAGATACAGTTGGAGCCAATTTTATTTCCTATTAGTCAAGATTAAAAAAAGCCTCCAGTCTCACATACACCGACTGCACAAAGGAAGACAGATATGCTACAGTTTGATTTCCTGGATCTCTCCTTGATTCAGTGAGAGGGGGTTGTTAGATGAGGCTGGAAAGACAAATACCCCATTTAAAGGTTGCAATGCTGAAAATGGGATCAAACTGTTACAGCAGACAGCTTTTTTAACTGTGAGGTTGCCCATGAGTGTAGCAGTGCAGTCGAAAGCAGTAGGTTGTTATGGTTTGGTTTTTTTTCCAAATTCAATGTGATGGTTGTATTGAGAAATATTTAATTGGAGACAAACTTCTGATGCTGTCCTGCACTTACAAATATTTTTCAAGCTAATGCCTCTCCTATTTCTTAACAACAAAACCAGAAGCTTAAATGGAAAGTGAAGTCAACCTTACAGTATGTACCATTCCTTTATGAGCAGATTTAATTCTTCATTGTCTGCATATAGATTGGTGTGCTGATATGACAGCACAGAATATTCTGACTTCTCACAGACTTTTAGGACACTTCAAGGTGTGATTATAGAAAATAACATTCAAGAGATTGTGCAAGTTCTGTGTGACATATTACTTGAAAATGACAAGAAAATGACTGCTCCTCTGAGGAGGTAGAAGCTGCTGCACGTAAACATATGGGAAAATGTAATTTACTACATTTTGCTTGTGGAAGCAGTTATTTTTATTATTTAAATGGAAAGACAATATTCTTACGGTGTTACTTGGTATTAGTGAGTTAGCTGTTCTTCCCACATATACAGCTTTATTTTGCATATGAAAAAAATGCATGTACATTTTTTTTTGAGAACATGATAGAAAATGCAGCTTTAAAAAATAAGTTAGGAAGTTTTAAGAGCTCTTAAGCAGATGCTTTAGAAGTTATTTCCACATCATTGTGCCATTCCTTCTATACTTTTTGCTACTGCCCAAAATAGCTTATGTTTTAGAAATGTTGTGCCACTTAAGTGTATTTTAAATCTGTTTCTATGTGCATGTACAAGCATAAAATTTCATGGGTTTTTTGTCAGCTGAATATAACGTGCTTGGAAACCCTTTCTTTAGAAAGTTCAAATCTGTAGAAATGGTGTTGTTTAAGAAAATCTGTGGGTTTTTTTCAAATTTATCAATTGGTCAGTACCATCTCTCTGTTCAAATCCTACCCCAGTGTCATTCAGTGATGTGTCACTGTGATGCATCATTAAATATTTAACACTGATTATGTAAGTGCTGCAGGATTTAGTTTTGTTCACTGTACATAAAGACTTGTGAAACTTGGCCAATAAGTTTCCACAGTGGGAAGAAGGGATAGAAATGCTTTGTGATGCTGGTCTTTTAAGTAAGAGTTAGGTGGAAATGGAGAAATTGGAGCTATGCAACAATACAATTTAGAGACTTGAGAGAAATGCCCAGAATAAGTGGTCAGAAACATCTTGGCTGTGAACTTTGCTGATTGGAACCTGCTGTGGGAATTATCCCTGTCATTTAAAATATAAGATCTAGTTTATTTATATCTAAATTCTGATTCCTTAGATACCAAGCAGACATTTATTTTCTAATACTATTAATGATCCAGTCAGGCTGTGTATCAGGCATTACTACCTATACATAAGGTTGTCTGTGTCTGCAGCTATTTCAAGCAATTAACAATTTTAAATGTAACTGCTGTCATATGGGTGGCCATTTCTCCTATTTATAACTTTGTTTTTGAAGTGTTTCTGTAGTCAGATATGAAACATATATTCAGTCAAACTTAGGTATATGTGCTAAGTTTCCCAGCACAGTGGAATGAAAGGTTTTTGCAGAAAAATATGTTTACATTCAAAGGCAATTTCTAACCCTTCTGTTTTTTACAGCACAGTTTTAAATCTGGTAAAGTTAAAAAAAAAAAAAAGACAAAAAACCCAAAACCCCAACCATGAACTGAAGAAATGCCATTTCTTTGTTCCCTGAATTCAGCCCAGTTTGGTGGACTCATAAACTGTAGAACATCACCATTTTCTTTCTTTTAGTTGCATTTCATAGGAAAAATTGGTGGCAGGCCAAAATAATAGCTGAACCCAAACAATATTGTGGATTCAGGTGCAGGTTGATAACCAGAGCAGCTGCACTGTGGAGTGTTGGTGCTGCTGGAGCAGTGGGGAGAGAGGACGACCAGCCAAGGTTCTCCTCCTCAGCCACACCCTACAGACATGTCAGGGAGTATTATCCTTTTGGTGTGCTGATATGACAGCACAGAATATTCTGACTTCTCACAGACTTTTAGGACACTTCAAGGTGTGATTATGGAAAATAACATTCAAGAGATTGTGCAAGTTCTGTGTGACATATTACTTGAAAATGACAAGAAAATGACTGCTCCTCTGAGGAGGTAGAAGCTGCTGCACGTAAACATATGGGAAAATGTAATTTACTACATTTTGCTTGTGGAAGCAGTTATTTTTATTATTTAAATGGAAAGACAATATTCTTACGGTGTTACTTGGTATTAGTGAGTTAACTGTTCTTCCCACATATACAGCTTTCTTTTGCATATGAAAAAAATGCATGTACATTTTTTTTTGAGAACATGATAGAAAATGCAGCTTTAAAAAATAAGTTAGGAAGTTTTAAGAGCTCTTAAGCAGATGCTTTAGAAGTTATTTCCACATCATTGTGCCATTCCTTCTATACTTTTTGCTACTGCCCAAAATAGCTTATGTTTTAGAAATGTTGTGCCACTTAAGTGTATTTTAAATCTGTTTCTATGTGCATGTACAAGCATAAAATTTCATGGGTTTTTTGTCAGCTGAATATAACGTGCTTGGAAACCCTTTCTTTAGAAAGTTCAAATATGTAGAAATGGTGTTGTTTAAGAAAATCTGTGTTTTTATCAAATGTATCAATTGGTCAATACACTCTCTCTGTACAAATCCTACCCCAGTGTCATTCAGTGATGTGTCACTGTGATGCATCATTAAATATTTAACACTGATTATGTAAGTGCTGCAGGATTTAGTTTTGTTCACTGTACATAAAGACTTGTGAAACTTGGCCAATAAGTTTCCACAGTGGGAAGAAGGGATAGAAATGCTTTGTGATGCTGGTCTTTTAAGTAAGAGTTAGGTGGAAATGGAGAAATTGGAGCTATGCAACAATACAATTTAGAGACTTGAGAGAAATGCCCAGAATAAGTGGTCAGAAACATCTTGGCTGTGAACTTTGCTGATTGGAACCTGCTGTGGGAATTATCCCTGTTATTTAAAATATAAGATCTAGTTTATTTATATCTAAATTCTGATTCCTTAGATACCAAGCAGACATTTATTTTCTAATACTATTAATGATCCAGTCAGGCTGTGTATCAGGCATTACTACCTATACATAAGGTTGTCTGTGTCTGCAGCTATTTCAAGCAATTAACAATTTTAAATGTAACTGCTGTCATATGGGTGGCCATTTGTCCTATTTATAACTTTGTTTTTGAAGTGTTTCTGTAGTTAGATATGAAACATATATTCAGTCAAACTTAGGTATATGTGCTAAGTTTCCCAGCACAGTGGAATGAAAGGTTTTTGCAGAAAAATATGTTTACATTCAAAGGCAATTTCTAACACTTCTGTTGTTTACAGCACAGTTTTAAATCTGGTAAAGTTAAAAAAAAAAAAAAGACAAAAAACCCAAAACCCCAACCATGAACTGAAGAAATGCCATTTCTTTGTTCCCTGAATTCAGCCCAGTTTGGTGGACTCATAAACTGTAGAACATCACCATTTTCTTTCTTTTAGTTGCATTTCATAGGAAAAATTGGTGGCAGGCCAAAATAATAGCTGAACCCAAACAATATTGTGGATTCAGGTGCAGGTTGATAACCAGAGCAGCTGCACTGTGGAGTGTTGGTGCTGCTGGAGCAGTGGGGAGAGAGGAGGACCAGCCAAGGTTCTGCTCCTCAGCCACACCCTCCAGACCTGTCAGGGAGCATTATCCCTTTGCCACATCTGGGAGGCCATACAAAAGATAATTTTCACCCATGGGATTGCTGCTGACATATATATTGTCCTGAACATAAAGTTGAAGGGTTGTGTGATGCAGCTGATTGGTCCAATATCGAGCAGCAGGGCACTGGGGAGAGCATTGCAGCTGAGCTAGCAAACCTTTAAAGTCTATTCATTAAAGGAAACAAACAGAAAAATGGGAGAGAGGTGAGGGGGATGGCTTCAAAGGTTATTTTATTTTATTTATTTTATTTTAAGAGGAAATAAATGAAACCAGAAAGTTTTTTCAAGTAATGGTTTGCAAGTTTTGTCTTATTCCCTTCCCCTGGGTGACTGCATTGTGATGCAGCCTTCAGTAGTGTGATATTGTTGTGTGTTTCTTCAGAACACCTGCCATGTTCATTGCACAGGCTGGACCATAAAGAAAGGACAAAATTATGTTTGAACAAACAGCTGCAATGTTTGAAGGTTTGCTCTTGCCACTCACATGTATTGTAAGGTTTTCTTCTGAATGAGAATGCTGTTGGATGCACATATAAGGGTGGGGGATGTGTGTGTGCAAAGACATGCATGCACAACTGGAATTGAGAAAATGAGGGGCTTTCTGTTGCTGCACAAAAAAGAGCTATCAATTTCCCAGGAGAAGAATGCTTTAGGGCCAGTTTAAACGTTTTAGTGCTGTAGATGTATGCCTTTAAGCCCTGGGTAAAAGCTGGCTGAATATGTCATAGACATGATTTGTCTTTGGATGATAGCAGCATCTCTCATAAAGCACTCCACTCAATCTGTGGAATGATATTAGTAGTGAATGTGGAGAATGCTCTTTTTCAGTAGCTTGAGGTATACTTATATGAGTCTAGCTGGTGAGTGACATGGTAAATAAAATCCAGAGGAAAAATGATACACAGTTAAAGATGTATTTTAGTGACAGGCAATGCAGCAGCAAAGGCAAACAGAGATAGAGTCCTGCAGTTAGTACATGAAAATAAGAGGAAACAAATGCCTTCAAGAACTAATGATCCCTTGAATCTTTTATCTCTTATCCCAAATTAGACTGGAAAGATCTATTTAAAGGAAAAAAAACTCTATTCTGCTCCATCTTTTACTAAATCTTGTCTATTCCCCTCCTCAGCACTCTACACATACAAAAATGCATATTAGGAATAGAATAATTCCATTTGGAGAAGAGTGTATCAATGCACATATTGACAGTGTGGGGGTCTGTGTAGGTACATTATTTTACCATCTACATAGTTTAAAGCACACTTTCTCTTATCTCTCTGATACTAATTCTAGCACCAGAATTACATTAGTCCCCATAGTTGATCTTCATTTCTGACAGTAGATTTCTGAGCAAATGAAAAATCATCTAGTCATTTTTCTCTAATTAGTTATGTCTCTAAATACCTAATTATCACTGGGAACAAATTGCATGCTACAAAGATAATGTTATGGAGAGCTGTTAATCTCTTAAGATGCTGCTTTTGAGTTTTGTACAGTTGATGCAGCTGTTAAAACAGAATTTTGCCACCTGGATATATCATTACCATTTTATCGTAAAATTCAGAAATAACTGATGGGAAACCAGAGTATTCGAGTTGGCTTCTTTAAACATGGTGCTTGTCAGATAAAGAAATGTATCCTTATGTCCTTCACAATCTACTCTTTTCCATACTTTAAGCTACTTTGGCATTCTTAAAAGGTGAGTCTGTGGCAGCTATAAAAATTAACTGTCCTTTCAGAGTTATTTGGTTTGTTAATAGCTTGGTTTGCATTGTCCACATATAGATGGCAAGATAGAATAACACAGTAGATTCATGGAGTTTTCAGCCAAATGCAATCTGCATGGAAATTGCACATTTCTGTAGAATACTTGACAATTATGCTTAGGTGGCTTAACTGTAATTAACGTGTAATGTGTGCTTTGGCTAGAAAAGAGAAATTACCAGGTACTTACCTCATGATTATTTCAGCATGCTCTGCACAGCTATGCTTTGTGGTCATAGTAGTGCAGAGGATTGGCTATTCTCAGCATATTCTGAAGTCCATTGGTGCTGAGTATGTCCAGAACCTCCTAGATGAGGTCCTGAATCCGTGGGAAATATACAGTGGCTGTATGTAAAGCATAATTTATAGCTGATGTCTTCATAGAAGTAATGCCACTGCTTGTTAATGATATCATCAAAAAATTCCCAGCTCAAGGACATTCCTGATCACTAGAGTTATAAAACTTTATTTGTAGTAAAACCTCGCCTTAGAGCTGAAGTTTCTTTTATTCCTTTTTCCTTTTTTCATAGCAATACTTCAGGCTAGAAGATTTTAAAGGTGACATGTGTGAACTAGAGTGATTTCAGTTTTAGAGTTAAATGCAGCTGTACAGACATTATGTTTTTGTATTGATCTGCTGATATGAAACCTATAAAAATGTGGACTGATAATAAGTTGAGAGTTCTAATTAGCAGTCATCATGCTGCCACCTCTTCTGTGTAATCAAATCAGCAAAAATCCTGAAAAAATGAAAGAGAGGTGCTTGAAGAAGTCTGTCAGTAATCTCATAAGAATACAAGTAAAATTTATGCCCTATTTTACTTTCATGAAAAAGTTAATTAAACTAATCAGCACTTCAAGAGCCACAAGAGAATTCCTGTCCCAAATTCTGTACACAGACAGCCTTGAAGTGGGAATGAGGACATAACCACGCTGTGTCCCTTGCCAGAATCTGCAGGGACCTGTGAGGGTGCTCTGAGCATTGTGACCTTCTCCTGTGGTGCTGGTCAGTCCCAGTGGACTCAGATTCTGCATTTGTGGAGCCTTGGAGACGATGTAGGATTCATCATTTGCTGTATTCAGAGGCATGTGTGGTGATTTGTTTTCCTCTGGGCTCTGCCCACGTTGGTTCTGTAGTCCTTAATCCTATCTCACATAGCAGAGAGGTGGCTGGGTCATCATGAGCATTCTTTGCACTGGTGTGGGGATTTAGACAGAGGAACCTGAGGAGCTTGGAACCCAAACTGGCCAGAGGTGGACAAAATCCAGTGCATGAGCTGGAGCAGAGAGAGCAGGACCCCAGGCAGGACCCCCTGAGGCTGCTCCTTCCTAAGGAGCTTCTTATCCCGCAGGGTGGTTGGGCTCTGGAGCAGTCTCCCTGGGGAGAGGGGCCACAGCACCAAGCCTGACAGAGCTCGGAGAGCATTTGGACAATGCTCATGGGCACATGGTGTGACTCTTGGGGGTGAGCAGGCCACCCTTGAGATCTTGAGTTGGACTCAATGATCCTTGTGGGTCCCTTCCAGCTCAGCATATTCTGTGATTTTTGAATGAGCTGTGGATCACAGCACAGTAAAACACACCGGGAGCCTATGATGCCTTAAACCAGGGAAGCTGTGAGTGAGCATCTCCTTGCACCCAGGTTGGCTTCAAGGAAACTGGTTTGAAACTCCAGCTTTTTCGGGTAAAAGAGAGAAACAGAGGTTCTCAGCCTGCTTACCTTGAGGAGCCATGACAAAGTAAGCAGAGTCCTGGTACCTAAAGCACACCATGCAATGGTTTGACAAGATTTATTTTATGTGAGCTAGATTGAAAAGCAAGAGAAACATGAAGGCTATTTTTCAATGGTGATCAAATGGACCAGTATTGCTGAGTAATTCAGTTTTGGTAGAATTTGATTCCTCTGTTTTGTGATGTCTGCAAGGCAGCGTCTGTTTCCGGCGCTCCAGCTGGGTTATTTGTTAGAATGTTTGCTATTTTGTGGTTTTTTTCCGTAGTGCTGGGAAGCCTTAATCATGGGTCAAGCCTGCATTGTTTTAGGCACTAAATGAACTCAGAACAAAGAAGCAGCTCTGCTGCCATAGAGTTTATAATCTAAGTATAAAACAAGAGACAACAGATGGGTCTTGACAGACGGGAGAGCATAAGGAAACAATGTGACAGTACTGGGCAGCCAAAAAGTCAGTGTTCAAGGGAGAGCAGCAGGCCAGCTATGAGTTTTCTATAAGCAACACATCAAAGAAAGGATCTGAAATGAGATAATTAAGACAGCTTTGCAGATGGCTGTAGGGAACTCCTCCTAAGAATGAGGCACTTTGGTGGGGAAGGGCTTTGGAAGTAAAGACAAACATTTTGTGGTTTAGGGCATAGAAAGTGGGAAATAAAGCAGAAAATACACACATAGTGGTGATATCACCAAAAATATTAGATAAGTACAGGAGGTTTTTTGCAGCAGCATTCTGTATAGGTAGGAGTGAGCTAAAGCTTGGTGCCTTTGATCTACTTTGTAAGTGAGGACGAATGTGAAGAATGCTCCTTCCTCTCATCCTCCCTGAAGGATTTCTCCCCCATTGTATCAGCAGACACTTCTTGGCCACAGAGAATTTGATGAGATTCACTTTTCAGCACATAAAATACTTTGTTTGGGCATAGAGGCTATGGAACACTTCTGAACTCCCAGAATTCAAAAGCTTGGATTTGGAAGTAAAATAATATTTTTTTCCTCAAACAGAACAGAAAAATAATCACAAGACCGTGTTTGATTGTTCTGGACAGTTGGTAAACAACTTGACAGCAGTTTCATCTTATGGTTACATTAGCTATTATTTTATATGGCAGTTGTATTTGGCAAATTACAATTTCCCTTTGAAAATGATCCTTGGAAAATAATACATGACATTTTAAAGTGCCATGGTCCATATATGCAAATGAATAAATGCAAGATAACTACATACAGCTAGATGGTGTTAGCTGAGTTAAAAGATCCTTTACTCTCAGAACTCTCATTTTAGTATTTCAGTATCCCATTGCTTTATTAATAAAGTTTTCTGTATTTAAAATGAAAATTGCTTGCAAAAAAAATATAAGCATTGTTTGCTTTCAATTTCTGTGCAGTACATAAAGAAGATAAGAGCACTGAGTATCTCTTAACAAAATGAAATCCCTCCATATGGCACCCTTCTCCCATTAAGATGTATAATATGAACCCAAAAAGCATCTTTTAAAATAGTTTTATAGCTGAAATGGGATTTTAGTTTAGCTTAATTTGTGAATTGCCAGAAGCAAGAATTATCCTTAATGCTGTCTGTATAAGGGTGCTCCCACAGCTGCTCTTGAGCAATTCTATATCAAAATAACCAGGAGCTGTCTCACATTCATCCAGAAGTTAGGTTTCTTATCTGAATTAATCTAAGTTTCCTTGTGAGTCAACAAAAGCACTTGGACAGGACATCTTGTCCTGTTGTATTACATGAGTTTGAAATAAAATTATCTGTTAAACCTGACTCTTGAGGTGTCTCTGTTCCTCTTCTACAGAGGGAGCCTAGATGATTAGCTTAGTCTCCTCACCTCACTCTAGGCAGCTGGAGTTGGAGGAGATTAAAAACAACCTCAGAAACTGAGCTGAACTGCCTTTTATTTCAGGCTGTCAAATGTTTCATGGTGCTGCAGTTCACAGACATATCTCTGCTCAGCAAGCCTGGGGAGAATGAGTCTGTACAGAGCCAGGACAGAATAGCTGCATCAGTTAACCTGGCAGGTTCACAGCTCCAAGGCTGTCCAGGTTAGCAGTGACCACGAGCTGGATCAGGGAATCCTTGAGAAGCTCTGTTTGGTGTGAGGTAACCCCAATGCCATTTATTCAGTGCTGTGTAAATAATTAATAGTCTCACAGGCAGTGATTCTGACATAAAGAAGAGGCTTTATTTAAAAGAGCAGTATTTTTTTTGCATGACTGGACTGTTCTTACATCAACCTCTGCTTCATCCGTGAGGTCCTCACCTGAGTACCCACAGCATCTTCTGTGCTTGAAGTTACTGCTGACTCTGTAGCATCTGTTGTGCTGCAAAGATTGGATCTGGGGAATGCAAAGTGAGAAGATGCAGGAGTCTTTCTTCAGCTGTAACATTTAATTCTTAGAGCTACTTGCCAGATGCAGATGCGTTTGATTGAGTGCAGCAACCATGATTCTGTCTCACCTGCTCTCATCCATAACCTGCTTTATAACTTTCTCTGTTAAAAGTTCTGGTAGCCCTGCTGTTTGAAAGACTTTTTATAGAGTTCTTAGAGCCTGTAAAAGAATACTTTTTCATAAATCATATTTTTTAAAGTGCTGCTCCGAGTGATTTGACATTTTTTCAAAAGTAAGATAAAAGTTTATGTACTTGGAAATTATGTCCCTAAGAAGTATGCACTTTATATTTTATTTATTTTGATGGCTTATGTTATGATACATTTGATAGATCCTGAAAGACACTGTCAGTTTTAAAGATACAGCCAATAAACTTTCATTAGTGGGGAAAATGTGCCCCATAATGATCAGATGCCTTTGTCTATGCAAAGGCATTGTATCAGCCTTATGACACTTTTCTTTTTCAAAATTTTTGTTGTGTGTTTTTGACCAGTGTTACATAATTCAAGAAAAGGAATATTTGAGATCCATTTGAAAATATTTGACAATATTTGAAAGGTCAAAAAGCTTTGGGGCACAAATTCTCTGGAATTATAATCCCTAAAGGAAATAGGTGAAAGACAGTAATGATACATTTTCTTATCAAAGTTTAGTCCATATATGTGTGTATATAAAATTCTAATACCAACCTACTGTAAGTAATGTCAGTTGGACTTGCATAATTTGCTAGTCAGACAGAAAGAGAACCAGAACCCAAGAAAACCAAAATTTTTATTAATCCATTGCACGTGGAAGAAACTCTTCATTAACACTAGCTGAAGGAATGACACACAGCTCTTTTGAAGACTTCAACATTATCTTTCAAAATAAAATATATTTCCTCATAATGGAACAAGTTTGGAGAGCAGTGTGAAAATTCCTTGAGTTGAAAATACGACTTAATCAGTAATGATATTTAAAATAGTATCAATGCAATGAATCTTTTAGCTAGAAAAAAAAATTGAATTGTAATTACCAGGTGGAAAAGTTTAAACAGATGTGCTAAGTTTCTGGCAGCCTTCAACTGGTTTGATTGGTGGATTACAAGGTGAGAGCAAGACCAACACAAAAGTCTTGTGCATGTAGTGAGGAGCAGTACAAGCAGAACTGCAGCGCAGAGATAAGAGACTACTTAAACTCCTGCCAAGCAGTTCTGCTGGGTTTGTTCTATTTACACTGATCCCGCAGTCAGTGCACGCAAAGATCTTTCTTTGTCTTGTGAAGGACCAATAATTCTGAAATTTCATAAGGGTAATACTGTGATTTTTACTGGAGCAGGAACCCCTTCACTTCAGGCAGAGTACACGCAGTTGTTACTGTCATTGTTTCACAGAATGATATAAAGTACTTGTTTACAGGCATATTTTTAAACTGAGGAGAGATTTGAGTGTTTTATAGCTGTAAAAATCTTTGCAATTCTGTCAGAGCATGTCTGCATGTGCAGTGCCTCACTAACATCTCCTTTCTTCATCCATTCTGTATCACAAATCTCTCTCTCCTCCCCTTACTACCAAATGTCAGAACACATTTTCTCTGTCTGTATCCCCTTCCCCTTGTAGCAAACTTGAGGGTTTTGTCTGAGGATATAACTTAATTACCTTTAATAATCGTGTTTTTGAATAACTTTTCCCTACAACAGTATTTGATTTTTAACACCTTTTCTAGGCATCTTACTCTCAAAGAAAGCTTTAATACTGACTCAATAGAAAATTGCTGCCATGTAGATAAGAATTATTGAATTTTTTTCCTGGAGATGGTGGATAATGTACCATGGTGAATTTATGGTCTGCCACAGCATGCAGTCAAGAAGTATCTCCTTTTGGTTATGAAAGGAACCCTCTATGAATCTGTGAGTTTAAGGCAGGCAGCCATGGGAACCTTGTCCTTTGCAAAGACTTCCACTTGGAAAATGCCCTGGCAGAAGAGCTGCCTTGGTGCAGTCCTACAATGAGAGGGATATTGCTGAGCTCTGCTCAGAGCCCTCCTTGGGCAGAAAGAATTTCTGAATGACCTAAGGTTTGGTCTCCCCTGATACAAACATTTTGCTTGGGCAATTAATGAATTGACTATTTGCATTTAACTATAGCCTTTAAAAATGTATTATGGAAGATGTCTGTTATTTGTGGAGAAATCACCCTTTTTCCTTCTGTTTGGATGTATTTTTACAGTGATTTCTATTTCTAGTTTATTCATGCTCTGAAAAAAAGTGTGGCAAAAAGTATACCTGGAATTATCCTAATGCTAAATGCTGAAGTGTTTATAGTTGGTAAACCTAAGTATAATTAAACAATTATATAATCAAAAGATGCTTTCTTAAACTGCTTTGCAATTAGTGCTATTGAAATAGTTCTATTATTTTCCATGCATTTAATTTCTGTTTTGGTCTCTCCAAAGCACTTTTTTTTTTGTAGAAGGCAAAACAACTTTACATCTATAATTATAGTTTAAACAGTTTGGGGTATGCATGATCAGATTAAAATACTAAAGTAAACCTTACCATAATGAGACCAAAGCACAGGAGAATATACTGTGGTGGATAACTCTGTTTAAGGGTATGAGCCTATGGGTTTGTTTACAATATTTCCTAGTTCCAGGGATATTGTGTCACTGTATATTCCCAGAGAGTTGAAAAAAGGATTTCCCACTGCTGACACATACTTTGCAAGTGTTTGCTGAATAGCACAGAGCTGGTTTATATGTTGTAGCAGTAATGGATCCCTGGTTATGGGTTTGTTTGTAATATTGATTTCCCGTCAGTCAGATTTTATAAAGAGCTTCACATCCTTGTCGTGCATCTCTGGTCTAGATGCTGCAGGTATTAGCCTCAGATTGTGGAAGAGATTTGCAAAGAGAATGTTTGTGTGCATGGTTACACTAAGGCTAATGGAAAATTGCTTTGTAGCAATGCCTGCTCTGTTTGAGAGCCTTTCTGCAGTTCTGGTGTTAAGTGTCCTGAAACCTGTGGGTATATCCTTTCTTTCCACAAATATTTTTGTGGAAGACAACCATGGGGGAGGAAAAAAATCACATGAAGCTCCTAAGAGTATTACTAGATGTTTCTGTTAAGGGGTAGACCCTTCCCTATTGACAAGATGAGTCTCTGTCAAGTTCTAGTCTGGACACATGCGTAGAAATTGAAGGGTGCAGTGGGGGATGTGAGGGTAGGCATGTGTGGATACCTTAGGAAATGCTTAACAGTATGGGGAATATTTTGGAAATCAAGAGACAAAAGTCTGAGAGATGGGAATTCTAGAGACCTGTCCTTTCCTTCAGTGCTGAAAACCCAATTTGTTTGATCTGGCAGGGTGGGGGTGATGTCAGCCTGGGACAGATCCCCTCAAAGCTCCCTGTTCAAACGTGGAAATGGAGCTCACCTGGGGAGGGCTCCACAGGGCACTGAGCCCAGTGTGGAGGTTCTCTGGATCTGTCATGTCCTTCCCAGGGAAGAGTAGGACTGATCTAACAGTGCTGAGTGGAGACAGCAGAAGTTGTGCACCAAAGTCCAGTGGTCCTTCTGTACCAGAGGCAGCAGAACCACAAAGAGGAGGCCTTGTGCATCCATAATTCACAATTCGCTGCAAAGCTTCAAAATATAATCAAGGGAGATTAGTCATGCAGAAAATGTCTAAAGCATAATTTCATTAAGGCAGTAAGAACCACAGTGCCCAACTATATGTTCATGTCTGGTTCCTGTGCAGGGTTTGTACACTCCTGCCATGAGGAGAGCAGAACTCTGCTTTTTTCTCAGGAGAACACTCAGTAAGGTAAGGGAGCTCAGAAGGGCTGCAGTCCTGAGGGGTTTTTTTTCTTTTAAATAATAATTACAACTTTTTTTTACATCTTTTGATGTAAGAAAGCTATTTAAGCTTTTCTCCATAATTCTGAGTCTAGGGACCCTGTTGTAGGCAATACATTTTCTGCTTCCTTTTGCCCTGTCTTTTGTTCATAGTTAAGTTTCAGACATTGGGTTTGTCCCTATTAAGGCACGAGGTTCGTCAGGCCTAATTACACACAGATTTCAGCACATCACTAGGAGTATTAGTGAGAACTCAGTGGGAACACACAACTGAATTTCTTCAAGATTTTGTTACTGCAATTCAAGTAGATGATGTTCTGAAAAAATATTATATTTACAGCTTAATTTCAGATAGGATTTTTGTTGGTGCTTTACAGACCAACAAACACAAAATACATAGTTTGATGATTTCAGTTTTGTTTTTCTCAGCTAGATGCTTGTTCCATTTGCTAAAATTACTTTATTTACTAGACAGTGAAGAAATCTATATTTTCAGATAATTTGTTTTTGTAATTACTCACACCTATATGTGTTCCTTGCAGTGCCTTTCTGTCATATTGGTTTTTCTGACAAACTGACTCCAACTTTGTTGTCTTTCCAGACTGTGTGCTTAATTCCTTATTTCCACAGAGTTTAAGATGTGAATTGTTAATTTACCTACTCTGATGATCTGTTTATCACATTTCCTTTAAGCTCCTGTCCTTTAGGTTTTCTGAGTTCAAGCTTTAGACCTGTCTTACTGAAAGGGTGAAAGAGCCTTTTTAGCACATGATCTTTCCTTCCTCAGAACTTCTAAAACGTGATCAAATCCTTTCCTCTTCCCTGAGGATGAAGTGGAGAGCCTTTCTGAAGCCATTGCTTTGATTTTGGTATATCCCACACTGTTGTCTCAGACATGTGATTTCATATTATGTTCCAGTGGCAAAGCAACTGTTAAGAAAATGAAAATTTAAGAGATTTTTTTTCTATGGGTGCCATCCTCACCACTGCTGACTGTTCTGTTGTGCCCACCCTGTCACTGCCACATTTTCCCATAAATAGCAAGATTGAAAAATATGTGACCTGTAAAAAACTTGTTCAATAACAATTTCTGTGACAGCTGTTTATTTTGTCCTTCTTTAATCTCTTTTATATAGCCCCATCAAATCCAAACATTTCATGTATCTGTGCATATTATTTTAAACGTGTTATTGTTGTGATCACTCCTATCCTTTAACACTTCTGTCAGAGGGCAGCTGAGCCCACTTGGAGCCTTGATTCCTCTTTGGAGAGGCCTCTCTGCTGATTTCTGAAATCATGACAGGAACCCTTCCAGATCCAGAAGTCTCAGCTAAGTGTCTAAAGTCAGGTGGGATGAATTTGAGATCTTCATCCCCATCAAAAACCCCAATCTACCTTGATCTGATGGATTTCTCTAATTTAAGCAATCTGTTCCCACACTGTAATGTACTTCTCTCAATCATCACTTCTTAATGTTCTCTTCCCACCTTTCCCACTTCCATTGCTGCAATTTTCTCATCTCAGACTATTCCCCTGCTGCCCCATGCACAGCTTCGCTCCACCACTGCCCCTTTCTTCCCTGCACTATTTGCTTCATCTGTCCCTGCTATGCCCATTTCATCTCTTGTTCCCTTGAATAGTTTGTTTTTCCATTGGGATAAAAGCATATTCTCATGTTTTTAGAGCCCAGTAGAAATTGATATAGCTGTATTTTTTTTCTTAAATATCACACTGCAGTTTCAAATAATATTATGTCTAATTCTACTATGGTGTTGTTCAGTTTATTTCTGTTTAAGTAATGGTGTAAAGCAGCATGTTGGGCAGAAAGCTTTGTACTATAATTAGGTAAAAATTATTATTTTCTTCTGGTGTTCAGTGAACTGGTTTTGCAGATCTTTCAGCTCAATTCATTATGATCAAATGGAGAAGCATTTGTTTCAATAAGATTTTAATCTCTAGGACTATCTTTTGCATCAGTGACTTTTCATTGTTAATTGCTTTCTTGTCCCCTATTAAGGTGTTCTTGCAAATGCTTCATCCAAACTAAGCTCCCTTTCCACACACACACAATTTGAAAAGACTCTTTTCAACTTTTTTAGGTGAAATAACTGTTGTTGCTTTCTTAATCCATTACTATGGCTTTTGTGTATTATCCTCCCTTGATAATGACAAAAACAGTACAAAATCACCACTGCAAGGAATTTCAGAAATGTCCCGAATTTCTTCTCACATACATCAGAATGTAAGAAATCATTTTATTATTTCATAGCACCAATTAAGATCACCAGGGCACCAAGTATGTGCTGGCTGTTTGTGAGTGAATTATCATTAATATTAATGATTTGAGAGGATATGCACTGACTGGAGTACATCCCTGATGTCTCAGTCATTGTACTTAGAAGGTTTTTTTATTTCAAGTTTTCTGAACCTGTTGCTACTTTAAACCCTGTAAAGGGATAGAAAAGAAAAACTTCAAACTACAATTTTAAATATGTAAAGAAAAAAATTACATGCTGAAATAACAAAATCAGGAGATGAGTTCAATTGGTTCTCTCCCTTTTCAAAAATCAATTGCTTGTGAATTTATTATTTTAACACAGCTGACAGAACATACAGAAGGAATTCAGTAATGAAAAGCATTTGGGGTTTGACAGGTCTTGGCTGAAATGAAGTCCTTTGAGACCAGCACATGGAGGCAGAGGTGAAAGTAAAAATTGGTTTACCTGAAGATCTGTGTATATGGAATCTAAATTTTCAAGGGAGACTGCCTGCCAGCATCAGGACTTATCTTTTGACACATCCAACCTGAAATCTATCAAAATCTCTAAAATTCCTGACTTTTCAATGTAACGCCTGTACATTTTCTACACAAGACTTTGCACATGTGTTAAAAGTTCTCTGAAAAATTTTTTACTAATTCAAGCAATTAAATTTTGCATCTTACTCACGTATTAGTTTTCAAAATAATTTAGCTCAGTTCTCTCTGTTAAAAAAAACCCCAAACAATCCAAACCAATTTATTAATGCAGTCTTTTTGCTCCATAGATCTATGAAGCTTTTACATTGACAGTTTTTAAGATCAAGCTGTACCTTTTTTTACTTGTGTTAGAACTGCCTTTGTAGATAGGAGTAAAGTAGGTGGTGTTCTTTCTCACACACCATTAATGTAGCCATTCACAAAGGGCTGCTTGGTGATAGCTGAGCAACAGGGTGTCAGAAATCTCACCTGAAGCCTCTGAAGTACACATGTAACTGAGGGCTGGTACTGATTTGCAGAATTTTCATTGCTTAGTCCATTATTGCATGAAAGAGAAGTCCAGTTAAATTTGCATGTTTGGCCTGAATTTAAAAGTCTGTGGGTTAAGGAGGTGTGAGAGAATGTTTCTATTCCCGTGGACATTTGAGTGCAGTGCAGAGGTGTTTGCTGTGAGCTCTCTGGTGCAGTGCTCACACATCAGGCACAAGGCAGTGAAGCTGAGTCTCTGATGGAGGTTGCAGGGAGGTGGCTGAGCAACAGGAACAGCAATTACACCCAAAAAGAAAATGAAAACCGTCATGCTCTTCTGAAGAGCCATTCTATCCGTGCTCGCTGTAATATCTAACAGACATAGAGCACATTTCTCTGCAATTTTAAATATTATACTGAAGTGCATCTAACCTAGCAATTGAAATCTGTGCAGGAAAATTGGCTGTGCTCTAGGAACTTTTGCCCAGCACTCAGAGCATGCACGGAATTATACCATTCAAAAGTAATCCTTTCTTGGAGTCATGCTCATATGTATCTTTGGAGACCAGATTACTAGTTATATATTTATTTACATTTTATTTACCGTCCAAAAAATTCAGCCCTGTGTTCTCAGTGCACTGAAGGCAGAGCCAAGCCCTGAAGCTCTCAGAGCTGAGTCACTTTAGATGGCACAGTGATGCACCATATTCATCCTGAACTGTGCAAACCAGGAGATACTGCTTGCATTTGAAATTATTGGCAACAAAGTGTGTTAACTCTCATGTGCTCACTGAAATGCTCTGTGCTAGCCTTTGAAAATATAAAATGTAAGAAAAATATGATAATATGAAAAAATCCATAACGTCCTGTCAGATATTGCAATTGCTTGAGAGTTCAGCAGGAGTTAAAGATGGATAAAAAGTACAAGGTATAAGGCACAGCAATAAGTAGCAGATGAGCTGCATCCAGCACTAATAGATTCTTCATGAAAATGCTGTGACATTTATTTTCTATATTAAAAATTCAAATGCAAGTGTTTAGTATGTCTCATACATATCATCTCTTTCTGTAATTCTGGGACTGGCGCAGTTTTGCCTTTAGTCATTTGGGTATTGCTTTTCCATCCACTTTGATCACATTGTGCTTCTGGAATATTCCCACCAGTTATCCTAAGAGCTGTGATAACTGAATCTTGTTTCATCTGTCCTAGAAACTAAAATATCATGAAGGAGAGTCTCAAATAAAACTGCAGATGAGGAAACCACCACCTCCACTCCCCAAATGTTTATTAGCACCTTTAATATAAATATTTGTATTAATGAGAATCTAACCTACCATCTCAAAAATGATGGCATAAATAAATGTATAAACAACATTCAGTATCCTTTCTTTCCTACACAAAGGAAAACATTTATCATTCTGGTAACACAAGGGACAGAAAACAATGCCAATTCACAAGCAAAACCTTTCATGATTTAATATTGTTGTTTTGTCCCCTTAGATCCTAGAATGATAAATATTGTTCCTTCTTTTGTCAGCATCAGAAGCACTTTCATATGTGGAATAAAGGCTCATTCATTATAATCATACTGGTTTTTTTCCAGGTTGCTTTTTCCAATCTGGTTCAGAATACATCATGCCAGTGATACTATGCCAGCTTTCTTGTCATTATTCCAGAGCTCCATGGGCACCTGTGATGGTACCACTTTAATTTCTGTTTATGGCTGGGTTTTTTTTATCATTCCTCAAGATTTTAGAGTTCTCACTGTGTCTGGGACTTCATTACACTGAGAGGTGTACAAACATGTACCTAATCTAGCCTGGACATGCAAGTCAGGTGTCCATGGAGTGTGATCCTCTGGGAAGCCACAGGTGAAGCCTGTTTGGTCTCATGGTTTTCCATAAGGCAGGAGGGAGCCTGTGGACAGCCCTGTGGAGGGCATGGCCCTTCTCTCTAACACTTTCAAGTATTTTCTGTGCTGTTTGCTCCTGAGAAGAAGCTGTGAGAGGTCATTGCTTGTGATATTTGTTCAGAACACAGGAGTCATTCCAGGTGAAATGTCTGTAGCTCCAATCTCATCCCAGCCTACAGCCCATTCTGGTTTTCTCTCTCATATTGCAGTTTTTCAATAACTCAAAACATACCTTGATTTCAAAGTGTGTTTTTTGCAAATCCTGTCAGTACTCTAAATAGACTTACATTATTTTCAGATAGAAATACACAAAGATTAAACACATTATGTTTTAAGGAGAGCTGTTGGCTATGCCAGCTCTCATTCAATGGTGGTTTTAGGAAACACAGTCATTGCAAACTAGGCACGCTATCTAATTACTATATTAGCATGTATTAGTTAATTTGTGTGTAGCACTTCGGAGATAACAAGCTTGATATTTTAATACAGTTTCTCTTCCCTGGACACATATCTTGTCTTCATTTTTAAACCACTATGAAAAGGTCACTAAACATTGATTTTGTAAATGAAAGCTCTAAAATAGGACTTGAAAGAGCTAATGTTTGGGGGGAGGAAAAAAAAAGTGTGAAAATTCAACTTAAGTCAGACCATGAATTTTGGGGCTCAGATTTCTCCTACCAATCTTTAGATCTCTTAACAGTCTCAGAAATTACATACCTCACTCTGAAGCCTGTTTGTTTATGGTTTATTATGTTATTATGTTGTAGAAGGCACTTCATAGGCTTCTGGACCTACTTCCCTCCCCTTGAAACCCACCCCAGTGGAGCTGGAGAGGATTTAAACCCCACTGCCTCAGCCTCTGTGGATATTTAGCAGCTGACACTGGCACAAAGGATAGCTGTATCCTTGAGGCCACTCCAGTGAGGAAAACACATTTTTGTCCCTTTTGCAGTGTGAGTGAAAGTTGCATGAGAAATGTGCACTAGTTAGCATACAGTTTTTAAAACCTTGAAGGTAAATATTCCTCTTAAAACACAAGTGGAACTCAAATAATGAAATAAGGCTTGGTGCATTTAGATTGTTCACAATCTGCTTCATGGCTCTTAAAGGAATAATTAGGTTATAGTTCAAATGTGAACATCTTTTTTTTATCTCTCTTTGCAAATGATGGGTGTGTGTATCTTAGAAAGGAATTGCCCACTGAAATGAGAAGTCATAAGAAGGAAAAATAATATACATGATTTTGAGGATGTTTGCAACTTTTTAAACTACCATACCACTTTCTTACACTAGTACAATGCAAAGAGATGAAAGAAAGTAGAAAGGAATTAGAGTAATCTTAGTAGCTAACATCAGATTCACAAAGAAAATCCCTGATTATTGGAAGTCTATATACTAAATACTTTGTAAAGGCAGTTAAATGGTGCTGACTGAAGCTCAACAGGAAAAAAAAAGCAGCAAAAATAAGAATGGAAAATGAAGGACTATTTGGAAGGAAGACATTGGAAAGTAGTGTGGGAAAAAGCCAGAAATCCTATATATGCCTCTTGTTGTATTGTCCAGACCAGACTGAACAAACAAAAATCAACTCACAGGGTCACACATCTGGACACAAACCTTACAGAAGTTTATATAAATCCCTCTTGAGTCTGGCTCTTCCTCTTTTGGGGGATAATACCTTATAATTCTGAACTTCACACATTTTCAAGTCCCATTCCCACCCCAGCTTTTGTTTTCCTCTCACCTTTTAAGAGAGATGTCATAAAAGGTGGTGTCCCACCTTTTAGAAAAAAAGTAGTTTGCCAGTGATTACCTGCTATTTTCATTTTTTGCATCCAAAATTGCAGCAAGCTTTTAGTGAACTAATCCTAAGCATGAACCATGATTTTCACTGTCACCTTTTTTCCTACTCTTTATGAAAATCAATGTTTTCTTATGGCTTCTTCAGAGTCTCAAGTGTATGGTGTCTAATGGTATTGCTTTATAGTTTTACATTACCTCTTTATAACTTAGGATAATTATTTATAGTGGCAAATCATACTGCAGCAGACTGTAGGAAAAAGAATGGTGTCTTGCACAGCAAAGGGAGAGCAGATCCATGGTTTATTATGTTATTATGTTGTAGAAGGCACTTCAGGGGCTTCAGAAAAAAGTTTCTCAAATTGTGTCAGCTCTCAGAAGCTGGGAAATACAAAACAGATTCCGTTCAAAACACTCTTGGATCATTATCACTGTATATATAGCCATTAAAGTCTAATTGAAATATAGAAAATCAGGAAATAAGAGAACCAAAGCTAAGTTTTTCACATGTGATCAAAAAACATATGGGAAAAAAACAGAGTGGGAAAAAGGTCAGCAGTTAAATAGCAAATAGAGGCCTCAATGCAATTTCTGCTTTTAAAAAAACAGATGGGAGATTCAGCACAATTGCAGCGAGGGAGTTCTAATGTCCTGCTGAAGGTTCGTTTCTCCTTCATCACATAGTAAAAGCTTTTTTGAAAATGCTTAAATGAAAACTAGCTCCTAATCACATCCTGGCAACACAAAGACAGCATGATGCTCTGTACAGCACAGCTATTTTTGATGAAAATTTTGGGAACAATGCACAGAATTGCTCTGAATTTTGCCTGTTGTCTAAAAGAACCATCCTGACATTGGAAAACTCCAAGCTCTATGTATCTCTTACCACATCTGCTTGTCCATGGTTTCATTTCAGCCATTTTTTGCTCATGTGAATATTGATGAGAATGGGCTGCTGCAGTAACTCTTTAGTGTCAGAAAGTGTATTTTCATTGAGGGCATATTCAGGGAAATTACATTGATAAGAAATGGACTTTGTGAGATTTTCTTGACTGTATCTTTCACTTGGTTTCTGCCTTTTTTAGTAGCAAGTCCTGTTCAATAGACCATGAGTCAGAGATCTTATTTTGTTGTATTAAAAGGAGGTGTGCAAATCAGGCTGAGATTTATGCCAAATGAGATCCCAAGAGGAATATTTCATTGCTCCTGTATTTCTGAAGGATGTCAATCCTAAACAGGAGAAATGTGGAATCTCAAATTGGTGTCCCAGCAGAACCTTTCTCATTTTTTTTCACAGGCATTTAGAGAAATGTTTTAAATGGCAGAAGTTATAGTTTGGTAATCTTTTTTTACAAGAATTTTTGGGGGGTTGGTGTTGTGGGTTCATTTTTTTCAAAAATTTTGTTGATTTAATGGGTGAATGAGACAATGAGTGCTACGTTTTGGATTGGAATACACATAGAGGTAGGTGGCAAGCTGTGACTGTGGACTATCAGTTTTCCAGTGCTTCCTCTCCAAACTAGGACACATGCTAGGACATATAATATAATAATTTACAGTGATATGCAGCCATTGTATTACTATCTCTCAGTTTCAGGCATTTGCTATATCTGAATGTGTCACACAAGCAGGAACAGCGCTCTTCTACTATCATTTTACTGATATTTATCTATATTGACTGCTCAGGACCAAGTAAGTGTATGTAATGAAGTGTATAAAATGGAAACCTATTTCCATACAATTTGACAGGTCTAAGTGTGTAATTTTGCCTGTTATAGTCAGAACATTGTGTTTTCAATGTAAAATAGAAGATTCAGTAAAGAATAAATGAGTAGCTGTGTAGCTTACTTGTCTATACTGGAATCCCATCCAGAATTATTCTCTTTCAGTGCAGACCATAATTGTGATAGGATATTTGTACAAAATGTTTGGGGGTTAAAATGTTTATTTTATGGTATGAGCTTTCCAGCCTTTTACCAAAAATCAATTTTCTATGCATGCTGATGCTAGATTTGCTAATGGAGCCACCCTAATACTGACAGCAGGGCATTTGTGACTTTATCTTTCTTTTTTTATTTTCTTTTCTTTTTCATTGTTCTCAAACATTAATATTACTGAAACTACAAATAACCTTGTTAGAGATCCTGAGGACCCTGAAGTTGTTGCTTTAATGATATTCAAAATATGGTTCAAAATTCTCAGCACACTTTCTGTCCCATTGACTTAATTCTGTGTTTCCTGCCCAAGATCATTTGTTTTGTCAGAGTGACTCCTGGCTATGTAGCCGGGGATGTTCTAAATGTCTAATTGGACATCAGCAGAATACTGAAAAACTGGCATTGCTATTTGGACAGAAACAAATTTCTATCAGAACAGTGGTTAGAGTGATACATTGCACCAGAATGTTGGAAATAGAAAACAAGCCCAGTACTTCATAAACCTTCGAAAGCAAAACTTTAAAATGAGAATTCTCTATGGAAAAGCACTGCAGGTATCATTGCCTACTGCTGATTAAGCTGTAATCCCATTGAATTTCTGGGGAAACTACAATAATTTCTTTGCATGAACATATTCAGTACTTTCTGGTTTAAATAAAATTTTTGACATGGGAAAAAAAGCTTGGCACCTGCAACATAAAGGGTGCAAGAGAGAGAAGAAGAACCTTAGAGGATTATTGTTCTAATCTTCTTCCTTAAAAGTAAATGGTAATGTAAGTAGTATTGTTTTATCTCCAGCGTGGGCAGAATTGGCCCCTTTTGGGCCTTTAAACCTATTGTCTTTAAGGTGGTGTGTTTTGTCTTGAGGAGGAGAGTAGTAAAGCTGCAAATCTGACAGTGTATGTTATCACCCAGATGGAACATTAGGGAGGTATTCATAAAAACTGAATTTCACCTGGTGAGGTTTATCACCCCAGATTTCCTCTACAGACAGAAAGAGATCTGCTTTAAATCACCCCCTGCCAGAGGCCCCTCTGGAGGGAAGCAAACCCCAGTGACTACTGCTGCCTTTTCTCCTTCTGAGTGTTCTCCTGATTGCTCAGTTGTGTTCCAAGCTGCTCTGTTTCCCAGATACTCACACACGGATATTCACACACACACAGATATTCTGATTACTGAATTGCATGAAATATAATTCAGCCTTGCAATAATGGCCAATCACACTCTGTTTATATGGATGATAAATCTCTGTCCCACAGGTATTCATTCCTCTCATGATGTATAGTAAGGCTTTAACTTTCATCACAGTGGTTAAAGCATCCAATTGCATGAATGGATTTAGGTAAAGAGCTTTTAAAATGTTGTAACTCAAGCTCACAATTTTTTACAGCTTTCATATCTTCATTTTGCTCTGATTTGCATCCATGGTCCAAGTAAAAAGAGTATGCTGAAGATAGAGATAAAGAGTAAAATGATGCTGTACAGGCAACCTCGAGTGTGCCAGGCTGGAGGAGACTTTTTCAATCCAGACATGTCTAATTACTACAGAAGGGTTCATAAACTAAGCCCACCTGGGCCATAACTGTGATACTGCCTTCTAAAAAAAACAATTATGATTTTGTTTGTATTAAACCAGGTATTGCTAAAAGTAAGTGAAAATAGAGCTTCTTCAGTACTCTGAGTAGACTTTTTTCTCTTCTGCAGAAATAGGTTTACAAGACCAAATTAGATTCTGGCATGATTAATGCCTCTCACCAAATTCTTGCAGAGTAGCAAATTAGTTTATAGTGATTTTCTTGAAAACAAATTAAACGGCTGCACAACATCACAAGAATAGAGATGTTCTTCATAGCATATGGATAAATGATTCAATGGAAGTGAGATGTAATCAAACTGAAAATGTAATCCAAATGTTTCAAATATTACTGTCCATTGTAGAAAGATGTGTAATTACTTGCATTTTAATGCATGATGTAACATACAGTGGCAGAGCAGCAAGGAATTAATCTGCATGAGATTTGCACATATTCTAAGTAGAGTATTCCCTTTTCAGTGTTTTTATTATCATTCTGTTAAAAACAATGTGACAAGAAGATTTGACCTCGGGCTGCACCAGGGGAGGTTTAGATTGGCTATTAGGAAATACTTCTTCACCAAAAGGGTTGGAACAGCCTGCCCAGGGGAGTGATGAAAGCACCATTGCTGGAGGTGTTTAAAAGACAGGTGAAAGTGGCACTCAGGGATGTGTTTTATTGGTGGGCTTTGCAGTGTTAATGGTTGGACACCCATGATCAGGAGGGTCTTGTCCAACCTAAACAATTTAATGGTTCTATGGTTCTTGTGTTCCAGGAGGGCTTGAGTTGAGAAAAGAGGGTGGGAGAAAGAAGCTCCAGTGAGTCAATTTTAGGCTGCCCCATTCCATTTCTGTAGTCTCCAGCTCCCCACTGGGTCCACTTCACCAGGACACTGCTTGAAACATCCCAGAGTGCATTGTCACCTTCCCTTTGTCCGTATCCAGAGAGACCAAACAACCCATGCTGGCTCTCAGTCACAGGCAGGCTGGATAGTTGAAAGGTACCAGATGTTGTACAGACCTGGATTTCAGACCAAACTATGGATATCTCACTCTGAAAGGGAAGGAGAATTGCCTGACTGCATAAAAAAAAAAGAAAAAAACAGAAAAAAAAATCCCTACTGCCCCTGTGGAGTACAAATATTTCACACAAATATGTAGGGCCATTTCCTTTTCACAGTGAGAAAATTTGGGAAAGGATGAACATTTCTTCTAAGAGCCTTTATTGTATAGTCTGCATTTCCCACAAACTGACAGCAGGTAATTTATAAGTCTGTTCTGGGAATAAGAATTTCTTAGTCCCTTATAGATAGCCCTTATTACTAAATAGCAAAGGTGTAATAAAAAGGAGCATGACATCTTCTCTCTACTAGTGTGTGGCTATTTAATTCCACACTATCATTATTTAGTTTATTATTGTTATGGTTTAAGCTCTGTCTCATATTTTACTTATTTAATTAAGTCATATGCAAAAGAAAAGGAAAACATACCTCCTGGCCTCTTGGCTGTCTTCCCATCTTGCAAAAATTATCACTGAAAAAAAAAATGATGGGGTTACTTGCCCAAAGTAATTTCCTAGTTAGTTTAGTTTGTTTAATATATCTTTCCGAAAGTAAGAGCGGTGTCAACGTAAAATACACATTCATGCACCAAACAGGAAGAGAAGCCCATAAAAAGACTGTGAATTTGAGGTGCTGTCAGCTTGTTCTTTTAAAAATAATCTAATTCAAATAAAAAAAAACATTCAGTATGACAGGGTATGAAGATACTTATTGTTCTTGGCAGATGCTTATGATTATTTTTCTCTGTGACTAAGTCTGCGATCTCTGGATACTGTCTAGGCACACCTGCCAGATCAGGAAACTCGGATACACATGAAGGATTTGTCTATTTTCTGACTTTGAAATGAACTTAGATCTGTTGTGTTCTTCTAGCCATATACAGTCTTGAACTTCAGATGACTCTTAGTTTTTCTCCTGGAAAGTACTCAAGTATCAGGTTTGTACCTGCTTAGGAGGGGCCTTTGTGCACCATGTTTTTAAATACCAAATTTTGTTCTGGTTCTGTTCTATGTGCATTCTGGATATCTCCCAGCATCACTTGATCCATAGCAGAGGAGTATGCAGCACCAAGAACAGGCTGCCCTTTTCAGTCATGAAAATGAAGCCTGAGTTGGTCTGCTTGGAGGCAGTTTGGTTGAGAACACAGGAACAACCAGAAAATTGTGAAACTATTGCTAAACAACTAAATTGAATATGACTATTTCTAGCACAGTATCTCACAGAAAGTGAGAGAATTTCTTCCATGGGTACTCAGAAACACTGCCTAGTAACAATCTTCTAGAGTGTTATGCTCCTTCTAAAATGCTATGTTCCCCCACTATTACAGACATTATGATGAACATATTTTTTCCATGAAGAATAAATATGTGCATCCATAAACATGATGGTCAATGTGATCTTTTTCTTCAAATTAAGAAGTAGGTAGTACAAAACTTCATTATTAACTGGGGGGATTGTATATAATTTGTATGTATATATATAAAAATTGTTACATAATTGCATATTTATGTTATATAAATGCATAATTTTGGTATATATATGCATATACCATTAATTCACATATTATATACATAGTGTATTTTTCAAACAGTATTTTTATAGAATTGAAATATTGATAAATGGCAAAATTCATTAAAATTCCCTACATTATAACTGATAGCTTTATTGATGAACATGAAATTGCCTCCATTGGCTTCACTGTGTGCTATGCTGACTTTCATGAAGCACCACAGTCTGTGATTCTCATCATTTAGCGCATCTTCAAACAGCTCATATCCATTTCTACAGACTTCCATGGGCAATAAGTCTTCCACAATGGCAATATTTTGAGTAAGAGATCCTTTATGATGAAAGGAGTCTGTCCATTATGGGGTGAGCATGTAGAGTAATGCCACTTTTTAAAGAATTAACAGATGGAAGGGACACAAAGACTTGTGGGCACTGAAGGGTGCAGCTGTGACTTTAATAATATAGTATTTACCCAGTCTTTTCTGTTTAAGTCTCTCTGTATGGCAGCTGGCATTTTATTTTCGTTGCTTAAAGTCACCTTAAACAATGACTATAATTTTGGTTGAAATGTCAAACAAATCTAATTGATCTACCTGACTCGTCGTTGTTTTATTGTCTTCAGGTTTCTGAATGTTCTGATTCTGCATAACAATGATGTGTAGAAATTTAATCAAATGAAGACATCTATCCAAATGTTATGTCTGAATAATGCATATTCAAATTGAAAGGAAACATTTCCAGTTACCTGCCTAATCTGAGGTCATTCTTTGTTCCCTTACTTTTAACAAAAGAGATAGTAAGAATTCCATGCATTTCTCATTAAAATGAACAATAGAGGAGGGAAAAAATGTTTTAAATATGCACACCATTATGTAAGACTAATTTTTTCAATGTAGGGGGTTTTTTTCTACTTTTAGAGATAGTGTAGCCTTACATCAGTTCAAATGTAGTTGTATACAATCAGAGGAAAAATGTTTAAACATCCCAGCATGGGTATTTCCATTTAAATCTGATTACAGTGAAATAAAACTGTAGCTATTAAAGGTTTAGAAGAACTACAAATACAAGCAGTAAAAGAAGACAGTTAGTAAATGAGGTAGTAAAACATTTCAGCAGGGCAAACAGTTTATAGCACTCAGCCTTCCTGTAGCAGACTGTGCTATTCACCACAGACCCGTGCACTGTTCCCCGAACTGCACTTAAACCTGCAATTAACCTTTCACGCCTAATGAAGCTGTTTTGCTGCAAAATTAAAATATATAGTACTGCTTGTTTTTACAGAGACTGGGAGGAAAGCATCTCAGAATGAATGACTTTTTCAGATGCTCTTGTTTGAGTGCAGGATTGCAGGGCTGTTTGTATATAAACCGTGAATGTGCTTTTCAAGGTAATCTCATTTGATTTGCTGTATTTTATCCCTCTACTTATTAATAGTTTTACACTATTGTAAAAAAAAAAAAAGGAAAAAAGTCACACCCCAGTAATTTTATGATTAGAGACTTCCTGAGAATAAACTGTTACCATTTAACTTCCATTAGGAAAGACAATAGTTCTGCTAAAGATAACCAAGTTCATATTGCTTCCTCTGGTGTTTTCCTCATTGTGGATGCAATTATCTCTTACAAAAATATACTTTCCACTTGCAATTTGACTGGGCTTACTTCTTAATGACTTGTACATGCATATCCTTAAAACAAGCTAGAGGTTGTTTGAGCTGCATAAAACTAGGTCAGGTTATTTCTATAACATTTTGTAGAAAAACAAACTAAATTTAAAAATAGGGCTGGTTCTGCAACTAAGATTGAATTTAGAGAAATTAGAGGTGACCTGTTGAGTCTCCATGTGGGATCCTTACTGATTCCACTGTTCCTTTCTGCCATGCTGCTCAAGAGTCAGAAGTAACCAGAGACCATGTACTGATTTGGAAAATACCAGTTTGGATGTTAGGTAGGATACTTAAACAGCAGCATTCAGAGACAGCGGGTAAATGTAATAACTTAGGAGTTGAGGTAACACATCTAGAGCGCTGTACAATTTACAGTTCCAACTTCAATGACTGTAAATGTATTCACATTTATTATTTAGATAAAAAACCTGTAACATCAAGGGAATGTTTTGGTTTTGGTAGGGTTTTTTTAATGAATATTTAAGCCACAGCATTTCTTCTGGTTTATTTTGATGTAAATTCTCCTTGCTCAAAGTGTCTGTGCACAAGCTTGACTTGGTAAATGAAATTCCTTTAGACTGCCAGTCTGAAATAATGAATTGTTCCCCTAGTTAATTGTATTGCTTTGATAACAAGGAACTATGCTGGGCGTAGAGAACATAATAAATGAATTTCATCAGATGATTTGTGTGATGTTTTGAAAAATGATCTTCTGTAGTGACCTGATTTTAATGGAATTCTATCAACATGCCAGTACATCCCAGTATGCAGTGTTAGACCTAAGGATTCCTTTTTGTTAGTTGTTGTACTAAGTGAGGTTAGTTTAATACATCCAAATATATTTTAAAATAGCTTATTCAATTAAAAAATCTCTTTACTAATAATATTCCTTCTGTTTAGCATAGTCCCTAATCCTAGCTGTTGAAGATAGGATGAGATGTAAGCAATCATCAAAATGTTATTTAGGTTTTAACCCTGAATTTGCTAATACCTAAGTTTATTGCTTAAACTTTAAAGGTGCCTCAAAGATTTCAACAATTTAATTTGTCAAAGTCCAATTTTAAGCATCACTGGCTCATGCCATGAAGTATTTGTGTATGTGAGAAAAAACAACTTGATTAATCTTGGCTCTTACATATCCTGAAATGTATCAATGATAATTGTACTTAGCATTTTACAGTATCCTGCATTTTTAAAATCTGTATGCATATTAATTACTTCTTGCAATTTTTTTGAAACTTAAGAAAGGTACTGTTACCAGTGTGTAATAGCATAGATTTTTCAGGATACTGAAAACCTGAATTCAATCTATATATGATGTATCTTATATTATGAAAGAAGTCTGTAGCAACACTTGTTAGTGAAAAACAATTTTTGGACAGTTTCTTAGTAGCTAAGAGCTATAATGAGGGATTGCATGAAAAGTATTGCAAAATTGGAATCTGTGTAATAGATAAATTGAGTTTGATATTGGCTTGAGATAAGAAATAGAGACTGCCTGTTAAACATGGTGAAAGTGTTTTCAGAGGTTTCCTTGGAGAGGGGTTGGAGAATGAAAAGTTTTGGGCTGCATGGAAAACCATGCAGCCAACATTTTGGGTATCTGTAGATGTGGTTTTTGTGGTTTGTTTGCAGTAAAAAGTATAAATTATGTGAATACTCCTAATCCATTTGATTGCAATATCACCTGTGTGAATTTAAAAGCCTAGAACTAGCCTGTATTAAGTGTATTGTTAATCTCAGCATTTTAGAAGTCGTTAATTTCTAGAAATGATGCAGTAGCAAGGAAATGGAAGAGTAAATTCTTAAAACATTAGCTTCTTAGGTGTGGAAGGGAAGCTGAATGAGGAGTGGCTGAGGTCACTTGGTCTGTTCAGCCTGGAGGAGACTGAGGGGAGACCTCAGTGCAGCTCCAGCTTCCTCATGAGGGGAAGAGCAAGGTCAGACACTGATCTCTTCACTGTAGTGATCAGTGACAGGATCCGAGGGAACAGCCTGCAGTTGTGTCAGGAGAAATTTGGGCTGGATATTAGAAAAAAAACACTTCATCTAGAGGATGGTTGGCACTGGAACAGGTTCCCCAGGGCAGTGGTCACAGCACTGACAGAGTTCAAGAAGGACATGAACAATGCACATGGTGGGGTTCTTGCTACTGTCCTGTTCAGGGCCAGAAGCAGGACTTGATGGTCCTTGTGGGTCCTTTCCAACTCAGAATATTCTGTGTTTCTATGATCCCTAAGCATGTTGGTCTATGTCCTTGGCTATACCCTGTTAAGATTACAACATGTCATGAAATATCAACAAATTAACCAGAATCTAAACCAGAAGAGTTTTGGTGAGTTGAAGACTTAGAATTTATTCAGGCCATCGTGCTTCACTACTTCTTTACAGATCTGTGCTTTCTATAAAGATATTTTTGTGTTAAATCTTAACCTCTGGATATTCTGATATTCCCCAATTAAAGAGGCACATATATATATACATTTGCAAAGGCAAATATTCAGGGGTACAATGTTATCCTAGATGCAGTTTCTGTTTCTCCCTTATTTTCTGATTTGATGATTTTATCAATTTCTAAATGCATGCTCATACATTTAATATGAGAAAATTCATGTCTGAAAGCTTCTGGTCCACTTAACCAGGAGAATGGTCATAAAGAGAAGGCATGCTAAGATCACACAGCAAATCAGTAAGAGACACAAATGGAGCTCAGTTCTCCTTATTTCCAGTCTGGTGTCTTGACTGCATTTTTTCCTTCCTGTTACCAAGTAGCGTTTAAGAAAGTGAGAACTTGTTATCTGACTTTGAAATGAAACTGATCACTTCTGGGAAAGTACATAAACTTCCCTTGAAAGAAACCATCACGCTGCTCTGGAATTCTTCTCAGGAAAGCTGAGCATTAAATTTTGTTTTTCTTTTATTTATCTTACAGGTCTTGCAATTGCAAGTGCTCTGATAGACATTTCACAACAGAAGCCTGCGGACTGTAAAGATAAGAGTTCAGGAGTCCGAAATCGAAAACATCACCTTTCAACACGTCAAGGAACTTGTGTCTGAGAGTCAAAAACTACAATTGTATATTCTGTAATGTTTTCTTTTTAAATGGCTTCCATTGAAAGCTATACTACAGCCTCAGTTTTTATGGAGGCAAATCTATGGGTGAACACATGAGGTACTGTGCTCTGTAATAGTCACACAGCCTGCTATCCCCCAAAGCTGAACTAACTGTGCTAGGTATGAGTATGCTTGGTGAGCTTTAAAAAAGAGTGGATCCTGGTATCAACAAAATACAAAATCAAATACCGAGTATTCTTAATCCTGAACATATCAGAGCAGGGAAAATCCTTGGACAGGACTAGGAGAAAATTCACAATTTTTTTGTAACAAAGAAACAAATTGTATAATTAAAAACTGAGCAAATTCCAAGAATCTAAAGGAAATTTTTTTATAGCTTAATGTAACAATGGGAATTGTACAGTTCTTTCCTTGTAATTGGCATTAAGATTTCTTTCCAGCAAGCAGGAACTGAAGAGAATTATTTGGATTTAGGTGTTTTTTATCATTGTCCACAAGACTTAGGCAGCTTTTGAATTTAGCAAAGGTGTATCCCAAGAACACCACATGTAATATTTGAAAGATAATTCTATTAAATAGTATGACTTGAGCATTTAATTATTTTTTTTTTTCCACATCGGAAGAAAACCTCATAAACATAATTTGGACTGCAGAAGAGTGATGGGTGGGCTTTCTTTTCTGTACCTCAGAGTTTGTCCTGAATTAGGGATATTTTACAAAGAGGGTCCTCCATGCCAAGTAAATGATCAGCAAAATTAATTGAGCATGGAAAAGCTGCTTTACAATATTTTTTCCCAAGAGAGTCTCCAAGACTGCAAATCTAAGGAAAGTTGAACATGCTGTTATTCAACCTGCTCCCTTTTCAATACTGAAATTTGCTAGTATCTATATATTGTCCTGACCTGTAAGCAGAAGAGATTAATCCCAGTCAGCACATTGGCTCTTGTTTTTATAATAAAGTATGGATATTTTCTTTCCCCACAACTGCAGAATTTCATCTCATTGTCACTTTAGCACCTGTTAAGGAATTACTCTATATAAATAAATAAATGTTTAAAAATCTATCTTGCTTCTACCATCAGCTGTCAAATCCCACAACCTCACACAATCAGTGCTCAACAACAAAAAGCAAATGAAAGAATTTCCTTTGTGAAGGACTTTACTCCTTGGGGGGCTCAGTAGCCACAGGATAACCTGGCAACCAGCTTTAATGGCCCTTGGTCTTTTTATTTGCTCAAAATTCATGAACATAGAAAAGAGTAAGGGAATGCTAAGGGGCAGGCAGCAGATGTATCATATTCTCATTCATGCATTGCACACTGACAGAGTGTAATATGAAACCAGTAGTTTTGTACAAGCTTGTTGAAAGTATAGTTTCTCAACTCCAAATTTGCCACCATCCTAGTACAGGAGAGTGATACAGAGGTATAAATGTCTCATGTAATGATAGACTTTTGGTAAATATGAAAGATATAAAAAGATAATTGATGTTTACTACTTTATCTGTATTTTTTATGTTCTTTTTATTTCAGAAAGATGATGACATTTTACTGTTTATAGTTGACTACATAGTTACTTGCATGCCATGGTGGTGCAGTAGCAGTAATAAAGCCCTGTTGTGAGTTGTGTTTATTTCCTAAAGCCATTCATACATAGAAGTACTCAGCTTAATTTGGATGAGGACTAAATGTAAAAATAATTATTAAAAAGGAACAATTGTACAGTATGTAGTTATATCTTATACAGGAGTGTTAGGTTGCATCTAACCATGACTGCTCTATTGTTTTGATAAATTATGCACTTATGAATTATGGTATAATTATTTCTTATACTGGCATGATTGTTTCAGTATTTTCATATCTTAAAATAAGATTATTATCTTAAAATAATACCATCTTGTGACTTTTATTGCCTATTCTGACCTCATATAACCCAAAACTTTAAAAATTCATTTTTAAAGGTTCTGTTGGGAACTTTGAACCAGTGCTACTTAGCCTAGTGAAAAAATTGTCCTTTGAAAACAGCCCTTTCTGCCAGTTTTAAAGTTAATCTGTTCAAGTGAATATAAACTGATGGGACTGGTTTACATGATGCATACACCTGGGAAAAAGAAAGAGCCACTTGTCTGGAATATATTCCAAACTCTGTGTTATCCTCAATCTAAGCATTTCACATGAGAAATATACAGTGTGTTTTGTGAATGTACTGGAAACCCCATCCACAGAAAGATCATCCAGTCCTGTAGGAGAGCTCTGGCTGTGCTCACTCATACAGGATTGTATTCTTCTGTATTTCAACCAGAGTTTGAAAAATACTTGAAAATCAGGTGTGAGTTTTAAAGGGATTAAAATATTTTGTTGCGACACTGAAGATAGGCAAATAGCGATCAGCCATTTTCCTCTGTTTTCAGGTAAAAATGTTGTTTTACTGTACAAGAAAAGCATGTTTGTCATGGGATCATTCAGCATTTCCCTTCACTCTGAGAATATTTTTTCTGAAGTGTCTTTCTACTCCCAGGACCCCTGATTGCATGCAAGTTAGTAAATTCATATAATAATGAAGTAAATAAAAAATACTTATATAATGGCCACACTTAAAACCAAGAAGTCTGCAAACACATACCAAAGCTTTCTTTTTGGAAGGTATAAATAGCATAAATGTCTGATAACTACGTTTTGCTAGTTGTTGACAAGTGCAAACTTTTTGGTAATGACCACTGTACATCAGATGAGATGTTTTATGAACGGTCCCATTATGATTGTATCAAGAAAAGGCCATATTTTTTTTAAACCCTGTTGTCCAATTTAGCTTTGGAATCCTTTCTTAGAGTCAGAAAATGTTGAATGGCCTGTTTTACTCTTAATGTGATTTATATTGGATAAAAGATAAATAAATGCTGTTTTGGTAAGTAAGACCCAGTGAAGTTCTGATTGTCAGGATTCAACCTCCCCCTCCTCAGTCTGTGGATTCTGCTGAGGGAAATCCAGCAGCCAAAATTACTGTTCCAGGAGATAGCTTGTCCATGGTAACATGGGTTTAATACTTCAGTTCTTCTTTGTATTTCTATATTTATATAAAATCCTGAAAATACTTCAGTCGAATTTGCACACTTCAGAATATTTGCTTCCATTCATTACATTCCTATGAAATGTAATGAAATGTTTGTTCACCTGTACAAAAAAAAATTTAGAAAGGTTATCAGTATGCTGCCACTATTAAAATTATTTAATAAAAAAGGTCAAATTTTTGACATGTTGAGGCATGAATATACCATTAAGGAACATTCGAATTCATCTGATTTGAGAATTTTTGTAGCTGACTGCTCTTTTTATACATAGAGTTTTCTTTCATCTTCCCAAATTAAAAACATTTTGACAATTTCAGATTGGGGCGTGGAATTTGTTATGTGTAAAATCTGCAGCAATAATTATTTTCTAAATAATTTAATGTAGAGGCTGGAATCCTGATGGTAAGAATTTTAGTTTGGGATCACTTTAACAGATGTTCAATCTTCATGCATAATAACTTTCCTGGTATTCATATAAATTATAAAATCATCATGTATCTAATTTCATTACCAATTTTTTAAAAATCATCTGAAAGGTTTCTTGACAATAAAGAAAAATTCTCTGTTAAAGGTGATTTACAATTCTGTTTTTTTATAAGCAAAGTTGTCCTGTTCAGAATGTTCAGCATTACTGGGGAAAATTAAATAAATTAACTGTATTTTTTCCGCTCTCTGAGGTGCAGAATTACCTGAAAAACTGTAGTTTGCTGATACTTATTTCCGATCTAGAATAAAGTATGGAATATCCAAGGCTATTTTAGGGGCTTACAACAAATAACAACAAGCCCAGAGATGTCTGCAGGTGGCCAGAACTTCCCATGCTCTCTTCAGTTGTACTTCCTCATTAAATACTAACAACAGAGAAAAAAGATGGCAAAAAAAGTCCTTGCACAATCTGGGCTTGGATAGCTCAGGGCCATACATTGGTGTTTCAGCTTTTCCTTATTTAATGCAATTTTACTTTCATAAGGATTGTTTATATTTCTATATGTCTGCCTATATGGATGGCCACATGTGGCCATTTCCATGGCTGCAGGTATTTCTGATTTGGAAAATCATCATCTTGTACATATAGCTGGAATTCTAGTGGCTCTCTGAAATTTATTGTGAGCTGAAAAGGGACTAATATCACCCCAGGCTTGGTCATGTATGCTGAAACTTTTTTTTTTTCCTTGAAAAAACATTTCTGTCACCTTACTGCTATGTTAAAAACTGCCTTTTTCTAAAATGAGAAAGCAAGAGTAGAACTGATGGGCAAGCCAAACAATTATTTTTAAAGCATATGTGTATGTGCCTATATATATATTATATTATATATATATATAAAATGGATTATGTGGTTGGTTTCACAGCTGATCTAAATCAGAGCATTCTCTGTTTCCTCACATATTCTCACACATATTATATTGAAATATATAAAGGTTAACTTAGTGATTGTTTATGTACATAATAACAGCCCTTTCTACAGAAATAAAATCTTAAGTGTGTTTGTCCTTCTGAGGGAGGATATAGAAGTGTGTTGAAACACTGTATAGAAAATGTTATCTATTATTATCAATTGTGTATCAGTATTTTCAGCATGTCCAAGACTGAGTGCAGAAGGTGAGGCAACTCCTGTCCTTTTGTATCCTTCGTTTTCTGCTTTATTTTCCTGTAGTAGTTCTTACATGCTAAGATCAGAGTCAATAATACAGAAAGAATATTAATTCTGACAGAATTGCTACGCACTTAATGACAGCTGTTTGTCTTTTTATGATATTATCAAAACAATGCTTAGCTATGCTATTTTCCAATTTTAGTAAATGCCTTTTTCTAAAAGACCTTTCATTGGACAAGAAGCAAGAAAAAAGTAAGATGGAGCCCTTCAAATACACTTCAAGACCTAAGAGATATCAGACACATTCTGCTGAGGGTTTGTGTCTTTTTAACAATTATTCTAAGGTCAGTATTTATAAAAAGTCATTTTTACTTTATGATTTTTAGGGATTAACATGAAGCAAAATTTATTTTTTCATGTGAAGTCCTGATGGTCTCTTAAGACCTTCAGTTATAAAATGTAATTGAGAAAAAATAAACATAGTTTTGGAACACAATGTTTAGGCTAAATCAGCATGGATGTTTTCATGTTTTCACTCTACACAAATTGTCTGTTTCCTAAAACTTCCTCTCAGACAAGAAATTTGTCAATCCTCCTGCAAGTCTCCTCTTCCCCATCCCTTCCCAAAGCACTAAGAGCCAAATTGTCAGGTATGAAAATCTTTCAAATATATGAATACAGGTAATTTTGTTTCTGCTTCTATTGGTGGTGGAAATATGGCCAGGAAAGGTTTCCTAACTGAATACTTAGGCATGATAAAATTAACTTTAGAAATAACATAGGAATATTTAAGATTAATTAATTAATGTATTGAAAGTACTCAGAGCTCTTTATTGATCTAAAAGTAACATTCACTGGAAGAGTGCTGCATGTATTTTAGTTATTAAGTTATTTAGTACAAGGTTCATTTCATAGTGCAAGGTGTTAGTGTTTTATACCACAACTCGAGACAAAATTTTAAAAAGCAACAACTAAACCAAATTATTTGCTGGCAGATATTCAAACTCTGTGACTTTTCATATAATGATGGTCACAGAATTTGTTCTTGATTCTGCTAATTTATGTCATTTTCCTTTTCTTGGTAAATGTTTTACTAGTCTATTCAATTTATTGGTATTTTTTATTATTTGGGCTTATTAGATGTCTGATTTTAGATTATTTCTTCTTGGTTTTTCTTCTTCAAGTAGCCATTTTTCATTCAGCACCTTCTGTTTCGTTCAGTTGCCCAGACCATAGGATCCCAAAGGTGCTCCACTATTTTGTCCACTGTAGTCTGAAAATGTCAGTGAGTGTAACATTTTAACCATATTGAAGAATATCTGGGATAATGCATTTCCATGCCTTAATCCCTCATTTATATTGGGCCAGAGATTTTACACCTTCTTTGTGCTCCATCTTCTTTGCAAATTTTGACTATGCCTGTTAAAAAATGTCTTATGGGGTTTGAAGTGCCTCCAATGTGGCTCAAAGGCCACAATATAGCATCATAAGATTTCTTAAAATCTTGAAGTGTGTGTATTCATTCTGACTATAGTGTTAGTCATGTCTTCAAATACATCATGATTATTTAATACTTGGAAGAATTCTTTTTCCAGAATCCAAATTGGTGTTGCTGAAATGCTCCTGCTTTATTAAAACACAAACAAATAAAATCCCCATAAAAACAGCCCCCCAAAAATGTAAACCCTTCTGAGAAAGCTTTTTAGGCTTTCAGAAATACACAGGCACTCTCTCCACATTGCATTTCTGAAAACCACTTTCCATTGCTCTGAAATTTTTTCAGCTATCTGAAATCAACAGAATTATTCTGTACAGCCTTTGGCTTTGTTTACCTCCTTCTGCTTTTAATAATTTAATGGCAACCATGTCAACACACAGTGCCAAGTTCTTCCCAAAGGCTTGTAATTGCCTCTTGGATCATCCCTTCAGAGCTGAGCTTCACAAACAGCTCAGGCCCACCCCTTTGTAACTTTCTTCTTTGAAAAGGAAGGATTTTCATTGTTCATCAGATTGGCAAAAGAATTATGTTCTTTCCTCCAGGCGAAGATTCTGCTCTCTTCTCAGGCATTCATGTTCTTTCTCTGCCACATCCTCTCCACCATGCCCTCAAATGTTCTGAAGTGGCTTTGTCTCTTGGCATTTTATTTTGATTCAATCTCACCATGAACCTGATCCAGGTTCCGAAGACATGCAGTCCTTTCCACATTCTGATCCTCATTCCTTTCCAAAATCATTGATCTTGCCTCTTGGGAGTATACTGTTGGTTTCTTCAGCAGTTCTCCTAAAGCATCTCCAGTCATCTTACACTTCATCTGTACACTTCAAATAGAAATATTCCAAAGCTTCAAACCTGTCCTTAGTTGCTACTCAATTTCTCTAATTGCTCACAGTGTGTAAGCTTTACTTGTAGCATTTATGTTTGTCTCTGCTGGGACAAGCCTGTGTCCTGTAGAGACATTTAGTTTTAATATCCAGCCAGCTTCTCCCATTTTTGGGGCTTTTCTTGTACCATATGCTCTCAAAGTGTTCCATGACCTCAGGGTCCACCCTTTTCTTAGACCTCTCTATTACCTGCCTTCCCAAGATTTAGTCAAGAGTTTTCTAAGAATTTGTTCTTCTTTACAAGAAAAGACCTTGAATTCTAACAAGTAATGTTTTAATATGACCCCTCTCCTTTAGCCTGCCCGGGTTTTTACAGTCAGCAGAGCTTTAAGAGTCAAATGTGTGTCCAAGGTATTATTTTATGCCATGGTCCAAGCAACTCTGGCTAGAGCTGGTGTGCTGTCATTGCCTAATTTCTGTGGTGCAATAGATCTGGGGGCTGTTTTCTGCAATATTTGGAGGGTTAGAGGGGAATGTTTGAGAAATCAAAATATTTTAAGCCAATGATTCATATTACTGTAAAGGTGTTCTTTTATTACTTAACCAGATTGGCATTTCATAGGGTTTGCCTCTCACAGTCCCATAAAAAGGAAAACATGCAACTGTATGGTCTCTTCATGACTAAGACACTGAAGTTGCTAATGTTACACTATGTTATCATTTAGTTTATTTCATAAACTAATCCATTTTTCAAAAGAGGCCTTATAAATTGTGCAGCTTAATGTTACCTCAAAATTGAAGCACTCAGAACTTGCCATTTACCTTGTTCAACCTTCTGGTACAACAAACTGCATTTTTAATAAGAATTACCAACCCACAAGGAGTGCTTCGAGGCCTGGGTGGCTTTCACCTGCTTTGCAAAACCTTGTTTTGATGGCAAACAACACAGGACTGCAAAGTTTCTTTATTTGTGTTCCTGTGACAGTGCAATGTGCAAGCAATAGTTTTGCTGTCTGAGAATATCAGCTTGTTCATTTTATAGTCTCTAAAAATGAAGGCCAACAGGAAGGGCAGCAGTAGATGTACCCATTAAGATTATAACTTCAACAACAAAACCAGCATCACTAAATTCTAAATAAGTAAAATTTAAACCAGGAACAACAGCATATTCAGGTTTCTGATTTCTCAGAATCAGAAGGCTCTTAGGATGTGATAGACAGGTGAAGGTCTTTTTCACAGCAGAAGAGACAAAATGAAGTGCTTATCTAACTCATATTTACTCCAAATGGTACATTTGTGCTCACACACACACACACACATAAATATATATATTGATCTCATCTACAGAAGTATTAGTTTGGCTTAAGGTCAGTGGTCTTGCTTGCAAATATGTAAAATGTCTCTCTGCATAAAGCGTGGTGTCTTCTAGAGGCTTCAGGAGTTTTCCAACTTTCCTTTCTAGTTTTACATCAAATAGCTAAAAGGAGGTTGTTCTTTATGGATGGATACTATCCTTATCAGGGAGAAGAATGAGCCCCAGTGAAATCTCTGAGACTTTCAGGCTTCCAGCTGAACAGAATTTTCATGGCTATGAACTGAAAAAGGTAAGGTGGTTTTAGTGTAAGTGCCACCCCTGCCCCTCAGGTTCTAGACTACTCACAGCAGGATGTGATACTGAGATCAAGTTCTCTACTCAGTCTTAAAATTGCCCTTCTGAGCTATCCATATCAGCAAAAAGCCATCGTGAAATCCAGAGTAATGGCACAAATTTATAGAAACTGGGAGCAAGCCCAAACATTTCCTGGGGTGTAGGGACTAAATTTTTTAATTTATTACTATGGTGTTTGTATTTACTGGGATCATCTTGTTGTGTCAGATGCAAATATATTCCATTGCATCAGGGTTTTGTTTCCCTTTGCTTTTGGTTTTCCCTTTGACTGTGAGGATACCCCTGGACAGCATCAGCAGTATGGTGCAAATCTCTCCAGCTGATTCTAGGTGAGTTAGTCTGGGTACCAGAAGGGTGTAGCTGCATCAGCACTGTCCTGCACCCCTGCTAATTGCTTGCTGCTCTGCAGAGCTAATTAGCTCCATGAGAGAGCACAGGAGCCTGGCACTGGGACAAGCCAGCTTGTTCCCAGCGAGCTCAGGTAGCCCTGCACGGTATTTAATTTTCCTGTCCAGTTTTGAGGTTAGTAGCACTTGCTCAATTAGCTTTAGTGCCAAAGCAATGTAAATAACAGCCCCACTCCAGGAGTACACTCAGTGCCATTGAGTGACATTTTCCTGAAGGATTTCTTTTGTGAGCCAGTGAAGCAAAACAAACGTTAAGATATTCATATTAATAAGTATATTGTGCCCTTAAAAAAGTCAGTTACTCCTTCTCCTGTGAAGGATGGCACTAACTGGCCTGAGTCATAGCTTAAAAAAACAACAATCAGAAGAACTATGTCACAAAGAACAAGTGACCAAGGCATAGCAAATAATCCCTAGATTCCTTTTGAGACAGCTTCCATTAATTTTTTTTGCCTTTTTTTCCCTGCTGTTTCAAAGTACATGGTTACCCTCTGCACCTCTATGTCTGACATTTTGTTAGGTGCTTCTGAGTAAAGCACTGCTGCTCCAGCTCCAGCTTATTGATACTAATTTGTATCAATAAGGAACAGCCTTCCTTCATTCTTTCCCAGTCAATGCTGGAATATGCAAAGCAAATCAAAAGCTATGGTCAACATAATAAATGGAAACATCTATCTCTTCCAGTCAGCCACTGCCTCACTGTGTTTTTTCTCCACTTTAGATAAACAATCTACAATGTGTTTACTGAGGCTTGCACTGATATCCCTCAGTGGTATAGGCAAGTCTACTTTTATTCCAGCAGACACAGAGAATAAGCCCATGGTGCACAGTGCGTGCAAACCCCTTTGAAACCCGAGATTATTTGTTCTCTGACTGTTCTAAGGTAATTAAGGAGCATTGCATGTTTCTCAATTAATGATTCCTCATTCAGCTGGGGATCTTTGATGCTAATTTGTTTTAATCAGGACAGAGACTGCTAAAAAACTAAACAATTCAGTGAAGAGGAACTAGGAATTTTTAATCAAGTGGAAAAGATCTAAATGCTATGAGGGACACATCCATCATAAGTTTTCACTTCTTGTTCATTTAACTTTGTTCTTTCAGGTCTCATAAAATGTTGCGTTAATCAATGCAAGAAAGTTTGTGAATATGAAGAATGCATGGTGTTTTTTTCTTCATCTGACGTGAGCATTTGTGCAAAAATGAGGAGCTGAAATAAGAACCATGATGTTAAAACACATTCATCATGGTTTTTTAGTTATGCACTGAAGTACAGTTTTCTGTTTTGTCAAACATTATACAGGAAGTTGTCAATCATTGTGGTCTTAATATGCTGGGGAGTCGCTGGAAAAAAATACTGGTTTTGTGTGGGATTTGGATGTTCTCCATTTAAATGTTAATTTTTAAATTATTTTGGTATCGTACTACATGCATACATTGGGTAAAATAACCTACTGTAAACTTCTACCCACGGAATTAGTATTTCAAATGCTGCAGCCTATGCTACAGGAAATCACATGGTTTCTGAGGAGACCATGTGTATGCTTGATAAAATAATGTTTTATTCCTAAGTACATTTATTTATAGCTTTGAGGCAAAAGCATTTTACAGTTCTGTCTCCTCCAGCTGCTTTACCACGATAGACTTTGCGTCTTCCATAATGGAAATTCCAAAGTGTATATTCTACTCCTATGGCTTCAACAGAGTGGAAGTGCTCCCAAGCCTGGACTTCCAGGGATCTTTAGCCATGTGATGGAGTTAAAGCCATGAAGGACACTCAAATCCAAATAGTGAATCTTCCTGAACAAGCAGTATTTCAGCAATGGTTCAATTAAAAGTAAATTGTAGGTGCTAAGAAATTTTCAGATGTGGAGAAGCATTTAATGGTTTTGAGGTTTTTAGTGCTGGGAAATATTTTTAGATTACTCATTCTTATGTGACCTCCAGTATCTTCCCTATCACTGCATTTAATGCATAAAACCTGTTTTGGACTGGTCCCTACCTTTTTAGTACCTGTCCACTAAGCTCTGAACAGTGCCAAAAACAGGGAGAGAGACAAGAAATCTAACTGGTTTCCTTGCCCTCCTTTCTTTATGGCTGTGAAAAGTGTGTTTATTTTGTAGCTGAGAAATTGAAATGAACAGAACATCCTTCTAACAAATTCCTATTGACCTATCTTAAGGGTGAACTTTAAGTAGTTTAATAACAGCAGGGGTTTGTTTGTTTGTGGTTTTTCTTGCAAGCAAACTTAAATATATAACAGTTTAAGGTAGAATTCTATATGTTAAATAACTCCCATACAAATGGAAGTACAGCCACTGAAGAGTTTCCTTACAGAAGATGGCTTTTTTCACCAAAAGCTGTCTGTACACTGTGAAACACAGTTCAGATGTTTGAACTTATGCTAATTGAAAGATCAACATTTTTCTTTCCTCAGTGAATACCCTGCTCTTTTCCTCTTCAAGAAGGCTCTCCCATGTGCAAAAAATGAGCTGTAATTATGCCCAGCTCAAGGCAATCTCAGGATCTAAAATATCCTGCCAACCAGTGTGTTCTCAATCTGCCTTGTTAGTTCACAAAATTGTGCATGTGCCTTTGCTACAGTCTCAAACCTGATAATGTCACATCATTGGGACAGGAAATGTTCTCTGATCTTATCTGAAGTGACACTTGCAATTTCAAGTTCTAGCTTGATGAGATCACGTTGTCAGGGCTCCACACAAGTGTGATCTTTCCTGATTTGCAATTGTATCTGTTTTGAACGGTCTTTACACTGTTCAAGCAAAAGCATATGATAATGCATTTTGTCAGATGCAAGGATAATGAAAGAGTGATTTTATGTTTCCCCTTTTAGAAAATCCAATTCATGTGACTAAATTCAGTCAGTTTTCTTAACAGTTCCACCCCATCTGTCTAATGCTGTTTGCACCTGGAAACCCTAGTACCTGCAAAATGTGAGCGTGTCAAGGTAGTTCTCCCCTTTCATAAAATAGATGAGACTTATTACCTTAAAACCTTTATTACTTCCGTGAAACTCTGGGCTATAAAATGGTTTTCTGCACATGTTGGAGTTGTTAAAACATATATTATGCCTTAAGCAAAAATATTTAACATAGTAAAAGCTTGTAAAGTTGAAGAATACTTAAATACCTACGTTGTGTTATTGGCAATAAGAAAGTCTGTGATATTTAAGTGCAGGAGACTCTCAGGTCGTATTTCAAATATTTTTATTCATGATCATAATTTTCTTTAGATGTACATTATATGGGAAGGAAAGAGCTGTTACAAATGCTGTATTTCCCCTTTTAGCATATAGATTACTGGCTGAATCCTGTAACACCAAGTAAAACTAGAAGAGGGAAGAAATATTGCATATATCTAACCTGTTAAGACTTCAGGAGTGTGTGAACAAAACTATGGTGTTAAGGTACAAAGGCTTAGGTCTTCAATCCCTGTTTAAAATACTTTATGACAGGTCCTACATCAATGCAGAGGACTAAGACACAGAGCAAGTTGTGACCTCTCTTGTAACAGTACCACGGGAGCAGATTGATTTGTCTGCATTGTAGCATGTGGATCACAGTAACAAACAAGACAGACCACAGCTATTTGACTAAATTGCTGCAAAGCAAAAAAGGGAAATAATATTTATTTGTCCATTTAAAGTGACGAAAATAGAAGGCAGTAAGAATCCAGGGTATTTGACTTTCTTGGATAATAAGATAAGACTCGGCCTGAAAGGCTGGAGGAGTGGAAATAGAGGAGTTTCTTGGCAAGCAGTTCTGAAATCCATACAAAACCTCTGGCAATTATTTTCTTCAACTGATTTTTCTTCCTAAATAGTTGTGTCTGAGCCAGAGGAAACACAGTTTCTAAGAGTTATTCTGATATCATGATAATTTTATCCCTTCTACTACAAGATTAGATAAATATGCAGTTCTGTTGTATATCACATTAAGATATATGACCCAGATATATCACTAAAAATTAAACCTAAAGTGTTGCATTTGGACTGACTAATCCTGGACAAATGCTGTTTCTTTAATAATGAACCCAAGCCCCAAATGCATTGTATTGTAAGGGAAGTGACAGTTCTGCCAAACCCCTGCACAAGTTGCAAGATGCAGGCTCATGTGAGATTACTGTGTGCTGTGCTGACTAAGAAAAAGAAAGGACAGAATTAGGTTATTGTGATGCTACCATATACATTAGGCCATCCCTGAGATAAGAGATGCATACGTGGTGCTGCCTCTGTTCATCCCTTCCAGAGTGAAAACATTCTCCAAGTTTTGCTTGTATTTTGGGCTCAGAGTAGGCATATGCCTCTCTCTACCCAATAAATAGGATTTTAAAAGTTTTTAAACTGAATGTTTCAATGTCACATTAATCACAGAGCTGCTCAGATTAATGCATTTGAAGGAGAAAGCTGTCTTGCATTATTTCTAAGGGACTGGATTTCTTCTAACTGCACAATGTGTTTTTGTCTTTATTCCCATGATGATATTCAAACTTTATGACTGGGTAGTCTAAAATGTTATTAGATGGCAACAATAGCTTGCAATCTATTGCCTGGTCAGCTGGATTTTTATTGTTTAAAACAGCTTAACCTTTCCCTACCATTTTATGGAGTATATTGAGCTCATTCCAAACCATTTTATGCTTCGGCTGAAAGATGTATTTAGTAGATGGATTTCAAAAGTACTCTGGTTGAAAATCTGCATCCTATTGCAGTAATCTGTTCTTGGCCTAATGCTAGTTATTCTTTAGCACTAATCTGGAAGAAAATGCAAAATATCTGCTAGTAAATATTGCAGGTGACATAAAAATTAGTGGAGTGGTAAATAATGACAGAAGAGATCATTTCTGTGTTCTGGATTTGCATCATTTCATAAGGTGAGCTCATCTGAACAATATGCATTTTAATACAGACAAATACAAAGTCATATGCCTGGGAACAAAGAATTCCAGTCACATGTACAGAACAGCAGAAAAGTACCCTTGAAATACAGTGATAGTGATGAAGATTTAGAGTTTGTGATAGGTGGTGTCTGAATTGAGCTCCCTGTGCAATATAATGGCTGAGAGAAAAACATTAGCTCTGAATGGGTAAGCAGTGAATGTCAAGCAGGAGGGAGATGAGTTCATGGCATGACTGAGATAATTGCTAGCATTCTCTGTCCAGATCTTGTTGTCTCACATGAAGAAAAAAACTGAAGGGAAAAAAAAAAACCAAAAAACCAAAGATAAAAGGTTCAGAGAGGAACAAAGGAATGATTCTAAGCCTGTGGAAAAGAAATTCCAATAACCCGTGATTTAAGAAAATTAATCTATCCAATTTATCTAAGAGTGGGTTAATAGGTGAATTGATACCAGTCTTCAATATCTGCATAAAATACCTGTTTCACAATTCTGAATATGTCTGAACACATCACTAAAAGGATTAACAGGATCTTGTGGGTGGAAGCTGGAGCTAAACAAACACAGACTTTAAAGAACCTCAGTGTTTTAAAAGGCAGGGTAATTGATTACCAGAACAATTTATCTAGTATCAGAATGCATTTTCCCCCTCTGAATATCTTTTTGAAAAATGTACTATTGTTTAAACAGAAGTTAATTTAAAATAGATTATCGTAATGATCCCTTTGGTTTTACAATCCATTAAAGAGACATTACAAATCTCCAAATATGACCCAGAATGCAGATTTTTGTTTGAAGAAGAAAATGTTTACAAAATGAAAGACCTATAGGAATATGTGCTTCATTCAATTTTAAATCTCCAAGAGAAGTGTTTAAAAGAACCAAGAAATCTCTAGTGAGAGCTGCAACACAAATAATATGTATCAGAATTTAAAAGGGAAAACAGAGGAGCAGTGACATGAGTTTCTGCTAACTGTCTAAGCTGTCCCAAAATGCTGAAGGAAACAAACAGGGAAGGCATGGCATTAAAAACTGAATGCAGTAATAGCATAATTATTGGCATATTGCTTATAATAAGTCTTGTTTATGGTCTTTTTTAACTTGCCGCTGACTTTCTCTTTTCACTGAAATGTAGCCTAGATTGTGAAGCCATAGCCATTAGATAAAAGACTTTTGCTGAGGCTTTTTTGAAATATTGGAATAACTGCTCTATATTTCTGTGGCCTGTCATGGGAAAGAAATGAAGAAAAATATTAGTGAGCCATTAGAATATGTTTGACTCTCTAGCACTGCTCTGTACTAAGTCATGCAAAAGAACAGAAGACACACAAGGTAAAAGATATTAGTATGGTAATGACACCAGGAAGGGTCAAAGGATGAAGGAGTAATGAGAACAGACATGTCAGAAGGATGAATAGGTGTGGTCATTAATTTTAGTTGAAGAGCAAAACGTAGATTCTGGCAAGATTTAGAGGGCAAGTCGAGGCTGAATATGATGCAATAGCTATAGGACAGAAGAGAGTAGGACACATTTGGGTAAGGCAAGAGAGAAGAGAAACTCTCTTCCTGCATGCAGCATTTATTCTTTTTTACAGGGTAACACCTCATTCTGCTTCAGGGTGAGCTCAGGGACAGGAAAGGAAAGAGAGCTGCCAAAAGGCAGAATGCTTTTGTCTGCCAGGTGTAGCTTTTCAAAAACTGCTCACCTCAGTTGATTCAGGGTAGTGTTGGTGTCAGAGCAAGCGATGCTAAATGCAGTGTCTGAACTACTCGTGAAAGATAAATTTCCTGAGCTCAAGAACAGAAGCATCAATGAGAGGGTGTTCATCATTTCATACCTCTCCTTTGCTTTAGAGCCACGATTAGCACTGCTCAGTAACGAGAGTGTACATAAATCAGGGGCAAGGATCTCAGCAGGGTGCCTTCACAGCAGCCCTGGAATCCTGGTGAGTGCATGCGCTGGGTTTATGGCATTCTGATGTGTGATACTCACTCAATCACTTTTCTGGCTGAATACCTGCAGGAATGGAGTAATCCTAGAAATGCAGTGAATGAGAAAGGATGTGCTTATATGTTTTAATGGCAAGGTCATGAGCACTGATGTAATGGCAGTAAGTATCCAAGCATCTTTGACATTCTGATCAAAGACACCCAAAAGCAAAGAGTTCAGTACTCAGTTTAAGCTCCCACATTTCAATTAACGTTCAAAGAAATCTTTCCTTCTAGGCTGAACTGAAATGAGTTATTGATGTAATTATACCGCTCAGGAGAAAAAAAACTTTAAATACTAGTTTTACCAACTGATACTAGGAAACTTTTCAATATCCCATTAAATGCTTTTTCTTGTTCTGTTTGCCAGGGCCTCAGTTCAGCAAAAACATTAAAGTGTTTGAGGTAAGTTAGTCTATTCAATGAAACACACAGTTTCATACTTACCCATATGTCCCATTGACATTAAGCACATACTTAAAGTTAAGCACACAATTAAAGGCTTAGCTGAACTGGAGACTAAGCTCTTTATAAAAGAAGTTAGTTGCAAAGAGAAAATGAGAGAGGGTTCATTTCTACTTAGTTGCGCTTTACAGCTAGATCTGTGTTTAAAGAGAATAGTGTCTAGAAAGAAAAATTTAATCCTAATTCCTCTCTCAGGAGTCTCTAGACAGAGCCAGCTGCAAAGGAAGAGTGATTGGAAAATCAGGATTTTAGGACTAGCACATCAAGGACTCTCTATTCCAGTCACCCAGTTACTGTAGACAGCAATGCTGCCCAGCCCTTGTTCACTCTTCTTGGGCTACAGTGGCCACATGGATACAGAGCTGAGGAACCACTCACTGGCTACCTGGGCCAAAACAATGTCCTTGGGGGCATTCTATAGAAGCTTGTGTTTCTGGAAAAAATGTCACAGTATTATGAAATCTGGAAGGTGAAACCATGTAATATGCATACCTTTAGATTGTGAAACCTTTAATCTTGTATGGCTCTCTCACTTCTCAGGGTTCTTACTCAGATTTAGATGTGCTACAGACCCATCACCGTGCTATGACAGCAAAGTTCATAATTTAGAGCATTAAACTCTGCTTGCCATTCTTGAAGTGTTTGAAAGAGATGATAATTTTCCTTTTTTGAACTGTCAGGCACTTTTCTTCTAAATTCCCTAAATCACAGATTGATATCTAAGTGCATGCCAGTGTTATCTTTAGACCTCACACCATTCTCATAACCATTTATGATTACTGTTATTAATTTTTGTCACATATCACAGTTTCAGTTTCATATCACCTACATGTCCTTTTTTTTGCAATAAATGGCATTACTTACATATGCTTATCTCATTCAATAAACAAAAGATTCCAAGAGAATCTTTATGCTACAGTTGGATTCAGATAAATAGTCTTTTCAGCACTGCTGTGAGTACAAGTGACATTTTTGAACCAAAACTTAATAGAGAGTGACTGGAATAGCTGACTCCTGATTTTTTGTGGAGATAAAATGAAACTTCAGTCTTCAGACAGTCCTATCATTGATTTTAGTCTTTTATCTCCCATGAAAACATCCCCCTCAAAAATCATTTAGCTGTGGATTTAGCAAAAACAGAAAGCAGATTTTGTCTGTTTTCAAGCTACCCCATAATACAGTTATCTGACTTTATAATGGCATACAGATGCTGGTTGGAGAATAAACCTACTTCTAAGCTCACTTAACCCATTTCTTACCCTTGCAGGAAGAAATATATTTAGAATGTATCCTTGGCAAGTCACATAGAAAGAACTCAGTGCTGGGAACAAAACAGATGACAAAAAAAATTGCAAATGGAATAATAAGTGGAATGAGGTGCCTGCCAGCCCATAGCTCAATATTCTGGATTCCCAGCAGCTACAGTGTGTTTCTGTACCCTTGCTGCTGGCCACGTAGCACATTCTTCCCTTCCTCCTGCCACCCATCCTCCTCAACTTCCACGTTGATATTCTGGATTCCCAGCAGCTTCCTGTGTGTTTCCGTACCCTTGCTGCTGGCCATGTAGCACATTCTTCCCTTCCTCCTGCCACCCATCCTCCTCAACCTCCACGTTCACTTGAGCAGATCTGGTATTGCTGCATTGAAGCATTTTGATCCCCCATTTTCCACAGGACTCATCACCTCCTGGAACAAGCCAGTGTGTTTGGTCTGTGGGGGATCCCACACTACAGGTTTGTGCTTTTCCACGTTCACTTGAGCAGATCCGGTATTGCTGCATTGAAGTATTTTGATCCCATTTTCCACAGGACTCCTGGAACAGGCCAGTGTGTTTGGTCTGTGGGGGATCCCACACTACAGGTTTGTGCTTTGACTGTGCAGCCCTTATCCATCAGCCTTGTCCATGCATGACGATGTCCATGTATGACATGAAATCCTTGGAGTGTGGAACATGCAGATTTCCCATGCAATTATCTTGGCCATGTCTTCTTCTCCACCAGGGTCATACAGGCCAGAGCACTTTGCAGAAAAGCTTAAGAGTAGTGTTGGAAAAGAGTGTGGGAAGCCAGAGATCTGAGCAGCACAAGCGAGAGCACTAGAGCAGGATGATATGGACAGTGCCAGGCAGCCTCTGCTTGAGCTTGTAGGTCTGAAGCTTGTAGGCTCCTGAATGGCTCCACCTGCAGCAGTGGAGCTTCAACATGCAGACTCTGCAGGTGCCTGGTGTCAGGAGTGTAAGGAGAGTCAAGCCATGGAATGAATTTATGGATCTTGGCATGATAATGGGAAGAGGATAGAACATCTCTGTTGTTCAAGATGAATACATAAGAGAAGGAGGGAGGAAACCAGATGTGCTCACCAATGCGTGGTGAAGTAAGTGTACTGGATGAAGGAGGGAATCTATTTGCATTGTTTAGCTGTGTGTGGTTATGTTTGTCTAGAAATTGGGCAATTGGGATGTCTTTCCTTAAGAACAAATTAAATGAAAGGCAGCAGCTACAGAAAGAATGTGTGCAGGGACTTGAAGAGGAGGATGAGGTGGGTAGAGGTTGGGTTTGCCAGTGCTCTGTGAAGCGAGGTGAGGAACTGCTGCTCTTTGCTTAAATGTCAGATCCCACTGTGGAAATTCTTACTGCCATTAAAAATGCAGTAGGGACTGGGTTTAATTTCCTAGTTACTGAAGGAGAGAACATCACGACTCCATTGGAAACAATGGTAATAAGGGTGATAGCTCTGGGTACTGCTTCTCTGTAGTAAGGTCTTGGTCCTCAAAGCTGCTGAGTGCTATGGCAATTTGTACAGTAGGATCCATATGGAAACAGATTGGAAGAGGTCAAATACTCCATGGTGACCTTTGCTGTAACCACAAATTAGGTGGTGCCTTTGAGTATTGCCCAGCACATCCCAGTGTGTACAACTCACTTTTCCCAGAGCTGCACTAGTGCCAGCTGGTAGACTTGACATATTTGCCTGTTTGTTGAAGGTAAAATGTTGAAGAAGCCAACTTCCATGGTGACCTTTGCTGTAACCACAGGTGGTGCGTTTGAGTATTGCCCAGCACATCCCAGTGTGTACAACTCACTTTTCCCAGAGCTGCACTAGTGCCAGCTGGTAGACTTGACATATTTGCCTGTTTGTTGAAGGTAAAATGTTGAAGAAGCCAACTTTTGCTTTCATTTTGATAGAAGTTTGATTGTACACCCTGTGCTAATTGTAGCACTGTTCTTTTGCTGTCGTTTTCCCAGAGCTGCACTAGTGCATATTTGCCTGTTTGTTGAAGATAAAATGTTGAAGAACCAACTTCTGCTTTCATTTTGATAGAAGTTTGATTGTACACCCTGTGCTAATTGTAGCACTGTTCTTTTGCTGTCCGTCTCCACGCACACATCTCTTGCTGCAGATCTCATCACATTGCCCAGCAGCTGGTGCTGGGAACAAAGAGGCTCTTTGAGCCCTGCTTGGTGCTCAGCACTGCTCTGGGAGCTGGAGCTCAGGGAACCACAGGATGATTCAGTGTTTGTTGATCCCCCACACGCAAGTGCTTGATGCTCTGTCCTGAGCATGAACCCCAGCCTTCAGAGCTGCAGCCCAGATACCCCACACAAAGCACCAGGACAGCTGCTGGCTGTAGCTTTGCTGCAGCACCATGGGTTCATGGTATTGCTTTAAATAACCTGTGAATGATCCTCGTGCCCCCATGACATATATCCATATTCCTTGTCTATCCCCTGTGCCTTCAGAGTGTGAGGACCAGGACCAGTGATAGCTCAGAGCACAGCTCCTCCTTCTCCCTTTGCTGAGCACAGGTGGCTTCTTGCTTCTGGCTTCCATTTTGTGTCATTTTGGGATTTTTCCCCCCTCCTCTAACTCCCAACAAAAGAAGTAACTGAAGAGCTCTAAATCCTGGGGGCAAGGCGTCCTGCTCAGGGTTTTGCTGCAGCCCATGTTTGCAGAAAAGCCTGCATGCAGCCCGAGCTGTGTATGGTACATGACAAATTCAGAGCTGCACAGTGCTGAGAGCATCCTGGCGATGCCAAAGTAACAGGCAGGCAGTGAGGATCTCTGACAGCCAATACAAAACACCAAAAGTAGTAGAGGGAGACTGTACGTAAAAGAAAATAATATGTAAAATTTAATATGTTTGGTTGTTTGGGGTTTTTTTAAAGATAGATATGCAGTTTCCATGGACACCCAGTTTTATCTTAATGTGTTTCCTTTTATCAAATATGCATAACCAGGCTTGCTCAGGATGTGAAGTCTGGTGTTGGATTTTCTTTATGTTTTCTCTAGGGAATTACTAATAGGCAAGCAGATTTCTGGAGACATTTAGGACAGTTTTACCTTCCTGCTATCAGATATTTCAATCCTTAGGAAGCCAGCCAGATACAGGAAAAGGACAAAGAATATAGAGAAGGTAAACTGCTGTATGCAGTGTGAAGCCTCATCTTCCCCTAACACAGCCATTTTTCTTCTGGATCCATCTTTTCTTTCAACAGACTTTCCCACCATTTAGTTCTCTTCTTGTTTTGCCTTTTATCTTAGCCTTGGTAGCTTATTGCTGATAAAATCTGATTGTCATGGAAGGTGTTGGCCGTGTGACTTGAGGCTCAGTCATGGGGAAGAGGAATGTAAAGCAGAAAAGCCCCAGTGTTTAAGAGGTGAGAAATTGGGAGCTTGTCTTGGTTGCTCTATTTTGGATATATCTTGCTTTAGAAGAACCTCTCAACAGAGATCTGCTTTTTTGGATGGCCTGGGAGGCATGGTAGTGTCTCACTGAAGTGTCATATTTCAGGAAGCCTGAGCAGTGAGTTACCCTGACCTTAAACAATGAGAAAAGGTAGTTGATTAGGGTGGATGAGGTAGAGTCTATTTTTGAGTTTTCTCTTAAATTTTAAGGCAGAACTCTTTGAATCGGGAGCTTGTCTTGGTTGCTCTATTTTGGCTATATCTTGCTTTAGAAGAACGTCTCAAAAGAGATCTGCTTTTTTGGATGGCCTGGGAGGCATGGTAGTGTCTCACAGAAGTGTCATATTTCAGGAAGCCTGAGCAGTGAGTTACCTTAAACAATGAGAAAAGGTAGTTGATTAGGGGGGATGAGGTGGAGTCTATTTTTGAGTTTTCTCTTAAATTTGAAGGCAGAACTCTTTCTTTTGCTTTGCTGATGGAATGAGAAGGAATTATAGATGGCCCTTGGCTGAAGTTTTCCTTCTGTTTCCCAGTTAGGACACAAACTCAGAGTTCATGGGTGTGTTGCCTTTTTTAAGAAGCAAAAAGAAAAAAAAAAGCAGCAGATAACTTATTTAAATTAATTTCTTTTTTGATTTTCAGGAGCAAGAACTGGTACCAAATTCAGCAAGTGTATCAAAAACTATTGTTGCCACATTGTTCTGTGTCCAGGTCTCTATCTGGTCATCTGGCTCAGATTCACACCACTTCTTACATTATTGCAGCCTTCTGGAATCAGGGAACACACACATCTCTGTCTGGTTTAATGGTGATATTGTCACTGTCTCACTGATGTACCATTTAGAAGAGAGGTGAAAAATTCAGAATTATTCTATCAACATCACTTTTTCCATTGAAAAGGAAGAGTATAGGGCAGGTTCCCCACAAATGTCATCACTTATATCTGCTTAGAGTGCAGTCTTCCACCTGAGAGCTCTCATGGTGTTTTTATCCATTAGCTCCTTCTTTATCAGGGCCATTTTATATTATCCTGGACACTGTATTGAGCAGCAAACTATGACAGCTAAGAGGCAGAGCAAAGGACAGGTGGCACAGAGGCTGCTGCAGGAGGTGACTCATTTGGCATTTCATTCTGATCAGATTACTACATTTAATTTGGGCATTGGAATCTGATGTTTTCTGTCACCTCTCATGGCAGACAGGAGGAGACGTGGAGGGGAGGAACTTTTGTTCAAAGCTCTGAAGTGCAGCAGGGCACAAAAGATTTGTTGCCATTCTTTTGTATTGTTATACACTGGAAAATATCAATTAATTGCTTTCTAACACAGTCAAGGGCTTCTTGGCTGTGAGTAGGAGGCAGGTTACACCGAGCTTGGTGCAGGTTCTTTCTGGCAGCAGAGATCAGGCCTGGAACACATCCACAGATTGTGCAGCTGTCCTCATGAGAGGCATGGACAGTGGCTGAGTTATATGAGGCCCTGGTGAACCTCAGCTCTTTCTCTCTCATACAGCAAGCCTTTAATCTGACCTGGTGTGCAGCCACATGCCCTAAAGTCCTGCTACTTATCATTTTCTGCACAGCCTGAATGTGAGTCAGGCAGTTCTTCAACAAGGCAGAAATGGATTCTGTGTGGTGGAACCTTGGATTCCTCATCCCAGTGCTACTGATGAGAGTGTGAAAGGAACTTGGATATGTTTTATGCCTTTATCTACATCTAGATAAATACACACCCCTGCTGCTCACCTGCCTCAGGGAGCTCACTTCATGCATCCTCCCCTCACCTTCACTCTCCCTCTGTCTCCTAAGAGGCAGGGAATCACAATCAGCAATTAACATCATTGCACTGAAGTGCCTTTAGGAGGGATTTTTTAGCTGAAGCCTCTCCAGTGATAATGGTTTCCAGCAGGGCTGGTGATAACCTGCTGCCCAAGGATGAGGCACTGCTCACTGAAGCACCTGCAGCTTGCAGTGGGTGTGAACACATTTTGGACACTTTTTACACCAATTTCCTTGGCATGGCAGGGTGGGAGCAAGCTGCCTTGTTTAAGGCTCACAGACAGGGTAACACGTGTTCCCACGGCAGACTGGGATCTGTAGCCAAGCCCCTGCTCCAAGAGGGGTCTGTGCCCTACAGCTGCCCGTGCTGTGTGTGATTAGTCAGCCCTGATGCTGAGCTCTGCAGATTAATGTGTTCCTCTTCTCCCATTATATCCCTTCTCCACAAGGCAGCCTATCTCTTGCATCAGCAATGACCAGCTGCAGAGCCTCAGGGTTTTCTCCAGCTACTTTTAACTGATCTAGAACTTCTTATTTTTTCCATGCTCTGCCCTTTCCTTGATTGGTAAATTCCCCAATGTCTTTAATCAAGCTGTGTTGAGCGTAGCAGCTCTGGCAAGTTTTCTTTTGTTTTAATAAAAGGTGAGTTTGTTCCCCAGGCAGGTTCTGCCAGCTCAATTTCAACTATTGCACAGTGGTCTTAAAACAAAAGGGGCCTCCAATCTCAAAAGCACAGGCAATACAATATCCCAGGTGAACTCCTGCAACCTGCCCATTCCCCTTCAGAGGAAAAAATGGACTTTTCCCTCCCATTTCACTGAGCTCAGGGTTTTGCTGAGCGCATTCTTCATTCACAGCTTCAGGCTAATGGACTCAAAGGGTTTATTTGTGTGGCTGCTGTTCAGCCCAGCCTCAGATCTCAGATGACCACATGGGCTCTCCAGGAGTGTCCTTACTTAATATAACTTAAACCTGCAAAGCCAGAGTTAGGCATTCTTGAGATCTCCCTGCCTGTCTCAGTTCTCAGCCTCTCCCTTTCTTAGGCATTTAATAAAAGCTGGGAGAAATGTTTCAAGTAAACTGACTTTGGAAAAATTCACTGAAAAGGGAGACCAAAACTTGATGTGAGTTTGGTCAGCACAGGTGAGTGGATTTTGTTGGTAGATTTTTTTTTGATTAGTAGTAGTATTTCAACTTCTTGAGCTGTTACATTTGCAACAGCTGGTTATGGAACTGGAGAGCAGGTGAGAGGAATCCCAGATGACTCACAGAGACTGAGAAGCCATAACCCTGCAGCTTGTCCTGGCATTCCCTCTAGAATATAATGTTCCTTCTGACAAGCTTGTTTTAAAAACCTTTTCCAGATTTTATATGGTTTGGGTTTTTTGAGCTTCCAGTTAACAGTAAGATGAGAAAATTCAAAGGTAAGGCTAATTATCAGGAACAGTTCCAAAATTTAGGCACTGGAAGTGTGAAAATTGCTATTAAAAGCATATATGTAATTGATCCAGCCCTGTATAAAATGAAGTAATATGTCAAGATGAGTGCAAGGTAGGGCTGTGTCAAGCAGAAGAAATCAAAATTCAAATATTGAACCAAGCGATGTGAAAAATCATCAAAATTTACAAAATGCAGTCATTTATTTAGTTCCATATTTTCTGCATAGAGGAAGTGGACCTCAGTAAAAATTAATTAAGTGGGTCTGCATGAAATTGTTGGGTCAAAAGTAACAAAACCATCTACAGCTCTTGTGAGAGTCCTGGCTCTTTTTTTTTTCCTCAGGTGGAACCATAAGGAAATTTGACCTGAATTCAGGAATAGCTTCTGGACAAGAGAAAATGCATTTCTTGGTGAGTTTATTGTTGACTGAAAAAAAATATGTTTACCCTGTACCACAGCAATATAAATAGCTTTTATCTCCATTACAAACAGACTGATTTTTTCTATCAGTGATGTACTTTAAATCTCATATTTCCATTACAAACAGGTTTGTTTTACCAGTGACTTACTTTAAATCTTGTAGTAGAGTTCTGCCAACCTTAATTTTCTTTATGGGCAGATGCAGAACAAAGAAAAATAGGTGCTATACACTCCACATTCACTATCAGTGAAGTAGTGAGCTCAGCAAGATTTCCTTCCTTGCTGGACTCTGTGCAGAACAGAATGAGAGGAAGATGTTGGGGTGATTCCTGAGGCTTTCTGGTCATGCAGGAGGGAGAATTGGGCTCAGCAGGCTGGGTTGGGAAGCTGTGCAAACAGTGAGAGAGGCAGAGAGGAGCTGGAGCCTCAGCCAGGGCAGGGCTCCAGCAGCTCTGATGCTCCCCCTGCACAGGCCCCCAGTTACACAAATGTCATTAGCTTTAGGAATCAGCTTGTCTGCACAAATAAACCTCCCAGGCCCAGATCAGGAAATTATTGCACTTGCTTTCTGAGCAGAACAAAGCTTAGTGCAGTGATGAAGCTACACACTTAGCATTGAAGACATGAATGTATGAAGTCAATTATAAAAGGGAAGCTCTGTGGTGCACAAATAATTGGTACAAGTACAGTGGTTTTCTGTGTGGAATATATCCTTGGTGTATTGCTGCAGCCTTCCAACACAACCAGAGCAAAGCAACTGATTGGAGAGAATAGACACACCTTAACAAGTAAGGGGGAATGGACAAAGATGGGAAGTTAGGGGTTAGCAGTGGGATAGATGTTAATTAATATTTTGAAAGCCCCAGCTATCAATTTCCATGCTTTGAGATATGTGAAGTTCTTTTAAGTACAGCCAGGACTCAGAATCCCCTGAGTCATTAATGGCTGTGATGATCATTAGTACTGGGCACCCAGCGAGTGTTAGAAACAAATAAAGACAGTTTATGTTCAGAACTATTTGCAATATGAATTGAAGCAGATCAAAGTGAGTGGAAGTGATGACCAAATCAAACACAAGAGAGAGGTTGTTAAGTCAGGGGTTTGGTGGTACTCCAGTGCTTCAGTGAGGCTGCTGTAAGTGTGCAGGTTGCTGTGGCATTGCTGCAGCACATCTTCAGTGGCTGGCAAGTGGCCCCAGCAGAAAAGGACTTGGGGGTGCTGCTCAACAGCAGCTGAACATGAGCTCAGCTCTGTGCTCAGGTGCCCAAGGGGGCCAATGGAGTAGGAGAATTATCATTACCGTTATCTGACTGGGTTTTCCTTTCTCTCTCTCCTTGTTTTTAGAGTTTATAATTTTGTCCACTGTTATAGCCTTGAGAGGATTTGGTGGAGACTCTGCTGCGTCTTGGTTTTGGTTTTTTGGGGTTTCATTCAATACCTCTCCTTCCTTCCTTCCTTTAATGATGGGAGGGGGAAGTTCTGTCCTATTTAGGAAGGAGATGCTGGAGGTTGAATGGCTGAAGCAACATTCCCATGTAATTTTTGGCCATCTCCTCTTCAGTGGAGGATGGTGGAGCCCCTGGGACAGATGCTATCACAGCTGATTTCTTCTCTTCAGGAGCAGAAGCTGGGCAGGCTTTGGAGCTCTGGCGAGGTCTCCTGGATCATAGGTAGCACAGCAGGATTTGGCCCAATTTTTGTTTTCCTCTGGTGTTTCTACAATGTAAGAAACATTATTCTCTGAGTTGCCCTGAATCTGCGGAGTTAAAAAGAGGTTACAAACAAAAGTCTTAATTCCCTGTACAGCATGGAAGTAACACTCAACATCCAGTTGCCAGGGAACAAAGTTCTTCCTAAGGAATAATGGCCAATGGAGAAGCCAAAAATACGATTAAAAACTATTTGGCAATATACCATATTTTTACTTTGTCTCAAGCCTTCATCTTATGATTGCCTTGATAGAGGTGTAGAGCACAGAATAAAATGATGGAATGGGAAAGGAGCATAGATCTTTTTTTTTTCCAGTTCTATGTCACTGCTTTGCAGAGAGGATGTTCCTGCCAGGGGACATGTTCATCATTTTTCAAGTTTTGTGTCAGTCTTCTAAAGAAGATATCTGTTGATCATGCTTAAATTTATCTAGGGAGTATATCTATCTTAGCAGAGAGAAAAATAATTCATTCTTTAGATCTGCCAGTCAGAGAAAACATCTGTCCTTACAGTGAGGAAAAATGATAGAATCCATATCCATATCCTCTCTGACAAGCCATCCCCAAGGAAGGCATGAATCTCACTGTGAGCATGTTCTGTGGGAGAAATCGTGGTGTGAAACAGAAACAAGAATCCACCTTCCTAAACCAAAGAATGTTTATCCCTCCAATTTCTAATTTACACTCTGCCTTACTGCTGGGAGAATTTTATATCACTCCCAGAAAACCCTCAGCCCTTTTTTGTGCTCATTACTGCTCAGGTTTAAAGAAGTTTTTTCTCAATGAAAGGTGCCTCTTGTGCTGCATGAGGAGGCAGACTGCAAGGAGACACTTTCTGACTTTGAGTCCCAGCCACAGACTTTGGACTTCCCAATCTTATCAAGATGTTCAGGACAAGAGAGCATCTCTGAAAAGTAAGTCAGGCCTTGAAGTAAGAGAACAAAGCCTATCATGTCAAGTGGCGAAACACAGGAGCAAAGGAACAGTGGCTTAGGGGAAAGAGAAAAATAAAATGAACCATCATCAGATTGTCAGGTTTACAGTTTTATGATCTGTACAAGCTTAATAGAGTTTAATAGAGTGGAAATCCATACCTTTGAAGCTGCTGCTGGAATGCATATTGCCTGATGGGGTTAATTGAGGAAGGCCTGAATTCTGTGAAGTCTTAATAGTGCCACTTAAGTGGGTAAAATATGTATTCATTTTTATGTTGACAAAACAATTAAAGCAGCAGCTCATGGCTGTACTCATGCTCTATCTTATGCAACTTTAGTGTGTTTTCTTTATCCTCCCTGTGTGTTGGTGCTCTCAAACCACTGCTCTCCCACTTCTCTTTTGTAACTGGAGACAGTTACAAGCTGTTCCAGTTTTGTAACTGGATCACTCTTCTCCTTCCCCCCTCTCTCCCTTCAGCATTGCCTTCTGTTCCTCCCTGTCTCTCACCATAGACTGTGGAGTGTGTTGTGTTTTGGAGTCCTAGTTCTGAGAGACAAGCAGCAGCACCTGCTGATAGAGCTCTGGAAAGCCCTTTGCCAAAGCTCTTGGGATGTCATATCTATCATTGGTGGCTTTGAAAATTTACATCAATTTGAGATAGAGCTATTGATGCAAAACCTTTATTACAGGAGGAAATGTTAAACTTGAGTAACATGGGAACAACTACAGCTGTAATATTTTCGGGAGGAAGGAGGAGGCTTTTATTATTTTTTTCAGCTGACAGTTTCAGTTTTGACTTGTTTTTTTCCTTATTGGGCCAATTCTGTTAATGCTTCCTTAGGATATATTATAGTTCTTAAGGCTCCCTAGCTATGTAGTCATATTTAGACTTTTGAAAACAAGCAAAACATCCTTAAGGGCTCTTAAGTACACTAGTGATAATGTTAACTGAAGCAGCGAGAGATCTTTCCTTTCTTGGCTAAAATATTTCTGCAGGACAGTGCCACAGCCTTGGCTATATTCCATCAGTCTCATCTTCCCTGGCTCACTGTCATGGCTTGCTAGTCTGGAACAAAGCTCTCAGATATGTTGCAAGAAATAAAAAAAAATCTTTCAGAGAAAGAGAGTTAATGACCACAGTCAGAACTATTAATACCAAGCAAGGCCAAGTTAAAGGAACATGTGGCAGATCTTCACACTTTGTGACTCTTTGATCCTGCGCAGCTGTAGAACAATTCAGAGTGGTAACACCTGCTGTAAAACAGCTCAGTGACTGTGCTAATTGCTTAACTGAGGAAAACCAGCATTAAATAACATGAGGGTGACCACACTGTTTCTGCCTTCAATCTCTCAACAAGAGATCAAACACCAAGATCTGCTGCTGGAGCGCAGTGAGAAGGAGCAGGAGACCTGGCACTTGTGCTGCACTTAGAGCTTGAGTCTCAGCTAATACCCTCGGGGGGGAGAATTTGAACACAGCTTAAAGGCATTTTGGGCATTTAGGGGCCATCTTTCCTGTGTTCCTATCAGTGCATATTCTGATATGTGTTTGGGGGCTGGAAGCAAGCCTCTGCAGAACCCTAAATGCACATTGGCCAGCCGCAGGTTTCTGAGGAAGGGGAGTCAGGGAGGAGCTGTGAAATCAGGACAAAACTTCTGGCCAGGAGCTTTCTGTGTAACAGTTTCCACCCTGCTGTAAGAAGCCTTTAGGCAAAGAGATCTGTAAACATTTTTGTCTGAGAAACAGAATGGTGGGTGCTGAAGTGAACTACATTGAAAAGTGTAATGGGCACCTATCATGGATGTGGATACTTATTGTCCAAAACATGGGCCAGTTTTTATTATGAAATTTAGGCCGGTTTGAACTAATGGAGTGGGATGTTACTATTTGCTATTTGCAGATCTGAAGCAGGCAGCTTTTTGTCACCCTCAGACACTCCAGGTGTTTTCACTGTACAGATCTGGGGGATGCAAGAAGATGGAGACTAATTTGCAGGCCTTACCTAAAATAGTCATGTATTTTGAGCATTCCTTCCAGTGTGAGACAGTGATAAATTAGAAATCCCTGCCCTGGTAAGTCTTGTTAGTAAATCTGATATGCAGTTAGCTGACAACTCTGATGCATGGGGTTTCAAACCTGCTCTTTGGAAACCCTGCCTTCTGCCCACCTCCCACCTCACTGTGAGGAAGTATATCCATCAAATTTTACATGGGATAGCTCATATTGCTATCTGGATGATAGGAGCAACATTTTCTGCATTAGCAACTCTCAACAGATAATGTCTTGAGGATTGAGAGAAGGAGATTAAGTCTGAATAAATATCCTGTGTTATTCATATTTAATCATTTTACTTAGATGCTGTCTAATCAGTCAAAGCAACAACTGTTGCTGACATATAGGTTTCATAAAAATATATACTAAACTAAAGCACTAAGCCTTGTCCCTTTATATTCATGTCAAGCCTGTAAACAGATCTCAGAACAAAATGACTTAGAAATTGAATCTGATGGCTGTAATGAAAGAGCCATGTTACCAAGGAATGACAAACAGGAATTTTGGACAGATTTACACTGCTGGAGGAACTGAGAAGGAGAAATTGTCTTGTGAGTCGCTTGGTCTGGTAAGTGCATTATTGTCACCCTATTAGCTTCTGATTTTGGGACAGATTAAAGGTGTGAAACCTATCTTCCCAAGTATACATTTTAATATCACCACCTGAGAGTGTTCCCCTCCACCCCCCTTCTTCATAAATACCAACAGGATGGAGGGAAAGGGGAAAGCAGCAGGGGAAAGGGGATGGTTTTGGAGAGACAAAAATGTTTCTGGTTTTCCTGGTGCAGAACTACAATACTTGGCAAAAGGCTGAGAAGCAGCATTTGAGGGAGGAAGGAAACAGTGAAGATGATCTGAGAGGGGGACAGAGATGGTGATTTGAAAATTTCTGGAAGAGACAGAGCAGATATATTGCTGATGTGCTGTAAGTAAAGTGCACCACAACCAGTTCGGCTGAGGTGAGCTGGCATGTGCTTTCACAATGAAATTTGGCTCCTCCATCACATGAAATATTCTCTGGTTGCTGCCCCATCATTTAACTGCACAGCATTCTACTTAGGACACAGTAAGCTGTTCTTTACCTTTAGAGACAGCCACGTAGCAATGTCTTGAATGTTTTCATTATAGCAGAGAACAGGAAGCCTCTCCACTGCAAGCATTAGCAATGCAATTTCATAACTATTTGTTCAGACAGTGCACAGGAGCTTGAAAAACAACTTGAGACACTTTATTCCCCCTGGGAAATGCCATCCGAGAATATGTTAATCTGACGAATATGCAAAAGGCTGTCCCCTATTGGTGAACCATGAAGAAAACCACCTCCTTTTTTTCTGGGTTTGTGAGATGTGCTCCTCCCTGCCAAGAGTGCAGCAATCCTTGCCCTCTCATCAAACCAGACAGCTGAAAAGTATGGAGACATTGTGCTGCCTCCTTTGACTTGCAATGTGAATTTGATATTATCTGTACCACCTTTGACAATGCACTTGAAATTAATCAGAGGAGAAATGTCTTATTTGATTATATTTGACCATGAACATTGATCAGTTGCATGCAATTTTGACTTCAGATCTGCATGTCTAAAGTCCTTTCTAAAAAGGGCAAAATATTACCCAGAGATACACAGGAGCTTGTATTATCTGAGTCTCTGAAAAGATATTCTCAGGGGAAATGAATGTACATCTGGGAAATTAAAAATCATTTGCTATGAAACTCTCAGTGAGAGATGGACAGTATCAGAAGAGAGATCCCCAAGACATCAATCCTTTGCCCATTCTCTTTTCATTGCAGCTGTGTTAGCTCATTCTGCTTTCATATGTTTGCATTCATTTCTGGCAGATTAGAAATTCTGTCAGTCCTCTGAGAAGACCATGGCAAGACCCACTGCTCCTCAGTATCTCAAGTGGCACAGGACTGACATCTGACATCTGGCTTCCCTATCTGCAGTCTGAAAAACCCATGGAGACTACGCAGTCCTCTCTATAGCCTCTTTTTCAGGTTTCTTTTCGTCCACAGGGGAGCTGCTGTGGCCTGGGTACCACAATTTGGCTTCCTTCGGGCAAATCAGCCAGGGGATTTATCAGGCAGAGTCAGGTGAGCCAGGAGCTCTACACAGCTCACTGCTGGAGGGCTTTGCTTTGGATGTTTTCTGTGCCTCCTAGGTTGGAATTCCCACCAAGAATGTTGTTTAAAGCTCTCCACAGACCTTGTTCTTGGTGCAGACTGTCACATCCTTGGTGGTGGCCATGTCTGGTGTGTGACTGCATCAGAGCTTCAGGTTTAGCAGCCTCCAAAAGCTCTGGAGCTTTCATGCACCAAAACTTCTCCACAGCCTGAAGCAGCTCAGAACTGCCCTGCTTTTACTGAATGAAGCAGATCTGATAAGGAGTACTTTGTAGGATGCTATTGGAAAACTTTCTGCTGTTACTACTTGTATCTTAAATGTGCAGAGATCATCACTTGCCAGTTCTGGGCTTTCTTTCCCCTCTGTTTCTTGGGCTAGGGGAGATCTCCCAAATTTGGTCTCCCATGATGCTCAGATAGTGCAGCACTTTTCACTGATGACAGTAATTTAAATCAGAGTGGAAAAAAAATTAAGAAGAGCAGAGACAAGATGTTTGTTATGGCACGTAGCAGGACAGTGCTCTGAAGTCTGCTCTAGTCTAGAGCTTGTGACAGCTTACACTGCTCAGCTGCATGGAATCTGGGAACTCAAACTGCACACAGGCTCAGGCAGCTCCTCCTCAAAGGGTCAGGGTTGCCACAGTCCCCACACCTCTCAGAGACTCCAGTGTGCTGAGGCAGATTTGCATGTCCTGACAGGTTTTCCTTGACTGTGTGTCAGATTCAGCATTCCTTTATAAAGGGCAATAGCTTTTCCTGCCTCTCACCCTGTAACTTTCCTGCTTTTCAGACACCCAAAGGGTCTTGGATGGCATTTCCTGGAGGGAGTAAAGTGTCTCAAGCTGTTTTTCAATAGGTTGGTTTTTTGGTTTTGGTTTGTTAGGTTTCTTGGTTTTGGAACCTGAGGAGGAATTAATATTTCACAAAAGTGACTGGGTGGGTGGAGGGGGGAGCCTGAATACAAAATTCACTTGTTGGTTGGGATTCTGGGGTGGGAGTAAAGGAAGAAAGCATTGCAGGGAGTGTTTTCAAGCTCTTAAGAACATGTTTTTTCCAAGTGCTGTTCTTAAGCATAAGACTTTTAATAATAAGAGCACAGTGGGGTAATATAAATGACACAAAAGGCACTCTCATTGCAAAGCTGAACAGTTTGTGGTTTAGTGGATATTTATGATAAAAGAGACAAAAGGAATAAAAGTTTTTTCTTTCTCAAAAGCTACCATGCCTAGTAACATCTTTTACTCATAAAAAAAATTCAGCTTCCCCCCCTGCTCCTGAGATATGCTCTCACCCAATTAAAGTCCTCCTGCAGATCTGTGGGCCTATTGACAACTTGTTCCATGTCACTAAACTTGGTTTGCTGCCCTGTTACTGAAATTACAATGCAGTGCTTCTTAAATGGTCTCAGTGTTTATAAGTGGCAGAAGAGAGGGCGTTTTGCAGACCCTCAGCCTCCTACCTGGGATCTTCATCCTCACCTGCATCTTCCTCTTTGTTTTCCCTTCCATCTTGTTTGTCAGCAGCAGGGTTTAGCAACCAACAGGAAGAGATTCAGTTTGCTTTTGTATTGTAGCAAAACAACTGTTTTTGTTGTTTGCCTTTTATTCTTTTTGCCAATTTGCCCCAGGCAGGCTGCAGGTGAGGAGCTCTGAAGTGTGCAGATTTGCCACAAAGACACACAGAAAGGGGCTGGTGTCTGTGAGCACATGGAGAGGGGAATCAAACTGAGGGAGGCAGTAACCAGCATCCCTTAACATGAAATGGGCCTGGGAAATCTTGATGGAGAGAAGGAAATCCTTTTCTGTGCAGAACACTAGGGGCCTGATGCTAGTCCAAATAATGAAATCCTCTGGAAGTAGACCTGTAGGTGAGCTGTGCAAGCAGTGTTAATGCCAGCTGTCATTTCAGCTGCAGCCCACCAGCTGGTGCAGGCTGTTTGTAAAGCTGAGTGCACCCTGGAAAGCCAGGCAGTGTCCCCCCATTAGCAGTCACCTCATACAAGAGTATGGAATCCAGATGACTGATTCCATGCCTTTTTCCACAGAAGCAGTAGGAGCACAGGCTGCCACAAGTTCAAAAATCTGAACTCTTCAGTTGTGTTGGCAACCAAAGCATGGCACAATCTAAGGATGAAACCACAAGGCTTTATATGGGGAATATGTGACCTTAATCCCACTAGAGGGGTTTGTAGTAATTTCCCCTCTCTCACAGACCATGTGAAAGGCTTGTGTGGGTATCTGGTACAGTTTCTGTGAGCCATTCAGGCATGGAACTCCCACTGAAATTAGGGGAGAGGCCTCAACTGTTTAGGAGCTGTGTCATGATGTATTTTTGACATATAAAAGAGAAATTACAAAACTTCCAGGGTTTTTTCCCTATTTAGATCCATAAATTCCTTGCTGAATGAGCTTTTTCCAGCGCAAGGAGATCCCATCTTTTGGCACCCCAGTAGTTTTAGGCACAGCTCTGCTCTCTGGACCAAAAAAAGGCCAAAGCAGTCTGTAGTCCTTGAGTCACCAGGATCTACCACAGCACAGGCAGCAGAGCATTTTCTCTCTCTGCCCAGCTGTTGGATCCACTCCTGATCACACATCTGGTGCAATTCAATTCCCCTGGGTGCCTTGCCCGTGGCTCTGTAAAAATTCATGCACGAAGGAAGGAGCTGTACCTTGCTGTGTGGCTCTAGGCCAACCCACTCTGCAGCACGACACAAAATGCCTAATACACTATTACCTCAGTCTGTTTTTTTATCATTTCTCTGATTAAAAGCAAACCTTTGTCTCTGCTGGATGCATTTGTTATCGCCAGTTCATTGGCTAGTGCATGTACAGCTGGTTTTAGCCTCCATTTAAAATGCAGGGAGTTTAAGCATTGCGTGTAGAATACGGCAGGATAAATAAAGACATACTTGAGCAAACATACATTTAGTAATTTATTTTTCTACCAGCAGTTTTAGAGAGCTGTGGGGTTTGTGGTTTTTTTTATTTTTTTTTAAATATAATCCATTCAGTCAGCGGTCTCAAGAGTAAAAGCTTCTGCCTCAGCTTGGGGTTGATGCTTGGTCGAGCCTTAAAGCTTCATGGTTTTTTGACACTGCACTAAGTCTGAAGCTTTGATGTCTGAGGCTGCTGCCTGCACAGCGTAAATCATATTTTAAAGTTTATTGGTACAAAGGGTGCCTTTCCTCAGACATACACATGTGCATCCACACACAGCATCTTCCCACTTTTTTTAGCTACCTGCAAGTTTCTGTAGGATTAGAGGATTCTTTCAGTTACTATTCCCACATGGATGTTGCCTTCTTTAATTGAAATCTCGCAGTATTTGTGGGCTAAGGTAATACACACTTGCTCCTGGCAGTGCTTATTGAGGGGCAAAAGAGAAATGAAAATGTTTTTCTCACTCCACTACTGTAGCTGCTGTACCTGGCTCTCTTTGGCTGTGTGTAAAAGCTGTTGCTGAGGCCAGTGGGATTAAATGAAGGCCAGACCTGATGTACAGAGACCAACAGTGACTTTTAGTGTGTGGATACAAACCAAAGCATCTTTGGGTCTCCAAGGAGCTTGGTTTTGCTTGGCACAATGGCTGTGCAGGTCCTTTGGCTGCTGTGTTCACTGCTCCCCTTTGGCTGGGCCTGAGGAGATGAGTGAGCCACCTTGCTGAAGAACAGAGTGCTACTGCTTGGGGAAGTTTGAGTCTTTCACAGGCTAATGGAGCACTCCAGGGCATGGGATTAGCAGGATCCATGTCTGAGTTGTGGCTGTTCAAAGCTTTCTCCAGTGTACAGATGACTGCTGGCAGGAAGGAGATGTGGCTCCCTATGGGAAGGACAAGACACTGACTCAGCACTCATTCTTCTGTTTCAGTCATTCTCTGTTCCCAAATGTGCTTTACACCAGGATCACAGAACGCAGTTTGCACGTGTGCCTTTGTGCCAGATGTAAACTTTCTAACAAGCTATTCAAGCCAGTGGCTCTGGTGATTGCCTTTGTGTATCTCCTGCTTTCCATCCACACAAGTGAGAGCACACGAAGAGGTTGTGCAGGCTAAAACCTGTGCTGAATTTATTACACAAAGTTGTAAATCAAAAAGCAACACCCAACAAAATTCAGCCCAGTGAGGGCGACATATGTTGTTGTTCAGTTCAGTGTCTTCAGAGGAGACATTAGAGGGATGGTATCATCAGGGAGAGAAAATATGGAAGAAGGCTGGAAGTGTTTCTTGTGACAGCATAGTTCAAGTCACAGCAATTTATTTCAGAGCCCAAGCACTGTCAGAAAGGCCAGGACTCTGAAGAAGTGTCCAAGCAGAACTTAATTCCCAGCAGAAGTAAAAAGATTCTTAATGTAATAAAAAAAATAAAGCTAATCAAACATCACCTGCAGTTATAAAGGATGGTGCAGAAAATCTGCTGTTCCAGGTGTTATTTGTGGTGTGGCATTTCAGGCAAAGCTAAGGAATGTAATACCTGTCAGTGGGACTTATGCTCTTAAATCCCATCAGTGCTTTGAAAAAAATCCTCACTGGCCCCCTCAACCATTGCTGTTACCACTGCTAATGTCACCTGGAATCTTTTGCACCTACAGGGAATGCCTAGAAGTTCTCAGGGCAAGAAATAAAGCAGAGGGTCTTTCTTCTCCTGTTATTTTCAACAAAACTCTTTATCAGTCATTCTTTAAAGGGCTGAGATACTCTCTCACTCCGACTGTCTGCAGTTGTCACCTAGAGTAAAAAACCAGGTATTCAGGCTTTTTCTCTCTTTCTTCAGAGTAGCTGCAGAGAGCTCAGGGAGAACTATATTGAAATACATTAGTAACACTGAAAACCTCCTCCACCTACTCTATCATCTTGGTATTTTTCCTCCAGCTTCTATTTATCATCTATGAATAGATTCCCTGAATGAACAAAATTCTTCAAGAATTCATGATTCAGTCTGAAGGGCCAGGAGGTAACTGGGAGGAAGGAAAAAATGGCAGGTAAAACGTAATTAATTGTCCGTGCACTGCTTTCCCTCAGCCATCTTTCCTTTGGAAGTGGAAATGCCTTGGTATAAAGGTCAAGGTATTAGTGTGCTGGGCAGGATTCAGACAACTTTTTTCAATTTCTGCTATTGACTCCCCGTATGACCTCAGGTAGGTCCCTCATTTCTCTCTGTCTTAGATCTCTATCTGTAAAATAAGGGTATTTCTTTTCCTTTTCCTAGTCTATTTGTCAGCTCTTTAAGCCTTGGCATTAGGTGTGGATGCAAACGCACCCACACCTATGGCTCTCAAAGCATAATGGAGGAATGCAAATATGCAAGACCAGACCTGAGCTTCAAAATCAGCTCTCTGTTACTGATTTTTTTTTCTTATTTTTATCCTTCTTTATCCATTAAAAACTGTGCGACCATACCTGAGCTTCAAAATCAGCACAGGATATCTGCTCTCTGTTACTGATTTTTTTTTTCTTATTTTTATCCTTCTTTATCCATTAAAAACTGTGATTTTAAAACAAAAATTAGCTATGAGCCCATTAGTATAGAGCGGGAATTTGTGATAAACTATTTTCAGACCACTGAAGATGGGAAGAAACTTCCCAGCCACAGTTTCACTTGCAACTGCAGCTTTGGGTAAGGAGTTTCTTTAGGAAGGTCTTGCTGGCCAATGTTTACAACAAGGCAGTGGACTACAGGGATCACAGGCTGATCTGGCATTGCATTCCTTGTCATGCTCAAAGGTACTGTAAGAAAATGTAGCAGAACAGGATACGCTATTTAAATTCACAGCAGTAGCAGCAGTAAAATGTTTAAAAGTCTCCACGAACCAGCTTCTTAATATCCTGTCAATGCCACTTCTCTCACACCCCTGCTGCACCCCGAAAGGAGCAATCAGAGACATGTGGATTTCCACAGCAAAGCTGGCCAAAGACGTGTTTTCTCCCGGCCAAATCCCACCTCCTCCTTGCAGTTCATCACCCCTCAGCTGTGTTGATACAACAGTTTATTATTAACATTATTTTCAGACAGTTCACTTCAGGAATGCAGGCTGGGGCTGAGCCCCATGCTCCTGGTGGCACAAGCGTGTGGGATGCAGGGTTGGGATGGGAGGTGCAGCTGGGAGCAGGGACTGGGCAGGCTGGGCTTGCTGCTGTGCCAGGCTGCTGTGCAGTGACCCAGGTCTCACTGTGTGCAGCCTGCTGTCCTGCTCACTGCAGGGAATGAGTGTGTGTGCTTTCCCAAGGAGCTGTGAATTCCTGAGGTTGTTCGTGGTGCAGCATTCCTTGGGAGAATGTGCTAATTCAAATGTTTGTCTCACAGTATGGAGGAGCTGGAGTCAATGCTGGGAAATGTAAAACTTGTGTCACACTGTGATAATGGGGGCATTTAACACAGACCATTGAGAAATCATAGTCAGGGGAATCAAACAACAAAAACTATATGAGGTGACTTTTCATGAGTTTTTATTTTCATTTTGTTCTTCTTTAGAGGGTGAATGGATAGGGAAGATGGCTGAATTTCTGGCTTGTAAGATACAATTTTAATGGTGATCTTACTAAAACATTGTTGAACCTCATTTTGCCCGAGTTACCAAAAATTGGCTTCAATTTGCATGCTTGTGCAGAAGCTTATGCTAGGTAGAAGTAGAGCATTTATGGTCTCCAGATGGCAGCTGTTTTGATATATGAAGGTCACATCTTTTTAGAACCATTTATTTTGTATCCATAGACAAACTGGTTGAGATTTGGGGCTGCTTGGAATCAGAATGAATGGATAATGAATAATGGAACCTCAGTTTCCATGCAGGAAAAGTAGTCTATGAGCTACTGTGGATACACCTATTGATCAACAGATTGGCCAATGCCACCAAGCACTTTTTTAATCAGGAGAGAAAAAAGGCATACCTGGGGATACATGCTATGAAAATTACCAGGAGGGAGGAAGGAAGTTACTTCACAAGGAGAATACTGATAAATTTATTCTTCCCAACAAAAATTGTGGAGATAAGCCCATCAACAGCTTTCTGTTTCTGCTTCTCTTTGTATTAATTTTCTTAGTTGAAAATTTAGGAGAACATTTAATGTCTTACAAATAATATAGAATTGTATGCGTATTTGTCTAGTTCCTTTCATAAGCAAGGGTAGAAAGAACTTTTTGTCAGTTATGTCATTAATCCTGGGCTTCTAGGCTTGATTTGACTGTTGTGAATAGAGTAACTTCCAGAATCTATTTCAAAATGTACGTATCCATGCTTTTTTTGAACATAAAAATTACCTTTCTGGCAAACGGTGTGCCTAACATCCATCTTCAATCTCACAAGTGGAACATGGGGACTTAAACTGACAGAATCAAAGCCCAGGAAAAAAGAGAAGAACAGGGCTGGATTCTCAGAACTGACTAATGATAAGAGAGGCCTAAAGAAGATCTAGCTTTCAGCTAGCTTTGTGTGTCTAACCTCTGAAGATTTAGAAGCATTTAGGATGTCTCAAACCTGAGCCAAAATTATCTTCAGTCTGAAGTTTGCTCATTGACTGTTCTCTTCTCTTTGGGCTGGTGGCTTCATTTGTCCCACAGGTCCTTTCACAATGCATTTCCATGTCGTGCCTGCGGTCCTTTCATCTCGCCTCATTTCCTGAGAGTGCTTAACTGCCTGGAATTCCTTTCTTTTTCCTAATTTGAGGGTTCAAAGTATGGATTTGTAGCAAATTATTCCTGATGAGTGGTTTCATTAAAAGAACAGAAGGGAATTTTTTCTAAGAACTTTCTCTGTTGAAAAGGGGAGGGATAGTGAAATAAAGTACACTGAGAACTTCCCAGAACTGTAATGCATTGTTTCCGGTAGTGTTAAGTGCATGGACATGCTGCTATAACTCATCTTTGTTGAAATTAAGATGAGCTCTACTACTAAACACAGTGCTCTTCCCTATTCACAGAGGGGATTTTCCAGTGGTAACAACAGTTCAGTGGGGCAATTTCTCCACAAAGTTCACAGACATAGAGCCAGATTTTTAGTGTATCTCAAGCCTAGGTGATTACTTGAGATTAATCTCAATTAAGAGATTATTTGTACAAGAAAATATAATATTTTAATGCATTTTAGTTGTTGAATATCCAGTACAGTTTCTTCCAAGACAACTGGGGAATTGTAGCTGTACACCAATCAATAAACACAGTGGGACTTCCTCAGCCTGTGATATCATCAGCCATTTTCTTGATGAAAGACATGAAGTCTTGTGAAGATTTTCCAATTATTATTTAGAGAGGGTCAGGTTAATTCTACTGTATCAAGAAGGTAAGACTAAACTGGGAGAGCCTGGGATGTATAAAGCTTAGAAGAAAGGAGAGAACCTATCTGTCACTGTGTCAGACTCTCAGAGGGCTGTTAATAATGGGTTTTCATGAGTTAACCTTCTATCTTGTCCTTTTCAAAATGCTGTCGTGTAACATGAGTTATGTGCTACCAGATAATTTTCCTAAAGTGGTTGCAGTGCGCACCAAAGATAGTTGTGCTCTTTGTCTGGACTATCATTTTAGAACACACTTTAACTACATCTTCTGCAGGATATTGCCACTCTGGGGATCTTTCAGAGACACAATTCACAGCAGACAAACCATCTCTTATGTGTAGTCATGCAAAGTGAAATAAAGCAAGGTGAGACTGAAGGCGTCAGTCGACTTTAAATGTATCCGAATCCTTCCTCCCAGGAGAGGGCAAAGGCAGTGGTTCTAACCTTGCTGTGGCTTGTACAACACTCACAGCACTGATTAACACTTGTTCAATTTCTGCCTGATTTCAGTGGAAATTCCACAGGGCTTCTGGGAATTCTGAAACCGCCAGATGAGGAATTCATGGAGGGTTACCCACTACAAGGTAAGAAAACAAGCTCAGGCAGCATGGCTTCAGCACAGGAGCACAGCAGGGCCCAGCCTGGCTTTGGCTACAGCCCTGTGCTTTGTACTCCTCTGTAGGACCCTGAACCCTTGGGGGCCAAGCAGGGCCTGATTTCTGGGTTTCCCACATTTTGCAGAAGTCTTCAAGAAATGGAAATTAGGCAGTGGAGGCAGCACGAGCTCAGCGCCCCAGCCCAGCACTGTTTTCCACCAAGAGCCTGGGCAGAGTTGAGGTGTTTTCCCATCTAACCCTGGAGTGTGATGCACTTTAGGTTGGAGACAGGCGCCCTTCTGCTCCACCCAGGAAGGTTTTCCAGCATGCAAAAGTGCTTAATGAGCTCTGGAGCCCAGGATGAAGGTGCTCACTGAACTAAATCATCTTTGGGACTATGCAGGGTAGAGAGTAAATACTGTACATCACCATCTGAGAGGCTGGCTCCTAACTTCAATTTAATCCCTATTTAGACTGCTTGAATCTTTATGTTCTCATCCATAAAATGGATTTAACAGCATTTTCCTGCCTTTCAAGGCAGCTGGGTGAGCGCACAAAGATATGTGCCTTAGCACTAATGAGCTCTTATGAGTACTGTAAATGAGAATCATCTAGATTAAAATGATACAGGGGCTTTTCTTTATTTTGCTGAAAATAACTGAATCTCTAAGGTCACTTATGAGGGTTTTTTTTTCCAGTGGAAACCTTTAAATTTTATGTAGGAAAGAGTGGGGCCAGAATTTATCAAATGTAAAGGTGGATGCATAAATATGCATAGAGCAGTCCAACGTTTTCACACTAAGGAACTACTGTATAAAATATTTTATTTTGTTTTATTTTTTGTTTTAAATTTTTCACAGTAGTAAGTGTCTAGTGCACTAGGGAGAGATCTGATGCCTCAGATTGCTGGCTTTGGATTCCAAAAGTGATGGAATAGTTCCACAGAAACAGAAGGTTCAATGAGAGAAGAAAAACCTATCATGTTTTGTACACAAATTATTTAATCAAATCCACCAATTATTACACTATGATATGTGCTTGTAGACTCTGACTAGCATGAAACATGGCAATATCTGCTTTTTGGGCAGAATATATTTGTTGTACAGAAGAAGGGGCAGGAACGAGTTTGAACTGCACATGTAAGAGCAGAGGTACAGAGGAGCCATTCCTCTCACACCCTCTTTGTCTTTTGCCCTCTACTTGTGTGTGGACTTACTGTGCTTGTGCCTGGTACTTGTGCCTGGTTAAAGGAATAAATGCTTCATTTGTGGCAGGATTAGAAAGCCCTAGCTCAAAGAAAGAGAGGAATATCATGGTGTAAAGTGACTTGAACTTTAAATTGCTTTAATTCCATTAAGTCCAATGGACTTCATTGCTTGAAATTGAGTGCATGAACATAGCACTCCCTTTTCTTGGGTTGTTTTTTGGTTTAGATTCTTTTTGTTTTGTTGTTGTTGTTTTGGGTTTTGTTTTTTCCTCAGGTGTTGGAAACTAGATCTTTTGGAGCATCCTCTGCTATTTATCACAAAATCAGCTGCAGAGCTGGAACATGAGATGTACAAGGCAAAATTAATAAAGATTGTCATCCTTTCTGGTTTGTCTCTTCCTGCAGGATTTCTGAGGTGCCCTTGCAGCCACACCAACCATGCGTGAGTACAGTGAGTATGATTATGTCTGGCTGCTTAGCATCAATTTCCAAGCTGAAAACTATAATTTTTATTGTGTATTATTTATAAAGTTCCCGGTAGGCCTAATGCTTGCTTCAGGAGAGATCACTGTTGAATATTTGAGCTGAACTTGTCTCATAACACTTAACAACCCACTTTATCAGCACACTGTCCACAGTAATGCTGAACACACTTCCCAACAGGGTAAATTTTAACTGCTCCATTACATTCTCAGAAAACTGCCCCCTCTTTTTGGTAGATACCTTCTGATACCTTGGACTGAGTATACCACCTGAAAAGAGGGTTGGGGTCTCCTGCATGCAGTCGAACGTTGTTTCACCACTAGCATTTCACTCTGGAAACTTTGGACTCTTCTCAGTTTTCCAAGTCAGCAATTGGATCATATTTATTTAGAGCTGGCTGTGCAAATGTATTGATTTGTAGCCTGTTATTGTTTTGTGCCTCGTATTTATGTGGCTCTAATGGACTGAAAGTGTTTCAAAACTGAAGGGGATTAAAATATAGAGCTTTTTCTCTGGGTAAGTGTAGGGAATATTATAACTTGAAATCTGTTCTAAAATGTGATTTTACAGCATTTATATACTGTTATTTTAAAGCTAGAGATACTGTGCCATCAAGTAATTGAGTACAAAGCCATGAAAATAGTAGAAAGAAATGAAGGTACAGAGAGGAAACAATGAAGCTGGCAACACAAACCCTTGTCAAATGTGAGGAATGAGCTTTGAAACAAGCTCTGACTTTGCCTCAGCACCACTTGCTTGGTCGAATAATCTCACCCCCAGCCAGATGTCACCATATGGCCGGTGACAACTTTCAATTAAAGGCCTATGGTGTTAATCATCTCCTTTTACATATGGATAAAAAGCAGTCCTGTGACCTGCCCATTGCACCCAAGAGGATTGTGCTCCTTCCTTAAAAGATGTGTGTGCCAAGACTCATCCTCATCTTGGTGTTCTAAGTTTCCAAGCCCAGTTTTAGTGTTTTGATCCCTTGTTCAGCCACTGCCAGCTCTGAATGAGCCTGCATCTCCAGCAGTCCCTGGGTACTGAGGGTGGTTTTGGAGAAGCTTAGGGCTCTACTCTGGACAGTGCTGAAAATGTCACTGTGCAGTTGATTCTGTGCAGCTGCTTTGGCTGCCCCCTTCTGCAAGGGGCATTTTCAGAGCATGGCCACACAAATGTGAATGTTGTGTCCTGCATCTCAACCACGGAGCAAGGAACTTACTCATTGTGACAGCACCAGTCACACTTACCAAGGGGTCCTGGCACCCTTCACAAATGAGGGACAGATGTTAATAATCCAATCAGCTGCTCATCCTTGAGATTGCATAATGATTATCCAACAAATTTGATTATTGGAGTTACTATGTGTTTTAAGCTACCTTTTATGCATGGCTGGGCTTTCCCAGTAATCCTACACAGCGTCCAAGGCACCATTCAGTGGCTTCTTGCAAATCCCTGCAAAGCAATTACTGTCCTTTCTACATATTCAGGAATTGTCAGTTTCAGGTGCAATTAAAGTAAAATTGCTTTCAGTAGGTACTTGGCTATGATGACTTTTGCTGGTCATAATTCTCTCTACACTATGTTGCTTCTTCAGATAAAAATTATATTTCTCTTGTGCCCTGGAATCTCAAGCTCATTTTTGACCCAAAGTATCCTCAGAGAGTTGTAAAACTAAGATGTTATAACTGCACATTACCTAGTAATGAACATTGTGAGAGTCAGGCCAGGAAGATGAAGACAAGAGGTATGAATTAATGTTTTAATAATCTTCCTCAGATCGGTTCAAGTCATACAGGCAAGGATCCCAGTAACTGCTGGTGAGCAATGCAGCTGCTCCAGTAAGGTCTGATATTGCTGTGTAACTCTCCCAGGAGATGGTGCTCAGTGTCTGCAGAGATAGATGATCACCCAGCCACCAATAGAGCTTTGACCTTGTCCCAGCACGATGGTGCAACTGTGCACTTTGGACAGAACTGCTGCTTACAGTGGCACGGCTTTTGCTGGAGGCACAGGAAGCTCATTAATTTATTTTTACTTCTATTTAATCCTAGGCTGTGCAAAACATCCTTTTGTGCTGGTCCAGGGCTTCCACCATTTTTATAATGGAAAGCAAAGAGCTGCTCCATTTCAGAGTAGCACAAGGTTTGAATTGAAACACAGCTGTGAATCATGCCGCTTGGTCCTGCAGGACTAGGACAGGAAAGCTGTGGAAGCAGCATCTCCCACTGCACCACGCTGGTGTTCCTTCTCCAGTGCAGGAGCCAACCAGTATGAGACATTTTGCAGACCTGCACAATGCCAGCCTTCCCACACATCCATGTGTGCTGCCAGTCCAGATCTGCTGGGATTTGTCCATGGCCGAAATAACCAGAACAGTGCCTTGTTCTTGCATTTTAGAATACAAAGAATCTCCAAAGACAGTGCAAAAACTCCAACATCTCAAAGCAGAAACCCCAAACACAACAGGGCTATATCCTAGAGAAATAGGTTTAATAGATTAAGAGGCTGTCTTCTGGCACTGTGCAAGGTGTTGGACTTGCCTGAATCATTCCTTGAACACAACTTTTCTCTGAGGAAAAAAAAACCTTGTCTGGCTTTAAAGATTTTGTTCAATGGTGGAGAACACAGTACAAATCTTGCTTACTTCTTCCTATGTTTACTTACGTTCTCTGTTAAAAATACGACACTTCTCTATGCTGAGCTGGTCTAGATTTAACAGCCAGCCAGCCTTGCTAAGGCTTTGTCTATGGATGGAAAACTTTCTAGTTATTTTCTAATTTTCTGCTCCTTGTTAGGTTCCCACAGTCAGTGTTCATGACAGTACACAGTGGGTTTGTGATGAGATTGCACAGTTAGGGATGTGCTATTAGCCATGCTTTTCACAGACACTTAGCATTCTTTTGGCTCTTCTTGGAACGATCTCCAATTTTTCAGCACCAGTTTGATAAGATTTACTGAAAAAGGACAGTACAGACCCAGATGGCTTCCCACCCAGTGCATTCAAAGTGGCAACACTTCCATGTGTGTTACTATAAATACAGCAACAAACACTTAAAATGATTTAATCTTATATTTTTAAGTACCTGTCTGCTGTGAGATGGGTGCAATGCCACAGAAGAAGTGCTCAGAAAACCCAGTATGCTTGAGTTGACCCTATTTCTCCATTTGGTTGTCCCAGAAAACATGGTCCAGTAGAAAATGTGTACGTTTGCAGTGACTGTGCCAGATACAGCTTTCTCAGGTGTCAGTAAACCAAAAAACAGAATGAGAGAAGTGATTAGAGAAATTTATTATCACTGCAAACTCCTTTGTGTTCTTTAATATATCCTCTTGATCTGTTCTGTGTTCAGAGCCACCTTCCAGCTCGTCAGCCACCATGAGTCCAGCTCCTGGTTGTTGGGTGTTTAAAAAAGTCAGTTAAGCAATAAAAACCTGAGCCAAGCTCCCAGCGAGCATCTGGCTGTGCTTGTTTGGAAGTGTCTGTGAGTAATGCCAAGCTACAGGAAAGCCAAGCCAGTATTCAGACATCAGTTTTTGGAAATGGGATTTGTTGTGTTATTTATCTTCTGTATTAATGGAGAGGGCCTGGCTTTTGTTTTTTAACCTTGTTGTTTCAATGCCAGAACTGTAGAAATATAACCCAAGTTAAAACAATAGCTCTTAAAAGATGTGATATTTTCTTTCATCCCCTGTTTAGTAAGCAGCCTTGGCAGTGTCATTTCATATAAAGAACTGCAAAGTCACAAGGTCCAGAAATACAATAATTCCAGGAATGACAAAAAAAATGACCTGCTTTGTCTTTTTATTGACTATAACTGTGGTGAAAAAGGCCATTCTGCATCCTCAGCCGTAACTAGTTAATTACTTTCTGTTGTTTTTTGTAGATGTTTCTAACCAACATTAAGTAAAATGTACATCGTGGAGCAAACCATCCATACAGTATATGCCATAATTACTGTTTAGCAATTTCACACTAGCAAAAATTTATTAAAACTTCACGACTCATTAATAGTAAGTGATCATAATCGCTTAATAGAAAAGGAAACTCAGCTAATGATAGAAGTGCTGATTAATGTTTTTGACCTTAAGACAGGAAGTCAAGTGAAATTAATGTCATTGGGTGTTGAAAGTTAAGTTATTGACAAGTGTAGATAGCCTCTAATCAAAAGAGAAATCCCACAACTTTGCAAATTTTGTCTTCTTCATGGGAAAACTATTTCTTTTCTTTACTCCGTGGCATTTTTTAAAATCTCACTGCCACATTTCAAGTAGCAAGATTGACCCATTTATTACAGAAGTTAAAAAAAGGAAGTTACACACATTATATATACACACACACACATATATATATACTGACCCATTTATTACAAAAGTTTAAAAAAGGAAGTTACACACACACATTATACACACATACACACACATATATATATATATACATATGTAAAGCCAATTAAGGATGAGGTCTTACAGAAATACTTAACACTCTGGCCGTACTTAACCAAGCAGCATTAATGTAGCTATTTATCTCTTCCTTTTGGTCAAAAGCATTCCTTTTATCAGCTCAGGTTAAATATTTTTGAAGAGAATAAAAGCCCAGCTGACCAGTCAGTTGCCCCATCACGCATCAGATGCTTGGGCACCATGGAGCTGACAGGATGACTGTCCTTGCAGCCAGCTGTGTGCCTGGAAAGCATCAGCCTCAGCTTTGCATCTGCCTGCTTCTGATGCCCACTGGGGCTGTTGCAAGTGGTGGCATTTGGGATGCAGCAGGCACTGGACTGCAGCAGGAGCTCTTGTGGCCAACCTCAGGCCAGATTAATGTGGTAGTGGAATATCTGTGCAAGGGTCCCAGTCCCTGAGGTAACTCAGGTACTGGTTTGTAAATGGAAATGACTTCTACTTCAGCAGTAAATATTTTTTATGCATGCTCTTTTTTCATTTTTTGAAAGCAGGAATCCCCAGGACATACTTGTTCTTAATTATGCCACAGCCCTGTACGTAACATATCAAGATGAAGGATATGGAGCCTCTCACACGCTGGCCTAATCTTTCCCACTGAAAAGGCTGAATGGAGATGCCTCAGCCTTTCGCCTGAGAAGGCAAACTCCTTTCCAGAAGCTAACTCAGGTTGTGAGCACTCTAAAACTCAGTTTGAATAACCTTCTCTAGATTATTCAACAGCTCCCATGATGGAGAGAGGGAAGAACAGTTTCTTCCAAGTATGAGCAGAAAACTGGCTACGTGTTAGTGAGCTTTATGTTCGTTTGACATCAGTCAAAGTCACAGAGGGAAGGACAATCCCTTTCTAATAATGTCACTCAATATTTAGCCTACCTGCATTTGTATTAATAATAAAGCCCTCAGGCACTGAGTTATGTGCAGCCATTGATCTGCTCAAAACAGCACTGAAATATTGACAAATACTGTTTTGGAGACAAATAAAAGCTAACCTGTATTTATATCCACCAGATTCTGACCTCTGACAAACAAGCAAATGGAACTGCACAGCCAGGTTAATGCCACCTTTGAGCCTCTACAAACCAGAATGAAGCCAGCAGCAGATTGGTAAATGCAGATTTATTTTTACATTTTTGTTTTTATAATTTATATCTGTGTACTTTGTGGGAGACTTTCCAACTGCTTCTCTTGAAGATTTTTGTGTTAACATCTCTTTTGAAAGCAAGAGGGATGTAGCACACTTGCAAACCTGCAGATAAATACCATCTGTTTAGTTAACTTCGCTGAGAATATTGGTGGAATGTTGTTCTTTTTTAAAACATATATACAAGAGCAATTCAGAGATTTGAATTGCAGGTCCTTCCAAAGCAATTGACAACAAGACTTTATTTTATAATGCTACAAAACATAAATGTATTTTTTATTAAAGACTCTGTAAACTACACTTTCTACCTCAGAGCAAAAGATTTTCTATCATCCTCTTTGGGGGAAAAAAAACCAACAACCAATCCAAAAAGCCTTCTGCACAATTACTATGGAGCAACATTTCCCAGTCCCTATTTTGGCTTTTTCCTTGCTGTTGCTCTGCAGTTTTCTGTAATTAATACAGATAAAAATTTTGGTGACGCAGAATTAGGGAGTGTAATTAGTATTCAGAGCCAAAAAAGACATGCATCTCACCAAAACAACTGAGTTTATTGTTACCAAAAAAATGTTTCAGGAAATCATACTTCTGTCTCTGAACACAAACCAGAACTCAGCATGAAACAGACAATAACAGAGACAGGTTTTTTGCCAACATGCAGGAACAGTGCAAGTGTCAGGGCAAGCTGATTGCTTGGGCAGAGGATTTTGGAGAGCTCTAGGAGCATGCCTTGGTTACGATCACCTTTCAAAATCCTTTTATTCTGCAGCTTAGAACTCTTCTGATTTAATGGCACACTGGAAATGCATCTCCAAGAAAACTCCAAGTAGGAAGGTGTCACATTTGCCCTCTCTAACCTGCCCATCTTTGTCCATGCCTGCTTTGATGATGCCAAGCCATTCATCTGCTTACCAGGGTGTCGTTTAAAATGTCTCTGCACAACCCAACCCATTTAACTTAAATTATTCTATAAAAACCAAGTAAAGTAGAAAACCCCACTTAGCTAGGTATTACTGGCCCTTACCAACACTCCTAAAGAAGTCAGACAATGTGTGATGAGCATTGTTTTACACATGGCAGCCAGGACAGTGGAGAGAGAACTCAGTTTCTTCATGAGGATGCTGGTGTCCTCTGTCATGACAGGAGATGGATGCTATGAGATGTCATTTTTATTAACAGCATAACCTCTACGTGTGGAACAAGGGCAGTGTAAAACAATGGCTCATGTCTGTGCACCTTCTAGGCAGTCTCTTGGCACTAGCTTGGCCAGCCTTTGTCCAGGAAAAGTAGCCCTAACTGCCATGATCTGTCAGCCCACAGGGAAATTGCCAAAGGCAGCCTACGTGTGAACAATTGAAAGCAAAAACCCCGCCAACCCTACGTCAACAAAACACAACCTAAAAATCATACCCACAGATGAGGCACACTGACGAATCCATCTGGTCATGCACAGTTGGCTGCTTAGTGATGTCAAACACAGCTTGGTTTCATCTGTCCCAGGAGAGGCTGCTCAGCAGGTCTGTCATGGAGCTGTACCATGAGTGGAGGCTTCACTGCTGTTCCTCCATCCTCATCCTCCTCTTTCACAGCACTGGAGCTGTGGCAGCGCAGAGAATGAGGGAAAGGTAGAAGGAAAGTCCAATGCTAACTCATACTGGCAAACATTTTCATGGCTTTTGTGCACCACACTCTCCAAACACGTCTTTGAAATGGTTAAACATTTGGAAGATGGCACTGCAGGAGCTGAAGAACCTGAAGCACTTTATGCACAGGACTTAATAGCAGCAGAATGACTCCTAAATCCAAGCAACCTCAGTAGCTGGCCCAGGAAGCCAAGCTGAGTGTTGGATACTGCCAAACAGAATGTGCTGTCTTCCCCTCCCACCTCCTGAAACACAGATCATCTGGGTAGCAAACAATGCCAGGACAGCTAAACATCTCCTACTTGCATCACCCTGCAACTCCAGACCCTCCTGGAGCTGCCAAAGCATGATGATGATGATTCAGTTGGAAAAGTGTTTTCAGCCCTTGTAGAGCAGACCTTTAACCTTGGATTTTGTGCATCTCTACCACTCCCATCTCTCCTTCTCGCACCCTGCCCCCAAACTTTGCTTCTCTCTGAGAAACAGCAATTTAAATTGTCTGGCCTTAAAATGGTGGGAGGCTCTGGCCCTTTGCTGAGCAGCAGCTTTTTCACGGGTGAGTGTGATTGCTCTTTGCTCATAATATATTCATTTGTTAAATCTCAGTTTGAACATAAGTAAATGCTGAAATAATTTGCCTGGTTTTCAGTCACTAACATGAGGAAAGGCATCCTGAAAGCTTGTTTATCCACCTTCCCTCTCCTCTCCCAGCACACTCTGCATTTCCTAAAATATCCTCCCGCTAACGCCTTTGTCTTCAAAGCCTTTGCAGCTCTTCTGCTGCCATTGTGTGAAAATAGGAGCGAGCCCTTTCTTTCTGGCCTGGCAGGATGAAGGGGTGGGATGGGTGTGGAGGCGTCTGTGCGTGCCAGAGAGTGAACAAGCATGAATAGGGCCAGCTGGCCCCTCTCGTGCCCGTCCTGCCATCATTTCCATCTGATACTGCCTGCTCATTGTAATTTTGCAGGCCACATTCACTAACACAAAGAGACTAGGGAGCAAGCAAATGAACAGATATTTAAAGGGAAAAAGCTTTATTTCTTATTTCCTTAGATCATGGTAGACTGCAAAACAACAGGGAAAAATGAGATCAACTTTGTTGTCTTTTTTTTTTTGCCAGTCAAGCTCCCTTTTTTTTCTTTTTTTTTTTTTTTTAATAATAATTCAAAACAGAAGAAAAACAACCAGGAAATTGTTCTCACAAAAACATGCTTTTTAATAAAAAAAGAGAATAATGTTTATTGAGAGGGATTTTTTTCTGGATATGTACAATACTAATGCAGGAGGATTATGCTAACAGAAAATGCCAAACATCATGGATTGACTTCCAAAGTGTGGACAGTCCAAAGAGCAATGTCCTCAGAGCAAGTAAGTCAACAGGAACAAGTGAACAGTGGTTTTAGGGGGTTTTTTACAACAAATTACCAGCCATTATGACTGAAGACCTGACACGGAATAACCTCCAGTGAGATGTACAGAAATCCCTAAGACGACACAGAATTTGCACAAGAAGGTAACTGTTTGTGTAAGAATTTCCTTCAGAAAATGGAAAGAGGTTCCAGACAGTTTTGGAAAAAGACAGAGAAAAAATAGGTGAAAAGAAGTGCAGGAAAATACTAACATTGGATATCCTCAGATCACAGTGAATGCCAGTCCTCCTGGGTCCAAATGCTATCTGTTACCTTTATCTTCACCACTTCTTCTTACCCTCAATTAACTGCTCAATCATCATGATGTAAGAAAAATTATTTTTATGTGAGCCTTCTCCTGCTATTGCCTTTTTGCTGCAGCGCTCGTCAACCTGTAGTTTACACAAAAAGTGCAAAATTCAACACAGCCTCGGGTGAAAGACACATGCACCTTCCCAGCCAGAGCAGTACTAATCACAGCTAATCATTTCAATACCAGGTAATGCTGCACAAAACCTCACACAAACCCTGTCAGGGCAAACTCAGTAGCAATGATTCTTGGGGAGGGGAGAACATGGAGATCAATAACTGCCACCAGTTAAGTTTCCCACACGTTGGAGTGCTTTGAAGCAATTTCTCCCACTGACTGCACTCAGGATTTATTTTTTGTTCTTATCCAGAAACAATGTAGGCTACTGGAAAGAGGTAAAAGGTTGATTTTATACAGCACTTCCCAGAAAAGCAGCAATATAAAAATCAAGACCATATTTTTCTTTCAATTTTTTAGCTTTACTTAGTTTTCTTTTTAAGAAATGTGTGACTCAGCTCAGTCTGGGTTGTGCACTCCTGACTGCCAGGCACAATCCCCTGTGAGGCTTTGTTCCACCTCTAATAACCCTTTCAAACATTCCTTCTGTCCTAACTTTCACTTAAAGGTTAAAGCCTTTGTCTCACCCAAAAGCAGGCAGAGGATGTCACTGCTAATAACCAGGTCTGGGGATGTGAGAGGGAGATCCTGTGCTCCCAGCATTTAGGTTAGCATGCTCCCAAAAGAATTGCTTCACTTCTCAGAAGAGGGAACAGTTTCCATGGGCTAATCCACAAAGTCAAAGAAAAAATCCATGATTTCTCTGTTTTATCCTCAGTGGGACACACATTCCTCTCTCAGCAGTGTGCTTTCTGCAGTATCTCCTGCTAAAATAAATGGTGGTTCCCTAAACAGTAATTTTTGCATCTTCAGGCTTTCTCCTGTTTCTCCAGCTTCCTTCAGTCATATATATCCTATTCCATAAACATTACCAGGAGAGGACTATATAGTTTTAATCTTATTTTGAAAATCACTCCAGAGTTTCAGTAGATGTGCTGGCTTCTGTGCTTGAAGGAGTTTACATCTCCCTGTGGTTCACTACATCTGTGGGGTTTAGCTTTTGTAGCGTTTAAGCTTTGACCTTAGGACGAGTGCAGTGGCCAAAAATCAACTCCTTACTCAGCTGAAGAGCTGCAGCTAGCAAGCCTGCCATGACTTATTTGTCAGCATGTAGCTCTGACAGGTTTGTTAGTGTGGGATAAGCTTCACCCCAGCTGGACAGGCCTGAGTGATGGAGCAGACACAAAGGCTTTGGAGGACAGAGGTTTGAAAGAAGTCAAATATTTTGGTATTTCTGAAAGAGGAATTTGAGGAAAATTGACCTTAAATCTATGGCTTATTTTCTTCTGAATTCTAGGAAGTTCTCCTTTTGACAGATTAAAAACCAGTGCAAAAGAATTACAATGTTGGAATCCCTACCAGCAGGTGAAACGGGGCTAAGATTTGGGTGTTTTAATCTAGGCAGCAATTAGCTCTAATTCTATGCATGGCAACAGCTATTGGCACTGAATAGGATAAAACAACAGAAACCAGTTTAAACTCTGGTTAAATGTGCTCAGAGAACTCTTGTGAATACTCTAGACAGTAGTAGCTTAGTACCAATTTAGAATATCACAGTCTCTCTTGGTAAGAAATGCTACTGAGAAATTTGTTGACTCTGTGCTCCTTTAAAATTCAGGTAATTTTTAGGCCACATCCTGAATTTTTTGCTCATGCTTTTATGAATCAAAAAAAAACAGATTGAACATCTTGTAGGAGTTGCAGCAATTGGCTTCTGCCTATTGAGGTGCCCACATCTAATATGCCTCTATTAAGTATAAACATTGCCTGGAAGTAAACATCAGAAGAGAACATGAAGCAAGGGTGTATAAAAGTCAAGATAATATTGAGTTAAAAATGGGAATTCATCATCCCCCCTGATTTTACCTTAAGAACAGAGCCATCAAAATTTCCCAAGAGAATTCTTACTCTTGTAAGAATTTACTACTTAGTGAGACTTCATCTATTTGACTGAAATTCCAACTGGAAAATACATTAGAAGTATTTAAATATTTCTAACAGCTTGCAAAGAGTTTGAAAGTTTTCAATCCTATTCAGTACCAAACTAAATTTTAAATTCCATCTGGGGAATAACAACATAATGTTTTAGATTATTCAAGTCAAACCAGTGCTAAAGAGATAAAATGGGAACTTTCAATTTCCTCCCCGTTAAAGATGTTCTTAGTTCAGTGGAGACATATTCCTGATCACATCTTTTTCTTCTCAAAAGTGAAGGCTGTAATTAAAAAAGAAAACCAGAAAATCAGCACTGAAGCAAATTTATAAAGTTGAATTCTGTGGAGTTGGACAAAATGACCTTCTGAAGTTAAAGAGAAGCTGAAACAGCCAATAATTGAAATGTCACAGGAGGAACTGACTGCTGAGAAAAAGCAAATATTTAAAGATGAGAAATATTTAACAAGTCACTGGATTAATTTCTCTGCCAAGTTCATCAGAACCAAATATATTTCTATTTGATGTCAGGGACATCAGGTACAATCTGACTAACCTTATGGGCATAAACAACCCTGGAGGCCTCCTTAGCCCAGAACACTTTTAATGCAGAACATGCAGAATGCAGAACAGTTTAATGCAGAAAGAAATAATGTCATATATTGAACATATATTTTTCAGTGAGGTAGATGCACCTTGGTATTGAAGACAAAGAATTGCATTTTATGAAAGAAAGTTATAATTGTATGAATAACTGCTTGTGCTTCCATCTTTTACTGCTTGCTCTGAAGGAGCTGCTGCTGCAGCAGAATCCAGCTCTTTTATTAGAAGCTAAGTATGAGATACTCCTGTCACTTGACATACATAAGATTTATGTCCCTTCAGGGAGCTGTTCTGAGTTTTGCTCTTCTACTTCACTGGTTTCTCACCATCTTTACTCCATGGAAATATCATAGTGATTAGCCAACAATTGCAAGTTTTAATTAAATTGAGATTTCAAGGTGATTCCTGCTTTGTTTTCTTGGTCTCCAGCCTCGTGGCCCAGGCTTTGCAAAAGCAGATACTTTCATTTGTTCAGTCTACTGATTTGAACTGCAACAAATTGTGACCACTTATGTTCAAAAGGCTGGGTCTCTAGAGGGACGTAATTTCATTGGGGGGGGAAAAAAAAGAAAAAAGAAAAAAGAA